>NC_080772.1:9412500-10037500 GCF_020826845.1 Diceros bicornis minor | reverse complement strand
AAGCTAGAAACTCCACTCTTAACAAATTTATCATATAGATAAAAACAGAATAAGCAAAGAGTCATACACATAAGGATGCTTGTTGCAACCTTGTTTCTAATAGCAAACCCATCAGTGGGAGACGGTTCAATGATGGTATAAATACACAATGGAAAACCATAGCCATTGAAAGAAATGGAATAAATCTACAGTCACTGATGGAGAATTATTCCAAACTATATCGCTAAGTGAAAAAAGGTACCTCCAGGTCATGTACTATGATCTTCCTTTTGTGCAAAACAAATATACAGATACGCTTGTATATGCATGGAAAACCTTGAAAACTCTTGACATTGGCTGCTTCTGGGCAGATTTATTTACATTGTATACCCTTTTGCATTGTTTGAACCTACGTGTTTCAATGTGTTCAATTTTAAAAGCCACCTCTCCCCAAACACATACACATTTGTTGATCATTTATTACACATTAGAATTTTACCAGGCATCATGGATATAACCATGAATGATATTGCTTATATCCCCCAGGAGCTTTCAAATAAGATACAGTGATTCTCAAAAGATTTGTTTTTACATACTATACATACAGTGTGCTACCCTCCCCCATCATGTGGAGAATCTGTAATGAGATGCTTCCTATGAGAGATGCACATGAACACAGTAAAATGCCTTCTACATACTACAAAAAAACTCTTACAACTCAGTAATAAAGATACACAACCCAATTTAAAAATGTGCAACAGATCTGAATGAACATTTCTCCAAAGAAGATATACAAGAAGCCAATATACACATAAAAATATGCTCAACATCATTAGCCATCAGGGAAATGCAAATCAAAACCACAAGGTGATACCAGCTCACACCCATTAGGATGGCTGTAATCAAAGGCAGATAGTAAGTGTTAACAATGATGTGGCGAAATTGGAACACTCATACATTGTAAAATGGTGCTGCCACTTTAAAAAATAGTTCCTCGAAAGGTTAAACATAGTTACCACACTACCCAGCAATTCAACTCCTAGGTATATATCCAAAAAGAAATGAACGCCCACATAAAAATTTGTACACAAATGTTCAAGAAACAGCATGGCGTGTAATAGCTCAAAGGTGGAAACAACCCAAATACCCAACCACCAACTGATGAATGAATGAATAAAAAGTGGTATATCCATACAATGGAATGATATTCAGCAATAAAAAGGAATGAAGTACTGATACACGCAACATGAACCTTGAGAACATTAGGCTAAATGAAAGAAGCCAGTTGCAAAAGACCACATATTGTATGAGTTCATTTATATAAATGCCCAGAACAGGCAATTCTAGAGACAAAAGTAGACTGGTAGTTGTCTAAGTGTTGGGGAGGTGGGGAGAAAGGGTGGTGTTAGGAGGAAATGGAGAATGTGTGCTAATGGACACAAGGTTTCTTTCTGGGGTGATGAGGGTGTTCTAAAATCAGTTGTGGTGATGGCTGCACAACTTTGTCAATATACTAAAAACCACTGTATTGTACATTTTAAATCGATGATCTATATGGTATATGAATTGTATCTCAACAAAGTTACTATTTAAAAAAAAAGCTAGGCCAGGAGTTACTGGATGAATGCTGATCTTGGTATGTACATTTAAAGAGGTGACAGTAAAATTCCAAGCACACTTACAAGTACTGAAATGCTTCTCACATAAGTATGTATTAATTTCTTGTCAGGTCCTATTTTAATCCACCATTTTTAGAGCGAGCAATACAAGTCAAAGAATTTCTGAAACGATCCATCTTTCATTCAAATAGAATCACAATTAATAATCAAGGTCATATGGCTTAAAAACGTCTGACCTGGGTTTGGGACTCAGACAAATGAGATGGATAGTCTGTTGTCAGCAGCCATTAAAATAATACTCTTGATCCAGGACCAGATGAAGAAAAGAGACACAAGCTATTTGTTTTCATTGATTTTCAAGTACATTAAATTTTATTCATGTCTTTTATAAAACTATTCTGTAAATGAAACAAACTGGATTTAAAAGGGTGGTGGGTATGAGAGCTGCTACACAACCCCCAATCACCATACTGAATATTCTTTTTTATTTCATAAAATGAGGTTAAGCTCTAGTTTCACCCTACTGTTGAGTCCACCTGCTGAACGACCATACCCTTCCTTGCCAGTATCATCCCGTGAATAGAAATAAAAGAACCGCTTCTAAGATTACCATGATTCAAGAACTAATACTATGCCTTCAGGTTATCCAAAATTTATGGATTTTAGTCACAGAATCCTTTAACTAAGTCTTTCCTTAGAGGAAGAAAATAAAGAAAACCAGTTCTTTTGCTGCCATTTATTTAAGACAACCTTCCCACACCCCTGCCCCACCACCTAGTGAATATACTAAGCTAATTAAACAAGGATAAGTGAGGTAAGGAAAGAGATCTCAGTAATGAGCCTGGGATTTGAGGTCCACTACACATCTACCTTCCCAGTCTTCTCTTCCTCCACTCCTCCACCCACCTTAAAGCCTAGGCGGAACAGTCTACAGACTACTCTCCCGAGGTGGCTCGAGCTTTCCTTCCACCATGTTGTTGCCCACATCATTTCCCTTCCTTAGGAACACTGCCTTCCTTTCACCCCCATTAAGTCCTTACTTGCTCACATCTTTTCTTTTGAGACCCAGCAGAACTCCTCATGTAGCCTTTCCCAACGCTCCCTTTCCTTCAGCAAGTAATATAAACTCAGTGACACAGCACAGCCAGCAGTGGCATACCCTCATCACGGCACTGAGAGCAAACACAAAGGACACAGGGCTAACGTAATTTTGTCTCCCCTGTAGAACTGAAGATCTGTCTGGGTAACGCCTGTAAGGTCTTAAAAGATTACAGTAATCGTTTATTTAAAATATTCATCTGCTTCTAAGTTAAATAAACAATTTTAATGCAAACATTCAATAGGGCATCTTTCCCATTGCTCCCAAGATTTCGTCTCTTTCTGCTGCTGTAGGCATAGATGGCTTCACTCCATTCTGTCTTCTCTGGACCATGATAGAATTCTGTGTGTAGGTATAAACAAAGAAGAAACCAAAATCAGCCATGTATTAAATTCTAATCATTTGCCAGCAATTTGCTATTGCTTCCTCAAAAAGGAAATTCTAAAAACCAAGTTTTAAAAAAACAAGAAACCTAATTCCAGGACTCCAGATAATGTTTTCAAACTATTAACAGTTAAATAGACGAGATTATTCCCATGGGAATATGTTAACAGTAATTGGGACGGGGATATATTGTTTAACTACAAGAGCATGAAAGTACAGTCCATCAAGAGGAGCCACTGAGTAACTGCTAAACAAAACCAACAGTTAATTTAGCAGAGGGAAAGGAAATAGCTGGATCCAGTGCTCAGAGAAACAGAAATTACAAAGTAATGTCTCAAGAAACATGGGACCATTTTAACTACCATGGATGGCAGTGGGAGAGGAGAAGGAAGAAATGAAAGCCCACTACAGGTTATGACACAGCAAGTTATCCATTCTGTTCACCTCCAGGAAAACTAAAATTATAACCAAGTTATTGTTTTAGGGCTGCAGATAGTTCTATACCCAGGAAGACCCAACTATGCTAGAACTGCACTCTTATACCTCGGAGTAGGATGAAGCAGCTAACAAGAGCTCTCAAGGATCCTTTAAGGCACACAGAGGATGAAGTGAAAAGTGAAGTTCCCTAGAGCCATCCCAAAGGAAGGATTGTGGGTACTGACTAATTTCAGGCTTCGGATTCAAGCCTAAGTTTTAACACAAAGCTAAACAAGCTAGGCTTACCCAGAATTTCCGGCAGTTTTTGTACTTCAAGAAGTAAGTGGAACAGCTTTCCTTGTCATAGTTATTTTCATTCATACATCTGGTAGAAGCATCAGATTCCTTAAATATGTAAGATAGACATCATTTAAGAGGTGGAATGAGATCTAAAAAAAAAACAAACTTCTGAAGCTATTTCCCCCCAAAGCAGATAATATGCAAGTTCCTTTTTGTTCATTTTAATGAACATATAATGAACAAAAATTGAATTATCTTTCCAACTACCCCAGCATTCATTCTCCTCAGTGCAGACATCTTCCTTTTCATAATCTGGGTCAGTTTTCTGAATATCTGATCCCAGGAATGTGAGCCGAAGCACTGAGATCATTTATCCCAGTAATCATGTAACAAAGAAGCTGAGGCAAGGTGCACTGTGCTCAAAATCATTGCTGCTCAATGAGAGTCAGGACCCGTCCCCAACTCACAGCGCAGCACGCCTGCTCCCCCAAGTTCTCACTGTGACTGCAATGTTTGATGTTAAGCTGGTTTCGAGATCCTCAGTAAGTCACTCATAACCGGTCTACATCAAGGCAACTTAAATTAACACCATTCATCTCCATGTAGTTTTGGCTATCATCCACTCCCTAACGCAAGTAAATACACTATTATGTAAGCCATTTTAATAGATATCACTAATACCACTTAAAAACCAAAGTGAGTAACACAGGGCTATGAGTTCAAAGGACGGTAGCTGCCATTGGGGAGTTAAATTTAACCTGTCTGAACTGGAAGTAGATTGGATAACAAACTTCAAAGGGAAAGGTATGATTCTGAGGGGTCATCTAAAGGAAAGCTTTAACTGGAGGGGTAAGTAATTTGCTTCATAGATCTAACATGGTCTACCTAAAGAGACTTAATAAAGCTGTCAAAAATGGATTTAATACACAGAACAAAGCTAAATTCCTATGACAAATATCTAATGAGCGTGTAAATTTGGAAAATGCATATAGGATCAGGGACAATAATTTTCATAGCACCAGTCAGATGACTGCACTGTTCAAGGGTGACAAAGCCACAAGTATTGATAGTCATACCAAATAAATGCCAATAAGAGCTTATTATTACAACAAAATATTTTGTTTATATTTGTGAAAACCTTTAGGCTTTAAATAGGCTAATTCTATTATGAGACCCTTATCCTCAGCCAAGTTGTCTCAAAGACATGATGAAATTATTGCTATTAAAACACAAATTTCAGTGACAGTTTAAAAATATCATACTTCCCAACTTGCCATGTTTCGACTAAAGATTTTCCTCAGCGATTCGTATGCCTGTCTAGTATTACAGTGACAACTAAATGCTTGCATATTATACAAATAAGGGAAACTTAAAAGAGGTGAATCTTTGTTAGCTAAATTATGAATATCTAAAAATGCTCTAGTGAAATAAGGATACGCTGGCCAGGAATATTTTTTGTAAGAAATAACTTTATTCAAGAACTGCAGAAAACAGATGACCACAAAATCAGAAGCAGCCTGTTTTTCCAACTTAACACTCATGAAAATTAAAAGTAAACCACCTTACCAACAAGCAAGGATTTATGTCAGGATCTCTCAGCTTCCGTGTGACCACGGGCATCCTAACAGTCTTCTTACTGCAGGCAGATGTTGGGGAAAAGAGTTATACAGTGCATGATAGAAAATAAATCAATAAATCTCATTAGCCCCCTAAGTACCTGAAAAATTAATTTTGGCATAATGATTATCTAGTGAGGAACTTCATGTTTCCTCTGTATTTTGAGAATAAAGACTCGGATGTGTTTTTCCTTTGCACTGCCATGGTCCCTCAGCACAAAGACCATATTTAATGCAGCTACTAAAATTTGATTATAATGTCCAGAAAGAAAGATAATTCAGCTATAATTCAGTTTTAGTTTATTCTTATTTCTAAAGGTCAAATACATTTAGTGCTAAAACAAAACCTAAGAAAACAGCATGCAGTCTAAGGATTACTTCCTTATTATCCATTGATTGGCATACAAAATAAGCGTGGAATAACTTAGTACAACCTAACTTGAGCAAAAACATTTGTTAACTAAAGTATCTGAATGCCTACTCTGTGGCCAGCACTGGGGTGGCCAATATACCAAATAACCAAGTTTTGCTTAGTTAACATTTCGAAAAGTTAAAAAAAAAAATTTGAAAGTTTACTTCCAGTGGCAGGTTCTATTTAATTGATACTTCCCTGGGTTGAAGGAAGTGAGGGAATGCTACCGTGGTTCATTAATCTTCCAACTCAAGCCTTATAGATATAGCTCTATAGAAGTCTTTATTGATTAAAGATGATCACAGTTCCCTAAAAGCCAATTAGTGATTCCAAGTCAAGTCATATACTCATACAATAGGTATGTCAACTACATCCCAGGACAACTGCTCTCTCTAACAGAGTTTAACTGAAATCAGTATGCATATTATCTTCAAAGACATGTCATAGAAAGGAACTAAAAGAGAAAATAAAAAAACCAAGAGTCAACTAACTGTTAATTATTTCAAAGTGATTTTTTTGTTTCTGTATTGCTATACAATTGATGAGCCACCCACAAATATTTTTAAATGGTCTGCACTAAGTTTGCGGAGTCGATTTAACTTGTACTCTCAAAGCCTGTTCTAGCTTAATCATCTTCCACCTGAAGAGGGAAGAAGCCAGCAAATAAGGTAGTGTGACCTACAAAATGCCACTGAATAAAAAACAGTATCAGTCAGTATAACTAGACAGAGGTCAGAACTTTTGTATGAAATGGTTTCTACTTTCCTTGCCCAAGATAGGACCATCAAAAAAGTATCAGTCACGTTAAAAGAAATAAAGTACAGGGCCAGCCCGTGGTGTAGTGGTTAAGTGCACACACTCCGCCGCTGGCAGCCGGGGTTCGGATCCCGGGAGCGCACTGATGCACCGCTTGTCAGGCCATGTTGGTGGCGGCGCCGCCCCACATAAAGTGGAGGAAGATCAGCTGGCTCAGGGTGAGTCTTCCTCAGCAGAGAGAGGAGGATTGGCATGGATGTTAGCTCGGGGCTGATCTCCTCACACACACACAAAAAAAGAAATAAAGTACATTCAGGAAAAACAATCAAATCCCACAAGCTCCTGAAAAGTGAAAGTATTCTCAGTCAAGAGTCACCTAGTTCAGTTTCTCTTATGGGAAAGATCAGGATGTTCAGGCTAAAGGAGATCCACCTTTGCAAAGACAGATGGAAAAAAGTTTAGGCATTCTGGAGTCCTTTAACTTTTAGCACCCACTAAGCAATCCTTTTATTTTATGATTTTTATTGAACAATATATGAATATACCTATCTAACAGAAACATCTTAACAAAAAGGAAATTCAAGATGCTATTTAATTCTAATCTAAAAGCTTCTTCCTCTCCTGAACACAATTCTTTTGCAGGCCTGACTTCTTCCTAAGAGAGATGATGGCACTCAGTAAACTCACAGTCTTCTCTTTCACATGTATCCTGTGATGTGAGAACACAGAATCCTGCTTAGCTGTTCACATTCCTTGCATATAATCTCAACAATGATCAGACACAGACAAAACTCAGGTTGCATGCCTTACATGAAAGTATTCTACTCTGCATTTTATTAGCATCATCAGCCACGAATTTTTGAAAAATAACACCTGTAACATCACATATACCCGAATCAGATTTGCAGCATGAGTTTATCCACATTTGATTTCCTTTCCCTTTCGGATTCTAAAAACAAGTCAGTCTAAGTTTGAATTTCCGAATGTCACCTTCTTCACATAAATCCTCACATATTAACTGGAAATGAAGAGGAAATGTCAATTTGCAGTGAGGACCGAGGCTGAAGGGCAAGATCGAGTGTTCCGCTAGAGAGGCCTTATCTACTACTTTCTGAAGGTACTAAACAAATATTACAAAGCTCTACTTGCAGAGGACGGCCAGGAAGCCTTGAAGGAAGGCCCGCAAAAGCACAGCACGTTTGAGAAACAACTCTAAAATCTCATCCAAAGGGCAAACTGCTTAAAAAAGTATTTCTTGATTTCCCATCCCGTTGTTCACGTCCTCACTCTCCAAGTAGCTTTGAAAGGGAAGGGGGAAGGGAACGTTACTGAACACGTCCGTGTCCACTTGCTGGTCAGAGCCGAGGCAGTCTGGGGCTCTCATAAAACGCAGATGCAACTATCGGGAAGCTGAAACACGTCATGCGAGAACCTCAAGCCCTTAACCCACTGCTGGGTGCAGAGAGGCAGGGTCAGGAAGTCAGGGTGGCACACCGGAGGGGTGCGGGGAAGCCCAGTGGAGAAACCGGAGAGATGCGAGTCCGAGGCCTGGCCGCCCGCCGCGATGCTGCCTGTCCGTCTAACGGTGGACGGCGGGCACAGGTGAACACACCTTGCTTCGACCTTCTGCGGTGCCAAGAGGATCGGGGGCGAAGAAAATGCAGGAAACTGGGTACGCGCAGGCAATTAGGCTTCAAAGGCTGGGAAGGAGAGTGAAGGAAGACGTAGGGGTGCCCTGGCAGAGGTCATCTTCCACGCCCCCGGCCCGAATAAACCCGTGTCGCGGGGAGGAGGAGCGACGGGAAGGGGCCCGCACGGAGACAAGGCCTGGTGGAAGCGACTCCACGCCGAAGAGGTGGATTCGGGCCCCGCGGCGGCCCGGCTGAGCCCCTCTCTTCCCGCAACCCCGCAGAAGCCGCTGAGGGAGGGGCGAGGGACCACTCACCTCCAGCGACCGCTTCTCCCGTGCCCAGGCCGTCTCCAGCTCCAAACACGTCAATGGCTCACGCAGCTGGACCTTAAGTAGCGCGCATCCCAACGTGCTGCCCCCGCTCCCCGGCGGCGGCCGGCCCAATCGGCGCGCACCGCCGCCAGACTGACAGCCGAGCTAGGCCTTGCGCGGCGGCGGCGGGCGGGTCTCGCCCCGCCCCCAGCTGGCGGGAGGAGGGCCGAGGCGAGAGGAGTGGGCGGAGCGGCGCGCGCGGCCACGCCCCCTCCCCCCGCCCCGCCGCGCCCCCCGCGCCGCGGCCCGCCTCTTAACACTTTGGCTTGACGGGCGGCGCTGCGGGCCAATCGACGGGCCCGTCCCTGGCGGCGGCCGCGCCTAGTGGCCGGCCCCGGGGCGGAGCGCGCGCGGGGGGCGGGCGCAGCGGCGGGCGGGGACCGGGGGCGGGCCGGCGGCAGGCGGGGGCGGCGGCCGAGGAGGCCGGGGGAGGCGGCGGTGGGCGCGACGTCGGCGGCGGCGGCGGCGGCGGCGGCGGCAGCTGCAAGTTGGGCTGCAGGGGCAGCGCATACACTACAATGGCTGCTGGAAAGAGGCGTAAGGAAACAATTTCCAGGCCCGCCGCGTCCAGCCCGAAATATGAGAAAAAAATTATTAGAAATTCCGCGGGCGGTGTAAAGGCGGCGGACGGGCCGGAGGGAGGATGTTAAAGCCCCGCGGTGAGTTCTCCCGGGGTCCGGGGCGGCGGAGAGGCGTTTAGCGGGAGAAATATCAGGGTTATTTAAATTATGGGACTAGCCGAGGGGGCAGAGGAGCAGCGGCGGCGGCAGGAGGAGGAAAAGTTTGTGCTACTCTCAGCCCCTGCTCAGGACCCCAGAGAGAAAAATAATAATAAAAAATAAAATAAAATAATTAAGCGGGGGTGTGAGGACTCCCGAAGTCGCTTCTGACAGGGCAGGGGGCGATGCGGCTGGAGACCCGAAGGTGAGGTCGGTGGGAAAAAAAAAAAACCCTTTATTCAGGGTCTGGAAAGTTTGAAAAGTTTTCCTCCTCCTCCTCCTCCTCCTCTCTGGTGCTGTGAATATTGTGACAGCGGCAGCGGCAGCAGCGAGAGCGGAAGACATTAGAGACCCGAAAAATAAGGGAAAAATTAATATAAATTCAGTTTTGAGAGTAAACTCTCCGCATTTTCCACCAAAACATCCCGGGGGAAGGTCGCTTCCCAAAGGGCCTGGCGGAAACCCGCAGTCGGCAATATTTGGGGGGCACTTTGAGTGACTTGGGGTAACTTTGCCCCTTTTTCAAAAGAGGTTTTTCTTTTTTGGAGAAATGAATTTGTTTTTGCCCTTTCCTCAGGTGGGCGAGTCGGGGTCGGGGTGCGGGGTCTGCGGGGAGGTGTGAGCCCTGGATGTGTGGCTGCGAGGGGGGGTAGGGGGAGGGGGTGCTAAATGAAAGCAGGAGATCTGCACAGAGCAGGGACAGCTTGTTGTCAGTATCATAAACAACCAAAATGGAGGGAGAACTCAGGCATATAACCAAATAAAAATTTTTAAAAAATCGCAAAAAATCCCTAAAAATCCGGGATGCTCCCCCTTTTCTCGCTAAAGGTAAAAGTATGAACCGCCTTTCCCCTGAAGTCCATTTTGACTTTGCAGGGACCAAGGAGTTAATATTTATTTATTTTTTAAAACTTTCGAAGGGCAAAAGCCTTTTATAACTCAACCGACAATGAGAAAACGTGAAAATCCGATGCAAGAGGAGGAGGGGGAGGGAGGGGGGAGGTGGTAGTGCAGAAACTGCTAAACTTATTGGTAATGTGGACTGATCTGAGATAAGATAAACACTATATTTGCTATTTTATAACTCTCTTTTAATGATCTTTGCGGTTTTTCTTTTTTTTTTTTTGGTGGAAAAAAAGTGATGCCATTTTCTTAATAGAGTTAATATGTGTGATTGGAAGAATAAACCTTTCCGGCTTTAGATTGCATTTTCGTCGCATTTATGCTTCAGGTTTTGTTAGTGGCTCCCTCCTTTCTTTAAAGTAGGCTCTACAGAGGAGGGGTAGAGAGGTGATGTTGCACAGAGAGGCTGGAGTGCAAGACTGGCGCACCTTTTGGGGAGGGGTGGGGAGTTGCTTGGTTTCTCCCTTCCTGACCCGTTTGCTTCACCTGTTCATCCTCAGTAAAGAATGTTAGGCTGACGTTTTCTGGTTTTACGTATATAAAAGGATGGTGCCTCTTGCATCACATTGAAGTTAATGGGAAAGTGCTGCTGATGTTGGTTCCACGTGGGATATGGGACAGAGCAGGGCATTTTAAAGGGACAGCTTCTCTTTTCTTAAGATTTTCATCACCTACACAGAATCACTGTCTGAGGACCAAAAGCAGAGGTGCTGGGAGGGTGTGGTGATGGAAGAGCCTTCTCTTTCCATTACTCAAGTGCACCCACCTTTAGGAGTGATGGAGGGAGAGGAGGAATAAACAAGCTCAACAGAAGATGGATATTGTGTAGATTAGTTTGTATCCAAGCTGTTCTTTTGTGTAACAAGCTCTCCCAGGAACTTTTCATGTTACATTGCTTTGCTTTGGAAGCTGATTTTGGAAGGAATTGTGGAAAAATGGAAATAGTTTAAGGTGTGTGGTGTAATGGTATAGCATTATTGAACAGTTATGAATTCTGTGCAGTGAGATCAAAGAGCTGTGTATGCCCATAATGTGATTTTACAGCCATTTTGTAAAAGCTGTAAAATACCTAATATTCAATTTGGCTTAAGGTACATTGAGGACTTCTGGTTGAAAACTGCAGACAGAGTGGTGCAGATTCTTTTACACTGTAAGCAGTAGGCATTTCTTTAAGGGGAAAAAAGCACATACACCAACACCATGGAAAAGTTTACGTATACCCATTTTTAAAGCCCATCCTATACATCTGCTGTAACTCTGTGCCTTTGAAATTAAAAGATTTTAAAATCCTGAGACCTATCAGTTTGCATCTTTTAAGTTGAATTTGTGTTATTTAATAGGAAATGTTTACTGATCATAAACTACTGTCAACTCTAATGGTTTAGATTTTCACAATATTTTCAAAGTTTAAAATATGTAAGTTGTTAGCTGTTCTCTATTTGAGATTAAGGTTAATTCTGAATAGGATTTACTTGTGTTCCATTTTCCACAGGTATATGGAGTTTCTGAAATAAATGCCTATTTTCCTTTGTTTTTTTGATTTATAGAAATGGATTAAAATTAGAGCTGGATTTTTAGACTTCTTATACAGAATATTTTCCTTGCCATACTGTACAAACATATTATTATTTTGAAATCTATTGTACGTTAACATGTGTGCACAGCTGAGCTCTTATCTGCACCTTCCTGTAAATACCTCCATAACAGCATTGTGGCGGTGTAGTGTTTGAGTACATCATCTCGTGGTTTCTGATTTTGGAAGCAATTACATCTTTCTAAGAACTCATTAAAAAAATTAATCCCATGAACCACTGTTAAATCAAAATTGATTGGAAAGTGATTAAACTATCAGTGGAGAAGAGAAACTTCCCCCCTCCCCAAAATAATCTTCTGTCCAGGTTTCAGAATGCCATTAATATTGATAAACCTTTAAAATTTATCTTACATTTTCATTCTATTTTGGCTCAAGACAGTTACATTGACTGTAAGTAGTCAGAATTAGGCTATGTGTTTAAAATAAATGAGACTTTTTAATCTTGAATAGCTGCCACTTTGACAAGCCAGAGATACTAATATCAATAAATTCAATTTCTGTAAAAGTGAAGGAAAAGTATTTCTTCCAGTTATATTAGACCCTTGAGTTGTTCAGGTTATTTGGACACTTCAAGTTATGATGAGGTTATTGTCAACATAAATAAAAGTGCTGGTATTGTGATTTTTTTTCTCTCTCACAAAGAGTGGTATAAAGCTTTCTTCATGTTTGGGTTTTAGACAACTAGGTACTTGTCTGAATTAGAAAATGCACTTTGAGTATACAAGTATAAAACCTATAATTCCTTAGAGAGTCTTATTTAGATAGGGCACAGCGCAATACCTGATTTGGATTGGTTGTATTGAGCTTTTTTTAATGCCTTAGAAATACTACCTGTTGAACCTCCTTTTTCTGAAGCTACTATTAAATTATACCAATTTACAGAAATAATCTAACGATATTGTGTACTCAAAATGTTTATTTCAGTTAAAATTAGAGAAACCTCATAGATTGAGATTTCTTACTTGAAATTTATATGCCTAATTTTGTTATTTGAAATTCTATAAGGAATTTAGCTGCTGTGGAAGATGATTTATAAATGTGAGCTAATACTGATAAAATTCTATATCTGTATATTTATTATAACCAAAATATTTTAATAAACACACATCTTACAGCTAAATAAATTAGTGAATTTGCTTTTATCAATATAGTTTAAAAATTTTAAAGGTACTCTTTGTTTTAATATCATACAAAGGTGAGATTTTTTTCCCATCATTTTTAACTTAATTCTGGTTGTTACTATATACATTTTGGTTAACTATTCTGGAAATTTTCCTTTCTAAGGTTTAAATTGTTATTTGCTAAATTAAATGTAATGCTCCTGTGTTTGAGATTTGAAAAGCCAGATAACTGAAACATATATCTATAGCTATCTTTGAAATTTTGTTTTAGTAATCATTTGCCTCTTGAGCTGTGTAATCAAAATATTGGTTCCTTGTAGGAATGTTTCAATATTTTTTATTTAGAATCCTGTTCTTTGGAAAATTAAGATATATGAAAAAATTACCTGTTACACATACATACACACGCGTGCACAGACACACACACAGACACACACACACACACAAAGGAAAAAAGAAATTTTACTGAATAACTTTACTTACACTGCCTGGAATACTTGTTGTTCTTGATGTGTTTCCAAGTGTATAGGAAATAAATATAAATTTTTTCTCTTTACGTTGATAACATCTTAGATTCTTTAGTTAAGTTATTTCAGTAAGGGAAGAGTTTCAGGAGAAGGAAAGAACAACTTAATCTGTTCAGCAGAATCCAAGATAGTGAATATGTTAAAGGTAAAAGGGCTATAAATTGTCCCTTGAGCCATTTTTTAAATGTTTTAAGAACCTGATAAACACCTTTTCTGAAACATCAAATACTTTGAAAATGTATCAGTCACTGCAGAAAAACAAAAGTGGACCTTTAATTTCTTTAATTTTAACAGGAATTAATATGGGCAGCATATTTAACCAATTAGTAAGTGTTTAGGTAGCCTTGGAAAAGTATTTACAAATAAGTTAAATGTGAGGCCAGGGTACATCAGATTGATGAACTGTAAAGTTAACTATGATTTTAGAATTCATGCATGGGAATTCTTTTCCATTTTATGATAAGACCACTTTGAAGATAACTAATTTTTACTTTTTGTGTTTATTTCAGTGCCTAATTGTTTTTGAAAGCCTGAACCTGACATCTGCTCTGTTACTACTTTTCATTTATAACAGGACAACTTTGATATCTCATTAGCAAATTTAACTTTTAAATTTAATTTGAGAAATTAAATGAGACTTTTTAGGTCATTATATTTTATAAAAGTATTGGTGTATATTAACATTTGAGGTTATGAGAAATATACATGTCTGAAAGCCTAGGAGAAATTATTATAAAGGCATAATTTGATTTTTACTTTTAAATCACTTGGCCTGCTGCCCAGTGGTTTGCATTCTACTCAGTGTGTACACCTGTCCCTGCCTCCTCTGTCCAGGGTGGTATTGACAAGGATAGGGTGGTATGAAACTACCAAGGATGCTTTGGTGTTTTTGTTTTCTGATTTTGTGTATGTCTTGGTGTTTGTTTTTGTTAAGGTATTAAGGTTTTTGCTCTTTTCTTTTTTTAATGCTTATCAGAAAACAAAAACCTATTTTTATAAAACAGGAATGATATCTCATTTTTTAAAAGTGAAGTAGTGTGATACTGCATTAAAATTGTTAGTATTTAAAAGTCCCTGGATGTCTTGTAAACAGAGTTACTGGAGGATCATGGTATTAAAACTAACCACAGTGTGTGTTGGGAATTTGAGATGACTACCTAAGAAATGTGTGTGCATGTGGAGAATGAGTGAACTTAGGCAGTTATGTCCTAGGTTAATAGGATAAGCAATTTGCTTGAAATGTTTCCTTGCATTTTCTTTTAAGTGAAAACTTTTCCTAATCTAAAAACATAGAAAACCCAGAAATGTGAGGGTGTTAAGAGGCAAAAACGTTCTTTTTGGATGCCTTTTAAAAATCAGAGTTTTAAATAATGAAAAGGTATAAAAATAACATAAGTATGGACTAAGATGTCCAAAATTGATGGGAAAGAATTAGGTAGATGAGAATTTTAGAATAAATTAATAATCATGGTAAATTTAAAGTTTGATTATGTGAATAAAGAATAACTAACTACAAAGCAAAAATAATAAATTTACCCCCCAAAATAAGAGTGATAATTGGGGGAATCTGTAAGAGAGTATTTTTAATACAAATTGCTGTTTTTATAATAACTTTTTAAAAATAGATTCCCTCAAAGCCTTTCCTCCAAACTTCTTAGATTTAAATTAAACTAAATTAAATTCTAAGAATAATTTGTAGTGGTTATTTGGAATTCTTTATTTTCAGATAAGGAAAAATGATTTTCTGCTACTTTTTAAAAGATTTTAAAGACTATTTTAAATGTGTACCTGAGTGAAGTGTTCTGAAAAATATCAGAACCTAATGAAAACTATTCTTCATTCTTCATCAGAAGGTTTAAAACTTTCTGTTAAGTTAATGAAATAAATTTTAAAACCTTAGTCTAAGAACAATGTACTTGGTGGACTTTTTTAGGGCAATTTAAATCATTTCTTACAGACTTAATAACATTTAAAAAGTCTTTCACAAGGTAATGATAAGAACATCCACCAACAAAGTGCTTAATTTCTGGAATGTTTTTAGGTGTATGCTGACAGTTAAAGGAATTTTCTTTCCCATTTATTAATTAGCAATTGATTTTCTGAAGGAGAATCTAGAGCTATTATAGTATTATGTTTGGGGGTAGAAGTTTCCTTTAGTTTAGAAAATATTTTGAGGGTAGAGGAGGCATCTTTTCTTAAAGGGCGACCAAATCCTGTGCAGACTGTAAATGATCTGCCATTGCAGAGTCTAGAACTCTACCTTTTTTGAGAGAGACTCATTTTAGACTTTCAGTTATTAAATATTTAAATTATCTCAAACCAATATTGGGGTGGCACAAGTGCATACTGATTATGATAGCCTATCTTTTAGTTTTTGAGTATGGGAATATTAATTCTCAGATTAAATCCTACAGCTAAAGGGCTACCATCTGACTTTTAAAAAATTATATCTTTTTAATCAGTAGTTAGACATTAGAGCCTTTAATGTTGAGATATTATTTTGGAGACTGTTAAACTAGAAATCAAGTAGAGAATGAAGAATTTAGCCCCTTTGGCTGAAAAGCAAAATTAGAAAATGTTTTAATCAATTTTGTTCACTTGAAGAACATTAGTAAAAAGTTGATTGAATTGTTGTGGATCAGGAGAATTTTAAAAAATTGAACCTGGAAGCTTAAGGTGGTTCAAATGTGCAGGTTCAAAATAGCACCAGTTGAATTTTAATCTGCTAGATTTTCTCAGTGGCTTGATTTTATTTTCTTGTATTGTCTTAATGCTGGAATTACACAGAGCCCACATCACTTTTCATCATATCCTAAAAGAGGTATAATAATAGGTTTTATTTTTATCAGCTTTAGGCAATGAAATAAAAATACTGTTTTATATAAGAGTACATTATCTTTCTCAGCTCCCTTTTGCATTTCCTAAATAGAATTTCTTTAACTATTCCCTTCCAAAGAAGGGAAATTAGCTTCTTTACTTTACAATTAAATTTGTTCTAAATTTGCAGTTTATGAGAGAGTTGTCACTTTATATATTTGGCTAAGATCTATTATAACCTTAAAAATAAATGTTAATATGATCAGCATATCTGATTGTAAGCTACATCTTAAACGTTAATTTACTTTCCTTGTACTTCTAAAATTATTTTCTAAATAAATCTGAGAAATTGTTTTTCAAATTTGTTGTCTGAGGTGATTTAATTGGGTAAAATTTCAATCTCAATAATGTTTCTCTTCTAATGTTAATAGTATTATTTGAAAGTCACAACTCAAATGCATAGGATTTCAGCACTAAAATAGAATGAGAAATATAATAAAATAGGTAGGTTAATTATACCAAGAGTGGTAGAAGCAGCCCTAGTAGTTCTTATTTGGAAGAGTTTAAAGTGTTTCAAAGAAAGAAAGTGCCTATGACTGTAGGGCACACCTCTAACAGCAGTGATATTTTATGCTTTTCTTTTTCTGCTTCATAAAATTTGAGCATCTTTAGGGCTACTGTCATGAAAACACATAACTGATTTCATTATGCCCTGTGTAAAGTACATTTATCAGATTTAGCTTTTAATGTAATTTGCTGTAGTTTAATTTTAAGAAAAAGGTACAAAACAGATATTCCTTAGCAATAATTTGGTGTCCATCAATTTTAGAAGATATTACATGTAAAATATATTATAATTGTTTACTCAAATCAAAATGAAAGTAAACTATCAAGTAATAGATTTAATTAGATAGAGAAGGAAGGTTTTAAATATTTAACTGGATAACTTGATGTACTACTGAAATATAGGGAGTTTTAATTGAACATTGTTTTTGTACATGAATCTAGTTTTGTATGCCTAGAAGTTTGTAAACAAAGGGAATACATATAAAAGTCTGGTAGTTTGTAGAAGTTCCTAAACATCTATCCTTTGACAATTAATGAAAATATATTTTTCAAATACGTGGGCAAAATTACTTTGAAGATCATAATATTTTCAATTATTGCAGTTACTTTTCAAAGAAAAATGGTAATGAATGAGTTATTACTGTTTTTATCTACATCAGTTGAATATCTATTGTATTTGAAATTTTTAATCATTAAGCATTTAATACTCTTAGGGGTATTCTAGGTTTTTTAAGTAGTGTTGCACATATTTTCCTTAAAAGCCTTTCTTTTTGGACATTATAACCTAATTAAGACAGTTATTTTAAAACTTTTAACTGCTTTTATTTCATAAGAGCATTCCTGTTTCCAGGATCATGTTATTCTTAAAAGAAATTCCTATCTTGAAGCACTTTTAATCATAGCTTGGGTTATCCTTTTAAATATCTACTAGACTTTTCTCGTTTCTTGAGGGTCGTCATTTATCGCTATGAACTTCCCTCTTAAAACTGCTTTTGCTGCATCCCATAAATTTTGGTATGTTCCATTTCCATTTTCCTTTGTCTCAAGGTATTTCTTGATTTCTTCTTTGACCCAATGGTTGTTCAGTAGCGTGTTGTTTAATCTCCACATGTTTGTGAATTTTCCCGTTTTCTTCATAGAATTAGTTTCTAGTTTCCTATCATTGTGGTTGGAAAAGATGCTTCATATGATTTCAGTCCTCTTCAATTTATTAAGACTTGTCTTGTGGCCTAACATATGATCTATCTTGGAAAGTGTTCTATGTGCACTTAAGAAGATTGGGTATTCTGTTGCTTTTGGATGGAATGCTCTGTACCTATCCATTAAGTCTATCTGGTTGTACATGTTATTTAAGGCCGATGTTTCCTTCTTGATTTTCTGTCTGGATGATCTGTCTATTGATGTTAAGTGGGGTATTAAAGTCCCCTACTATTATTGTATTGCTGTCTGTTTCTCCCTTTAGGTCTGTTAATATTTGCTTTATATATTAAAGTGCTCCTATGTTGGGTGCATAAATATTTACAAATGTTATATCTTCTTGTTCAAGTAAAACAACCTAACTTTACACCTCAAGGAACTAGAAAAAGAACAAATGAAGTCCAAAGTTAGTAGAAGGAAGAAAATAACAAAGATTAGAGCAGAAATAAATGAAATAGAGACTAAAAAGACAATAGAAGTGATCAATGAAACTAAGAACTGGTCTTTGAAAAGAGAAATAAAATTGATAAACCTTTAGCTAGACTTACCGAGAAAAAAAGAGAGAGGACTCAAATAAATAAAATCAGAAATGAAAGAGGACGTCTTACAAATGATACCACAGAAATACAAAGGATAAGAGACTACTATGAACAATCATATGCCAACAAATTGGACAAGCAAAAGAAATGGATAAGTTCTTAGAAACTTACAACCTAGACAGTATCATATGAAATAGAAAATCTAAATAGACCAATTTCTAGTAAGGAGATTGAGTCAGTAATCAAAAACTTCCCAACAAAGAAAAGTGCAGGACCAGATGGCTTCACTGGTGAATTCTACCAAACATTCAAAGAAGAATTAATACCAGTCCTTCTCAAACTCTTACAAAAAAATGAAAGAGGAGGGAACTTTTCCAAACTCAATTTACAAGGCCAGCATTACCCCGATACCAAAACCAGACAAGGATGCCACAAGAAAAGAAAATTACAGGCCAATATCCTTGATGAACCTAGATGCAACGATCCTCAACAATGTATTAGCGGACTGAATTCAGCAATACATTAAAAGGATTATACACCATGATCAAGTGGGATTTATTCCAGGGATGCAAGGATGGTTCAACATCAGCAAATCAGTGAATTTGATACATCACATTAACAAAAGGATAAAAATCATGATCTCTCAATAGATGCAGAAAAAACATCTGACAAAATTCGACATCCACTTATGATAAAAACTCTTAACAAGCGGATATAAAGGGAATGTACCTCAACATAATAAAGGCCATGTAGGACAAGCCCGCAGCTAACATCATCCTCAACAGGGAAAAGCCGAAAGCTTTTCCTGTAAGATAAGGAACATGACAAAGATGCCCACTTTCGCCACTTTTATTCAACGTAGTATTGGAAGTCCTAGCCAGAGCAATTAGGCAAGAAAAAGAAACATAGGCATACCTTGGAGATATTGTGGGTTTGGTTCCAGACCACCACAATAAAGCAAATACTGCAATAAATTGAGTCACACGAATTTTTTGCTTTTCTAGTGCAAATAAAAGTTATGTTTCCACTATACTGTACTCTACTGTATGCAATAATAGCATTATGTCTAAAAAACAAATGTACGTACCTTAATTTAAAAACACTTTATTCTAAAAATGTCATCATCTGAGCCTTCAATGAGTCATAATCTTTTTGCTAGTGGAGGGTCTTGTAAAAAATGCAGCATCTGTGAAGCACAATAAAGCAAAGCACAAAATAACAAGGTGTGCCTGGACACAAAAATCTGTTGCATTTCTGTACACTAATAATGAACTATCAGAGAAATTAAGAAAACAATCCTATTTACAATTGCATCAAAAAGAATAATACCTAGGAAGAAA
The DNA here is from genome assembly GCF_020826845.1 of Diceros bicornis minor. Taxonomy (NCBI): domain Eukaryota; kingdom Metazoa; phylum Chordata; class Mammalia; order Perissodactyla; family Rhinocerotidae; genus Diceros; species Diceros bicornis. Next base: position 10,017,592 of record NC_080772.1, on the reverse strand, counting down.
TTTAACCAAGGAAGTGAAAGACATGTATTTTGAAAACTACAAGACATAAAGAAATTGAAGAAGATGCAAATAAATGGAAAGATATTTTGTGCTTATGGATTGGAAGAATTAATATTGCTAAAATGTGCATACTACCCAAAGCAGTATACAGATTCAATGCAATCCCTATCAAAATTCCAAAGGCATTTTTTCCCAGAAATAGAACAATCCTAAAATTTTTATGAACCTGTACAAGACCCCACATAGCCAAAGCAATCTTGAGAAAGAAGAACAAAACTGGAGGCATCACACTCTCTGCTTTCAAGCTATGTTATGAGGCTATAGTAATTAAAACAGTATGGTATTGGCATAAAAACAGATACATAGATCAATGGAACAGAATAGAGAGCCCAGAAATAAACTCACACATATATTGGTCACTTAATTTATGAGAAAGGAGCCAAAAATATACAATGGGGAAAAGGACATCTCTTCAATAAATGGTACTGGGAAAACTGGACAGCCACATGCAACAGAATGAAACTGGATCACTATCTTACACTATACACAAAAATTAACTCAAAATGGCTTAAAGATTTGAACATAAGACCTGAAACCGTAAAATTCCTAGAAGAAAACATAGGCAGTAAGCTCCTTGACCTAGGTCTTGGTGATGATTTTTTGAATCTGACACCAAAAGCAAAAATGAACAAGTGGGACCACATCAAACTAAAAAGCTTCTGCACAGCAAAAGAAACCATCAACAAAATGAAAAGGCAACCTACTGAATGAGAGAAAAGATTTGCAAATCATATATCTGGTAAGAGGCTAATATCCAAAATATATAAAGATCTCATACAACTCAATAGCAAAAAAATAAGCAATCCAGTTGAAAAATGGGCAGAAGATCTGAATAGACATTTTTCCAAAGAAGATATATAGATGACCAACAAGTACATAGAAAGATGCTCTAAATCATTAATCAACAGGGAAATGCAAATAAAACCACAATGAGCTATCACCTCACACCTGTTAGAATGGCTATTATCAAAAAGGCTAGAAATTCCAAGTGTTGGCGAGGATGTGGAGAAAAGGAACTCGTGTGCACTGTTGGTGGGAATGTAAACTGGTGCAGCCAGTATGGAAAACAGTATAGAGGTTCCTCAAAAAATTAAAAGTAGAACTACCATATGTTCCAGCAATTCCGCTTCTGGGTATTTATCTAAAGAAAATGAAAACACTAACTCAAAAAAAAAATATGCACCTCCATGTTCATTGCAGCATTATTTACCAAGATATGGTAGTAGCCAAGTAGCATTAGTAGCCAAGTATGGACGTAGCCAAGATATGGAAACAACCTAAGTGTCCATCAATGGATGAATGGATAAAGAAACTGTGGTATATTATATGTAATGGAATATTAACAGCCATAAAAAAGAATGAAATCTTGCCATTTGTGACAGCATGGATGGACCTCAAGAACATTATGCTAAGTGAAATAAGTCAGAGAAAGACAGATACTGTATGATCTCTCTTGTGTGTGGAATCTATAAATAAATAAATAAATAAATAACAAGTTCATAGATACAGAGAATGATTGGTGTTCCAGAGGTGGGGGGTGGGAGGGTGGGAGAAATGGGTGGACTCTTTTTTGGTTTTTTGTTGTTTTAGTGTAAATAAATTGGAAAAAACAACAACATACACACAAACTCTCAAAAGTATATATATATGTACTAGAGATACAATTGCTCTACCTAAACATTGGGTCTGATGTGGTCCTTAAATTTAATCATACTCCGTTGACTTTATTAGGCAGTGCAGGAAGAGGAGGAGAAAGTAATTTGTTTTGAGACAAGTGCAATTGATCACATTCAGCTGCTGACTCATAAGAGCTTTTCTAAAATGCATGATACCTCTGCCAGAATTAAAAGGAATTTCTTAATTAAAACCAAAATACCCGTGTGTCTAAGCAGTGTTTTGATAATCAGATTTCAGGTACTCTTGTGTGCCGGCATTGGCCATTCCCAGTGTTCTGCTGTTTGCATGTGTTTTGCTCTCAGTGCTGCCACCCTGTGTATGGCAGTGCCTCTGTACTGTATGCACTAATTTTATGTGCTTTTTATCAAGCGATAATGTCCAAAACCACTTCTGGAAAATAAGCATACGTATTACAGTAAACTTTCTAAGATACTTTAGTATCCTCTGCTTCTGTGACTAATGCTGTACTAAATCTAGATTTTTAAAAGTTACACAGTTCAGAAGTATGGTATTCAACTGCCAAAAATGAAATTTGGGAATTTTTAAAGGTAAAGACCTTTATCTGTTTTATCTGTCACTTCACTAAAATAAGGTGGAATTGAACTAGTATTTTAAATATAGCTTGAAATTGATCAAATAAGAAAGCAGAGGTTTTGATCCTTTAAAGATGAGAGATATTTTAAGATTTTTTATTTTAGCCAAGTTTTAGTTAAAAGTTCTTCCTAGTAAAAGCAAAACCAAAAATGAACACAAAAAAGATACTGTTTCTGTTTAAAAGAAAAAGAAACTTAACTTGATTGGTTATTCCCTGAATGATTAGCCAACATGACTTTTAAATTATATCACCCAAAATATTTTGAGTATTAATCCTGTGCATCAACCATAAAATACTGTGGCTGGATAGCAGTCTTTGCATTTACCTGTATTATCTCATTTAATTTTCACAGCAATCTTGTGAGAGAGGAAGTACAGGCATAATGTGTATGCAGGGAGCAATAATGATTTCAGAAACTGGAATTCTGTTACTTTTATAAGGAAGTCTTTAGAATGGACAAGCCGTAGAAGCTAATTTTTTTTACATTAGTTTGCTAGTGTCAACCTAAATTATATCTATATTGAAGTTAATATATTTATTTAAAAGTCAATTTGTTGTAAAAATAAAATTTTCAGTCATAAAGTTGATACTGAGTAACTCAAGTTAGAAAATGCTACGTGTCTACTTATTTTTAAACTATACATAAGAAATTGGGGGAAAATTTGTAAATTTACTAAGTTAAAGGAGATTTTTAAAGATACAAACCTAAACCTTGTTTTACAGGATTTAATTATCTTAAATAGGTGTAGTTTTATCAATTTTTGCTTTAAAGTATATTTATAGCAATGCCATCTGATTTCAGAATAATGAGCATCTCTTTTTGAATTTTTGAATAGTTTTAGTTCAATAAACAATGTAATTCTATATCGTGACAATTGAAAATATTGTTTAGTTTGGTTAATTTTAAGATGTTAGGCTTCCAAGATAGAAATGTCACTGATGATCTTACCACTTGGGAGAATTGAAAGAATTTAATACAGTATATGATATCATCCCATTTACTCCAGAATTCCAAGTTAAGTTCAAAATCTCTGTTTTGTTATTCATGTACTTATCTCCATAGGTTTTGGGAATTTAGAGAGACACCCACATTTGACTGTGGATGCCTTTGGCTTTGTCCAGTCTCCCTGGAATGTTTTTCTCACATGCCTGTCCACATCTTACCTGTCCTTTAAGTCCCATCTCAAACCATCTTCTTTCTGAAGTTTCTTTATTCTTACTCCAAATAGGAGCCAGAAGTGGGGAAAGTACTTCCTGTCCCTCTTAGGATACTTAGATTTGCCTTCTGCTTTTTCCTTGTCTTTCTTTTATGTCTTTTGGATGATGGCTTGATGTATGAAAGAGATCACAAAGCAGTATACTTTAAAATGCCAAATGAATGGTACAGACAGTAAAAATTATAGGCATTCAAGGGAGGGAGAGGTGGAACTTGGGGTGGGCTTTGAACAAGGCATGAGTTAGGAATAGGCAGAAAGAAGGGAGGACGTTCAGGTGAAATGAATGGTTTCAGCAGAGATTAGGAGACAGAAATGTGCTTATGGTCCATGACCACCGAGAAGACCAGTCTGACTGGAGAGGATGGTTTGTTAGGGACCAGTGCAAGGTGAGACTAGAAAGGTATGCTGAGGCCTGATTGTGAACAACCTTGATTGTCAGCCTGAGGAATTTGCACTGTGCTGTAGATGGCATTGTAACTTTTTGAGCAGGGAAAGATGAGTTAGGAAAATTAAGTCAATTCAGTGTCCAGAGTAAATTGAGCCCATGGGTGTGAGACTAGAGTTACAGAAATGTTAATATAATCCAGATTTGAAGGGGTGGTCCACTGCTATGCAAATGACTCAGATCTTTATCACTAGACCCATTCTCACCAGCAAGTTCTAGACGTACATTTTCAAGGGCCTCTTTGATATAGCCACCTGGATGGATGATTGACACCTCAAACTCAGCATCCCTAAAACTAGCAATTCAGGGTTCAGTACTTTTATTAATGGCCTAACCTTCTTTCAGGCCCCTGATCCCAAAACCACCTTTTCTACATTCAGTTGGAACTTCTGTAGTAGGTTTAGTACTTCTATTGTAGGGATGTAAAACAAAGTGGACACATAGAGGAAGGAGTAGTTAATACCAATAAGTCAATTCCATTTGCCGAGGAGGTGGTCCTCCAGCAGGGAATGGGAGGGGAAAGCTAAGAACGAGGGAAGGATGAAGGTTCTCAGCAAATAGCCCATGCTGGCTCCTCTCCTGTAACTGAAATGTAGGATTTTAGGAGTGAGCAGAGTGATGGTAGATGAGGCTAGAAAGGGAGACTGGCGCCAGAAGGTATCACATCTTGAATACCACACTGAGGGTTTTTAAGCTGTTGAGAGGGCAACCCACTGAGATTCCGAGTTGGCTCTTGAGTGATATAAAGCCACTCTTTTAGCTGTGTCTCCATTCTCAGTCCTCTTGCTCAGTCCTCTCATCACTGATTCTCATCATTTAACCTTCTCCTCAAACCCTCCTTTCCATACCCTCTCACCAGATGAGTTATCTAGTCACAGAAAAGACTAGTTATCTAGTCAGCACAGCTCCCTGCCCGGCTCGTCTTTACCTCTTGTGTCTCCTGTCATGGTGGTCAGCCCTCCTGTGGGGAAGACAGGGCCTTCATCTTAGCCTCAGGGAGAGTCAGTCTGGTTGGGGAGGCTGGGCCCCATGGCCTCCAGAGGCATACATTGCAGTGGGGCTGCTGGAGGCAGCCGGTTACTCCCACCCACTCACCCCTCCCATCCTGGTATTTCCCATCTCTTCTTCACCACGTGCAAAGGATGCTCAAGTCTTCCTCTGTCAAAAGCAAAATATCATAGGGGCTGGCCTGGTGGTGTAGTGGTTAAGTTCGCATGCTCTGCTTCAGCAGCCTGGGGTTCGCAGGTTCAGATCCTGGGTGTGGACCTACACACTGCTTATCAAGCCATGCTGTGGCAGGCGTCCCACATATAAAGTAGAGAAAGATGGACACGGATGTTAGCCCAGGGCCAGTCTTCTTCAGCAAAAGGAGGAGGATTGGCAACAGATGTTAGCTCACCAAAAAAAAAAAAAAATCATAGAAGACCTTTGTCTTCATCCCACCCCCTCCTCATGTATCTTTCTTCCCATTGGTGCCAAACTCCCTGAAAGAGTGGTCTCTGTCCAGGTTATTTCCTTCATCTCCTCTTTCTCTTTAACCCGTCCTGCCCCACCATTTTGAGTCTGTGTTTGAAGAGAACGTCCATCAATAGCCCCCAGGTACCATATCTAGTGGCGTGTGTCCTTTTCATTCCCACTTGGCCTTCCTGCAGTATTTGATGCGTTTCTGAAAATTCCCTCCTCTCCTGCTCTTCTGGGCCTGCTTCTCTCCTTCTCTGGCACCTCCTTTGCACTTTCCTTTGATGATGCCGAATCTTCCGCCTGTCTCTAATCACCAACATTTTGGCATTTCCCAGGATTCCCTGGCCTCTCCCTCTCAGTGTTTGCTCTTCCTGAGCACTGGTTTCCACTCCTTTGCCTAGCAGTTCTGTTCTAAGAAAGCCTCGGTCTTTACCCCTCTTCTGGGCCTCCGTGCCTGTTTATCTGTTTACTCAGACATTTCTACATCTGTGTACAGAACACCTTTCCTCCCCTCTCTTATTCAGTCAGCAAACTTGAGAGTGCCTGCCATGGCCCAGGTACTCTGCCAGACACCAGGCCAGATTGAACGAAGGAGACAGACAGTAAACAGAGTTCTCCCAGCTCATGACAGGTGGTGTGAAGAAAATAAGAAGGAATACAAGGATGAAGAGTCTTAGGGGACTGGGGGAGAAAGGACCCTTAGAGATAGTGATGAGGGAAGACTTTCTGATAAAGGAAGCTTTATGTAGAGGCCTAACTGATGAGAAGGAGGAAGCCAGGAACAATCTGGGGAGGCACTGCCCAACAGAAGACCCTGACAGAGGAGGAGGCCAGCCAGGCAGAGGGAGCGAGGTAAGGGATGAGGCCAGAGAGCCACTCTGCTGGCCTGTCTTGTGCCCTCTTTGGGGATGGCCAGCCCAGACTGTGGTTAGAACTCCTGAGCGCAGCCTGGGTCACCCTTTTGCAGGCTGGCTGTCACCTTGGGCCTCATCCTCGTCCGTGACTGCCCTTTTCGTGTGGCGGAGGCCAGGGGTGCAGTGAAGTCATCCCTTCCCAGACATGGCACCCTTGAGAGTGCAGCTCCCTGGGACTAGTGATCTTCCAGCTCACACCTTTGTCACCTCCTCCCTCCCCTGCTCCTTTGGAGCTCAGTTGCTGGGCGTGTCCCTAGCCTGCCTGTCTCTCAGTTGGGGTGACACCTCTATGCTTGCACAGCCATCTCCACTCACTGCTCTGGGGCACTGCTCCCATCCTTTGCACATTCAGCTTCCTCGCTGGGCCAGGTCCTCAACTCCTGCCCTCTTTTTCTCTCTGGAACGGGGCATACAGTAAATATCCGGGGAGGAGTGCTCTGTTCTCAGGGGCAGACTGGAGGGTCGACAGTGGTGGAAGGAAGCTGGAGGAAGCCTGGAGCAGCAGTTAGGGGCTGTGTGATGAGAGTTGTCTAGGAGGGTGTCCTGGGAGAGTGTCAAGGAGAGGAATGGCAGGTGGCACTGACCCCATAGAGAAGTCAGCAAGAAGAGGCCTGGATTTGGCCTTCAGGAGTTGCAGCCAGCCTCCAGTTAACTGTGAAGTGCAAGAGAGTCAGGTTGGGAGCTAGGGAGGTGGCTCATTTCATCCCTGCTGCCCTTCCACCTACCCCACGCCCTCCTCCCTTCATGGCCTGAGCACTCCTCAGCACGTGTAGACCCCTCTCACCACGACCAGGCAGGCTGGCCCTCACCCACAGCAAGCCTTGCGGTGGGGCTGCGGAGACAAGTACACATACTCAAAGACAGACAGACACAGACAGCCATGCATGTGGTGGGGAGAGGATGCCCACACACCCATAGCACCCAGAGCCAGGAGAGACCCTGCAGTGGGGAGGGATACTCACATGGTCCCACAGGATGGGCTGGGGGGAGAAGCCAACACCTGGGTGAGGGGGAGAGCATGACACACATCTAGGAGGTGGAAGGTAGGAGAGACCAGAATGGGGAGGAGGAAACACATACCCAGAAGGCAGGGGCAGTAGACATACACATGCTGGAATGGGGTAGAGACACTCACCTTGGGACAGGAAGGAAACACACACACACCCAGAAGGTGGGAGAGTTGCACACACTCGCCCTGGGCACACTGGAATGGGGAGGGAGAGGCAGCTTCATACCTAGAAGGGGTAGACACACACAGGCCTCCAGAGAGTGGGAGAGACACCACATACACACACCCTCAGCAGGAGAGACCCGGACTCCCAGAGGGGAAGAGAAAGACACACACACACATTCCTAGAGGAGAGTAAGAGACACACACACCCAGAGTGGGGAGGGGAGACGCATACACACACACAGGGATATACGTAAACACATGTACCCAGAGGGAGAGAGAGGAGCGCACACACACATCAGGAGCAGGGAGAGAGATGTATACACTCCCAATTGGGAAAGCAAGACAGCAGAGAAACTCAGAAGGGAGTTGGCACATGTGTGCACACACATGTAGGTGGGGTGGGCGAGAGATACATACAGACACCCATATAGGAAGATGCACATACATCTACACACACCAGGAGGGGAAAGAGGCAGACATGCAGAACGGAGGGAGGCCTACACAGAGCAGAGCCATGAGCAAAGCGAGGGCTAGCTAGCAGGTGGGGCAGTGAGAGGAGACCCCGCACACAAAGCTCGGCCACACCTGTGGTGTCTGCACTTCCACACCAGGGACTCAGGGCTGGGAAATACTCGTGGTGCTTCTCAGTCCCGGGGAGTGATGTGTTCTGACACCCGTGTGGCTCTTCCCAGAGAGAGCATCTGTACGTGGAAGTTACCACCTGACCACTGAAGGTCCCTTACACCCCAGTCTATCCTCTTCACGTCACAGATCTCCAGACAGAAGTCATACTGCATTCCTTTTACCCTAATTAAAATACCAAAAGTTGTCATACGTTCACATAGAAGTTTTTTTTTCCTCTGAGTAGAATGTACATGTTAATCACAACCATCTTAAAAATCTGACAGTAGATTTAAGAATCCTCTGGTTTAACTGGCACCATAGGTTGTTACCTGAAACACTACGTTTAACCCACCACGCCTTTGGTTCCCCAGCATCCTTTTGCTTGGGATTCTCTTTCCCCACTTCTCACCAGCCAGCGTCCTTTCAGGCCCGACTCAGTCGTACTTCTGTGCCCCAAAGTCCCGTGTTAGTACCTGTATTCTAGCCCTGAGCACACCACCTGCTTTCACTTATGGTTTGGGATATCCTTCTCCCCCATCCGTGGAACTAGGTCTTATTTATCTTATATCACCCTTCACCTTCACACCGCAAGCACTAGGGAGGCTTTGTGAGACTTAAGCCTCCTGAGCTGTACCTGTTAAAACCGAGTCTGGGGTCCAGTCTTCTCACCTACCCAGAGCTCCTTGGGGGCTGGCTCCCTCCCAGCTCGCACTGTCTACTGTTCCCCCACGAGACGCCAGGCCCACCGAACTTCAGGACCCCTTGCATCCTTGGAGTTGGGCCAAGATCGCTTCAGGCAGGGGAACCTGCACACGCTTTCTCCAGCTGCTGGGAACAGACTTCGGGCCTCCTTGAGGCTGTCTCACCACCTTCAGCCTTCCCCAGACCTTGTAGCTGGCACCTCTGTCCTGGCTCCGCTAGCACGCTATTGCCGGCCTCTCTGGCCACGTGTCTCCCGGCATGTTCTCACCCCTGTGCTGCTCATCATAGGTGGTCCAAGGAGGGGGGTTAGCTTCTGTGGAGAGTGTGGTGGTAAGCCTGGCAGCACTATTGTGCACCCTGTGAATTGGAACAACAGTATCACCTGACATTATGAAGTTCTTACTCTGTGCTTGCTGTCCAGCACACTTACACATAGGGACTCCTTTCATCCTTGTAACAACTCCATAAGATGCCTGCTATGCTTATCCTCCATTCACAGAGGAAGAAAATGAGGCTCAGAGAAGTTAAGTAACTAAGTATTAAATGAGAGAATGCATGAAAAAAAGTCTCAGCTTAGTACCTGGTTCATGTATGGGCTCAGATGGTTTTTGTTTTCTAAACAACCCTGTCCACTCTGTTCTGTGACATTCTAGCTAGTATGATAACGATAATGATAGTTCTCCTGTAGAACTAGGATCTCTAAGAGTCTAATAGTCTATTAATAAACTAATATTAATCTATTAAGTAATTAATATTTCCCTTTTATATTCTACTCTAATATTTAATAAAATAGAAATAGCTAATGTTTATGTTCTAATACTAATCTTTTAATAGCTAATTGTCTAATAGAGATTCTAATTAGAATCTGTAATAGATGTTAGGTAACTTTGCCCCAAGTTCACTGAGAAAATTGAGTCTATCAGATATCCCTGTCAGCAGTCTGCTGCCTGACTGCCAACCTTATTTGCACCCTAACCCCTTATTTTCTTGGTAGCTGAGAAGCTCTGCTCTCCTGCTCAAGGCTCGCCATCTTTTTTCCTGTCCCATTGACTATGGGAATGTGTTCACCCATTGACACTTTTCTTCAGCCAGTGGAGATGTTCAGGATTCTGCAGACCAAAACAGTTCAAAGCCTTCACTTGACTCTGCCACCTCCATCCATCCATCCTCTTTCTCCTGCAGACGTTCACATCTTCACCTCCTTTCCCAAACCTCACCAATTCAGGCTTCCACATGAGTGCACACACACACCTACCCCATCACCAAGTCCAGCAGATGCTTTCCCCTGGTGCCTGGTCCGTCTGCTCTGTGACTAGGGGCCCTTCCAGTGTGGTGCGCCCATTGCCTCCATGAGCCACCATATTCATCCACCTCCCAGCCTGACACAGTTCTTTGATCTTGCTGGACTAATTTATTCTCCACCCTTATTAGAGTTAAAAATTACCCTGTCATTGTATGCTAAATGATGGTTGGAAAGCCTAAGTGTTAAAAACCCCTCTCCCAGAATGTTTATTTCTAAAAAATAATTTATATAATTGAAAGGCCATGATAGCTAAAGATGTTTGTTGCTGTGTTACTTTTACACCCTCTCAAACACTAAGCTTAAAGTAACTGCTTGGCTTCCGTAGAGTAGTGTAGATCGATTGATTGGCCTGTGATCTTTGTGGCAGGAGCAGAGTTTCAGGAATGACCGTGTGCATTCCGTAGTTCACAGAAATTATAAGCGTCATAAATTTCATGTAACTAATTCCCGACTTGGTCATTATCAACCAGTTTTTATCAAGCTCTCACAGTTGTAGTACATCCCGTAGTTTTACCGTGTAGGTTAAAGTGTAGTGCTGCCTTTGCAGATTTTTTCAAAAACTTTTTATTATAGAATATTTCAAAGATATGCAAAAGTAGAATAGTAGAATGCATCCTCATATACCCATAACGAGTTTCAACAGTTATCACCTCACTGGTCAATCTTATCTCGTGTCTCCCTAACCACACCCATCCCTTCTCCTGCAGATGATCTTGATGCAAAATTATTTCATGTCATTTGTATACTTTTTGGTATGTATTTCCAAAACGTACAGATTCTTTTTAAAGTATAATCGCGATATGATTATCACACCCCAAAAGAGCAATAATGCTTTAATATCATGAAGTATTTAGTGTTCACATCTCCACACTTGTCTCTTAATTTTTTTTTTTTTTTATAATTTGCATGATCCAAATCCAGTAAGGCCTGTACCTACAGTTGGTTGATATACCTCTTATGTCTTTTTTGACCTACAGGTTACCCCTTCCCTTTTTTCCCCCTTAAAATTTATTTGTTGAAGAAATGGGGTTTTTTGGTTTGATTTGGTTTTGGTTTTGCCCTGTAGAGTTGCCCACAAATCTGGATTTTGCTAATTGCATCCCTGTAGGATTGTTTGACGTGCTCCTGTGGCCCGTCATTTTATGTAAGATTCCGTTTCTGCTTTTTGCCTCTAAACATAATTAAGTCTTCTAGAAAGAAAAGTTGTAAAGATTGAATGTGGAAGAAGTAAATATGGAATTGAGTGCTATAAGCAAGAAGAATAATGCTGATATACATAGAGTGAATATAGATATATGCTATCTTATTTCTGGTGTAGTATTAATGTTCACCTCATTAAAAATGTGTTAAATACTAACATATTTCCTCCTGGTATTATTTTCTTTGAACCTTTGTAATACTTTTGTAAACTGAATTGGGATCTCTGTTTTGTATCCTACTTTTTGAAAACCCAACATTGCGTAAAGGTTATTTCCCATGTACTTTCATGTTACTTCTACATGTTCCTCAGCAGTTAGACTCTTTGGGAATGGGCACTATGGTTTAATTAGCCTTCCCCCGTTGTTGGCTGTGTAGCTTATTTCCAGTCTTTAAATCTCTATGTGCATCTGGGGTTATTTTCTTCAGATAAATTCTTAGGTGTGAAATGAGTGGAGAAAATGATAAATGCCTCCTTTTGCCTGGTAATTGCATGGCCAGTTTGACCTGTGGGAGGACTTCCAGTCACCAGTAGTATGTGGGAGTGCCCATTTCTTAACCCTCGCCAACGTGGGCCATGCCCACTTAAAGAACCCTTGCTACTGTCCATGTTTTTTGATTTCTCTTATATGGATTTGTCTTCTGCGTTTTCCTTCTTAGCAGTCACTTCCTGCTACAATTGTTATGTTTGCCTTTGACACCTGAGGCTGCTAAGCTTCCCTGCACCAGAAATCTCAGTAACCCACTTATCATTTTGCCTGAGAGATTGGCACTGAGGGAGGGAGGGCACGTGGCACTCACCTCCATAATAAAGAGCATGATGAGTATGTGTTTGTAACATCTGCTTTGGCTCTTCAGAACCTGTGTTCCTCCCAACTGCTTTTCCCCCTATATTTTAGATCACTGATGTTGCAGGATAAGTGAAAGATCATAGTAATACTACAAGTTCACGTTAAGGTGAGCAGAAAAACCTCAACTGCCAAATTTTGAATTAATTGGAATTTGCAAAGCAAATAAATTAAAGGAATAATTCATATTACCCGATAATTCCTTTTTTAAAAAATAAAGATTCAAATTGGCACCTCTTTTGGTACCTTTAAGTATTAACTATCTAAGGGGATGTCAGTTGAGAAATCTAAAGTATAAGGAATATTCAAATGTCATAATCAGAATTCTCTGAAATTACAATACATACTAAAAATACATCACCTTTGCATAATGCTTTGCAGCGTGTCATCGTCACTTGAAAGTGCTCACCTCTGTGAATGTGAACCCTAGAACGGGCCTTGCTGACAGCAGCCTTATGTCCTTGAACTCCCCTTGCTCCCTTGCTCCTGCTGAACCTGTTCTCCCTCTCACTGTTGACTCCTTCAGCGTCTCCTTTTCTCCTGGTCCGTCCATCCTCTTCTGGTTTCACTTGCTCCCTGCCACCACAGCTTGCTCTTGCTAGTGCTCCAGAACATTCCACCCCGTCGACTGCTCCCTGTACCCTTCTTACTATACTCCCCACCCTGGAAGAATCCTCTCTCCTTTTTCTTTTCTTGGGCTTCCAGATGACTGGAGACAGTCGTCTTACTAGGTAACTTAGAATTAGCATGTGTGAAGTAGGCCTGAAATGACAGCTGGAGTCCAAGGCTTTCGTGATTTGGTCCCAGGTCACTCTCCAGCTCTGCCTTGAGGATGTTCCCTCCCTTCCCATTTACACCCCATAGCACCAAACTACTTACATTCCTCAGGCACGGCAGTCTGGGTTTCATATGCCTGCCCTCACCCGTGCCATTTCCTCTGCTGGAATGTTCTTACCTCCTTTTGTTTCCTTGGCCAACACCTTTTCCTCCTTGAAAACTGTGCTCAGGTGTCACCTCCTCTGTGAAGCAACATTTAATTTCTGTCTTCTCTGTCCTTCGCCTGTGCCGTGTGTGGTCTTTGGTTCAGCGTCTGTGCACACCTGTCCTCCTTTCTTGTCCTCTGGGTCCCATACCCACTAATCCATTATCCTTTCTCTCAGCCTTTCTTTGTCTACCTGGTCCTTCCTATCAGCATGTAGACGTGCCAAACCTCTACCATCTTAAAAATAAGCAAACAAACAAACAACAAACGGTGACAAAAAGCTCTCTCCTTTCTCTGCCTTCCCCTTCAGCTGATCCCATTTCTCCAAAGAGTGACATGTACGTAGAGCCACAGATTTCTCACATCACGCTCCTTCGACCTCAGCATTCCATCCGCTTCATCCATCCCCTGAAATAGTTCTTTCCAACATTACTAAAAACCTACATGTCACTAAATCAAAACAGGGAGTAGGATTTAGTCCTTATCTTGAGCACTGTCTCCATGAAACAGTCTCCTCCTTTTGCTTTTATGCCAGCACAGCTTCCTGGTTTTCCCCCCTGTTCAGTGGCAATCCTTCTACTTGTCTGCTAGTCATCGTCCTCTGTCCATTCTGTGAATGGTAGCGTTCCTCCTTTGCCCCACTCCACGCTCCTTCCCCAGAACACCTGTGTGTGGTAAGTGGCCTCCCTCCTGCGTCTCAGCCACAGGCCATCTTCCCCTCTGGTCCTTATACTCTTTAAAACCTTTGCTGGTTCTCCCTTGTCTGTAAATCAGCCGCCATTCAAGGTCTTTGTGTTATTGGCTGTTCCTTAACATTAGTAAAACTCGTACTGAGTGCTGATCACTGTGGCATATGCTTTACATATGGTATCAGTTATTCCTCAAACAACCCTGTAGGATTTAATTATCTTACTTTTCAGCTGAGGAAACCCCAGCTGAAAAAAGGTAAGTCATTTACCCAAGGCTTCACAGCTGGTCCACTTGACGCCCATAATCACCAGACAAGATTGCTCCACCAACACAACTGAGTCTAACCTGGCCCACAAAACGGCCTTCTCCCTCTACTGTTCACCTTCCTAAAGCAGAAGCCTCCTGGTTTCACAGCCTCCTGGTCTACTTCCAGCCTTGCCTTGCTACAAGCTCATTGCCCACTCCTTTCCTTAAGGTACCATCAGCTCCAGCCAAGGAAGTAATAGCTATGCCTCCCATGGTCCACACACTCCTCAGGCCTGGCTCTAGGCCACACTCCCCACCTCTGTAGCCCCACTTGGCAGACCCACATCTTACCTCTCTCCACTCTCAGTTCAGTCAGCTCTTCCTTCCCAAATTCTCATCTCCAAAACTTGGAAGAATCTTTTCTTTCTAAGCATTCCCGTTGTTCTTAATCTATACTTATGGTGTTTTCCGCCTTCTATTTTGTGTTATCAGTAATTATAAATATCCTTTTGAGATACCTTCCCTACTGGATTACACACTTCTTGATGGTAGAACTGGTGACTGATTAATTTTTGTGTTTTCCATGATACCTTGATAGTTAAATAACAGAGATTTGTTTATCCAAAAGTTTGTTCTTATAGCCCATTCGAAAGCCTCTGTGCAGGTAGGGGGACTATATTTATCTTTAGAGGAAGACGAACTTTCTAGAGATGGCCACAAGATGGCACAGTGACTGCAGCATCCTGGTATCTGTTGAGGGTGGGCCAAGTCAAGAAAGAGAACAAGGTGTTTGTGTCTTGATTGCTGGATACTCAAGGAAGTCTAAGAGACTTTTCAAATTTAAAGTAGTCAATCAGTTCCTAATCATTTACAGAGGTAATCAGGTTGGGCAACTGTTTGCTTCTGCAGATCCATTTGGCCAACAGAATGGAAAGCTTTTCTCCTTCCCTTCTTCTCTTCCTCCTCCTATTCATTGAACAAATATTTGAGCACCTCCCTTTGCAGCCACTGTTCTAGAGATTAGGGATGCAGAAATGGACAATGAAAGGCAAGAGCTCTGCTCAGCTGGAGCTTGTTCTTCCACCTTCACTGGGACCCAACTGAAGATACTGGAGACAGACCCAAGAGTTTTCTGTTACTCCTGAAGTCAGTTTTTCCCATCTCCCCTAGCACGGATTGATCCGTGGTTTTATATCATCCAAATGGGTTTCAGTTTAAAAAACAAAAAGATCACCAGTCGGTGTATTGCTGTGACTTCATGTTGTATTGTCATGATTTTCTGTGGCCTTCCATCTTACTTCCCACTTCTCCCACTTAATCAAGAATTGCTTGTGTTCTCTTTACAGTGAGAGATATTGAGGTTCAGAAAGGCCAGAAAGCGTGTCCAGTATTGCATAGGTAAATACATGGAAAAATACATACTCAGATCTTTGTGTCATTCATCATATTATCAAGGTCAATGCCAGTAAAATTTTTTCATTATATGTTCATCACGATCAATGCCAGTAAAATTTTTAGAAACAAAAGAAGATAAGCAAGTCCAGTATTGTGGTAGGTACTTATAGATAAATTTGACATACACTGTGTTGTTGCTGAAGGTAATTGTTTGGTAGGTGGACCTAATATAAATTTATTTAGTTAAAATTACATCTAGTGTTTAGAAACATTTCTTCTGCAAGGGGTAAGCTAAGTATTACTTATGAAGTGTAAAAATAATATAAGTATGATCATTTAGAAACCTCAAAAATCACACATTGCTTGTTTGAAAACTGGGAGAAGTTACTATCTGTTAGAGCAGTCCCCTTTGTGGTATGAGTCTTGGTTGACTATTCATTTTTCTCTAGCATTGGATCCCCATCTCCTCCCTGTGCCCTCCCTGTGTACCTAATCCCTCCACCAGGCGGGCTCTGCAAGACGGGATTCAGTTCCACACCCTCTTGCCAACCCTTGCTTCAGTTTCAGTTCGGGATTAATGTGAGATGCTGTGTGAAAGAGATGTTCCCATGTTGAGTAATTCACAGTGTGGAGTTTTTGTTTACTGTGTACTTAGATAGAATACATTTTTTTCTAATATGTAGCTGTTTTCTCTGATTTTTATTAATTTTAAAATATTAGTCTTAATATTTTCACAGGTGCGTTATAATCTTTTACCACAGTTAAGCCACAGGCAGGGGTCAGTCCATCCCTGCATGGTCAGTAGTCACGTATTACCCAAATTACCGTTCAATTCAACACGCAAAATGACTGCTGGCTCCACAGGGACCGGTTTTATTTTAGCTGTGATTTGGGATTATCTTTGACCATGACCGCCATAAAATTTAAGGTGTGCCCCACCTGTGTCACAGAGATGAGATCAAAAGTATACTGCTTCACTGAATATCACTTTTAATATAAATCTGACATTACATATGAGTACGTAGTCTTCTTTACATTCCAATTGTTTGTACTTCAAAGATTCTGTTGGCTCTGATTCTATTTAGGAGCCTGTGACGGAAAAAAAAAAAGAACCCTTATTTTTAAGTGCACATCAGGCCATTTTCGGGCAGCACTCATTTCTGAGTAAGGCACTGAACATAATAGCTTTGCATTTTGAACCCTCAGAAGTATGCTAGAGACTTTACATGCATCACTGTTTAATTCTCACAGTATTGCAAGGTAAGTATTTATTCCCATCCTGCAGAGGAAAATGTTGAAGAGAGATTAAATTGTCCAAAGTTACACTTATGGTAAGGGTCAGGCAGGATTCAAACCCAGTTCTGATTCCCTAGGAACAAGTCCTTTGCCTCTATGCCACTGTTCCCTTGAACTGCTCTAGGCTCTATGAATCCATGTAAAGATTTGTGTTTTGAGGCCCTCTCCATGCCAGAGTTTTAAAGGAGCAGTGTAAAGACAATTGCCAGAACTGTACTGGTTAAGATTATGGAAAGATTCTGTAGGGGCTGGCCTGGTGGCATAGTGGTTAAGTTTGCATGCTCAGCTTCTGTGTCCCAGGGTTCATGGGTTCGGATCCCGGGCGTGGACCTACACACTGCTTGTCAAGCCATGCTGTGGTGGTGTCCCACATAGAAAATAGAGGAAGATTGGCACAGATGTTGGCTCAGGGCCAATCTTCCTCACCCCCCCCCCCCCCAAAAAAAGATTCTGTAACACATCTCCTTATGAAAGTGGGGAGTTGGGAAGCAAACTGGGGGGTGTGTCCTGCAGTGGAGAAAGGGCTGCCCCAGGTCCTGGATGAGGCTTCAAGAAAGAGGACCCTGAGGCCTCACAGTGACGGGTTTAAACTCCTTTTTGTTAATTATCTGTCAGCAAGCACTGCAAAGGCCTAAGTGAGTTCGTAATTGAGGAAGGTCAAATTTCTCTGAAAAAATGCTAACCTAAATAAAAATTGAAAAGAGTATCACCACTTAATTCTGTTTCAGAAAGCAACAAAAGCACACAAAGATTGGTTGTTTTCTGAATAATCTAAAAACATGGCTGGAGGTGGGAGGGGGGGTAGCAAATTGTGCAGGTACCTACATTTAGGATAATTTGCAAATTATCAGAATAATTTAAAAATTTTCAGCCCTTGGTAACATGACTTACACAAGGCTCCTCCACCCATCTCCAGTCTCATAGTTCCATTCTGTCTCTTTCACTCTTGGCCTGAAAAATAACAAATTGCCTGAAGTTACTAAGAGCCACCATACAGTTTCTGACTCTCTCTACCTGGATTACCTGCCCATGCTTGGCTACTACTTACTTAGTCTTTTGTTACCTTGGCTTAAGTGTTACTTCGGGGTTTTTTTTTTTTTTTTTTTAATTACTCAAAGGCCTACCAATTAGCATGGTACTTCTGTCTTTTAAGGCTACTACTAATTAACATATTTAAAAGGTCTGTACAGAGGCTGAATTGAAATGCTTCAGTGGGTTCTTCCTTTGGTATTTGATAAATGGAACCTATCCCAGAACTATTTATTATTTGTAGCTCTCAGTTCCAGTTAGAGTATATTCCTGGAGTCTTTAAATCATGTAGTATGATGTGCCAGTCTGGAAAGCAACAGGTGAACTTTACTGGCTTCCTCCAAGGGTGACAGCTGAGAATGTGGCTCTAAAAACTGCCTACACGTGTATCCTTTCTAGTAAGGACTGAATGTCACTCTTACATTTAAGCCAATATTCCTCTCATTTTTTTTCCCCCTCTGAGTGGGAAGGAAAGATTTTAGTCATTTTGAGTCAGTGCCCTTGTAAAGGATTTTAGTTTATCAGTTCGCAGAAGGTATTTTTTTTTTATTTGGCAAACTTCAGTAAATTCATATGAAGATTTGTTTCTCATCCTCCTTAATTTTGTTTTTCTCAATATGAATAGTTGGTCTTTTTCATAGCTTTATTGAGGTACAATTGATATTTAGCAAACTGCATACATTTAAAGTGTACAGTTGCCAAGTTGTGATGTATGCCTACATCCCTGAAACCATCACCACTACCAACATAGTGAACATAGCCATCATTCCCAGAAGCTTGCTCATGTCCTTTCATGAGGGATCCCTCCCAGTCTCACCCCGCCTCCAGATAACCAGTGAGCTGCTTCCTGTCACTATAGATTAGTTTGCATTGCCTAGAATTTTATGTAAATGGAATCATATAATATGTACTGTCTTTTCTGTCTGACTTCTTTCATTCAGCATAATTATTTTGAGGTTATCCACATTACCATGTGTATCAATAGTTCATTCCTTTTTACTGCTGATGAGTAGTCCATTATATGAATCTGCTACAACTTGTTTATCCATTCACACATTGATGGACATTTGGGTTGTATCTAGTTTTTTACTATTACAAATAAAGCTGTTATGAATATTCACGTACAAGTCTTTGTATAGACATATGTTTTCATATCTCTTGGGTAAATACTTCGGTGTGAAATGGCTGTGTCCATATGGTAGGCACATTTTTAACTTTTTCAGAAACTGCAAAACTTTTAAAAAGTAATTGTAACATTTTACCTTCTTGCGAGTGGCAGGAGTTCCATTTGCTTCACTTCCTCACCAGCACCTGATACAGTCAGATGGTCAATTTTTAAAATTTCAGTCATTCTAGTGGTAGATAGTGGTATCTCATTGTGGTATTAATTTGCATTTTACCTAATGACCAGTGATGTTGGGCATCTTTTAACGTGCTTATTTGCCATCTGTATATCTTCATCGATGAAATGTCTATTCAGCTATCTTGTGTATTTTTTAATTGTGTTCTTTTCTTATTGTTGAGTTTTTCAAGTTTTTTGTATATTCTGGACACAAGTTCTTTATCAGATATATGCTTTGCAGAGATTTTCTCTAGTATTCTAGTGGCTTGTCTTTTCATTCTCTTAACATTGTCTTTTGAACAGCAGTTTTAAATTTTGATGAAATCCAGTTTATCAGTTTGTTATTTTATGGGTTGTGTTTTCAGTGTTAGAGCCAAGAAATCTTTGACTAACTGAATGGCACAAGATTTTTGTCTGTGTTTTCTTCTAGAACTTTTATAATTTTAGGTTTTACATTTGTATCTATGATCCATTTAGAGTTAAGTTTGTATATGGTATGGATCCAAGTTCATTTTTTTTTTTTAATATGGACAACAAACTTTCCCAGCACCAATATTTGGAAAACCATTCTTTTTGGTAAAATGATTTTTTTCTAATTATAAAAGTAAGACATTTGTAAAATACAGAAGATATAAAGCCTATATCTTGCTTTTTTTTTTTTTTTTATAACTTACCTGGGTACCTTTAAGGGTATTGTGTGTAGGGGCATAATTCTAAGTGTTTACTTTACAAAATTTAGATTATAGTAATATTCTGTGTTCTGCTTTTAAAATTTTAGCATTGTGTCAGTGTTTTCCCATGTGATTTAATATTCTTTAAATGCATGATTTTAATGGCTGCATAGTTATTCTATCATATAGACATATCATACTTTACCCCTTTTATTAGACATTATCAATTTTTATTCTTAAAATATACTTTGAACATGCTTATATTTCAATCTTTGTTTCTCATCTTTTTTTTCTTTGCTTACATTTTTAGAAATAAAATATCAAGTAACGTACATGAACATTTAAAAACATACATATTTCCACAATGTATTCCAGAAAAGTTGCAACAGTTTACACCCACTCCACCAGCAATAACTAGGAAATTTCATTCTTTATGGCAAGTTTTGTTTATTTGTTATGGTAAAACCCTCAAAGATGCTCCTGGACACCCCTCTCTCATTCTCTGCAGTGTCTTTCTGACCTTCACTGCTGTCTTGCTCCTCCCTCCTTCTTACCCGACATGTGACCCTGCTACTTAGCACTGATGAAGTTGAGCGAACTCCTTGCATCCCTTGCCTCTTTGACCAAAAAACTTACCAGGATGAATATACTCCCTCCCAAGTTGGTAAAGAAGCCCCTTTTCTTAACTAAGATGAAAACCTCTCCCTTTTCTCAGGCTCCTATTATTCCTTGTCTCCTAGAACGATCCATTTGCTTCCCTGCCTCTTTATCCTCAGCACATAAACTTTCTCTTGTCTCTCCCTCCTGGCATCCTGAGTTCCCCTTTAGCTGACCACCCTACCTTTTTTCTTTTCTTTCGGTGCATAGCTCTTTGAAAGAAGCATCCTCTTTCTAGAAGTCATTTCCTGTCACTTAATTAGCAGTCCTCATTTATATGTTCCTCCCTCTTCCTCCTCCCCCCATTCTCTCACTCCCTCCCACCCCACCCTACCCCACCCCACCCCGCCCTCTTGCTGAAGTTCAGTGTCTTCATGCCTAAGTGGTGAACTCTGTGCAAGAATTGGGGGGTAGGTTTTCTAACTCTTATCTTTTTGTGAGTTTTGCCACCTTTTGCTTCCTTCTCCTTGAAGCTCTGTCTCTGCCCCTCCCTTCTTTAAGTTACTTGGTTTTGTCTTATAGTGGTGGCCATTAGGTTCCAACATGAGTTAACCAGTGATTTGGCGTGAATCTGTCTGTAAGAGAGTAAGCTATACAACTATCTTTGTCCACCTTCCTCTTACCTCCTTTGTTAATATTGTCGGGCACATAACTGACCTTTCTTCTAAGAAATGCTTGTTTTAGCTGGTTTTCAGCTTTCTGCTTTGGACTACTCCAGCACCTGTCTTCTGTTTCTCATTCGAACAAGCACTCCCTGTCCCCTTCTGCCCTCTCCTCTTTTTACTTGCCCCCCCCCCCGCCCCCACCCCAAGGACTTGTTCTTAGTGCTTTTGACCCATTCGGTGTTTTATAATTGTCCCACTTCTCATCATTAGTGCCTGAATGTACAGTGTCCTGGCCATTTGGGCCTCTGCACTTTTCTCATTTGAATCCTTACCATGTCTATAAACTACACTACACTCCAGCCAGAGGGTTGTCTTAGAATCTATAATAATCCGCAGTTCTAACCTTTGAGTTTTTCTGGCTAACCAGCGTGCCCTCCCCTCACATACACCCCTTTCCCCCCTTTTCTTTATTGTACATTCTTCAAGGCAAAAATCATCAAAAATCCATACTATACTTTTCCTTTTCTGACCTTCTGTGGTGCTTGCTTATACCATATATGTGCTTTACTGTTGAATTGTCCCTCTGATACTGCTTTACGGCAGCTTTTGTTTTATTTAAGTCATGTTGCTTAACTTGACGTAAGGTACCTATCTCATGGCCACAACTAGCTTGTGAGCTCCTAGAGAACAGGGGCTTTGTCTGTTTGCATCCCTGGTAATTCGAATTGGTGCCATATGTAATAGGTGTTGGTAATATTTATTACATCGGTGTCAGCTATTTATCTTAATAGAGTGGGAGCCACATACAGTCATGCGTTGATTAAGTGACAGGGATATATTCTGAGAAATTGCATCATCAGGCAGTTTCGTCGTTGTACGAACATCGTAGAGTGTATTTACACAAACCTAGAAGGTATAGCCTACTACACACCTAGGCTGTATGATAGTAATCCTATGGGACCACCGTCATATATGCAGTTCAGCATTGACCAAAACATCGTCATGCAGCACGTACCAGTATAATTGAGCATTGACTCTCTGGTCTAGGGAAGTGAAGCAGATGATTTCTGCATGGAACTCCTGGTATCCCTTTTCTCTCTTGGCTAATGCCCATAGAGGTAGGTCTTCATTACCTGCACCAACAGAATGAAACTGAGGATAACCCAAAACACTTGAATACAGTAGTCCCCCTTATCCACAGTCAACCATGATCAGAAAATATTAAATGGAAAATTCCAGAAATAATTCATAAGTTTTAAATTGTGCACTTTTTGGAGTAGCGTGATGAAATCTCGCTCTGTCCTTCCCGGGGACATGAATCATCCCTTCGTCCAGCGGATCCACGCTGTATACGCTGCCCACCCGTTAGTCACTTAGTAGCCGTCTTGGTTATCAGATCAACTGTCACGGTATCACAGTGCTTTTGTTCAAGTAACCCTTATTTTACTTACTAATGGCCCCAAAACGCAAGAGTAGTGATGCTGGCAAATTCGGATGTGCCCAAGAGAAGCCATGAAGTGCTTCCTTTAAGTGAAAAGGTGAAAATTTCTTACTTAATAAGGAAAGAAAAAAGTCATATGCTGAGGTTCTTAAGTTCTGGAATAAGAAAGAATCTTCTATCCATGAAATTGTGAAGAACAGGGCCGGCCCGGTGGCTTGGCGGTTAAGTGCGCGAGCTCTGCTACTGGCGGCCCGGGTTCGGATCCTGGGCGCGCACCGACGCACCGCTTCTCCAGCCATGCTGAGGCCGCGTCCCACATACAGCAACTAGAAGAATGTGCAACTATGACATACAACTATCTACTGGGGCTTTGGGGGAAAAAAAAGGAGGAGGATTGGCAATAGATGTTAGCTCAGAGCTGGTCTCCCTCAGCAAAAAGAGGAGGATTAGCAGGGATGTTAGCTCAGGGCTGATCTCCCTCACAAAAAAAAAAAATTGTGGAGAACGAAAAATAAATTCGTGCTAGTTTTTCTGCCGCACCTCAAATATGTATGTATAGGGAAAAACACGGTATACATAGGGTTCAGTACTATCCTTGGTCTCAGGCATCCACTGGGGGTCTTGGAACGTGTCCCCCACCGATAAGGGGAACTACTGTACCTCGAAATACATTTTGGTTTTTCTTTGCATGTTGTTGAAGATGGACTTGCCACCTGCGAATTCACTTTAAAATGAACAATGGTCTCGTCCTAAAGACTAGCTCAGGAGCTGAGCAGTTGTTGTCTCCTTGTTCCGCCTCTCCTTTAGGCGCTTGTGGTTCATACCCTTCCCTGTGAACACATGGCCTGAGGGAACCACTCCTCAGGCAGGATTTTGCCCTCAAAAGGTTTTTCTGAAAACCGTGTTACAGAGAAAACAGTGGATGTGTTTAGAGTATGAATGAAGAAAATAAGCAGCAATTTGGAGAAATGGCAGTAAACTTGGAATAATATTTTACCGAATAAAAATATGAACAATCTAGATAACTTAATTGTGATTCGGGGGAAAATATATAAATCAGGGATATTGATTTGTTTACTTCTCAATGTACTATAAATATTTTGTTTCACATTTGTTTCTAACAGAATTTGAGATAGATTTTCCAATAAAGATAAAGTATAAAGAATATGTTTAAGTGATAATGAATGAAAAACAGTTTGGTTCATATGCCATTAACCAGATTGGGTCTGACTTTTGGAATCCCAAACTAACTCTTCTTTTCTTTTTAGGTTGCCTCTTGGTGCTGCATTGGCCGTATTTGGCACCCAGAATGCTTCATTCTGTGATGGTCTATTAATAAGGTTACCTTGCTAGAGTTTGGAGCAGGGCCTCAGGTAGGTGGCTTTTATCATTATATGGCATGGCTTTCAAAGTGATCAATTATTCCAGTTTCTAAACAATATAAGATATAATATTAAAAGCTTTGAAAAGCATGCCACATAATAAGCATGCCACTTACTATTTTAAGGTCTATCAATATGTATTGTGTTCAGCAGGACTTTATTAATAGTTATGGTCTAATGGAAGGATTGGAATACTGGCAAGGAGCAGTCTTCCTTACTTTGTGCACAAAATGCATAGCTGCTGTAAAAGCTTGTTTGTTCATGTTCCCCAAATAGCCCACAGATGAACTCTTAAGCTCTTCCTTCTGTGAATCTTGCTCAGAGTGATAGACTATCCCATGTTACCACTACATCTCTTTCTGTCTACCGGGAAGGATCTGATTAACTATGGGCAGGTGGGGAGGGAGGCTAGCTCTGCTTGTTGGGATAGCTCAGATGCTAGAATAAGGAACTTAGTGGGACAACAGCAATTTGCTAGCCTTGTTGAACAGAGGACTCACGCAGGCATCTAGATTTCTCAACCTGTAGATCCAGCTCAGTGGCACAGAATCAAGGTATAGTGGTACTTGGAAATCCAGGCATACATGGATTTGGTGCCAGGTAAGTCTGTTGGCAGGACCTCAAACACAGGGTTGGGGTTTAGAGGCCAGGACCCTCAGCCCTAGGGTAGGAAGACTGGTTAAAACAAAGACGGCTGTGCCAAGTGCAGAGAAGGGACTCAAGCTCCTGAACTCCACCAATGGCACGCAGGCCCAGCCGTGGGGAGAGGAGGACGGAGGCTGAGAGCCTGGCAGCTTCTCCCCATATACATGAACAGAGCTTTATAATCAAATAAAAGGAACATAAATTAATCTGGCTAAAATTCTCTAATCACAGCAGTCTATGGAGATTAAGCATTAAAATCAAGTTAGCATAAATTTCTAGTCATTTGTATATTATAAATATTTTTTATATATTATATAAAAATATATATTTTTTATTTTATATGAAAAGGTGTTAATGGTTTTTTAGTGTTATGGGTTATGGATTTTTTTCTTTTTCTACTTTATTACAGTTTTAAAACTTTATTTAATGAAGCTATTTTTAAGTGGCCAGAAAAAGAAAAAATTTTTTATTTTACTTAGCCAACTACATTTACACAGATTTTCTCCTTTTTGATTTGTCTTGTATCTGTAATCATTCAAAAATTTTCTCTATTTTCAACATCATCCTCACATTTTAATTTCACATTGAAGAACATCCTCCTTAAAGATCTTGAATTTTACTCTGTTCCTTTTTCTTTTCCTTAAAGCTTCATTGGCTATTTCCAAATGATAAATCATAATCGGTACAGGTTACTTGTGCTTAGGGAGCTATGGAATAGAACATTTGAAAGCAGAAATGTTCTGAAATCCAGGCCTACTGAGTGCTGCCCAGGTGTGTCTCTGTGCCTGTCGAGTCACCTGGGGGCCTCTGAGTAGCATGTGCCCGAGTCTGCCTAGCTTTCAACACCCACTGACAGAAAGAGGGCACCTCCCGAGTGATTGTGATGCTCCCCAAGTTTCCACCCCTCCGCCAAAACAAACTAACAACTTCCCTCTATGGGGTTTGTCTTCTGAGCTTGCTTTAAGCTGATTTGAGATTTCAGGAATGCCAAAACATGTTTACCTGCTTGTTTTGATTCCTGAAATTCCTTAAAGGGACTATAGTTAAGTTCAGCACATATTTATCGAATGTCTACTACGTACCAGGGCACTGACCAGGTGCTGGGGCTATAAGGATGAATAATAGTCTGCCCTGTAGATGAATTTATGGTCCCAGGGGAGAGACAGTAATTTCAAGAAGAGCTTTACAGTCTGTGTTAGGGCTAAAAGGCTCAGAGAGGTAAAATTCTGCAGTTTATTCTTCCGCAAGTAAAATCAGTCAAGGAATGTAATTACTAAATCTCTTCTAATTGTGACAGCTAGGGAAGTGCACGGGCCCTCTGGAGGTGGAGGAGTCAGTGGCCACCCCTGACTTGACGGTTTTGCCTAGAACTGATTCTGTTTATTCAACGATGGAGGAATAGAGAGAAGTGGTTGTTTCCAGAAGTGGTTTTGTCCTGGACAGCCACATGGGCATAACTTAGGGAAGACAGAGCAGTGGCACGTATAGGGCCTTACCTGGATGTGGGTTCTATTTTCATTACATTGTTTCTGCTACTCAAGATTTTGCGCACACCCTTATCAACATTTATGCCTCATTGTTCCATAGCACAAGCCTATATTTAAAGTGACTTTACTTTGAGATGGCTTAAAACTAATTCTCTGCATGAGCTTTTATAACTAAGTAAAACTTTCTTCCCTCATCACTTTTGTTTTAATGTGTACAATTTCTGCCTTCCCATCTGAGTTTATAGACAGATCAGTACGAGTGCTTGGAGAGTTCAAACGTGAAACCTAGATGATGCTGTAGTTGTAATTTTAATAGCATTAACCATAAATGAATGGAAGCATGTCCTCCAAATGTTCGAGGTCCTTCAGTGTGCACATTTTTATAGTTGGTGTCAAGCATTTTTGTTGAAGCTCCCGGAATTGAAGGGGTCAGTGGTAATAAAAACATGAACAACTCATCACAGTTTGGGAGATACGCAATTTTCAGATTGAGCTGACCTATGAGTTACCTACTTTATAATCCTAGCCAGAGCACCAATATTTTGGAAATGCTTTATACCAAAAAACTAAACAAAATCGGGAAAACCTCTAAAAATAAAGTTTTGATTAAGTGGTCTCACTTTATATGCAGATATAATTGTGATTCTTTACTTTCTCCTGGGCATCATTGCTTCCCTTTTGCACAATTCCTCTCTCATCTCCTGTTTGCAAATACTGCCTAATTGCTCTATGTGAAGAAAATGAAAATACCCTGCTGTACCACCCATGTATATTTTTTAGTTTTTCACTTTGGTAAGAATATACAAATATATGGGGAAAAATCTCCCACACAATAGTTAAAATGAAATGCTAACTTCTAAGTTATGGATCATTAAAAGAGAGCTTTTAAAAGAGAAGAAAAACTTCTTAACCTAACATGATATTTTTGCTCCATAAAATAATTAACCAAGGAAAATATTGCTGAATTGTAAGATAAAATGTATTTGAATATTCCATCTTCATCAGATTCTCTATTTGTTCTCTCTGGGTGCTCTAGAAAACGAAATAAACAGCCATACCCAGGTTCAAGGTGGCCCAAAACGGAACATCCTAATTGTACAGATAAGAGAATTGACATTGAATTTGCTGGTTCCACTTTGGAATTCATTGACTTTTTCCTATTGGTTTTTAAAAACAAATGGGTCAGGGCCGGCCCTGTGGCTTAGTGGTTATGTGCTCTCGCTCCGCTACTGGCGGCCCAGGTGCGGATCCCGGGCACGCACTGACCCACCGCTTGTCGAACCATGCTGAGGCGGCGTCCCACATACAGCAACTAGCAGGATGTGCAGCTGTAACTTACAACTATCTACTGGGGCTTTGGGGAGAAAAAAAAAAAAGGAGGAGGATTGGCGATAGATGTTAGCTCAGGGCTGGTCTTCCTCAGCAAAAAGAGGAGGATTGGCATGGATGTTAGCTCAGGGCTGATCTTCCTCACAAAAAAACAACAAAAAAAACCCACAAATGGGTCTGCTACTTCCCTTCACTTCTCTGTTGGCTTTTATTATGTGTATATTAAATATGGGGCTTTCTAAATATCACTAAGGCTAAACTGTATGGTAAATTTCAAAAAAGGGTTGTCCTAGAACTGTATTTTAATAAATTGCTCAAAAGTTAAAAATATCAAATACAGTAATTCAAAAAAGGCATCCTTATTTTTAATTAATTTTAGTTAACTATGACATCTCCTATAGGAAAATAAATACTGTAATTTTCGGTATTCCGGGTATAAAATGAGTTATTTGGGAACCTAATTACAACTTAGGCGAGTCAGGCACCATCCAAGCCCTTTGTTATGTCTCCTTCTCAGTCGGCTCTCCTGCTCCTTTCTCTTCTTCTCTTAAGGCAGCAGCAGCCCCATGTAACCGTCCAGCCATTCTTCCTGCTCCATGCCAGGCATGGATACAGGTACCAGGCACATTTTCACTTTAGAAATTTTTATTAGGAATGAGGACCGAATTGATATTATCTACATATACTAATTGATTCCTTAGCAATAAGATCAATCAGAATGTTTTTCTGAAACAAGTATTTTAGACAGCTTTTTATTGCAGTTGCTATTGTTTTAATCTACGACTTTACAAATAGCTGCTAAGTTTCAAAAATACCTTTCTAGTGGCTTATTTAGTTTGTTGAACCAAATTGTATCCACGCTGTATTATTTTTTGCTTGAACATAGATATGTATATTCTGTCTTATGTCCACTATGGTGATTGAGCAAGCCTAAGTTCATTTTGTTGCTGGAAAGCACTTGCCCTGCTTTAATTATTTTTGTTCATTCTGCAAAAATTTTACTTCCTTTTATGGGAAACAGCAGTGAATAAAAAACTGACACAGCTCCTGCCCCAATGCTGCCTATAGTCTATTTTAAATTCTGTCTTAGGTTTTATAGTTGCAAGATATTTTTTTTCCTTTTATTATTCTTTAATAAGTGATTTTACAGACCTATAGAAATTGAATGCTGTAAAAATTTCCACGTTATCATACAGGATCAAAAAATGTTCTAAGTATGCTGTTGCCCTTACCTCAAAATTGACTGTCTTCAATTATGTTATCTTGTTAATAATTTCTTTCACATTTTTCAAAGCTCTATTCTGTTTTATACACATAAATTAAAGTATTAACTACTGGTAAGTTTCCTTTTGCTGCCTACCTATGTACTCCATATGAAAAACATGTTTTAAGCAAGTGTTGACATTTTCTGAATTGTTTACTAATGGCGTTTTATGATTAGCATAAGGGAGAATAAAAGTTTATCGATGGCATTTGCCCTTAATTAGCAAAGTATATATTTGACTTTTAACTTAAATATAAAAGAATTATTGATACAGGTAAGTGTTGTAAAAGTTCACAGCTGTTAGAGAAATGACTCTCAGAACTGTGGCGTTTGAAGCGTAGAAACAGTTGCAGTACATTTTCTTTAGCCGGCATCCTCATAGGAATTTAATAGACCTTCTGATGTAAGATTCATTTTTGCTTGTTATTTTTCTGTGTGAGTCACTGTTTTAGAATGTAAAACATAGGAAGATAGACCTGTGTGTGTGCACACACACACAATGTTCCCTTTAATTATTGTTTTTATGTATGCAAAGTTGCCCTAGAAGGAAACATCTGTTCTGGTACCAGCAAAAACTGGAAGGGTATTCTGAAGTGTTATTTCATCTTAGGGCTATTTGAAATGGGTATATGTACATTTTCTACCTGCTTCGAAATTCTTCAGATCAAGGAAAGAACTTGAACCATTTGAAAAGTAGTAACGTATCTTTGATATGTTAAAAGGAGTACAAATTTTGTTGCAGACTCTTCAGAATAGTAGTCACAATGCTTTTTAAAAGTTTTTCTTAATCCTATAAAAGAGAATACACAGATAATTTTAGTTGACATTTTAGTTAGGATTACGTAAATGCAAAAACTGTATTTTTTTTAATGTTTATTATATCAAGCCAAATAATAATGAACTCTAACAAGTTCCTGGTTTCCTTGGCTTTGGGAAATAATTAGCAGGCCTTTGAATTATTTGGTCACTGGTAAGAACTCAAAATAGGTTGAATTTAGGGAAATTAACCGTGACTTTGGAATTATATCTTATGATAAAATGAATGAAAATGATGGCTTTATTATTTTTTTCAGACTATAAATATGTAACAGGGTAATTTGTAGACTATTGTAATATTTAAAATCAAGATACATAATTTTAAACTATAATGAAATACTTTTGACTCTAAAGGATTTTTATTATAAATGCCGTTGAACAGTAAGCATAAATAAAATTTTTATGAATGTATTTGAGATGCAGTAAAATTTGTATTGGTCGGGAAAGGAAGGAAAAAATATGTAAATTTATTGTTTACTAGTCAACTTAGGTTTAAAATATTTTTTCTACCCAAATCACTATCTACTCAGACAGATATACCAGTTATTTTTTAACTGTTACTTAAATTATTTAAAATTTATTTTGCAAACTGTCTTTATTAAAAGAAGCTTTTTAAATCTTAAATTTGCTTCCTTTTAGGGATCATATTAGCAGCTCTGATAGAGAAAATAGGCACTGTCCCCTATTCTTGTCTTTGAAGTGCAATGACAGGATTTATCCACTTGTAAACTGGTTTGCCAACCTAGAATGCAGTAGAATAACAAATAGGAATTTCTTGAGCACGTATATGCTGTCAAGATGTTCAGCTTCTGTGGGCCTCTCACCTTAAAATGGCAATGATGATAAATGTGTCCACCTCTCAGGTCCATTGAATTCCAGGGAGGTAATAGAGATGAAAACACTCTACACTTGTAAGGTATTTATATTATTAAAATAACATAATACACAACACAAGCTTTCATATTCTTAATTACCCTACCAAAAATTCAGTATGTGCCCTGGGCAAGTAAGTATTTTCAAAGTTAATTTTATTGTTTTGCAATTATGATGTGCAGAATTCAGTTCTTCCATTTATGCATGTCCTGTGCTTTACAAAAGAATGGAGCTTTTGCTTTAACTTTTTAAATGTCTTTTATGAGTCTAAATTTTTATTTTTCTTGTCTTTTAAACTGTGAGAATAATGCTGCTTTCAAATGTACCCTTAGTATTTTTGTAATGATGCTTGAATGTCCTCTATTAAATATTTTATTTACACATCATCAAATTAAAAGTATGTGAAAATTTGATTTCAGGGAAAATTAATTAGATTTGTGTTTAGAACGTTAAGTAAAATTCTTTTCATTTAACCTGTCATTTGTGAATCCTTTTGTTACTGTATTTTAACTATTTGATTTATATCATCCCTTTCAAGGTGTTATAATCATGATTTCTGAACGTTCATCTTTAAAATATCCAGAGCTTACTAATCTCTCTGTGCCCTGTACTCTCTGTAATAGATAATTCTAGGTTTTTCTGCCTTTTGACCCTCATTCTTTTCACATTTACTTGTACAATCAAGAATTATTAACAGATTTTTTTTCTGTGTGTTAGTTTTACTGAAGATCATAGGCATTTTAAAAATATTTTAAGATTTTTTAACAATAATCTCTTAAAACCAAATGATACTTTCTTCCTGACACCCCCTTCTCTTGTAGCAAACCTATATTTAACTTCCCTTGCATGCTTTTGAAATCTAAAGAGCACAGAGTTATTGCTACATTTCATCAATCCTTGCAGCATCCTGAGAAATAAATTGGCAGGTATTGCAGGTGACAGAAGTGTAGCTCAGAGAAGCCCAAGTTGCACAAGGTGTGCAGTGTGGGCACATGAGGTGCT
The DNA here is from genome assembly GCF_020826845.1 of Diceros bicornis minor. NCBI lineage: Eukaryota > Metazoa > Chordata > Mammalia > Perissodactyla > Rhinocerotidae > Diceros > Diceros bicornis. The sequence goes on along the minus strand of NC_080772.1, from coordinate 9,986,223 downwards.
TTCATCAGGAGTCTGCTGTTCTTTGGTGAGGGTCCGGGTGCACTCTCTCCAAGAGAGAACTGAGTTTGTCTCTTCCATAACGTTATTAAGCTTAATGAAATTTCATTCAGTTTGGTTTACAAATAGTAACCCTAATATCCATTTCTCTCAGTAGGCAAGTTAGATTAAAAAAAATTAAATTGAATTTGGGAAAGAAGTGGGGAGTCATTCAGCATCACAAAATGCCATTTATATAGGTAATACTATTTTACTTTTTGTTTCTGCATTTATTTGGTCATGTAAATGTGCTTAGAACTAATAAAAATTTGCAACTGGTGAAATTAATGCATGACTCATCAGCAGAGTATGGAATGTAAGCATGTGCCATGAAATTGCAATTCTTTTATCCTTTATTTTCCATCGTTTACATACTGATTCCATGTAGAGTGTAGTCCATTCTTATTTTTTGTTTCATAGATTGGCCAAAATGGGAAGGATTGGATTCCGCTCTCTTCCACGAAGAGTCAATGGGACTGGCTAAGATCAAGGTCTGAGGCTTTTTCCATCTGTCATCAGGTATGCATTGAACAAAAATCACCACAGTTCTATGCATGTATCTTTAAAGTGTTTGATTGATATGCATATTATGAATGTGGACTTTTATTTGATGTTGAGCTCACAACCTTATATTTATCCTATAGTTTTAAATGCACCTATAACTAATTTGATTTTTGTAATATATTGAGATAAAAAGATATTATTAGCCATGAAAAAATTTCAGCTGGTCTTAGAAAAGTGTAATATTTGAAATCTGCAATTCTTCATTGCTCAGTATGTACATCAAAAGCTAACATAATTCATTTGTTACTCCATATTGAGTATCACCAATTTTAATATAATCAAAAGTTTGTATATTGTTTTATGGTGCACTTTTAATATATTTTTTTCTATAATTTAGACGTTATCATTTTTCTCAACTTGAATTTTCTGCCCATTATGGTTGTATCTCATAACACAATAATGACACATGACCAGTCTTTGAAATATTTTCAAATATTAGTTATATTCAAGGATTTAGATACTTTGCATTCCATGTTGATTTTACAGTTGAAAAATTTATCAGCTTATTTCCCACAGTGTTCTAAACAGGTGCATAAAAGCATCATGTTAGGAAATGAATTAGTCAGAATTACTCTTTTTTCCTGCCTTCGAAGAATGCTTTATACCAATTTGCAGTGTCATTACTGGTTACAGCAGAATAGTTGTTGAGATATTTCTGAGAGAGGCAGAGAAGCTGTCTCTTGAATGAGAATATAACAGGAAAAAAACAAGTACTTGAGGTTCTGAAAATCTAAAACCACAGGGAACACATTGTGTTAGCATTAGTAACGTCAGTTGCATTAATTGTGTTAATGTCACTTTTAAACTGCAAAGGAGTCTTAGACAATTTGAACGGCGTGAAGGAAGGCCTTGCCTGTATGTCCCTACTGGTGAAGAAAGGAAACATGAACCCAACAATGATTAACTTACCCATATGCTTTACATTTTAATCAAAGGAGTGGATAATTGCTCTATCTTGCCTGTTTCATAACAGCCTCTACATTAAAATACAATAGGACCTATTGTAATATACACAATTTTACGAAAATGTGGGTTAAATTTAGAGCTCCTGCAAAGGTGTACCTGGAATCTGCGAAAGTCAGTATCATACCTCTAGCTTGTGAAGGCAAGTGTCAGTCTGATGCCAAAACACAAGTGATTTAAGAAATTGGTTTTCGTTTTTTTCTGAATATATAACAGGATGAAAAATCCAATTGATTAGTAGTTGATAACAGTCATTTAGCCACAGTTTTCAATTTAAAAATCAGATCTTTTTAAAAGAGGTTGCAGGTATAATCATTTCTGTGTCTCTTAAAAGTACATTGCTAGACTAGCATTCATGATCCTTGAAGAATCGTTTAACTCTTATATCACTTGGATCTTTGAGGAGTTGGTTTCTTACTCTGAGAAATACAGTTGATAATATTTACTATCTGTTGTCCACGAGTTTTCAAAGGTTTCAATCAATTTAAGAATTTTTGTTTAACCAGACATACTCTTTGCCGTACAATATGTACATTTCATTCTTTCTCAAAGCGCCGATAATGAATTGAGACTCTGACACACCTTTTCACAACCTGAAACACCTCTATAATGTTTCCTTGCACAGGTATTGTGCTCCAAGCCAAAAGTCCCATTGGTGTGCTGCACACGGGTTACAGGTGTGTCCGAGACTGATCCCCTTAGCTCTTGGGGAGGCCTGATGACTGGCTCTAACCTCAGTGTGCCCAACAAACAGAATCATTTTCTATGATGTGGAAAATGGTGAGGAAAATTACTTCAACCACATCCTTCCCCCAAATGACAAGGAGCCATGATCCTCACCTAATATAACATCAAAAGGTTTTACCATTTCAGGGATACATATTTGATATGAAGATAAGCCATTTGTACTCTTGACTCAGAAACCCCTCTGCGTGTGATGACACTGCTGTAAAGAGTAAATTTTCACTTTGGGTGGTGCATTCAACTCTTTCAGGCCTCTGGTGTCTGTGCATTAAGTATTCTTCCATGGATTAAGGGTTCACAAGGTGCCTAAAAGAGTGTTCAGTTGCCTCTCTATATTGTCTTATAATACAGAGTGTGACTAGAGCCAGCTTGCACAAATTAAAATGATTTTTAGACATTAAAATATTTGAGGGAACATTTTTATGTTCTAGGTCAGATTTATGTTCTCCAGTCTCTTGTAAAAAATGAAGCTTATAATTCCACTTTTAGTGTCATGTTTTGTTGCTTCCTGAGAGCTCCCAAAGTCACTGCTGCTTTCCCTAAGTACAACATTTGTCAGGTGGAATTTCAGTGGATGTGTGAACTGTTCATTCTGAGCAATGCATTAATATGTATTTTGACAAATATAAAGAAACCTACAGATATTACATTAGACCAGCTGAATCCATTTTATGGTTTCTTTTTTAATTCAAAAGCATCACATAGCAAATAAAATTTTTAAAAATTAAATTTAGTTACAAACTAGTTGTTTCTTATTTTTTTTTCCAGTCCCTTTTTGCTTTCTTTTACGACCACATGAAACTTGAGAAGCCACCTAAAGCTAAATCATTTAGTGGAGTTGGGCAGTTCCCAAGTGTCCAACAAGAAGGCCTGGTTTAGGCTGCGATGGCCACTGTCATTCCTGGTGATTTGTCAGAAGTAAGAGATACCCAGAAAGTCCCTTCAGGGAAACGTAAGCGTGGTGAAACCAAACCAAGAAAAAACTTTCCTTGCCAACTGTGTGACAAGGCCTTTAACAGTGTTGAGAAATTAAAGGTTCACTCCTACTCTCACACAGGAGAGAGGCCCTACAAGTGCATACAACAAGACTGCACCAAGGCCTTTGTTTCTAAGTACAAATTACAAAGGTATTAAACTCTATTTGTCTTTCAGATTATATTTTCTATTATGTTGGCCATTTGAAGCCATTGTAAACGTATATATTTGTATACACATTTTTTAGCTGATTTGCAGAGAGGAAATGTTAAGTAGATTAGACATTGGCTAGTTTTAGTATTCTAAATCACATACTTTTACGTGTTAGTGTCTTTGGATTTTTTAAAATGAAATGTGTAATGAGAGTAGAATTTCCATTTGTACAAAGAAATTACAAGAAAAGGGTATGGACATTTACGTGAGTATGCTCAGTCTTGCTCATTTGCTTTTGTAATAATAGCTAAAAACCAGCGAAAATTGAAGTGGCAACTTAAATGGCTCAAGTTCTGCAGTATTTAGGTATAATAACTATCCTTGTAGTGTGTATTAAGTTAAAAAGTGTCCATTATTAGGGAAATTCTGTTTTAGCATAGTAGTTTAGCTTCCATTTGAAAAGTGAATACATACCATTTTTGTCACGATACTTACAGAATATGTCTGTGTTTAAAGGCACATGGCTACTCATTCTCCTGAGAAAACCCACAAGTGTAATTATTGTGAGAAAATGTTTCACCGAAAAGATCATCTGAAGAATCACCTACATACACATGACCCTAACAAAGAGACGTTTAAGTGTGAAGAATGTGGCAAGAACTACAATACCAAGCTTGGGTTCAAACGTCACTTGGCGTTGCATGCTGCAACAAGTGGTGACCTCACCTGCAAGGTCTGTTTGCAGACTTTCGAAAGCACAGGAGTGCTTCTGGAGCACCTTAAATCTCATGCAGGCAAGTCGTCCGGTGGGGTTAAAGAAAAAAAGCACCAGTGCGAGCATTGTGATCGCCGTTTCTACACCCGGAAAGACGTCCGGAGACACATGGTGGTGCACACTGGAAGAAAGGACTTCCTCTGTCAGTATTGTGCACAGAGATTTGGGCGAAAGGATCACCTGACTCGACATATGAAGAAGAGTCACAATCAAGAACTTCTGAAGGTCAAAACAGAACCAGTGGATTTTCTGGACCCATTTACCTGCAATGTTTCTGTGCCTATAAAAGATGAGCTCCTTCCGGTGATGTCCTTACCTTCCAGTGAACTGTTATCAAAGCCATTCACAAACACTTTGCAGTTAAACCTCTATAACACTCCATTTCAGTCCATGCAGAGCTCGGGATCTGCCCACCAAATGATCACAACTTTACCTTTGGGAATGACGTGCCCAATAGATATGGATGCTGTTCATCCTTCTCACCACCTTTCTTTCAAATACCCATTCAGTTCTACCTCATATGCAATTTCTATTCCTGAAAAAGAACAGCCATTAAAGGGGGAAATTGAGAGTTATCTGATGGAGCTGCAAGGTGGCGTGCCCTCTTCGTCCCAGGATTCTCAAGCATCGTCATCTAAACTAGGGTTGGATCCTCAACTTGGGTCCCTAGATGATGGTGCAGGGGAACTCTCCCTGTCAAAAAGCTCTATTTCTATCAGTGACCCCCTAAACACACCAGCATTGGATTTTTCTCAGTTGTTTAATTTCATCCCATTAAATGGTCCTCCCTATAACCCTATATCAGTGGGGAGCCTGGGAATGAGCTATTCCCAAGAAGAGGCACATTCTTCTGTGTCTCAGCTCCCCCAACAAACACAGGATCTGCAGGATCCTGCAAACACTATAGGTCTTGGGTCTCTGCACTCGCTGTCGGCAGCTTTCACCAGTAGTTTAAGTACAAGCACCACCCTACCCCGTTTCCATCAGGCTTTCCAGTAGGGTTCCAAGACGTGGGTTCATTACAGAAATGTATGTGTAGCCCTGCCTTAGGTGCCCGTTTTTATTTTAGTGCCTACTTTAACAGTATAAAAATTTCTGCTTCTGTATAGTACCAATTTTCATTAAGCCAGTATAAAATAGAAACTAGCTTTTTAAATGAGCTTTGGAACCATTTGTGTTCAGTTATGTTTACCTGGGTATTTTGTCCTGATTCACTGCCAATTGTCATATTTTAAGATTACTTTTCATATAGGAAAGCCGCTATTTTTAGTAAAGTCTTACAAATCTCATGTTCAAATTACTTTTAAACCTTAAAATTTTCATTTTTGTCCAGTAACAATGGCTCTACCTTTTGACATTTGGCTCATTAAAAAATTTTGCAATAGAGTATAAATTTTCTAAACTGTATATGAATAACCTGAGAGTTTTAAATTTTTACTAGCCTCTAAATGGATTCATAGTCAAATGTTTCAAACGCATTAAGAATCCAGTTTGGAGAGAGAACAGATGTTGCTTAGATATACCATAATTTCAAGTCAGTATATTTTGAAGACTTGCTATTGTCTGGCTCAAGTGTTTGCATCTTTATTATGCACATATAAGGAAAACAAAACCTAAACACACAGCACCAGTATTTATAGCAGAAAGAGACTCCTACTGAGGTGACACGGCATTCCATATTACTTAATAGTGGGCCTTAAATTAGTACAGAGGATAATTTGCCACGTTTCAAACTTCTTAACTTGCTCTCTTTCCATTTAATAATGCTGTGATAGTGTATGGCATCAGAGTCTTCAGAGTCAGTATATAGATAGATCTCTTTAATCTTTTCCACCTTTCATGGCCAGAGGGTGGGTCAAGTGCCGCCAGCAATTCTCTTTTGATTGTCAGTCCACAGTTAGTCCAGAATCTAGAGCCTTTGTGGCACACAGGTGTTAGGTGTGTGCGTCCCCGAGTGGACTGTCTCAGCGTATGTGGTGTCATAGACTCCTAAGCAGGAAGATAACATGTGAAGCACACTGTTGAGCCTGGGGACTTGTCTAGAGATCACATCCCCTGTTGCCAGGGTTGGAAACCAGACTCTAGGAGTAAGGTAAAAGCATATCGCTTACATCACTTCTTGCTGAATTTGATACAGTTTTCTTTCCTTTAAGAGCCAAAAGCAGAAAACAGAACAACAGTCCTGCCCCCATGGTATCTTTCTTATTCAGTGTTAATTCATCTTTTCTTTCCGTTTTCGGATGGAGACTTTAAAGTTAAATGCATTAGAAAACTATTTAAGGAATGACCACAAAGTTTTAAGTGACTAAAAATATATACAGTAAAACCCCACTTTTACACGTCTCTGGGAAATGGGGAGAATGTTGCAAATAAGTTGAATTTGTAGATGGGGGAAAAAAGAAAAGCAAAACAAGCACTATCTTAGTTAATGTGAAAATAACAATCAAGAATATTGTGTTCACTGAATAAAATAGTTATTATGGGCTTTCCTCATGTTAGACAACCACCATAATCTTCTCAAAGGTCAAATTATATTTTTTAAGTATTAGTTGGGACATCAACCTAAGAAACTTATCTATTAAGCACTTGTTAACACCTTATTTTGGGACCCTGTCTGTTGGGGCGGGTATGAGGGGAGAAGGTTTATAGAAGAGTATATATCTCTTTAAAAAAAAAAAAAAAGAAAAATATTTCCGAGCACTCATTAGCCCTGTATGGAAGCTTCTTCGCTTTTTTATAGGGCCAGTTATCACTGCAGATTGCAATGTTTACCAAGAATTTCTAAAAATGAGTGCAGATTACTGAATATAATAATACATTATTTAAAATATTTGGGAATAGTATAATTTGTGCAGAAATGTAAATTGTGATAATGTAAGTGGGGGTTTCACTATATATATTATATATGTATGTACACACACACACACACACATCGCACTTCATAGATTCAGAGTTGCTCTCTTAAGGAGCTTTGGCTCCTGATATTTTATTATGCTCCTATTTTTTTTTAAATCTTAGGAGCAGTAGTTTTTATACTTATGTATTTAAATTTTATTATTAAAAATTACATTTTATAAAAAAGTGTGTTCCAAAGGCATTAAAATTATATATGTTAATAAGGAAATACATTTTAAAATTTTTCAAACTGCTCCTAAGCTTTTGATTAGGAGGATATTTGCTCGGAAAGTAGGCTGTTAGCTCTGCTTTATTAACTGCTTCCTTTAGTTTCTATGAAACAGATTGCTTACCTAAATCATTAGTTGAATGATTAGTGTTCAATATTGCTTTAATCACCATTAAAAAAAAAAAAAGAAATTTGGTGACAGAGCACAGATAAATAGAAAACCTATTTTTAAATAGAAATCACAAATACGAGTGTGGAAGCACTACTTTATTTTGTCTAAAATTTGCTTAAGGAGAAGTCAATTTAAGGAACTGAGACGTCGGCCTTAGTAGGCTGTATTTCACTACTAATAAAAAATTAAAAAGGGAGTATCAGGATTTATTAAAGAAAGCATTTTGGAAATGGGGAATGGCGCCATATACGTATATATATTTTTAGCCTAATTCTCGCCCTGCATGGAATTCAGATACATGGAGGCACATCTTTCAGGGCACCAGTGTTAAAATTGTGGATCTTCATTTTCATATGTACACCTCTTTGCCTGTTGCTGCCCCACTGACTTGAAATAACACTTCCAAGTAAGAGGGAATTCAGCTAATTTGTCTTTAAAATTGACTGTAGTGGTCACTAAACCCTTTTTGAGAGAATTTCTATTAAACATGAGGCAAACTCACTTATTTTAATTGCACAATGATCTAACAAGGATGTAACACAGAACTGGCTCTTTTTTTTTTTTTCTAGAAAAAAGTTGACATTTGTTTTTATGTCAAACGGATGTGATTTAAAATAATTATTGCCAATACTGTTTTCATTCTCCAGCAGCCAGAATCATCATCCTTGAAATGTGTAGTAGTGCCTTTGCTTGGTTAAAAAAAAAAAAAAAAGGGATTATCATTAAGTAAAAATATTTCAGTTTAGAGTTTGGACCTCAGACAAGATATTGAACCTCATTCAGTTTGAACTTCCACATGTGTGTACAAATTAGATCACCAGACACAGAAGCATGAGTATGGAAGGATCTTGGCACTGTAAGCAATATTATCCATTGATGTATGCAAATATCACCTTTATAGTTATTGATCACTGTTAAAATTTGCATTTTAAAATCTTATTACCAAGTTCATTTTTTCAAAACTTCAGTTGTCCTGGCTGATCATGCACCACTCTTTGTGCAACTGTTTAATTTCATTTAGAGTTTCTTCCAAGCTATGTATTTTTGCCTACTTGTTGCTCATCCTTTATTATTCGTAGTCATTTGTGGAATATAGTGATATATTGTGTTAATTTGGACAGTAGCGGTTTTTAAAAACCATATACTGACTGAAACATGAGCCAGAGCTGATTGCTTTATTAAGCTAATAATGAATGTTAAAAAGTACATATTTTCAGGATCATTCATTTAGTAAGCAATACACATATATAGGCCAATATTTTTTTAAAAAATAGAGCTTGGTCAACCTCTATACTACACATATTACAAGATATAGCACTTTCAAAATGAATCTAAACCTTTACAGAAACTTTCTTATAGGTTATGCCTTTTATTTTAAGACTTATTATAATGTGTTTCAAGTGCCATTAGATGATATATATGTAGGCCTTTGATATATAATGCTTTGTGTTCAAAAATGGTAGTTGGTATTTTAAACAGGTACATTTTTACAGTGTTTTCTTATCAATTTGCTGTTATTGCACAGAATCAGTGTGTCTTTTCATAAGGTTTTACAATGGTTTATTTTTTTACAAGGTTTACGTGTCTCAAAACACACTGTCTTCCCAGTATGTAAATTAAAAAATACCAGTTCACCCAAGTTGCTTCTAGCCTACTGAGATCCATGTGACATTGGAGGAGATCTTTTAAATGTTGAGTATTCTTCATTAGCAATGGCAGACTGTTATCTCCGACAAATGAGTGCCTAAGTTGACTTTGTCTTGTTTTTCTCACACTGTGTCAGCAGCCATGTCTACAACACAGGTAGTCTGTTGTGATCGCATAGATCCATATAAGTTGTGTTGTATAGTTTTGTACTGAAAACCCATACAGAGCTCCTTTTTGATCATATAAAACAAGATGATACTACCAAGATTGGTGAAGGCATGCTTAGATTACCCCAGGCCCTTCTACAACCTTATCGACCCTCTGAGGATGGAAGGCAGTGTCTTTTGATAAGTTATCTAGCTCTAGAAATGACAGAACTATTGCTAATGTATAGAACACTTCATTGTATAAGCTTCAGTGGTACAGATGAACCAGAATGAATGTTTATCTTCTCAGAAACACTCCTTCAATATTATGTTGGATCATGCTGCTAATGTAACTTGGGATACAACTCTTCATGGTGCTACAAACTTCTCTGTCTCGTTCAGTCGTATTTTTTTATCCATAGGAGAAAAGGACTACATTAGGTGTAAAGGTGTACAATATATTTTTATACTGTGACTTAATTTGTCATTAACAAACTTTTACACCACCCACCACAATGTATTCATATGCACTTGCAAAAGGAAATCTTGGACATGCAAATGTTACCAGAACAAACCCAGCTTTTGTCCACAAGGTGACTGTAACGCAGAAGGAGCAGAGGGCTTTATAATATGGTGTGGAGTGAAGAACATGCTGTCTGTTACTAACAGCCCTCTGAATTTAACAAAAACTGGGAATCCATTATAAAATGGATTGCATCATGCCTGAACATAAGCTGGACTGCTGAAATTGTATTTTTAGCTGATGAAAACGTGTTTGGACTAGTACTCTAAAAATGTTCTAATGATAAAGTTTTGAGTCAAAATAGAAAAGAAAAAAATCTGCATTCCAGGCTGAATTTTGTATATTTTTATTGCATTTAAAATCGCTGTTCTGTGATATTGGGAAATCAAGTGGCTTATCATGTATATCATGTACTTAAAATGTATTCACAAACTACTGTTGTATTTGTATAAAATATAGACAAAGACCGTATTTTCTGTGTGTGTATAAGCTCTGTAAAATAGCAATCACATTATGAAGCTGCAGTGATACTACAGTTTAAACATCCACATCCAAAGAAGCAGGCTATTTATTGTCCAGTTACCCAGATATAAAATATTAATTTGCTGCTAATTAAACAATAGTACTGCAGCTTCTTGTGGCCTACAGTGTTATGTTTGCTGTAAGAAAAAGATATGTGAACTCCACAAAATATATGAATAAAATTATAGAACGGCTTTAGATAATGTAGATCTTCCTGAAATTTTAATAGATGATAAATTTCTATTTGGTATAACATTTTTTTCTTCACTTTGAATTTTAAATATTTTCTCATTTGATAAATATAAGATTCTACTATCTGGCTCTAGGACAATACTTTGTTGTTGAAATGTAAAGTTCTAGGGTTTCTTTTTTCTTGTTTTGTTTTAAAACTTTTGTACCTTTAAAGGAAGGATAGAAATTGTAAATAAAAAAGTGAAAACATGATGCATCAAAACTTAATCCAGGTGAGAATTCAAAAAAGAACTCCAAAAAGGCTATTAGAATGTATAAATTGATCATGTTTCTTGTTCCTGTGAGATAAAATTGGCATTAAGTATTCCTTTAACGCTCTTGTCTGTCAATACTATAAATTACCCTTTTAGAAGTTCCCCTGGGCTATTTGTCTAAAATTTGCTGAAAACCCTCCCTTGACAATTCATCTGGACCAAAACAGTGAGCACACACATATCATTTCATCTAAAACTCATCAGTTAAACAGTAATGCAGCTTCAAAAAGATACATTAATTCTGAAAATTCAGTTAATAATCTGTCCAGGAACCAACATAGAAATAGTGTTTTATGCGTCTCATAGCACCTCTTTCGTATGATAGGGAAAATTCCTACTTCACCTTTGGCTTTCCTGTTTTAGGGCTGTCCTACTTTCAGGAAGGTAAAGAAAAGGAATGGTGATTACAATGTCAGCAGTTCCTCTCTCCACGTGCTTAATTCCAGCAAATCTAAAAACATTTCTTTGTTAATTCTTAGCATTAACACTAAATACATTTTTATTTAAATTCATGCATATGAAATATTCCAAGGACTGTTTATAGAAGGAATATCTTTTTTGCCTTTTATAGTTAGAATACTTTGAAGAGTATGTTTGGGATTAATTCACTTAAGGTATAATCTCCCTTATGGAAAAGTAATTAGAAATGCAGTTTGTTTATTGCATCATAGACCCAGTGGGGCTAAAAGACTTGCATGTTATTGTTAAATGGAAAGTCCATATTGACAGTTTACCATTAAGGGGAAGAAAAAGCTCCATCTGGCTATAGATAGCTTGAGTTTCACCATCACTTTTCCTTAATTGAACATTTATTCAACCAACATTTCTTAAGCCAAAGGCACATTTTGTGCTACTAGACTTCTTTGGTGTTCCAAAGAAGTCAGCTTTATGGGAAGAAGGATCTTTCCTGATCAAGCATCTTCTGAGTGAAGATGGCAGCATCCGTGCAACTGCAGGAAAGCCTAAATATTGTATTGAGCCGTTCCCACTTACACTTTTTTGTAGATCAGAAATGGTCAAATATTAGCAATTTCAGCCTAAAACTAAAATAAACCATCAAAATTCAGAATGTCTTGACTTCACCCACGTTCTGTTCAACACACGGGTCAATAATCTTTGTACTCTGAAGATGTTTGACTCTTGGCTAGTGTGATAGTTAATTTTATGTGTCAAATTGGCTGGGCCACAGTACCCAGAATAGATGTCTAGTCTAGTCAAACACCAGTCTAGATGTTGCTATGGAGGTATTTTTTAGATGTTATTAACATTTACCATCAGTTGACATTAAAAAAACAGATTACCCTCCATAATGTGGATGGGCTTCATCCAATCAGTTGAAGGCCTTAAGAGAAAAAATTGAGTTCTCCCCAGCAAGAGGGAATTCTGCCTCCAGACTGCCTTCGGACTCAAGCTGTAACATCACCTCTTTGCTGGGTGTCCCGCCTGCTGGCCTGCCCTGCAGATTTTGGACTTGTCAACCTCCACGATCACGTGAGCCAGTTTCTTAGAATAAATCTCTCTCTATATATATTTATATACACATCCTATTGGTTCTGTTCCTCTGGAGAACCCTGACTACAGCTAGTTTCGGTTGTCATTCTGTAGAGGTGCTGGTTTACCTTGAAGGAAGTGGAAACAGTTTCTCTCTGATATACTGTTATGGCAGAAAACATAAATTCCCAGGTTCTGACTGCTTTAGAAATGAAACAGAAAAAGAGCACAGTGCTTAATGGAGATTGTATCCATAAAGGAGTTCTCAGTACTGTTGTATCCATACAGGAGTTTTCTGTACTGTTATTTAGGCTGCCTTTGTTGCAGATGAAAATGGATTTCTCCTAATGAACAAGTTTTCTTTTTAAAAAATGTAAACAGTCTAATCTTGCTTTACTCAATAGAGGCATACTTGAAATGTAAACCAATGTTTATTATAAATGGTCAAGTGGAAAGGTTTGTAAATTGAATCTTTTTTGAAAACAGGCAGATAGTCCTTTTATAATAATACTAACGTCAAATCCCTGGGATTCTGAGGTATGGAAGTTTTCTGTTTTATAATAGAATTTTTGGAAAGGCTTAACTTTCGGTTTATTCTATTTGTAATTAGAGAACTTTAATCTTTTTCTTGAGGCTCCTTTGAAAGTGGTGTTGGTGTAGTCAGCAGTCTTGTTGGAATGATGTTGGTAAACTGCTCTGTTTTTAAAAATAATAAATGATCTGTTATTAGTATTTACACACACACAGCTGATGACATTTCTAAGAAGTCTCCTGTAACCAGATTGTCATGCCCTAGGAATGTTCATTGTGTAAGTAGGTTAATAGCCTAAGCCATGCCCTATTTAAGATTTTAAGGTATGTCAGCATTTCCCACCCCAGCATTAATGCTGATCAATGGCTGTAACAAATATACACCCTTATAAGCATCCTGAAGACCATTTTGTTTAAAAACTTCAGGCAGATGAGTTCAATTCATTCCCAGTTTTCTAAGTTAAATTACCTTTTGCAGTGGTAAAGTGCTAGTTGCTGTTGTATTTTCTTTCATAAATTCTTTCATATAATACTTCCATATTTATTCCAAAATTGTACGTGTACTAAGGGAGCTTCAGATTAGTACTAGTCAGTGATTTGAAGGACCCTGACAATTCTCTTCCAATCTTAACAATGTCTGCCCATTTTCCCCTCTTCCTAGTATTTCCACATGAAGTTACTCACTGTTCCTTGTGCGGATCCATCCCTTTGCCTTCAGTTGTCCTGTTCTCCATCCCTGGAATGCTTGCTTTCTCTGGTCCTCCCCATGAATTCCACATGCCAAAATCTGACCCATCCTCCAGCCCTTTCTTAATAGCTCTTCCATTCAGAATACCGTCTGTGGTCTCACCCACTGAAAGGTAACTTATTTTCCCTATGAACATTTATTACAGCTTATTAGATCTTCTCCAAGATGTGTGTATTTTTTTTTAACTCTTCTAAGCACCTGAGGGCAAAACCCTGTCCACATAGTTTGCACATGGCATATATTTGTTGACTAAAGGGCAAGGATGGCTCTTACCTTTCTCAACCAGCTTAATAATTAGGACACATTTTTTTTTCAAATGCCCTTTCAAAGAGCTTCTGCATGGCAAAGGAAACCAGGAACAAAACGAAAAGACAACCCACCAACTGGGAGGAAATATTTGCAAGTCATATATCCAACAAGGGGTTAATCTCCAAAATATATAAAGAACTCATAGAATTCAACAACAAAAAAACAACCTGATCAAAAAATGGGCAGAGGATATGAATGGACATTTTTCCAAAGAAGATATTCAGATGGCCAATAGGCACATGAAAGATGTTCAACATCACTAATCATCAGGGAAGTGCAAATCAAAACTACAACGAGATATCACCTTACACCTGTTAGAATGGCTATAATTACCAAAACAAGAAACAACAAGTGTTGGAGAGGATGTGGAGAAAAGGGAACCCTCATACACCGCTGGGGGGAATGCAAACTGGTGCAGCCACTATGGAAAACAGTATGGAGATTGCTCAAAAAATTAAAGAAATATTATATAACCTAGTTATTCCACTACTGAGTATTTATCCAAAGAACCTGAAATCAACAATTCAGAGACCTACGCACCCCTATGTTTATTGCATCATTATTCACAATAGCCAAGATGTGGAAGCAACCCAAGTGCCCATCGACTGATGAATGTATATGTATACAATGGAATACTACTCAGCTATAAAAAAAAAAAAAAAAAGACAAAATCATCCCATTTGCAACAATATGGATAGACCTTGAGGGTATTATGTTGAGTGAAATAAGCCAGACAAAGACAAACACTGTATGATTTCACTCATGTGTGGAAGATGAACAAATACATGGACAAAGAGAACAGATTAGTGGTCACCAGAGGGGAAGGGGATTGAGGGTGGGCATAAGGGGTGAAGGGACACATATATGGTGACTGACAAATAATAATGTACAACTGAAATTTCACAATTTTATAAACTATTATGACCTCAATAAAATTTAAAAAATACCTTTTCAAAATTTGACCCTAGAAAATTTTGTAAATAATAATTTTAACACTTGGATTATCTTTTTTCTACAGAAAAGTTTATTTGAAACACTAAAGATTGTGTGATCACATTTAAAACTTCCATTTTGTTCTGCCCTTTTGCATCAAAATAAGCAGATTCAACAATAGTGTACTACTACTTCGGGAGTAAACCACTTGAAATGCTTTCACTAAAATGGACCAAAACTAGAGGAACTTTGAGAATTCTCATTCTTATAACTTAGTACTTCAAAAGCTCGATCATGGAGTCTTTAGCTCTGTCTAAAATTTTAGAAGTTGAGTGACTATTTAGATATAGGCATCAGTAGGCAGGGTTCTTAAGATTTTATTTTATCAAATACTATGGTAAGTTCTCATAACAGAAATAATCATTTTGAAATTTCCTGAGATCTTATTTAAATTTTAATTTGCCTTTTCTCCTTAGCAATTAGGCCAGTGAATAAAAAGCCACTGAAGGAGACCTTGTTGTTTGCTTATTCTACGTAGACAGTGAAAATTTTGCTTAAAAAAAGAAAATCAAAACCAAACTTTGAAACTAACACAGACGTTTTACAGGTGAGTCCAGGGAGTTAAGGCTGTCCAGGGCCACACAGCCAAGACAGGGCTGAGGTCTCCTGACATCATCCTGAGCTCTTTCTCTGTTCAGGTGTCTGAAGTTTTCCCACTGGAACCAGCCCTATTTGAAGGAAGAGGCATAAGTTAAGATGCAAAGCTACAGGTAGAAATTTCTTAAAAGTCTCATGCTTTACCTTAAAATTTCAGATTCTGGGAAGATAACGAAAATCACTTGTCTTTGCCTCCCTTGTCAGTACTATTCCTGTCCTGAGTTTACAGATGAAGAAACTATGGCTCAGAGAGATTGTGACTTGCTAGGAAGTGAAGGGATTTAAAACATGTTATGTGACTCCTGGGCCTGTGCCAATGTCCAGGCATCCAGAAGGAGAGAAGAAAATAGAGATTGAGTCTTGGGGAGATGATACTCCCAAAATAACATGAGAAGTTTTTCCTGAGCTAAGGTAAGATCCAAGACCTGAGATCAAAAGTGGTTCAACATTTGCCAGACAGATTGCCAAAAAAGGTCTGTTCCACCAAGACCAGGAAAATACAACAAATATTTTCACATCAAACAACCTAGCAGCAAAATATATGGAACAATAACTTAGAAATACTAGGAGAATTTGGTTAATCTTGGTTAAGAAAATTTGGGGAATTATGAAGATAAGTGAAAAAAAGAAAAAATACATAGGTCCCAGATACCTACATTTGAAAGAGAATCAGAACTAACATCTGACTTACCTGAAAACACTGAGTAATAGAAGTCAGTAGAGCCGTAGCCAACCAAGTTGTCAAACAGATGTTCAAGCAAAATACAAGTTCTGACATGTAAGGATTCAGAAAGTAAATTATATTCTTTAAAAAATTACAAATAACCAAGAGAAGCAAAAATTGAGTCAATATGAACATCTCAAGAAAGCAGAAGATAAATAAGGAAGGGGTGAACAATAATGCTAGTAACTCTTGGTTAAATCTAAAGTATTGATCATTGGCTAGTGAAAAAGTATTTTTGAAAGAGATAACTCCTAATGTAATGCAGAAATCCTCAAATGGGTATTGGGTAATCATAAAAGTGGCTGGGGCTTACATGTCAAGTTCTGATCCCACACAATCAGACACAAGAAGAATAAAATAACTGGAGACTTCTACGTGAAGCCATAGGTGCTATGGAGTGAGATTTGGAAAATCCAGTTTTGTTGGGGAAATATTTAGAGCAAAATCAATACTGGAGAAGCTCCACTTTTTAAAGAAACCTGAAGAGACCCTCACTCTGTTTGGAGAAAGGGGAGAGGCAGTAATGGCTTACCCTTTAGGCATCAAGACTAAATTGCAGGGTTGGGACCAAATATAGCCATTCAGATTTGGGTGATGGGATTTGATGCAAGTATGACTCAGCAGCCCCAGCCCAAGCATGATTCCCTGACAAACAGGATCTGTTCATTCATTCATTCTACAAACACTGGGCACCTGCTCTGCACCAGGCATCATTCCAAGTGCTGGAAATACAGTATTGAAGAAGACAAAGTTCTTGTTCCCCGGGAGCCAGCTTACATTCTGTTGGAGTGTGTTCCCAGGGACTGCAAGTAAGCAGGTTTCCTGCTCCTGGTCAGAATGCTCACCAAATATACTCAGGATCCTGCTGAGAAACTGCACTTGTTTGCTTCCAGTATGTGGGATTGGGTCTCAAAAGTGGACAGCTATGCCCACCAAACCATACTCAGTCTCCAATTCCCCCCCACCACCGCCTTCAGAGCAGGAAAACTCTTTGAATGGGTGAAATGGAGAGGCTGTGGTTGTGAAGAGGTTACACTCAGGATGAACATTAGAGGATGAGCTGGAGGGGGAGCTACCCCACTCCTCCATACTCCTCCTTCCCACCCAACCCCAAGCAAAAGATCTTGATAGGGTTCCAGCTTCCAAACTCCTGCACTGTTTGGTGCAAGTGTAACTTTGAAAGAGACCAGTAACAGGGCCAAGCATGACCAAGCCCAGGGTGTGAACATCAGAAGCAACCCTGAGACAGCATGAGTGCAGGGGCAGCCGTGGGAAAGGAAGCTATAGTAAAGCATATAGCATACGTGGAAATTAGGAAACTGTGAATGTTGAGTATGTATTTTCAAAACTTTCGTGAGACGTAAAAATTGATTGTGTATTGAGTCACAAAAAACCAAACAATAAATTCCCCCCAAAATAGTAATTCTAATTGTAAATAATTTCTAATTATCGGTGAAGATGAGCATTTTTATACATATTTATTCTTCTGTAAGTTGCTATTTATATGCGTTTATTTTTCCAAATGGATATTACTCTCCTATTGTCACTTTCTTCATTATTAGGATCTTGAAATATCCAAGGGATCTGGGGGGCATAAAAGGAATGCATATTACTATTGGTGCAATTTCTCAGCTAAATATATAAGGATGTTCAACAAAAACTTCCAAACATTACTAACACAACTCATCAAAACTTATTAATTATATCTAATACATTAACATTAATCATTGATTACAAACATTTAAATAAATTTACTTAAACATTTAATAAGAATGCCAGTGATGGGCAACATTTTTGTTTCCAGATGTTGACAACTGTGAACAATGCTTTAGTAAGCATTCATGATAACAGGTCTTTATTAATTGACCCATGGGATCACAGATTCTCAGAAGTGGAATTCCTGGGTTGAAGAATATTTGATATGTTAGTTTTAAGGGATGTTGCCAGATTGCTTTCCAAGAACATTATGGTATTAGGAATGTAATGCTTCACATTCCTATAGCAATATGTAAAAACACTATCCCCCACCTCCTGAACCAGTAAGTAATAGGCATTACATTTCTTTTTAGTTTTGCCTGTCTGATGGGAGTAGAGATATTTCAATTGTTACTTTAATTTGCATTTCCCTGACTTCCTAGTAAATTTGAACATCTTTGCATTTATTTGGTGGCCATTTGTAATTTCTCTTCTGTGACTTGCCTATTTATATACTTTGCTCATTTCCACTAGATGTTTGTTTTGGGTCAATTTGTAAGTTTTCTTTGTATAATAGAGAAATTAATCATTTGTCATCTGCATTACAAGCTTTCTTAGCAATATCATTTTTTCATGCCTTTGGTATCAAAAGATATCATAGAAACCATTTTTAAAGTTTTAAGTTTTTATATAGTCATACGTGACTAAATTTTCTTCTATGGCTCTAGATTTCCAGGCTTTATCATATGGGATGGATTCTCAGGTATAGAATTACTTGGTTGAAGAGTATCTGTATCACCCTTACTTCCCAGATTTTCTTATAAGATTTTTATTGTTCTAATTTTATATTTAAATTTCAATGTGTTTGTTTTTATATCAGATGTAAGATGCTGATAAAATTTTATCAGAAAATTACCAGAAAAGTGGATGGTTGTGCTGGCATCATGGTATTCACTAGTCTATCCTCATTGATCTTCCACACTTGTCATATACTCCCTTCTCATGTAAACTGGGATCTAATGCTAAATTCTCTCCTCTATTCCACTGATCTATTTGTCCATTAGGACACCAATACTGTATTGATTTGCTCAAGGTGACTTTAGGGTAGGTTCTGATAACTAGTATGGCAAATCTCCCCTCTACCCTTTATGAGCTATCCTCATAGGCATTTGTTCAACATAAGAACTTTAAGAATATTTTATTCAATTATGGGAAAAAACCCTGTTTTTTTCCCTAATTCGATTCTAACTGGAAATTGTGTTATATTTAGATGTTAATCTTGAGAGAAGTGACATAATATGGAAAATCTATACAGCCAAGAACATAGGAGACCTTTCCATTTTTTAAGATTTTGTTTAATGTCTTTTAATATTACAGATTCTTAATATTGGCCCTCGGTCTTTTTTGTTAAAAATTTCCCTGTGTAATTTAAAATTTGTCTTCCCATTTCACATCTAGATTTTTATTGCTAGAACATAAAGTGGTTGATTTATTTTAACATTTCTTTCCTATGTACTTAACCAGATTTGCACAATTATCCTTATTCGTTGTTTGTTTGTTTTTTCCCCCCGCTATTCTCTTGGGCTTACTAGAGTCTACATTCATATCATCAGCAAAAAAGGTAATGTTCTTGTTTTATTACATTCTAAAATGTTCAAGAAAATATTAAAAAATAATGGTGATAGGCATTGCTTTCTCATTCCTGGTGTTAACTGCAATGTCTAGTGATTTGATAGTTAAGATATTTGCTGATAGTTCTGTGGAACTCCAGGCATTTCTCCTATAAACTGATCTATTCCTGAAGAACCTTATGTTCTGTAAACACCGCGCACGACAACTACGGGGTTTACCAGCGGGGAGAGCCCAAACGAGCAGAGGCGGCCCACCGGGGCCAACTGCTCAGAGGGGCGCGCTGGGACAGCGGACTGCGGGGCCGTGGGCATGGCCGGGGCAGAGCAGGGCGGTCTCCCCCGCCCCCTGCCTCCCTCCGCCACCCGCCACCCGCAGCCCTGGAGGTCCCCCAGCCCTACGGCCCTGTAGCGGAGCCGGAGGAGTGCAGCCCCTGCGCGAGCGCGGCGGGAGCTCGGCCCCGGGGCATTCAGGTATCCTCTCCGCCTCGTGCCAGGCTCCCAGCGCGTGGCCACCTCCTCTGCCAAGGAACTCACTCTCCTTCGGGCCCCTGACCGCAGGTCAGCCTGTCCCCACCATCTTTCTTAGAGTCCGCGCGCCCACTTCCCTGAGCACGTGGCTCTCGGCTGCACCTGGCTTCGGGCTCCGCGCCAAGGAGCCTGGCGGGGCCGGACGCTGGCCCTGCGGCTCCGGCGGTGAGGGGCGAAGGTCCGCGGGCCAGGTGAGGGCGCTTCCCGGACTAGGCGGCCCGCATCATCCCGCTCCTGTTACAGAAACTCCCACCCAGCAGAACAGACGGTCCTCTTTATTCGGTTTAAGAATTAACAAGTTTGTGGTATATCATAATATACACCTGAAATTTACAGAATGTTATAAGCCAAGATGACCTCAATAAAATAGTTGAAAGAAAAAAAAAAGTTTGGCTGCTGAATTCTAGGAAATGCCTTCTCAGCATCTGTTGATAAATCCATATGGGTTTTCTTCTTTAGTTTATTGATACGTTTTCATCTTATATTAAAATACCTTTATATTCCTGGAATAATCCCTGCTTAGAGATTGATACGTTACCGGATTCTATTTGCCAATATTTTGATAAACTTTTGACTCCATATTAGTATGTGAGATTGGTACACAGTTTCCTTTTTACTGAATTTATTAGCTATGGGAATTCTGATTGTTCTGGCTTCAGAAAGACTGAGGGAGAGGAGAATGGGGGCTCACCTTTCCCCCATCCTAGAATAACTGAACTGTCAGGAATTCAACGCTGATCTCTGAAACGTGGGTGCGGCTGAGGCCCCCTTTCCTCTGGTCAGTGTCTGCTGACCTTCCCGTCTTCACTGGGGCAGTTGCTCACTTCAGATGCTCTGGTAGTTCTTGGATCATTCTGGTGGTTGGAATTGCCAGGAAATCATGCATTTCCTGTACGTTTTCACATTTGCTCCCATAGGATTTGCACGGCGCGGTTCTCTTATCATGCGTTTTGTCTCCACTGAAGGTCCTGGAAGTTTGCCAGCCTCCCTTCTGTCCTCTTACTCTAGCCTCGCCAGGTTGACACCTCAGAAACCATCACAGTCCATTTGTGATGTTGTCAACCTGTCTTTGCTTGCTTTAATTGTGTATGTGTGTGTGATAACTTACAGTTGGCTTTTAATTTTTCACCTAATCTAACAGTCTTTGTCTTTTAATGGGTTAGTTCAGTTCATATTTAGACTGTGATATTTGATTTTATTCCTTCTATCTTACTCTGTATTTATTACTTTCTTTAAAGAATGTTTGTCTTCTACTTTTATCTTATTTTTGTGAGTTTGATGTTATTAATTCCACTTCTTCCCCTTGTTAATTTTCATGTTCCTTTGTATGTTTTCATCCCATTAATCATTGCTGTTCATTTTCCCTGCTTTAGTCATCAGTCACTCATAACTTTCCTTTTATTTGTAGACAAAAATACCAACTGTTTTCCCCCTCTGAGCCCCTCTTCGCAACACTGATTCTTCCCTACTCACCTCTTCTACTTGGCGCAGAAGGAATCTTTTACCTCCCCCACCTGCACGTCCCCCACTACACTACCCAGACAACTCCAGTATTTTGCAAGCATGGTTTAGCATTTATTATTTTCCATAACTCTGTGTGACCATCTAGTGAAATGTTTTATTCCAATAGTATATTTCTAAGTTCTAGAATTTTCATTTGGTTCTTTTTATAATTTCTCTTTCTCTACTGAGATTTCCTATTTGTTCATACAGTGAGCATATTTACTTTTATGTCTTTGAGCTTAGTTTCCAAATCCTTTTCTGCTAATTCTAGTGACTGCTCTTTCTCAGAATCAGCCTCCATCGATCACCTTTTCTTTTGTCTATGGCTCACATGTTCCTGTTTCTTTGTATTTCTAGTAATTTTTGTGATTTTGTTATGTTTCTCTAAAGAGTAAGGGGTTTGTTTGTTTGTTTGAGCCTTGTCTCCCCTCTAGTGGGCTGCAGCTGATACAGAGGTTCTTTTAGCCTACGTCGGGCTGCTTGGGACCTGCCAACACATGGGTGCATCAGGGGTTAGAAGTCTGGACAAAGTTAATATGCAGAATTTGGCTCCTGCTCTATGGCTCTCTCCTTTCTAGGATTCTCTCCCTTCACTTTCCAGCTGCTTTTTTCCCTCCAAACTCTGCTGTCTGGTTTTAAAGTCAGTGAGACTGCAGAGTTTTATCTGAGTTTTAGTTGCCTTTGGGAGTGTAATAAACTTAGAAAGTGAATTTTATTTGCCTTGGTTTATAATACCTGCATCTAAAAACACCGTAAAATCTGAAATCTTAGGAAAGGTTCCTCAATTTTTATGGGTGTGTTTCTTTGGTTTGCTGTTTATGGCCTTTGCCTACAAAAAGAAGGGTTGTTCTTTTTTCTGTGTAATCTGTCTAGATAGCAAAGATTCTGTGCACTTACTAGATCATAGGATGTCTATGATTAACTTCTAAGAAACTTGCATGCTGTCTTCCAAAATGGCTGTAGCATATTTTTCATTTCCATGAATAATGAAGGGGAGTTACTGTTACCCTCCATCCTCTCAGTGTTTTGGTATTGTAGGATTTTTGGATTTTAGCTGGTATCTCATTGTTTTAATTTTCATTTCCCAGTGACGAATGATGCTGAGAACCTTTCATATGCTTATTTGCCAACTGTATGTCATCTTTAGTAAAATGTCTGTTCAGATCCTTTGCCATTTTTTTAATTGGACTTTTCATTTTTTTATTAGATTGATCATTTTCTTATTGTTGTATTTTAAGAGTTTTTAATATATTTTGGATATGAATCCTTTATCAGATATGTGATTGGCATATATTTTCTCTCAGTCTGTGACTTGTCTTTTAATTGTTTTAACCATGTCTTTCAAAGAGCAAAAGCTTTCTGTTTTTGTAAAGTCCAATTTATGTATTTTTCTCATGGGTTTTACTTATGGGGTTGTATCTAAAAACCCACCACCAAGCCTAAGGTCATGCAGGTTTTCTCCTACATTTCTTCTAGAAATTGTATAGTGTTGTTTTACATGTAGGTCTGTGGTCCATTTTTATTTGATTTTTGTATAAGGTATGATATATGTGTTGAGATCCTTTTGTTTTGTTTTGTTTTGCAAATGGACGTCCAGCTGTTCTAGCACCACTTGTTTACTTCCGGCCTCTCTCTTCTGTTCTGTTGACCTGTGTGTCTGTCTTTTTACCGGTGTCACACTGTCATAATCACTGTCGTCTTGAAGTCAGGAAATGTGTTTTCCAAGTATATTTTTCTTTTTCAGAGTTATCTTGGCTATTTTTGCATACATTATATGGATTGTATACGTTGTAGAATCAGCTTGTTGATATCTTCTACAAAGTTTTCTTGGATTTTGATTGTCTGTGCTGAATATTTCAATCAAACTGGGAAGAATTGACATCTTTCAAGTATTGAGTCTTCTAATCCATGAACCAGGGCATAGATGTATTCATCTAGATCTTTGATTTCTTTCATTGATTGTGAGGTATTGTCCTTTTTTAATATATTGCTGGATTTGATTTGCTAATATTTTCTTAGGGATTTTTGTGTCTGTGTTCATGAGAGATATTGGCTTGAAGTTTTCTTTTCTTGTGGATATATGAGAAAAAGTGTATATGTGTATATATATGTCTATATACATATGTGTATATAGATCTAGATATAGATAGATATTTCCATCAGTTTACAGTTTTGCACCAAAAAATTTCAACCCAACAACTTAGAGTTCAGTCTAGTCTTCCCCCTTCCCATAGGTTAACTCCCTTCTCTAACAGTGAAAAACCAAGCTCTCATTATCTAAAATATGTCTACTTACCCCATTATGGAATATGCATAAAGTAGTTTCATAATTGCTAACCCATACCTGCTAACTAGGGCACAATATTTGTTTACAGTTCTTTCAGTCTTTAGCCTGAGGGCATATAGTCAAAATATTGTGTTCAAAGTTATCTCATCCCCTTTCAGTGTGGTCGTGTTATCTGTTTAAAATATATCTAGGTTCATTTATTTCTGTGTTCTACTTTTTTTTATTCCCCACCCTTATTAATGTTTTTTCCTTAAGTATGTGAAACATTAACATGGTTCTAAAATTCGGAACATATAAAAAGTAAATCAAAGAAATGCCCTTCTCTCATCACTTCTATCCTATTCTAGCACCCTTATGCTGTCGAGTCAGTTCCCACGCATTAGCCTCAGTAAACAATCGCATTACTTTCTGGTTTATTCTTCCTGTTTCTTTTCTTTTTCTTTCTTTCTTTCTTGCTTGCTTGCTTGCTTTCTCTCTTTCTCTCTCTCTTTTCTCTTCTTTCTTCACAAACAAGCAGACGTGTGTATTTTCTTCTCTCTCCTTTCTTACACTAAAGGTGTATTGTAGATATATACTATTCTAGATTTTTCTTTTTCAATTAACAATACATCCTGGATATCACTCCATTTCAGTTCATAGAAATCTTCTTTATTATTTATTTTGCTACATAGTATTACTTTGTGTGGATATAGTATAGCTTATTTAACCATTCTCCTATGTATGGGCACTTGGATTGTTTCCTGTATTTTTCAATTACAAATAATGTTGCAATTAATAAGTTTGTGCATCTGCATTTTCATATTGCAAAGGTATATCTTCAGGGTAAATTCTAGAAGTTGATTGATGGCTCAAAAGGTAAGTGCATATGTAGTTTTGTTGATATTGCAAATTCCTCTCCAAAACAGTTGTACCAATGTGTATTCCCATCTATGTGGCTTCTAAGAAGACATTTTTATGCTTTTCACCAACATCTTTAGTTGTTTTCATGGAAAAGTTGGTCTGAATAAACTATTTCACCATTACAGAGAACCGGAAATCCCTTGTGCATCACTCTTAAATATAAAATGACAGTCAATGACCATTAGATATTTCAGACAACACCCCATGTGAAAGAGACAGACACCAAAATGGCAAAAAAGAAAAAGGAAACTCAGATGAAACAAAGGCAATGAGGAACAGAAAATAATATTTTTAATCCCCTAATTAATACTCTCAGAGGTATAAGAAAAGATATTTTGTCCAAAAGCCAAAACACAAAAGACATTAAAAAAAAACTGTGTGTGTAATATAGAGATAGAGGTATAGATATATAAATATACACATGTGCATGTACACACACACGCTCACAAGTGTGTTTCGTAATGGCCTTCCCAGAGGGCTTAGAAGCAGTGACACCTAGTAGCAGTGAGCACACTAATAGCCAGATTTTGACTGATTTCTATTTATTCATTTATTTTTTTATTGCGGTCACATTGGTTTATAATATTATATAAATTTCAGGTGTACATCACTATATTTTGACTTCTGTATATACTGCATTGTGTTCACCACCAAAAGTTTAGTTGCCGTCCGTTACCATACACATGCGCCTCTTTACCCCTTTCGTCCTCCTCCTGATGCCTTCCCCTGGTAACCACCAATCTGTTTTCCATATCTATGTATTTGTTGTTTTGTTTATCTTCCACATATGAATAAAGGCATATGGTAATTGTCTTTCTCTGTCTGACGTTTTTTGCTTAGTATTATACCCTCAAGGTCCATCCATGTTGTCATGAATGGCAAGATTTTGCCTTTTGTATGGGTCAGTAGTATTCCATTGTATATGTATATGCCCATCTTCTTTATCCATTTGTCCGTTGATGGGCACTTAGGTTTCTCTCAAGTCTTGGCTATTGTGAATAATGCTGCGATGAACACAGGAGTGCATGTATCTTTTCAAATTAGTGTTTTTGTGTTCTTTGGGTAAATACCCGGAAGTGGAATAGCTGGATCATATGGTAGTTCTATTAATTTTTTGAGAAATCTCCATACTGTTTTCTATAGTGGCTGTACCAATTTATATTCCCACCAGCAGCATATGAGGGTTCCTTTTTCTCCACGTCCTCTCCAACACTTCTTATTTCTTGTCTTTTTAAGAATAGCCATTCTGAAGGGCATGAGGTGATATCTCATTGTAGTTTTGATTTGCATTTCTCTAATAATTAGTGATGTTGAACATCTTTTCATGGGCCTGTTGGCCATCTGTATATCTTCTTTGGAAAAATGTCTGTTCATATCCTCTGCCCATTTTTTAATTGGGTGGTTTGTCTTTTTGTTGTTGAGTTATATGAGTTCTTTGTATATTATGGATATTAATCCATTTTCAGATATATGATTTGCAAATATCTGCTCCCAATCGTTATATTGTCCTTTTCACTTGTTGATGGTTTCCTTTGCCATGCACAGGCTTTTAAGTCTGATCTAGTCCCATTTGTTTATTTTTCCTTTTGTCTTCCTTGCCTGAGGAGACGTGATATTCAAAAAGATACTGCTAAGACTGATGTCACAGAGTGTACTGCCTATGTTTCCTTCTAGGAGTTTTATGGTTTCAGGTCTTACATTCAAGTCTTTAATCCATTTTGAGTTCATTTTTGTGTATGATGTAAGATAATGGTCTACTTTCATTCTTTTGCATGTGACTGTCCAGTTTTCCCAACACCATTTATTAAAGAGACTTTCCTTTCTCCTTTGTATGTTCATAGTTCCTTTGTCAAAGATTAGCTGTCCGTAGATGTGTGGTTTCTTTTCTGGTCTCTCAGTTCTGTTCCATTGATCTGTGTATCTGTTTTTATGCCAGTACCATGCTGTTTTGATTACTACAGCTTTGTAGTATATTTTGAAATCAGGGAGTGTAATACCTCCAGCTTTGTTCTTTTTCCTCAGGATTGCTTTGGCTATTCAGGGTCTTTTGTCATTCCATTTAAATTTTAGGATTCTTTGTTCTATTTCTGTGAAAAATGTTGCTGGGATTCTGATTGAGATTGCATTGAATTGGTAGATTGCTGTAGGAAGTATGGGCATTTTAACTATGTTAATTCTTCCAATCCATGAGCACAGAATATCTCTCCATTTCTTTGTTTTTTTCAATTTCTTTCAACATGTCTTCTAGTTTCAGTGTACATATCTTTTTACCTCCTTGGTTAAATTTATTCCTAGGTATTTTATTCTTTTTGTTGTGATTATAAATGGGATTATATTCTTGAATTCTCTTTCTGCTACTTTATTGTTTGTGTGTAGAAATGCAAGTGATTTTTGTATGTTGGTTTTATACCCTGCAACTTTACTGTATTCATTTATTATTTCTAATACTTTCTTGGTAGATTCTTTAGGGTTTTCTATATGTAGAATCATGTTATCCACAAATAGTGACAGTTTTACTTCTTTCTTTCCAATTTGGATCCCTTTTATTTCTTTTTCTTTCCTAATTGCTCTGGCTAGGACTTCCAGTACTATGTTGAATAAGAGTGATGAGAGTGGGCTTCCTTGTCTTGTTCCTGTTCCTGTAATAGCTTTCAGTTTTTCACTGTTGAGTATGATATCAGCTCTTGGTTTGTCTTGTGTGGCCTTTATTATGTTGAGGTACTTTTCTTCTATACCCATTTTATTCAGAGTTTTTATCATAAATGGATGTTCAATCTTGTCAAATGCTTTCTCTGCATCTGTTGAGATGATCTTGTGATTTTTGTTCTTCATTTTGTTAATGTGGTGTATCACATTCACTGATTTGCAGATGTTGAACCATCCCTGTGTCCTTGGAATAAATCCCACAAATACCCTTGATTGTGGTATATGATACTTTTAATGTATTGCTGTATTCAATTTGCTAATATATTGTTGAGGATTTTTCCATTTATGTCCATCAGTAATATTGGCCTATAATTTTCCTTTTTTGTGTTGTCTGTGTCTGGCTTTGGTATCAGAGTTGGCCTCATAAAATGAGTTAGGAAGTGTCCTGTCCTCTTCAATTTTTTGGAAGAGTTTGAGAAGGATAGGTATTAAATCTTCTTTGAGCATTTGGTAGAAATCACCGGAGAAGCCATCTGGTCCTGAAATTTTGTTTTGAGGGAGGTTTTTGATTACTATCTCTTTACTTGTGATTGGTCTGTTCAGATTGTTTATTTCTTCTTGATTCAATTTTGGGAGTTTGTATGATTCTAATAATTTATACATTTCTTCTAGGTTATCCAATTTGTTGACATATAGGTTTTCATAGTATTCTCTTATAATCCTTTGTATTTCTGTGGTATCAATTCTAATTTCTCCTCTTTCATTTCTGATTTTACTTATTTGATCCTTCTCTCCTTTTTTCTTACTAGTCTAGCTAAGGGTTTTTCAATTTTGTTTATCTTTTCAAAGAACCAGCCTTTAGTTTCATTGATCCTTTCTGTTGTAATTTTAGTCTCTATTTCATTTATTTCTGCTCTAATTTTTATTATTTCCTTCCTTCTACTGACTTTAGGCTTCATGTGTTCTTTTTTTCCTAGTTCTTTTAGGTGCAGTGTTAGATTGTGTAATTGAGAATTTTCTTGTTTCTTGAGGTAGGCCTGTATTACTATATACTTCCCTCTTAGTACTGCTTTTGCTGCATCCTATATGTTTTGGTATATTTTCATTTGTCTCCAGGTATTTTAAGATTTATTCTTTTGATTTCTTCATTGATCCAATAGTTGTTCAGTAGCATGTTGTTTAGTCTCCACATATTTGTGGCTTTTCCAGCTTTCTTCTTGTGGTTGATTTCTAGTTTCATAGCATTGTGGTCAGAAAAGATTCTTGAGATGATTTCAATCTTCTTAAATTTATTGAGAATTGTTTTGTTTCCCAACGTATGATCTATCTTTGAGAATGTTCCATGTGCACTTGAGAAGAATGTGTATTCTGCTGCTTTGGGATGGAATGTCCTATATATATGTCTATTAAGTCCATCTGGTCTAGTGTTTCGTTTAAGGCCAATGTTTCCTTGTTTACTCTGTCTGGATGATCTATCCATTGATGTTAGTGGAGTGTTAAGGTCCCCTAATATTATTGTGTTGCTGTCAATTTCTCCCTTTAGGTCTGTTAATAGTTGCTTTTTATACTTTGGTGCTCCTATGTTAGGTACATATATATTAATAAATGTTATGTCTTTTTGGTGGAATGTTCCTTTTATCATCGTATAATGTCCATCTTTGTCTCTTGTTCTCTTTTTTGTCTTGAAGTCTATTTTGTCTGCTATAAATATGGCTACATCTGCTTTCTTTTGCTTGCCATTTGCTTGGAGTGTCATCTTCCATCCCTTCACTTTGAGCCTGTGTTTGTTTTTAGAGCTGAGATGGGTCTCCTGGAGGCAGCGTGTTGTTGGATCTTGTTTTTTTTTATTTTTATTTTTTTTATTTTTTGAGGAAGATTGGCCCTGAGCTAACATCTGTTGCCAATCTTCCTCTTTTTCTTCTTTTTTCTCCCCAAAACCCCCGTACATAGTTGTATATCCTCATTGTAGGTCCTTCTAGTTCTGCTATGTGGGATGCCACCTCGGCATGTCTTGATGAGTGATGAGTATGTCCATGCCCAAGATCCGAACCAGCAAACCCCGGGCCGCCAAAGCAGAATGCACGAACTTAACTGCTACGCCACCGGGCCGGCCCCGGATCTTGTTTTCCATCCAGCCGCTCTGTGTCTTTTGATTGGTAAATTCCATCCGTTTACATTTAGGGTGATTATTAATATATGAGGGCTTAATACTGCCATTTTATCTTTTGTTTTCTGGTTGTTCTATGTTTCCATTGTTTTTTTCCTTGTGTTTCTGTCTATCATTTCAGTTTGGTGGTTTTCTGTGATGTGTTTCTCAGTTTCCTCTCTTTTTTTATATTTTGTGACTCTGTTCTGATTTTTTGTTTTGTGGTTACCATGAGGTTTATATAAAAATTCTCATAGATGAGACAGTCCTTTTTCTGCTGATAGCATTTTGTTTCCATTAGCCTATGTGGATTTTGTCCCATTCCTCTTCCTCTTCTATATTTTTGTTGTCAAAAGTTATTCCTTTTTGTATTATGAGTTTGTTACCAAATTGAAGTGGTTGTAGTTATTTTTGATACTTTCCCTTTAGCCTTTATGTTATAATTAAGTGTTTACTAACCTATTCTGACATATAGTTGCAATTTTCTGATTCTGTCTGTCTATATATCTCTTTGCTCAAAGATTTGTATATTTTTGCCTTTTTGTTTCAGGCAGGAGGGCTCCTTTCAACACTTCTTGTAAGGCAGATCTGGTGGTGATGAACTCCCTCAGCTTTTGTTTGACTGAGAAAGCCTTTATTTCTCCTTCATGTCTGAAGGATAACTTTGGCTGACAGTTTTTATCTTTCAATATTTTGAATATATCATTCCACTCTCTCTTAGCCTATAGAGTTTCTGCTGAGAAATCCTCTGATAACCTTATGGGAGTTCTTTTGTAAGTTATTTTCTTCTCTCTGGCCACCTTTAATATTCTTTCTTTGTCATTGACTTTTGATAGTTTTAATATAATGTGCCTTGGAGAAAGTCTTTTTTTGTTGAGAAAATTTGGTATTCCACTAGCTTCATGTACTTGTATATCCAGTTCCTTCTCCAGGTTTGGGAAGTTCTCAGCTATTATTTCTTTAAATAAGCTCTCTGCTCCTTTCTCCCTCTCCTCTCCTTTTGAGATACCCCAACATTTATCCTTATGTTGTTTTTCCTAACTGAGTCAGATATTTCTCATAGAATTTCTCCATTTTTTAGAAAATCTTAGATCTCTCTCCTCTTCCACCTGAATTATTTCTAGATTTCTATCTTCAAGCCTGCTAATTCTCTCTTCCATATGGTCTGCTCTATTTCCTATGCTTTCTAATTTTTTTATCTCATTAATTGTGTTCTTCAGTTCCAGAATTTGTTTATTTGTGTTTTAGAGTTTCAGTCTCTTTGGTGAAGTACTCCTTCTGTTCATTAATTTTATTCCTAATTCATTGAACTATCTTTCTGAGTTTTCTTGTAACTCATTGAGTTTCTTCATGACAGTAATTTTGAATTTTCTGTCAGTGAGATCAAAGTCTTCTCTGACTTCAAGTTTGGTTTCTGGAGAGTTGTCATTTTCTTTCTTTGCTACCATGTTACTGGTTCTTAATGGTGCTTGAGGAGTTGTTCCTCTGCTGGTGCATTTATGGTAGTAAACACGTTTCTTATTTGGGTTTCTTATGTGATTCTGAGCTGCTTCTGGTGTATTTGAGAGCCTGTGCTTTCCACCCTCCACTGCCTCTGCCAGAGATGTCATCAGTGCCCTCCTTGTGCTGTTTGTGCCTCTGAGGTTGCTGGTGCCTTGCTGCTTACAATGTCACTGCAGTCTCAGGTGTCACCACTGGGATCACCAGGCTGCGAGCACTTCTGCTGCTTGTGGGTTCACCTGGGTCTCGTGTTCCCCCATTGGCTCCCCATGGGCTCTCCGTGGGCTTGGGTACTACTGGTGCCCCATTACCATCTGAGCTGCTGCTCCTAGGTTATCTGGGGGTGCTGACAGCCCCACTGCTGGGGGTGCTATGTCACAGGTGCCACCACCACTGCCATGGGCCCAGGGTCTTATATACAGTCCCCACTGCTGGTAGGGCTGGTGTCAGGGGTGCCTCTGCTGGGGACTGGGTCACAAATACTGTTGTGGCTCCCGTGCTTTTGAAGCATCTGGTCGCAGGCACCACCCACCACTGCTG
Organism: Diceros bicornis minor; assembly: GCF_020826845.1. NCBI lineage: Eukaryota > Metazoa > Chordata > Mammalia > Perissodactyla > Rhinocerotidae > Diceros > Diceros bicornis. The sequence continues at coordinate 9,954,604 of NC_080772.1, read as the reverse complement.
GGGGTGGGGGAGGGGCTGAGTCGCGAGTGCCGTTGCTGCTCGTATAGCCTCTGGTTTTCAGCGCTGGCACCACTGTGCTTTTCAAAACCTCAGGTAAGCAGCACCTGCTGTTGCTGGGGGGTGTGGTATGCATGTCTTGGGTGCAGCCCCTGCTGCTGTCAGAGTCACCACTGCCTGGGGCAGGGGGGTCACTGGCACCACTGCATTACTTAAAGCCTCAGGTCTCGAGGGCCCCCTGCCACTGCTGGCAGAGTGATGGGGGCTGAGCCACTCTGCTATTGCTGCTTCTGCATCCTCTGGTCTCTGGCACTGTTGCACTTTTTTTTTTTTTTTTTTTGGTGAGGAAGATCAGCCCTGAGCTAACATCCATGCCAATCCTCCTCTTTTTGCTGAGGAAGACCGGCCCTGAGCTAACATCTATTGCCAATCCTCCTCCTTTTTTCCCCCCTTTTTTCCCTCTCCAAAACCCCATTAGATAGTTGTATGTCATAGTTGCACATCCTGCTAGTTGCTGTATGTGGGATGCAGCCTCAGCATGGCCGGACAAGCAGTGCCTCGGTGCGTGCCTGGGATCCGAACCCGGGCCGCCAGTAGCGGAGCGCACACACTTAACAAGTGCCCCTGTTGCACTTTTTGAAACCTCAGGTCAGGGGCACCCACTGCTGCTGCCAGGGGTGTCCGTTCTTGGTTGCTACCCCCGTTGCTGGAAGGGCTGGTGTCAGATGTACCACCACTGGGGGACGGGAGGGTGCTGCGTCACAGGTATCTTGCAGTTCCTAGAGTCTCCAGATCTTGATTTTTAAGTACCACTCTCCACTAAAAGTTTCAGGGCTTCCAGTAAAAGTTTTGGAAGCTTCTGGGACTGGGAGCAAGGAAAGTACAAGACAGACCTTGAACATCTTGTTGTACCAGAAAGTAAGGAAGTGTTCAAAGAATGATAGGGAACATGTGAAAAATGACACAGGAGCCAACTTGAAGGGACACCGTGGGCCAATTTGGGAAAATTTGGGCAAAAATAAATAATGACAGTGACAGATTATAACCCATGGAATAAAACAAGAATATATGAGGCCATGGTGATAAAGTGAATAAACATAAGTAAAGAAGTAGGATTCCAACTAATAACTGTAGAAAGAATGATGGAATTAGAAAACTATGAATTGGCAGCTATCATAGTGATAATTACTTCAGACAAGAATCATCAATGGATGCAGTCTAGTGGGCTAAGCTATGATGAGAAGCAGGATATTTATATAGGATTAAAGTATCTTCCCACAAAGTACTTATTAATTACAAAAAGAGAAATCCAGTGGACACTAATTTAAACAATTGATTAAGTTAACCTTATCAGTCATGGGACAAATCAACAGTCTGTACTTCCTGATATGCTACACTGAGAAGAACACAACAGCACTTTACTTCACTGGTATTCCTGCCAAAAATGCATAACCTGAATTTAGTCATGAGCAAATATCAGACAAACCAAAATTGAGGGATATTCTACAAAGTGCTCTTCAAAAATGTCCAAGTCATGAAAGACAAAGAAAGATTGAGAAACTGTTTCAGATTAAAGGAAACTAGAGACTTGGTAAATGTATTAGTTTCCTATTGCTGCTGTAATGAATTGCCACAAAATGAGAGAGGAAAGAGATAAGCTCAAGAAAGATCTACATGGATCCAAGACTTCCTGGCTCAAAATAAAACTGTCCTTATTCCTATCTTTTTCCAAGATATTCAATTTGAAAAAGAGTTGCAGAAAAAGATAAATCCAAAGTAGGAGTATAAGTCTTTTGTTAATTTCTCAGAAAGCTCTAAGACAGTGCCTTGGAGAACCACTCATCTAGAAAAAAGGCCCTCAGATAATCTTAATGGCATGCCTCAAAGATCTTCTGCATTAAACAAAAGAGCTTCTAAGAATCTTAAGTTTGTTGTCCCTAAGTAGCCTGACTGGAAGCCCACTCAATGAGACTTGTGGATGTAGTGTGTTTTAATGGAGTGGATTTGTAAATTGATTCATAGGAAACTCACACTGTTTTTAAAGGAATTATATCAGCATGGAATGACAAGGACAGAGAAAGTACAAAATGAAGAAGAATCTTAGGTGCACGTTTCACAAATCCTTTCCATTAAACAGTAGGGCTTCTAAGAATCTTAAGTTTATTGTCTCTGAGCAGCCTCACTTGAATCCCAGTCAATGAGACTTTTGGGCGTAGATTTTTATAAGTTGATTCATAAGAAACCCACAAAATTTTTAAAGGAATTGTATGAATATGGACTAAAAGGTACATATACAGTACAAATGAAGACGACTTTTTACCCTCAAACCTCTTTGGACAGGAAGCAGGCTGCAAGAACTCCTCAGCTGCCAACATGGCTATATTTTATAGAAAAAGAAGGCTAACTCAGAAGGCAGAACCAAGAACCCAGAGGATGAACCAAGAGCCATGGTGAATCATCCCAGACAGTGGGCTGAGCCCTAATCAAGGCAATGTGTGCCCAGCTGGATTTCAGAATTGTGTAGACTAGTGATTCCTGTGTGTCTCCTATTTTTCCCCTTTACAAATTAGAGTTGTTCTCTCATATGGTAGTTATTCTGTGCCTGTCTCACCATTGTATGTTGGATGTTTGGGATACAGCTCATTGATCTCTTTAGTTCACAGATCTCAGATTGAGAGGAGCTGTACTTGAGGAGCTATATCAAGGAACTGCATTTGAGACACCATCCCCAAGGAGCCTCATCCACATCTGGACCAGATTTAGATAATAAGATTCTGGACCTCAATCTGACTCTGATGCTGTAATAGATGAAACTTTTAGGGATACTGGGTAATTTGCATGTGGGAGAAAAGTAATTTGAGGCCAGAGAGCAGACTGTGGCAGATTTAAAACATGTCCACAAAATCTTTGACATTCCTCCCATCAAATGATGGGCTCTCATTCCCCTTCCCTTGCATATGGACTGACCTCAGAGACTCACTTCAAAGAAATAGAATGCAACATAAATGCTACTGTGAGAACTATGGGGCTAGGCCATAACAATGATGCAGCTTTCCCTCAACTAAGACTCTCTCTTAAGACACACACCTTGGGTGTCCTGAGCTGACTTTTAGAAGTTCAGCTGTCTAGAAGCTGCCATGCAGAAAAGACTGCATGAAGAAAGAGAAGCATGAGGAGCCCTAGTTGTTCCAGCTCCCAACTGTTTGATTATCCCCAACCCAGATGCCTGACACAAGAGTGAGGGAACCTCCAGGTGACGCCAGCCCCCAGTTTTCCAGCCACATGCTGGCCCCTCTGAGCCCTGCCCAATTGCAGATTCATGGGGAAAACAAATACATTGTCACTGCTGTTGTTTTAAGCCACTGCGTTTTGGGATGCAATAAATAACTAGAACAACTTTTTGATCATCAGATACATTTATTTTAAGTCTTTGTCAGACTGTTCCATGAAAATAATTTCATTTCTTTCTTTCTTGGTATTAGATTTCTTTATATGTTTTATAATTTTGATTAACAGTTTCATTTTGAATGAGATATTTGAGGTTGGTTTGTTTTTCTCTATTTCTCACTGTGTGTCAGTTTTGTAGTTGTCTTCATCCAGGCCCCCCTTCCCTCTGGCCCCTGGCCTGCAACATATCTTAAAACATCTCATTAGGCTCCTGTCACATGGTGATTGTCACAGGCTCATCCCTTGAGCTTGATTCAGTTCCTGGCTCCGAAGGTGGTTGTGCTCTCCCACCCCACTAGGCTACCCACTTCCATAAACCCATAGCCCTAGATGGTGGACAGCAGCAGCCTTTACAGAGGAGGAGGCAGCTCACCTCCAGCTCCTGACTTCAAGCAGGAGCCTGGCTTTTATTCCCCCATATAAGTATAACACTTTCAGTTTAGTTTCCCTTTACCAGGATCTAAACAGCTGGCGGCCACAGCCAGCCTCTGGATCCAAAACCCAGATAACACGTGGCTTCAGCCCCACTCACTGCTTTGCACTTCTGTACTGCATGTGGTTTCTAGAGATCTTTATTTTGTTTTTGAGCCAGATCGTGTCTTTTTTCCTATTTTGGTGTTATCTATCCTTGTTATGTGTTTAGGGCAGACAGAGTGTATCAAAGTGTGGCATCGCTGCACCATATTGACTGGTGGTCCCCTTCCTCTTCCTTCAAGGATTGCTGGACCTGGGAGTTAGATCTTTTACTGTTGTAATCGTTCAAGTCAGGCACTTGTTCATCACACGAGGACACTTGTTGTAGAAATTAAATAAAGGCCTTACTTAGCTCCTCTAGTTCATACTTAAGAACTGCATAAATAATTAACCCAGCCCAAGATGTCTGTGGGACAAATATTCCTGCTTACTATCTCTGCCCTGCCATCTGTTATTGTAAATACACCACTTAAAGTGCCACCATCTGGCCTTGACCACTTACCACCATTGAGATTAGAGAGCCCATTTCAACTACAGCATCTTATACTAGAATTCCTGGCTTAGAGAGGACAGCCAGTAAAGCACTTTCTAAAGATTCTAGCACTTCCCTTACTAGCTTGACACGTTCTCCAGCCTTGTTCCAACATGCAAGAATTCAGAAAATGTAAGCCCTGTGTAACCTATCTGAGAAAAACACTTGAAGAAGTCCTCTAAATCTCCAACATTCAAACCAGAGCAGGACATGAAAAGGAAAGGAAGGAGTGGCGAACAGTAGGTCGTGTTATATCTCCATATTAATAGATGATGAGAATGTAATTTGGAGTTTGTAATATAAGTTAGGTAAGTATTCTTGAAAAAGAAGAATAATTTTAGCTTATAACTAAATGTTTTAAACTGTTTCAACAAGGCTCAGAAGTTTGGCAAGGGAAGCACTAGAAAGATTCTCCAGGTTTTGTTGGTGGGAAGAGGTTAGGCAACTGTCTTGGGGGAAGGGAGTATATTTATTGTTTTACTCTAGACAATGGAAAAACATTTTAATTATGATTTCAGTATCAGGATGGTAATAGCTAGGAGCACTGAAAAGGACAGTAGCTCTGAAACTAGTGAGGGGAAAAAGGGGAATAAACAGAAAGTTGACCACATCGGTAAGAGTAAGGAAAGGAAAAAAGAAGAAGAAAGTCATATAAACAGTAAATATTAAAATAAGATGGAAAAAATAATTTTATCCTTACTACCTTAAGTGTGAATTGTGTGAATCCCTAAACAAAAGATTTTTTTTTAAAGAAAATATTTTCTATTAAAACATAAGAGAAACAGCTAAAGCTTTTTTTGTATAATAATGATGATACATGAGTTTGATTATGAGCGTTGGGAAAGGAAAAGCTAAATGAAACTTTTCAAATGAAAAGTGAAGCAGAAGTTCCAAACTAATAAGTGAACAAAAGAGAATTAACCTTAAGTTCATAACACTTGCAAAAATGAGGTAATTAGATAAAAGCAAACACCAAGTAAAATGTATACTAAACATAAACATAAAGTTGGAATATCAGTTGTGAACGTGAATGTAGTAAATGGGTTACATTCTCCTGTGAAAAGACATACACTCTCACAATGGAATTTTTAAAGTTGATACATGTTGTTTACAACAAACACACTTAAACCCAAGGGATAAAGTAAGATTAAAAATAAATGGATCCTTCCTTCCTTCTTTCCTTCCTTCCTTCTTTCCTTCCTTCCTTCCCTCCTTCCTTCCTTATTTATTTATTTATTTGTTTGTTTGTTTGCTGAGGAAGATTAGCAGTATCTTTGCCCATCATCCTCTATTTTGTATGTGGGCCACCAACACAGCATGGCCACTGACAAACAAGTGGTGTACGTCCATACCCAGGTCCCAAACCCAGGGCGCCCACGTGGAGCGTGCTGAACTTAACCACTAGACCACCGAGGCTGGCCCTGGATCTTCTTTTTTAACATCCAAAAGGATGTAAAGAAACTAAGAAGGACTTTGATGATGTAGAAAGAAGGGGCTGCTGGCAAGATAGAAACATGGCAAAGAAAGAAAGGACAGACGTTTTCAGTCTATAATTTTACCTTCTTTCAACTACATGGGAACCAGTGGAAGCTGTGCTCAGAGGTGTTTTGTCATGTGACTGCTTGTGATTATGACTTTATTGTGATTCAAGAACAATTTTTAAATCCTGGCATCCCACATTTAACCCTCTACCTAAGTATTCCTTGTTTGATGTTTCACAGTAGCTGGCTTTCTTGAAACTCTGCATATGTTTTTAGTCAGTAGTAGGAACATAAAAGTAAAGTGAACATATTTTTTAATTAACTTTTTGTTGAGGTAAAATTGGTTTATAACATTATATAAATTTCAGGTGTACATTATTATATTTCGATTTCTATGTAAACTACATTATGTTCACTCCCCAAAGTCTAATTGCCATCCCTCATTGTACACATGCACCCCTTTGCCCTTTTCGTCTTCACCCCTCCCCCTTTCCCCCGGGGTAACCACCAATCTATTCTCTGTATCTATGTGTTTATTTGTTATTGTTGCTTTTATTTTCCACATATGAGTGAGATCATATGGTATTTGGCTTTCTCTGTCTGACAAATTTTGCTTAGTATAATGCCCTAAAGGTCAATCTATGTTGTCGCAAATGGCAAGATTTCATCTTTTTATGGCTGAGTAGTAGTCCATTGTATATATATACCACATTTTCTTTATCCATTCATCCACTGATGGGCACTTAGGTTGCTTCCCAGTCTTGGCTATTGTGAATAATGCTGCAATGAACACAGGGGTGCATGTATCTTTTCAAATTAATGTTTTCATGATTTTTGATACATACCCAGAAGTGGAATAGCTGGATCATATGGTAGTTCTATTTTAATTTTTTGAGAAATCTCCGTACTGTTTTCCATAGTGGCTGCACCAATTTACATTGCCACCAGCAGCGTATGAGGGTTCCTTTTTCTCCACATCCTCTAGAACACTTGTTATTTCTTGTATTTTGTGTGTGTGTGTGTGAGGAAGATCAGCCCTGAGCTAACATCCATGCCAATCCTCCTCTTTTTGCTGAGGAAGACCGGCTCTGAGCTAACATCTATTGCCAATCCTCCTCCTTTTTCTTGTTCCCTTTTTCTCCCCAAAGCCCCAGTAGACAGTTGTATGTCATAGTTGCACATCCTTCTAGTTGCTGTATGTGGGACACCGCCTTAGCATGGCCAGACAAGTGGTGCATTGGTGTGCGCCCGGGATCTGAACCCGCGCTGCCAGTAGTGGAGCACACGCACTTAACCGCTAAGCCATGGGGCTGGTCCCCTCTTGTCTTTTTAATAATAGCCATTCTGATGGGCATGAGGTGATATCTCATTGTAGTTTTGATTTGTATTTCCTTAATAATTTAGTGATATTGAACATTTTTTCATGTTCCTATTGGCCATCTGTATATCTTCTTTGGAAAAATGTCTATTCATATCCTCTGCCCATTCTTTGATTGTGTTGTTTCTTGTTTTATTGTTGAGTTGTATGAGTTGTTTATATATTTTGGATATTAACCCCTTATGAGATATATGATTTGCAAATATCTTCTCCCAATTGTTAGGTTGTGTTTTCACTTGTTGATGGTTTCCTTTGCTATGCACAAGCTTTTAAGTTTGATCTAGTCCCATTTGTTTATTTTTTCTTTCGTCTCCCTTGCCTGAGGAGACATGATATTCAAAAAGATACTGCTAAGACCTATGTCAAAGGGTGTACTGCCTATGTTTTCTTCTAGGATTTTTATGGTTTCAGGTCTTACATGCAAGTCTTTAATCCATTTTGAGTTCATTTTTGTGTATGTTGTAAGATAATGGTCTACTTTCATTCTTTTACATGTGGCTGTCCAGTTTTCCCAACACTATTTATTAAAGAGACTTTCCTTTCTCCATTGTATCTTCTTGGCTCCTTTGTCAAAAATTAGCTGTCCATAGATGTGTGGTTTTTTTCCTGGTCTCTCAGTTCGGTTCCATTGATCCGTGTCTGTCTTTGTGCCAGTACGTTGGTGTTTTGATTACTGTAGCTTTGTAGTATATTTTGAAATCAGGGAGTGTAATACCTCCAGCTTTGCTCTTTTTCCTCAGGATTACTTTGGCTATTCATGATGTTTTATTGTTCCATATAAATTTTAGGATTCTTTGTTTTATTTACATGAAAAATGTTGCTGGGACTTTGATAGAGATTGCATTGAATCTGGAGATTACTTTAGGAAGTGTCTCCTCCTCTTCAATATTTTGAAAGAGTTTGAGAAGTAGGGTATTAAATCTTCTTTGAATGTTCGGTAGAATTCACCCAGGAAGCCACCTGGTCCTGGACTTTGTTTTGGGTGAGGTTTTTGATTACTGTTTCAATCTCCTTACTAGTGATGGTCTATTCAGATTCTGTCTTTTCTTGATTCCGTTTTAGAAGGTTGTATAATTCTAAGAATTTATCCATTTCTTCTAGATTATCCAATTTGTTGGCATTTAGTTTTTCATAGTATTCTCTTATAATCCTTTGTATTTCTGTGGTATCCATTGTAATTTCTCCTCTTATTTCTGATTTTATTTATTTGAGCCTTCTTTCTTTTTTTCTTGGTGAGTCTAGCTAAAGGTTTGTCAATTTTGTTTATCTTTTCAAAGAACCAGCTCTTAGTTTCATTGATCTTTTCTATTGTCTTTTTAGGCTCTATTTCATTTATTTCTGCTCAATTTTTGTTATTTCCTTCCTTCTACTGGTTTTGGGCTTTGTTTGTTCTTCTTTTTCTAGTTCCTTTATGTGTATTGTTAGATTGTTTACTTGAGATTTTTCTTATTTTTTGATGTAGGCCTATATTGCTGTAAACCTCCCTATTTGTACTGTTTTTGCTGTGTCCCATAGACTTTGGTGTATTGTATTTTCATTTTTCTCCAGGTATTTTTTGATTTCTCCTTTGATTTCTTCATTGACCCAATAGTTGTTCAGTAGCATTTTCTTTAATGTCCACATATTAGTGACTTTTCAAGTTTTCTTCTTGTAGTTGATTTCTTGTATTGTACCATTGTGATCAGAAAAAGTGCTTGATATTATTTCAGTCTTCTTAAATTTATTGAGACTTGTTTTGTGGCCTAATACGTGGTCTATCCAGGAGAATATTCCATGTGCATTTGAAAAGAATGTGTATTCTGCAGTTTTGGTTTGTTTTTTATAATATTATATTGAGATTCAGGAAGCTTGCCTTTTTTTTTTTGGTGAGGAACATTAGCTCTGAGCTAACATCTGCTGCCAATCCTCCTCTTTTTGCTGAGGAAGATTGGCCCTGGGCTAACATCCGTGACCATCTTTCTCTACTTTATATGTGGGACACCTGCCACAGCATGGCTTGATAAGCGGTGCATAGGTCCATGCCCAGGATCTGAACCTGTGAACCTGGGGCCACCAAAGTGGAGTGTGCAAACTTAACCACTATGCCACTGGGCCCACCCCTATTCTGCAGTTTTTTGGTGGAATGTTTTATATATGTATATATTAAGTCCATCTGGTCTAATGTGTTATTTAAGGCCAATGTTTTCTTGTTTATCTTCTGTTTGGATGATCTATCCGTTGATGTAATTGGAGTGTTCAAGTCCCCTACTATTATTGTATTACTGTCAATTTCTCCATTTATGTCTGTTAATATGTGCTTTATGTATTTAGGTGTTCCTATGTTGAGCTTATAGATATTTACAAGTGTTATATCCTCTTGTTGAATTGTTTCCTTTATCATTATGTAATGCTCTTCTTTGTCTCTTGTTACAGTTTTTCTTTTAAAGTCTGTTTTGTGTTGTGTGATAAATATTGCTACTCCAACTTTCTGTTCATTTCCATTTTCATGGAATATCTTTTCCCATCCCTTCACTTTCAGTTTGTGAGTGTCGTTAGGTCTGAAGTGTGTCTTTTGTATGCAGCATATATATGGGTCTTGTTTTTTTATCCATTCAGCCAGGCTTTGTCTTTTGATTGGAGCATTTAGTGCATTTACAGTCAAAGAAACTATTCACAAGTATGTTCTTATTGCCATTTTGTTACTTCTTTTTCTGCATATTTTTGTAGTTCTTCTCTGTTTCTTTCTTCTTCTCTTGCTCTCTTCTCTTGTAATTTGATGGCTTTCTTTAGTGTTATGTTTGGGTTTCTTTCTCTTTATTGTTTTTGTATTTATTATAATTTTTGGTTTGTGGTTATCATGAGGTTCATATATAATAATCTACGTAAAGAGCAATCTATATTAAGTTGATAGTCTCTTAAGTTTGACCTCTTACTAAAAGCACTACCCTTTTACTCTCCCCCTCACGTTTTATGTTTTTGATATTATATTTTACCTCTTTTATTTTTGTGTATCCCTTATCCTCTTATCATGGTTATAGATGATTTTACTCTCACACTACCTTTTTGGTGGTTGATCTACTACCTTTCCTGTATATTTCCCTTTATCAGTGATATTTTTTCTTTGATAATTTTCTTATTCTTACTTGTGGCCTTTTCTTTTCCACTTAAGTAAGTCCCTTTAACATTTCTTTTAAGGCCAGTTTAGTGGTGATGAAGTCCATTAGTTTTTGCTTGTCTTGAAAACTCTTTATCTCTCCTTCCATTCTGAGTGATAACTTTGCTGGATAGATTATTCTTGTTGTAGAGTTTTTCCTTTCAGCACTTTAAATATATCGTGCCACTTCTTTCTAGACTGTAAGGTTTCTGCTGAGAAGTCAGCTAATAGACTTATGGAGTTTCCTTTGTATGTAACTTATTGCCTTTCTCTTGCAGCTTGTGGGGTTCTCTCTTTATCTTTGATTCTTGACATTTTAATTGTAATGTGTCTTGGTATGGGCCTCTTGAGTTCCTCTTGTTTGGTATTCTCTGTGCTTCCTGTACCTGGTTGTCTGTTTCCTTCTCCAGGTTAGGGAAGTTTCCAGTTATTATTTCTTCAAATAAGTTCTCTGTCCCTTTGTCTCTCTCTCCTTCTTCTGGAACACCTGTAATGCAGATGTTAGTACACTTGATGTTGTCCCAGAGGTCCCTTAGACTGTCTTCATTCTTTTTAATTCTCTTTTCTTTTTTCTGTTCAGACTGGGTGATCTCCTGTGCTCTTTTGTCCAGCTCGCTGATCGATTCTTCTGTGTCATCTACTCTGCTCTTGATTCCCTCTAGTGAATTTTTCATTTCCATTATTGTATTCTTTAGCTCTCATTGATTCTTTTTTATACTTTCTAATTCTTTGTTGAAGTTCTCACTGTGTTCATCTATTCTTCTTCCTGTATCAGTGAACATCCTTATAACTATTAGTTTGTACTCTTTATCAGGTAGATTGTTTATCTCTGTTTGTTTAGTTCTTTTTCTAAGGATTTGTCCTTTGTCTCCTCATTTGCCTATTTCTTTGTGCTTATTTCTATGTTTCTATGTATTAGGTAGATCAGCTACTTTTCTTGATCTTGGAGATGTGGCCTTAGGTAAGAGATGCCTTGTTGGGTCCAGCAGCATGCTCTCCTCTCATCATCCATGCCAAATGCTCTAGGGGTGTCCCCTCTGTGGGGTGCATGTGCCCTTCTATTGTGGTGGGGTTGCTCTGCTGTGGGTACACAGGTAGGCTAGGCTGGCCCACAGGCCTGCCTGGTTGTCAGGCTCAGCCATGTGTGGCTGCTACGGGCAATTTACCATGCAGGGCAAGCCCCCAGCATGGCTGGCTGCACGGTCTAATAGCACACAACTACTGCAGTTTTGCTAGTAAGTAAGTCAGGCCCCCAGTGTGGCTGGTTGCTAGGCTCAGGGGCACACAATTGCTGCAGGTCTCTGGTGTGGCTCCCTGTGGTGCTTGGCTGCCTCTGCCTTGGTGAGTGGGGCAGGCTTCAGGTGAGGCTAGCTGCACAGCTGTTGTCAGCTCGCTTTTGGGCAGGGCCGAACTTTGGCAAGAACTGGCTAAGCTGCCCTGTGGTACACAGCTGCCTCAGGAGCTCTTATGGGTAGGGTAGGCCTCAGGGGCAGCAGTGCACAATCATTTCAGGTGTTGGTAGGCAGGGCAGATCCCCTGTGTGGCTGTTTGCAATGCCAAGTGGCACAAGTCTGCTGCAGGCCCACAAGTCCACTGCAGGCTTGCTGGTGGGCAGCGCCATCCCTGGGCAGGCTGCCTGCAGCCTGGCTGTGCCCCATTGCCTCGGATGCTCTAGTGGGTGGGGCAGACCCCTGCACTAACAGGTTAGAGGAAGGATTCCAGTAGCACCTGCCAGCGCCTATGTCAGCACACCTGAACTAGGTCACAGTAGTGGCTGCTGCCAGTGTCTCAGTCCTTGGGGCGTGGGCCCAGCCACCTCCTGCCTCTCCAGGATGTGCTCTGAGCTTAGTAATTGAATCTCTTTTGCTAATGGACTGTACTTTTCTATCTGGTGTTTTTGTGCTGGTTTCCAGGTTATTCCAGGAGTGAGTCCATGGATAGGCCCTTTAAGAGCAGGTTTTTCTTTCTCTGAAGTTCTATAGTTTTCCTGGGCATATTCCCCCTTGGTTTCCAAAGCCAGCGAAGTCAGGTATTGAATCTCTTGTGCTGGGTCTAAGGACTGGGGTACCTAATGTGGAGCTCAAATCCCCCATTCCTCTGGGAAAAGCTCTGTACCTTTGATACTGCTCCCAGCAGTGAAGCACTGCAGCTAGGGTGTGGTTTTTACCTCAGCAGGGCTGTATCTCTGCCTCTCACCCCTGTCTGTGTCGTCCCTTGTTGTGGAGGCTCCTTTTATCCAGCTTCCAGATCTCTCTCAGAGGAAATTGTTCCACAGGTAGTTGTAGATTTGCTGTGTCCGTGGGAGGAGATGAGTTCAGGATCCTCCTACACCACCATCTTCCAAACTCGCTCAACATAGTTTTTGTTCAATAATTTATGGGTTCCAAAATAGTAATGATATAAATATTCTTACTGGTATTGGCAGTGAAAATCAGCAGGTACATGGTACAGTTATCCATATATGTTGGAATAGTAGAGACAGTTTACTGGCTAATGATTAGATTGCTTAGACTGATAATCAGGGTGGATAGGTAGAAAGATAAAAAGATGATTGTTGATAGATAGATAGATAAATAAAGTGCATCTGATCTTCCCAGTAATGTACAATCGAAGTCAGACAGCAACAACTTAGGCATATTAGTAGGCCCAGTAGCAGGAGGAATAAGACTACTCAGATGTATAGTTCTTCATGGTTACAAACATACAAACACTCTCCCAGCCATTATCTTCTTCCCTTCTCACAAAAGGCAAGGCATGTTGTATTATCTTCATTTTACAGATTAGAGAAGTAAGGCTTAGGAAAAAAAAATGGATGAGAAGTAGATACTAAACAAATATAAGCAAAAAAGACATCACAAGTAGCATTATTAATATCAGAACACATCAATTTATGATTAAAATATTCAAAAAGGAAAAAGAAGAACACAAAGTAATATTAAATGCACAATTTTTAAAATAAGATATAATAGTTATAAACTGTTGCACCGAAAAGCTTGGCAGCTAAATATATAAATGGAAACTATTAGAAATGCAAGAACTTAGTTCTAAAAATTCTATTAGAATGAGAGAGTTTCCTAATTCTTTCAGAATTAGATAAATATAAAAGACAAAAATAAGAAAGGACATAAAATCAAGTATAATTGAACTTGATGTACATATTAAATAAAACTTTGTCATTTGAAAAAGGAATACATACATACACATATGTATGTCCAGGTATTACAAAATTTTTTATGCATTTGGTCACAAAATGTAAATACATTTTTAAAAGGATAAATTTTAGGGCCACATTCTCTTAATAAAATTAGAAGTAAGTAATAAAAACTTGACCTTAAAAATATGTAACTACTTGAATACTAAGAAACATCACCCTAAATATACCTTGGATTAATGGAGAAATCCAAGCTGAAATTACAAACTACTTAAAAAGGCCATAAAAAGGAGAATGCATCATATCAAAACCTCTGAATCAAAGTTTAAATTGTACTGGAAAAGTATTTGGCACTTGAAATTTCTTCATTAATAAGGAAAAAGACAGAAAATAAAGGGACTTCACGTTTTTCTATGGGGGAAACAAAGTTGTCCTCCAAAATCCATTATTTCCATAATCCAATAGTAGCTGGGCACATAGCATGTCTAGCTGGTGCCCAACTGCACTACATTCCCCAGACTCCCTTGCAGTTAGATGTGGTCATGTGACTAAGTTCTCACCAATAAAATATGAGGGGAAGTGTTATGTGCCATGTCTAAGGCATGCCTTCTCCACTGTGTCTTTCTTTCCCCTCTCGACTAGTTGGAACGAGAGCACGGTGGTGACTCAAATTTGATTATGCACACAGGACATTGCCTTAGAGCATTGTCAACAAACTTTTTCTGAAAAAGGCCAGCAAGAAAATACTTTAGGTTTTGTGGGCCATCTGGTCTCCATCATAACTACTCAATTCTGCCATTGTAGCCCAGGAGCAGCCATAAGCAAAATGTAAGTAAATCAGCGTGGTTGTGTTACAATAAAATTTCATTTTCAAAAACAGGTAACAGGCAAGATTGTCCCTCATGTTGTGGTAAGCTGACTCCTGCCCTAGAGAATGGCAGAGTTTTCCCACTTGTTTGTGTTCCTGGAACACAGGAACTTTATGGAACAGACCACCTACTCATCCAGCACTGTTCATGAAAGAGAAACAGCAAACAAGTTTTGGGATCCCCTTGTTAAAGCAATTTAGCCTTCATCCTCCCTAATACATCAGCTTAAAAAATTAGAAAAAATGAACAATAAGATAAGTCAGAAGAAAGTAAATAGATAAAATAACTTAAAGGTGAATTCAGTGAGGTAAAAATTAGGAAAGGTAAATACAAAATTAATGCTTTGCAACAACAAAAAAATCAATAAGGTAGATAAACCCTTGGTGATCCTTGCTAAAGAAAAAAAGAGATACATAGATAAAGAAGAGAGTAAAAGAATTATAAGACTACTGCATCTACATCTATTAAAATTATTTTGAAAATTTAGAGAAAATGGATGGTTTTGTAACAAAATATTAATTACCAAGACTCAAGAAGGAGTGGAATATTGGACTAAATCAAATACAGTAGACAAGAATGGAAAATTGATTAAAACTCTATTATTTGAAAAAACCAACACCCATGGATAAAACTCATAGCTGAGTTCCATCTAAACTTGTAAGAGCATGTATTTATTCATTCTATAAATATTCACTGAGTGCTTACCACCTGCCGGGCACAATTCTGGCCAGGGTGAAAAAGCAGTGAACAAAACATAGTCCCCACCCACATGGAGATTACATTTTACTGGAGGAAGACAGACAATAAATAAACACATAAATAAATACCTGATGCGTATCGTGATGATAAATGCTGTGGAGAAAAGCAAAGCAGGATGTGGGAAATAGTGCGTACTCCTAATGATAGTGAGTTTCCCTAATGGCACATTTTGCATGTGATTATTTGTCATCTGCATATCCTCTAAAGTGAAATGTCTCTTGTTTTTTGCCCACTTTTTAATTGGAATGCTTGGTTTTTTAACTGCTGAGTTTTGAGAGTTCTTGATATATTCCAGATATATCCAGATACTCCTTTGTTGGGTATGTGGTTTGCAAATGTTTTCTCCTAATCTGTAGCTTGTATTTTCATCCTCTTGTCAGGGTCTTTTGCAAAAGCAAAAGTTTTAAATTTTTATGAAGTCTAATTTATCAAATTTTCCTTTTATGGGTTATGCTTTTGGTGTCCAGTCTAAGAATTTTTGGCATAACCTTAGAACTTGAAGATTTCTCATATGTCTTTTCCTGAAAGTTCTATAATTTTATGTTTTACATTTAAGTCCTTGATCCATTTTGAGTTAATTTTTGTGTAAACTGTGAAACTTAGGAAAATGGTTTTCTGTTTGTTTGGTTTTGATTTTTTGCCCATAGATGTCTAATTGCTCCAGCAATCATTTATTGAAAAGGTTATCTTTCCTCTTTTGAATTGACTTTGAATCTTTGTCAAAAATCTATTGGGTATATTTGTGTGGATCAATCTCTGCATTCTCTATTCTGTTCCATTGATCTATATGTTTATCCCTCCACCAATACTGCACAGTCTTAATTACTGCAGCTATATAATCAGTCTTGAAATGGAGTAGACTAATTCCTCCCATTTCATTCTTTTTTTCCCTAAATTGTTTCAACTCATCTAGTTTCTTTGCATTTCCATATAAAATTAAGAACACTCTTTATATCTATAAAAAGATCTTGCTGGGAATTTGATAGGAATTGTGTTAAACTTGAATGTCAATTTGAGGGGAATTGACATCTTTACTATGTTGTCTTCCAATACAAGAACATACTATATCTCTCCATTTATGTAGGTCTTCTTTTATTTCTTTTATCAAGGTTTTGTAGTTTTCAACGTACAAATCCTGTACATATTTTGTTAGATTTACATGTAAGTATTTCTTTCTTTTTTTTCTTTTTTTTTGAGTGATTGTAAATGGGATTGTATTTTTAATTTTGGTGTGCATGTGTTCATTGATAGTATGTAGAAATACAATTGATTTTTGTATGTTTATCTTGTATCCTGTGACCTTGTTGAACTCACTTATTAGTTCTAGGGTTTTGGTTCTTTTTTGTAAACTTTTGGAGATTTTCTACATAGATAATAAGCATGTCATCAGCAAAAAGAAACAATTTTATTTCTTCTTTTCTGATCTCTATGACTTTTCCTTTTTTTTTTCTTGCCTTATTACACTGGCAAGAATTTCCAGCACTATGTTGAATAAGAGTAGTGAGAGCAGACATCCTTGCCTTGTTCTCAATCTTGGAGGAAATGCATTCAGCCTTTCATCATTAAGTATACTATTAAGTGTGGGTTTTTATAAATGCCCTTTATTAAGTTGAGGAACTTCCCCTCTATTCTTAGTTTGTAAAGAGTTTTATCATGAATGAGTGTTGATTTTTCTCAGATGTTTTTTCTGCCTCAATTAATATGCTGATGTGATTTCCTATTTAGCCTTTTTAATATGGTGGATTACATAATTTTATTTTCACATATTGACCTAGCCTTACATTCCTTGAATAAACAGCATTTGGTCATGGTGTACAATTTTTTTTATATGTTGCTGAGTTCTATTTGTTAATATTTTGTTGAGGATTTTTGCATTAATATTCATGAGGAATATTGGTCTGTAGTTTGCTTTTCTTGTACTGTCTTTGGTTTTGGTATCAAAGTAATGCTAACTTCATAAAGTGAATTGGAAACTGTTCCTCTTCCGTTTTCTGGAATAGATTATGTGAAATTGGTGCTAATTTTTATTTAAACCTTTGGGAGAATTTGGTTTCCAGTGAAACCATCTGGGCCTCAAGATTTCTTTGGGGAGTTTTATATTAAGAATTTAATTTCCTTTATACTTACAGAGCAATTCAAATTGTGTATTTCATATTGGGTGAATTATGGTAGTTTGTGGTTTTTGAGGAATTGGTCTATTTCATCTAATTTACCAAATTTATATGTATAGAGTCGTTTGTAGTATCTTTTATTATCTTTTTTATGTTTCCAGGGTCTGCAGTAATATTCCCTATTTCAATCTTGGTATTGGTAATTTGTGTCTTCTCTTTTCTATGTCAGTCTTGTTAGAGGTTTGTCAATTTTGTTGATCTTTTCAAAGAGCTAGATTTTAGTCCATTGATTTTCTCTATTGATTTTCTGTTTACAATTTCATTGTTTTCTAATCTCTATTATTTCCTTCTTAAGCATCTTTTGGGTTTATTTTGCTCTTCTTTTTCTAAGTTCTTGATGTGGGAGCATAGACTATTGACCTGAGACTTTTTTTCTTTCCTAATGTGAACATTTAGTGTTACGAATTTCCTTTTTAGCACTGCTTTAGCTATGTGTCACAAATTTTGATATGCTGTATGCATATCAATTCAGTGTTGGTTTTTTTTTTTTTTCCTTTGAGATTTCCTCTTTGACATGGATTATTTTGAAGCGTGTTATTTAGTTGACAAGTGTTTGGAGATTTTTCTGTTATATTTCTGTTATTCTCTTCTAGTTTAATTCTATTGTGATCAGAGAACACACTCTGTTTGGTTTCAATTCCTTTACATTTGTTGAGGTTTGCTTTGTGGATATGGACTTCTTGATATATTCCACGGACATTTGAAGAGAATGTGTATGCTGCTGTTGTTAGGCGGAATATTCTATCAATGTCAATTTGCTACAATAAATAATGGAGTACAAAGAAACATGTTGAACTATACCATAAGTGTGCAATCAGTAAAATCCAGACTGGGGAAAGTCTACAGATAAAATGGCCCACATGCTTCAACAGATAAATTGTAAATAAGAGAAAGGGATGGAGAGGGAATCTGTAAATTGAATGCCTTAAAATACACATCAGGGTAAACGTAATGTGTGATAGTAACCATAGTGTCAAGGGATGGACACATAGGTGATAAAACCATTGGAAAAAAAAAGACACAAGGAAATAATTACTATGAAATTCAGAGTAGTGCTTACTTTTGGAGAGAGAGGGCTGTGATGGGATACATGTAGGGGTTACTGGGGTGGCTGGAAAAGTTTTATTTATTAGCTTGTGGTTTTATTTCTTGACTTAGGTGGTAGTTACAAGCAGTAGTGTGCTGGTATTTAACAACTGGCTCTCCAGGGGGAAAAGAAAGCCCTGTCTTGTAGCATTTCCTGATTTCCATCATATAAATACTACCACCATGACCAATTTCAAGCTACCAACATGATGTCATTGTGTGTCATTGACAATGACTGTGTGAGCCAACTCCAGCACAACACTGGAAGGGTGTGTTCCTTATAATAATTCACTGAGCTGTACATTCATTTTTTATTTTACAGTTAAAAAGATAAAAAATAAATTTTAAAAAAATGAATAGCTACATGGCTGATTCTAGAACTGGGGCAGGAAATATATAAAATAAGCCTAGAGCATCTTTTAGTGTCAGAAAGTAAGAAAGTACTCAAAAATAGAAATGAAAACCCATAATGATGGGAGTATGTCAAAGGGACACAGTAGCCAGTCAAAGAGTTCCCAATGGCCAAAGCTGGAACCATTTTACTAACAAGATAAATATCTTTATTTGGATTGTATTGTATTATAACCCAAAATATAATGTAAATATCCATGACTGCTACTGATATGAATAAATGATTGAAGAAATAAATGAATGAGAGAGAATAGACACATCTCTTGTGCAGAAGAATCCAAATAATTTATGTATATATTCCAACTTCGTAACTCCCTGGCCCTGAAGTAAGACCTGAGCATAGTGACTTCTTTCCAAAGGGTAAAGTGTGGAAATGGGGGTAAAAATAGTGACTTTACAGTCGAGAAACCTGACAAACACTACCTCAGCCAAGAGATCAAGGTCAACGTTGATAGAGATAAGTCATATTGATATTACGCACCATTGATATGATGTGGTAAAAATGGCACTTTACTTCTGTGGTCTTCCTTACAAAAAACCTATAACCCCAGTCTATTCATGAGCAAAATATTAGGCAAATCCCCAACGAGGGACATTCTACAAAATACTTGACCAATACTCCTAAAAACTGTCAAGGTCATCAAAAACAGGGAAAGTCTGAGAAACTGCCATGGCCAAGAGGAGCCTGAGGAGACATGATGACTACATGGAATGTATCCTGGATGGGGTCCTGGAACAGAAAAAAGAGATCAGGTAAAACTAAGAACATCTGAATAAAGGATGGACTGTTGTTAATAATGTGTCAATACTGGTCATTAAATGTGCCAGGATAATGTAAGCTGTTAGTAATAGGGGAAACTGGGTGGGTTATATGGGAATTCTCTGTACTATCTTATAAATTTTCTGTAAATCTAAAACTGTTCTAAAATAAAAAGTATATTTAAAACTCTGTATTTACTTCACCTCTTTTCTTTGTGAAAAGCACACAGTCAGGTTAACTTATCTCACCTAAAATTTATGACCCCAAACCTCAAATGGGTCCTTGGTGTTGTCTGGCACTCTTACTACCTCGTCCTCATCAATTTACTCTCCCATTCTCCAAGCCACATCTCCTCTCTCCTCACATCTCCTCCCCAGCCCAGTCCCAGCTGGTGGTCTTGCTTCTTATTTTGCCAAGAAAATAAAAGCAAACAGAAGAGAATTTCCACCTCTTTTGACCACCAAATCTAACCATCTACCCAAATCTGCACTATGCCTTCCTTCCTGTTAAACTAAATGAACTATCCACCTGCCTAAGACCAGCTACTCCATTTCTGCAGTGGATCCCATCCCCTCACCTCCCCACAATCATTACTTTTTCTCCTTTCGTAAGATCATTACCATCAGCATGCAAACAGACTGTAATATCTTGATCCCATATTCTCCTCCAGCTTCCCCCCCATTTTTCTATTCTTCCTTACAGCAAAATGCCCTAAAAGAGTTGTCTATACTTGCTATCACCATTGTTTTAAAATATAGTGTATTAATAGAAAACTTGAGGTAGAGGAAGGCTGACAGATCAGGAGATGACAGCCATTGAAAAGACAGTTTGTTACTCACAGTTCTCAAGAGGTGGGAAGAATGCCACACCATTGGGGGGGCCACAAGGGAGCACCAGGTCAGTCAGGAGGCAGAAGGAAAGGGAGCAACTGTGAGCAAGAGGCTTTATTGTGGTTTCCATGGGAAGGAACAGGTGGGGGAGAAGAAGACTTAGGGTTGGCCAGTTTGAATTCTTCCAGTGGGCTCTAGGGCACAAGGGCTGTCTGTAGGTGTCTGTAGCTGGCCCTGGGTGATTAGAGCAGGTGGAGAGCGGCCTAGAGTGTGAGAGTTGGGGTGTGGGCTCTGGATTGGTTGGTTTGTGTTTGAAAAGTGTGCTCAAGGGTAAGTTGTTTACTATCTCTAGGAAATGGCTAACCCTGGGAGGGGCAGACCTTCCAGAGTCAGCAAGGCCCCAGATATCCAAGCATCAGAATACAGAAAATAAGAGACAGGGTTAATACAGCCATTTCCTCTCCTGTTTTGAACACACTCAAATCAGGCCTTCTTCCCTACCACTATTGGCTTCCTCATTCTTGTAATGATACCTTGTTCGTCTTGGCTCTCTTCTTACCTCATTGTTCACTCCTCACTTTCCTTTGATGGATCCTCCTCCTCAGCCCAACCTCTAAAGGTTGAAATACACTGAGGTTTAATGCTGTTCTCCTTTCTGTCTTCACCAGCAACTCATAAAGTGTGATACATGGACCGCTGCAGTCTCTGAGGGTCCCTCTCAGGAACTCCATGAGATCCAAACTGTATTTGCCTTTTTTGCTCTGTTTATATTTGCGTTTATGGTGCAAAAGCAAAGGTGGGTCAAACTGCTGGTGCCTTAGCATGGCTCAGGCAGGAGCATCAAACTGCACTAGTAGGTACTGTTTTCTTCACCACCCTCCCCCCCAAAAAAGGCAGTTTCACTTATGAATGTTTCTGATAAAGTACTAAAAAGTTTGGCCTTCATGAAATCTCAACCCTTGAATACATATTATTCTAATACTCTGTGTGATGAAATGGGATGCGTGCTGAAGGCACTGCTGCTGTACACTAATGTACGCTTGTTGTCCTCAGGTAAAGCACTTGTGCAACTGTTAAAGTTTCAAGCTGGACCAGCCTCTTTTTTCATGGAACACCATTTTACTGGAAAGAACAGACAATCTGTGGTTATTCAGAATTGGGTATTTGCCAGACATTTTCTCAAAAACTGAATGAAGTGAGCCTGTCACTTCTAAAAAACAACTGACAATATTTGTGGCTTATGATAAAATTTGCTTTCAAGAGAAAATTAAAATTCCAGAAAACTTTTATCTACCACCTTGATTTGGTGGCTTCCCAGTGCTTTTCTGATGAGATCGGTGGTGATATTAACAAATGTGAATTTTTGGTATTGTATAATGAAATATGTCAACATTTGGAAGGTTTGCAAAACTCTGAACTAATATTTTTCAAATGACCAATGTTACAAAATCATGCCTTGGTAAAAGATCCATTCAATGTTCAAGAGAAACCAATGGGTTTTAATGTAATAGGTACAAAAAGTACATTGATACGGTTTCAAATTCCACATGGCAACTAACATTTAAGAAACTCCCATTTGCCAAGTTGAGTATAGTATCAAAGTAGAATACCTTCAATTATTTGAAAACATAAATAAAAAATACAACTGTGCATATCTCCTGAGACTAGTTTTCTTTCAATATTTCAACCAAAACAACATATCATGACAGATTGAATGTAAAAGCAGATATGAGAATCTGGTTGTCTTCTATTAAGCCAGACGTTTAAATAAATGTATTTGCAAAAGTGTAAAACGGTGCCACTCTTCTCACTAGATTTTTTTGCTTTGCAAAATAGTAGTTTTTTATTAAAATGTGTGTTAACATGTAATGGATTTATGATTATTTTAAAATAAATAAA
This sequence comes from Diceros bicornis minor, assembly GCF_020826845.1. Lineage (NCBI taxonomy): Eukaryota > Metazoa > Chordata > Mammalia > Perissodactyla > Rhinocerotidae > Diceros > Diceros bicornis. The sequence continues at coordinate 9,932,226 of NC_080772.1, read as the reverse complement.
TATTTTTAAATTTTTTCAGTTTTAATTTCTGATAGGGCAAATATCAGTAGTTTTAACCCACATAAATCAATGTACTTTGGGTGTGCTCATTAATTTTTAAGGATGTAAAGACACTCCTATCTTACACCACTCACAAAAATTAACACGAAATGGATTAAAGACTTATTTGTCTAAGACCAGAAACCATAAAACTCCTAGAAGAAAACATAGGAAGAAAGCTCCTTGATATGGGTCTTGGCAATGATTTTTTAGATATGATACCTAAAGCACAAGCAACAAAATAAAAAATAAACAAGTGGGACTACATCAAACTAAAAAGCTTCTGCACAGCAAAAGAAACACTCAACAAAATGAAAAGACAACCTATGGAATGGGAAAAAATATTTGCAAACCATATATCTGATAAGGGGTTAATATCTAAAATATGTAAAGAACTCATACAACTCAATATCAAAAAAACCCAAATAATCCAATTAAAAAATGGGCAAAGGACTTGAATAGACATATTTCCAAAGAAGATATTTGAATGGCCAACAGGTACATGAAAAGATGCTGAATATCACTAATTTTTAGGGAAATGCAAATCAAAACCACAACGAGATATCACCTCAGACCTGTTAGAATGGCTAGCACCAAAAAGATGAGATAACAAATGCTGGTGAGGATGTGGAGAAAAGGGAACCCTTGTGCACTGTTGGTGGGAATGTAAACTGGTGCAGCCACTGTGGAAAACAGTATGGAGGTTCTTCAAAAGAAATTAAAAATATAACTACCATCTCATCCAGCAATTCCACTTCTGGGAATATATCTGAAGGAAATAAAAACATTATGTAAAAGAGATACCTGCACCCCATGTTCACTGCAGCATTATTTACAATAACCAAGACATGAAAATGACCTAAGTGTCCATTGATGGATGAATGGATAAAGAGGATGTGGTATATATACATATACAATGGAATATTATTCAACCATATAAAAGGAGGGAATCCTGCCATTTGCAACCATATGGATGGACCTTGAGGGCATTCTGCTAAGTGAAATAAGTCAGACAGAAAAAGACAAATGCTGTATAATCTAACTTATATGTGGAATCCAAAAAATAAAAAAATCAAAATACCAAACTCATAGAAAAAGAGATCAGATTTGTGGTTACCAAAACCTGGGAGTTGGGGGAAATTGGATGCAAACTTCCAGTTATAGGATAAATAAGTACTAAGGATATAATATACAACATGATGACTATAGTTAACACTGCAATATGGCGTAGATGAAAGTTAAGCGAGTAAATCCTGAGTTCTCATCACAAGGAAAAACATTTTTTTCTTTTTTTTTTTTTGTATCTATATGAGATGATGGATGTTAGCTAAACTTATTGTGGTGATCATTTTATGATACATGTATGTCAAATCATTATTCTGTACACCTTAAACTTATACACTGCTGTATGTCAATTATATCAATAAAATGGAGGGGAAAGTAGATACTGGGAAAGAAAGAAAGACGGTTTAAATAAATTATGATACATCCGTATAATTGATAATACGTGGATAAAAACCAATGAGTAGCTATCTGTGCACTGATATGGAAAGTCCTCGAAGATGTATTGTAAGTAAAAAATCACGTTCAGAACAATGTGCATAATGTGGCACCTTTTGTGTACAAATAGAGAAAAATAAGAATCTTTATCTATGTTTACTTGGGTATACATAAAGAAGCTCTGAAAAGATACATAAGAATCTCATAACAATAATTTCCATGGTGAGGAGGAAGGAGGGGACAGAGGAGCAGGCAGGGAGGGAGGGAGGCTTTCACTGTGCACCATTTTATACTTATATTACCTACTGGAAAGTTAAATGAATAAAGCTTTTATATTATTGGGGGGAAAAAAGAATGTAAAGAGATCCTGAACCCAAAAATTTCAAGAACCGCTGATCTCACTTACACAAATCTGCTGTGAACCAGGAGATGGTACACCAGAGTCTGCCGCCATCTCACATAAGAAAAGCAGAAGAATTCTATTCGTTTTAGGGTGAGAAATCTCCTACCTCTCAGGGTGATGTCCTCAAAGAAAGAAACAGTGGACTAGGTACACATCCACACCACCACCAACAACAAAAATTAGCAAAATAATGAGCAGGCCGTTGTGATAGGCCATTATAACAACCTGCGTAACCCCTAAACCCTGCAAAGAACACAGAGATAATGCTTCAGCTTTTCCTTCCTTAATCTTGCCTTCCCTTCCCCTCCTTTCCTCCCAGAAACTTCTCCCTTTCTTCCCCTATCGGGCACAAACTAGCCAAGATATCCCAGGCTCTGGCTCCAGCTCGCATGTGATGGGAAAGCTCCGGGTCAGCTTTCTGGGGTCTGGGAATCCAAACGTGTCCAACACTGCCGACCGCCATCCAGCCTTCTGGCTGATGGGGCCACGTGCTCAGGGAGGCCTCTCCTGGCCTCCTCGCCTAGGCCAGGTCAGCCCCCGCGGCATTCTCAGGGCACTGCGCCCTCAGTTCACGGCCTTTTGCGTGTCCCATCTGCTCGTGTGCTTAGTGGATGGGAAGCCTGGCTCTGCTTTGTACATTGTGCTCTGTGAAGTCAAAGTTCACGTCGTTTTTTCATCCCCACTCTTTTCCAGCTGGACCTAGAACAACAAAGTTCTAAAATGCTTCTAACCCCCTGGGAGTGCCTCGTGGGCTCGGCAGCTCTGGGTGTGGGGCTCCTCTGATTCAGAGCCAGTTTGGGGTTATTAGAATGCCCTCCCAATTGGCTCCTTTCCTCCATGCTTGCTAGCATCCAATCCATTCTCCAATTGCTACCAAAATAAACTTTCTAAAAATGCAATTTTGATCATGGCCTCGAAGACCCTTCAGTGGCTTCATGCTTTGAGGCAAATGCTGAGGAGCCGTGACCTGGCCCAGCCTGCAGACACTGCGGCAGCCCTGACTGGGCAGCATGCTTCCATTTGGGCCTGTCCCGAAGCAGCTGGATGCCATGTTCCCAAAGCCGGCGCCCCAAATGCACAGCAGACGCCTCCCGCAAGTCTATGCTAAGCCAGCGGCATGCCGATGCCGCCAGCCAGTGAGCAGCACTCCCGGACTGCTTTGCCTAGACTGGGACAGGAGTTCATGGTCTTCTGGCTGGAAAAGACCTGTTCTGTTTTGCCTCCTGACACCTCATTCAAAGAGCTTCCCTAGACTCTATAATGGATCGCCTTCTCTGCTTGGCACTGAAACCTTGCACTCGGGGCTTAATCTGGTTTCTAATAGTCTCTACTTCTTACTTAATAATTTCAAATCTTTAAAATGGCTTAAAAGGCCCTGCACAATCCTATCTCTACCTCTTTTCTAATCTCAATTCCAAAAACTCTCCCCAGGTTTCAGGATTTTCTCCAGCAGAATACTTCTGTCGGTTCCTGGAACCAACATACTCTTTCTCTTGTATGAGTCTTCACAAATAGCATTTATTCAGCCCAAAATGTTTGTACCAGTCTTCCCTATTTACCCTCAAGTTTTCTGGTTAAATGTCATTTCTTCCCTGGTGCCCGCCCGAACACCTAATCTAGGTCCAGCTTTCCTGCTGTATGCTCCCACAGCGCCCTATGCTTCTCTCTGACGCTGATGAGGACAAACGTGGAAGCTGGCTACTGTGGGTCCATGCTGGAAGATGCACTCAAAGGCAGACTCTGTGGGCTGCGTAACCACACCCCATTCCCAACCATCTTGCCTGCCTCTGCTCCAGAAGGAGAAAAAAGCTATGTACTTGTTTTTTGTTTTTTGTTGTCTTGCAGCTAATGGTAGACAGGTGACCCAATTGTGGTAAATGAGAGGGATGTAAGGATCAACTGCTGGGCTACTTCTGGGAAAGCTCTGGCTTTCCTAGTGAAATGAACAGACGTGGCTGGCTCTGCCCTCACCCTCCAGCATCCTGCCCCGGAGCTAGCTGTGATGCCTGAAGCTGCACAGACAACTCCCAAGCATGGAGTGGCACACTAACATGACGCTAAGTCCTCCGACAGCTCTGAGCACCTCCTTCTATGCTTCATGTTATGTGAAATAATTGCCTTCATTACTTAAACCAGTGTTAGCTATTCTCTTACTTGCAATAGAAAGCATTCCATGCTGATACATGACCTCACACATCTGGGAACAGATAGGTAATGACCCTCAAAAGGACAGGAATTCTAATTTGGGAGTCACACAATTCTAATTGAGTGAATTCGATTTCTCTTCATTCTCCTTCCTCGTCTTAGTTCAGAACAGCTCCTAGAGGACCCTGCAAAGCTGATATCCATATGGGTAATAAGGACTAATACAGTCAGGTGGGCTAAATTCAGAATTTGCACTCAACAAGACAGTGCCCTGAGTGTCCTGCATGGTCCTCTCCCCATCTTACCCCAAAGGGTCCAAGAGCCCATGGTGCGGAACAGAGCTTGCCCCCAGGAGTGTGTGCTGCTGTGTTCGTAGTGTCACAGCCTTCACGTGATGAATCCAAGTGAAGTTCTGAGTGGTTTAAAAATTGGAGAATAATCCTTGTTAAGCCCTTTGTAATTGCTATTAAATCATAAATTTCCTGTAATTAATAGAACTACGGACCAGTTGTTGATGGAGGCATTTTTTCAGGGTCAGTCAGTGGAGGAACACTAACACCCCATGCATCGCATAGGTGTTTGACAGAATCTGTTTTTGCCTAGAGACAGCTGTGTGCCTGCTCTGTCCACCAGGGATCAAGCTCCTCAGTCTTTGTGCTCCTTGTACCAAACCAACAATTCTAGATAGTGAATAACCCCAATTACTTTTCCATTAACTGCTGGAATTTGGCAGATGCCCCAGAAATACCTTGGTATGTTCATTCAAAATTTAAAACCACAGAGGATGCATGAAGGCTTTGCCCTCCTCTGCCCAATGTACTTGTTAATACCTACTCATCAAGTCCAGTACTGAGAACTAACAAATAGGTACAATGGATTAATCTATTTTAGGCTCCTATTCTGAGTGCAAGGGTCTACACACATTCATCATTTTCCTGATTTCTTCCTCGTCACTACAGTGCAGAGTGAGGACGATGAATAAGATCTCTAAGTTTTACATGTCACATCAATTGATCACTCTTTAATAAGATTTTATGAGTTCTAGATTTAATAATCTTTCCTAGACCTCTCGAAATGTCTACAAAAATTCAGTTCAAACAATTGTTGTACAACATGGAGAAGACATACGTTCTATTCATGAGGGAGAAGACGATCCTCCTGGCTTAAGAGTTTTGTTTACAGTCTCCTTCTACTCCTCAGAACCAGAGATTTTCTAAAATTGAAGCTCTTGGATTTGAGTTTCTGCTCAGCTTCTAACTTCCCATAGGCATTTGTTTTCAGAACAGGAAGAGACTGGATTGCCAGATATTTGGCACCTGCCTGCTGGCCACAGCATTGACCTACCTCTATTAAAGGTTGAGGATTGGAGCCAGCACTATTCAAATGCCTCCTTGGCCAGATGAGCAATTGTGGCATTATCTCCTTGCTGATCCATATTATCCCTTTAGGAAATTCCAATCTAATTACATAATCCAGCAGTTAGGCCACTGTGACCCAACACTTCCAATTTCTGTAATGAGAGTACTGGGATGCTTCTTATAAAATGAACACTGGCCTCTTAAGAACACTCTCTATAACCACTGAATTTCAAATTTCCTGTTTTCCCAGCGACCTCCATTGGGAGCCCCAGCACCATGAATAGACACCAGCCTAAGCAACCTGCCTAAGCCTACTGTGTCAGCTCCAGGAGAAAATTCAGCTCCTGGGCACCTGGGTCATTTCCCCACCTGTTCCTAGTAGCTCCAGCCTTCTAAGGTATAGGTAGCTGTCTCCTGCTCCAACTAGACATGTAAAGGTGGAGCCCTGCACAGCAGAGTCCTGAGAACTCCGTGCAGTCGGCTCTCATTGTGGGCAAGGGCGCCAGCCATGGAGGAGTCTCCCCCACTCTACCTTCTGAAGGCCTGTAGATGTGCTGTCACAATACTGTGGAGGAATCCACTCTAAAACTACTAATGCATAAACTGTGTTTCAAATCTAGAGATAGATACAGTATAGAGATAGAGATAAACACCAAGTTTCTCCTTAAGAACAGTTAGAATTTGAAGTATCCTAATCAGGAATTCACATCCAGAGTTAGAGAACTAGCATATCAAAATTATGATGGAAATATACATCAAAAGGTTTGTTAAGGAATATAAGAAAAGAAATCATTGGTGAAATGGATGTCTTCAAGACATGTGCCTAGTTATAGATTCTATGGACACCATGAGACTTTGAGTGTACAGAATTCAGATAACCCAGCAGCCAAAGGCTGTTGCCAGTGCTCAAGAATCCCCACACTTCCAGAAGATTTGGTGGAATGACCTGACAACCAGGGGTGAAGAACACGTGTCTTCCAAAGAGTGAATCTGTCATGCAGGGTGTCCAGGGGACACTGTGAGGCACTGCCCACAGCCCACTTCAGAACTCAGGACCGTTTTCCAGGTGTCAGAGTGCTGCCAGCAGAGCCCTCCACTGCTAGCCTTCTTTTAGAAGTGCCTCTGTGGAAGTGCCCTCTTGCCCACGGTCACACCCTCTTCTGCAGGGGCAATCCTCATTCAGTAACTGGTCAGTGTAGGTGTACAAATTCCCAGCCCCCTTGTCTCAACTTGGGACACTTCTGAAGGACCATCCCAGCTCCAGAGGAACCATGTGACTGCCTCATAGCCCAACTTATCTCTCTGTGCAATCCTGCTTCCATGGGCCCCAAGCTCACTCCATAACGAACACCCTTCATGATAATCTCCATGTCAGACTGTTTCCCAGGAAACCCAACCTGCTCAGTTGAGTCAGTAGTGGCATATTGACCCTGGACCACCCCTACATGCTGACACTTAGAACCCCTGGTAAGAGAGAGAGACAGATGGGTTCCGGTAAAAGGTAGCAGAGCAATTGTCAAAACTTTCACCTGTGATGAACTGGGATGGGATGGTACTGTATATCCTGCCAGGTGTCCTGTCAGAAATATAGGGTACATAGTAACTATAAGAATAGTAGATAGTAACTATAAGAATAGTAGAATCAGGTGGCGGTTGCTAAATGCAGTGGACTCTGACAAAAGATGCAAATCTCGGAGTGATTAATCAGCAATTGAATACTGACGGTGAAGGCCAGAGGGCTTCTTCAGTAGCATAAAAGACACTCATGTCCTAGACCAAGAAGGACATCGAATATACCTACTGCAAATATCCTTTTTCCCACTCTATGGCTAGCCTTTGTATTTTCTTAATAGTTATATCTTTTGAATTGATTCATGATTTCCATGTCCTAAGAGATCTTTGCCTAGCCTAAGTTTGTGAAGATTTTATCCTACACTTTCTTATAAAAATTTTATGGTTTTAGTTGGTTTACGGTTTTTTGGTTAAAATTTTATGGTTAAAATTTTATGGTTTATGTTGAGGTCTATGATTCATTTTCATTTAATTTTTGTGGATGGTGTAAAATAAAGACCAAAGTTACATTTTCTCTATATGGATATCCAGTTGTCCTAACATTGTTTTTCAAAAGACTATCTTTTCCACCTTTGAATTACCTTGGCTACTTTGTCAAAAATCAATTGACCGTACACATGTAGATCTCTTTCTGAGCTTGTTATTATGTTCCATGGATCCATATGTCCATCCGTATGCCAGTACTACAGTCAGGATTACTTACTTGAAATTAGATAGTGTTAATTGTCCAACTTTGTTCTTCTCTTTCAAAGTTATGTTGGCGGGCCAGCCCCGTGGCTTAGTGGTTAAGTGCGCGCGCTTCGCTACTGGCGGCACAGGTTCGGATCCGGGCGCCCACCGACGCACCGCTTCTCCGGCCATGCTGAGGCCGCGTCCCACATACAGCAACTAGAAGGACGTGCAACTATGACATACAACTATCTGCTGGGGCTTTGGGGAAAAAAAAAGGAGGAAGATTGGCAATAGATGTTAGCTCAGAGCCAGTCTTCCTCAGCAAAAAGAGGAGGATTAGCATGGATGTTAGCTCAGGGCTGATCTTCCTCACAAAAATAAATAAATTAAACAAATAAATAAATAAATAAAAATAAACATTTAAAAAAAAAGTTATGTTGGCTACTCTAGATCTTTTGCATTTCTATATATACTTTTTTAAATCAGATGATCAATTTCTAAAAACAACTGCTAGGAATTTGATTAGTATTGCATGGAATCTATATAAAAAATTAACAACGATTGACATCTTAGTGTTTAGTCTTCCAATCACTGAACACAGTACCCCTCTCCATTTATTTAGGTCTCCTTTAATTTTTCTAAGCAATGTATTGTAGTTTTTAGTGTGCAGATCTTACGAACATTTTGTTAAATTTATCCTGTTCACATGTTTTCTGATGCTATTATTGTAAAATAGTTGCTAGTATATTGACCTTGTATCCTGCCACCTTGCTAAATCATTTATTATTTCTAGTAGATGTTTTTTGTAGATTCTTTAAGATTTTCTCTATATATGATCATTTAATCTGAAAATAAAGTCTTACTTCTTTCTTTCCAATCTGTACGCCTCTTTTCTTTTTCTTGCCTTGTTTTGCACTGCCTAGGACCTCCAGTATAAAGCTGATTTAAGAACCGAAAGAGGACGTCCTTACCGTGTTCTCAGTCTTAAGGGGAAAGAATTCCGTCTTGTCCTATAAAGTATGACGTTGGGTCCAGGTGTTTTGTAAATGCCTTTTATCAGGTTGAGGAAGTTCTCTTTTATTATTAGTTTGCTGAGGCTTATTATTATAAATTGGTTTAACTGTTACCACATGTGTTTTTTGCATTTATTAAAATAACTACAGGTTTTTCTGCTTTATTCATGTATCTTAGTGACTTATATTGGTTGACCTTTTAAAGTTAAAGCAGCCTTAGATTCCTGCGACAAGCCTCACTTTATACTATAGTCTCTTTTTTACATATGGTTGAATTTAATTTGCTAATATTTTGTTAAGAAATTTTGTGTTATGTTCATAAGAGCCATTGCTCTGTAGTCTTCTTCTCTGCCTTCTTTGCAATGTCTTTGTTTGGTTTTGGTATCAGAATGATTCTGTCCTCAAAATGAGTTGGAAAATGTTTCCTCCTTGTCTATTTTCCGAAAGACTGTGTGTCAGATTGGTATTATTTTTTTCCTTAAATGTTTGATACAATTTATCAGTAAAGCCATGTGGTCCTAGAGTTTTCTTTATGGGAAGATCTTTAATTACAAATAAAAATTCTTTCATAAGTATAGGGTTATTCAAGTTTTTTATTTCTTCTTGAGTCATTTTTGGTAATTTTTTTTCCTACAGGAATGAGTCCATTTTACTTAAATTGTCAAATATATTAGCATAAATTTGTTAAAAATATTTCCCTAATATCCTTTTAAGGTCTTTAGGCTGCATAGTGATATGCCCTTGTTCAGTCTTAATACTGGTAATTTGTGTCTACTCTCTATTTTTCTTGATCAGTCTAGCTTCAGGTTTATCAACTTTACTGATTTTTTAAAATAAAACCCCTTTTGGTTTCATTGATTTTTTTGTTTTATTAATTTATAATCTTTATTATTTCCTTCCAATAAGATGGAAGGTTAGATAAGTAATTTTAGACCTTTTGTTCTAATATAAACATTTTAAAGCAATAACTTCTTCTCTAAGCACAGCAGTAGCTGCATACCAAAAAATCTGATGTGTTGAGTTTTAATTTTCATTCAGTTAAAATTATTTTATAATTTCCTTGTGATTTCTTTTTGGACTTAGGGATTATTTAGAAGTATGTTGTTTAATTTCCAAATATTTAGGAATCTTCCAGATATCTTTCTTTTATTGATTTTTAGTTTAACTTCACTGTGATGTGAAAAAATAAGCTATGTGATATTAATCCTTTTATATTTATTGTTTTATCACGTGTTTTATGGCTTGTTTTGATGAATGTTCCACGCACACTTGAAAATAATGTGTATTTTGGCAGTTTTGGGGTCAACTTTGTTGAGAGTTGTGATGGTAATTCTACGTGTCAACTTGGCGGGGCCATGGTGCCCAGATATTTGGCCAAACATTATTCTGGATGTTTCTGTGAGGTTTTATTGGGTTTTTTTTTGAGGAAGTTTGGCCCTGAGCTAACATCTGTTGCCAATTTTCCTATTTTTTTCCTTTTTTCTCCCTAAAGCCCCCAGTACATAGTTGTATATCCTAATTGTAGGTCCTTCTAGTTCTTCTATGTTGGACGCCGCCTCAGCATGGCTTAATGAGCGGTGAGTAGATCTGCGCCCAGGATCCGAACCGGTGAACCCTGGGCAACTGAAGCGGAATGTGTGAACTTAACCACTACGCCACCAGGCTGGCCCCTGTGAGGTATTTTTTGAATGAGATTAACATTTAAGTTGATAGACTTTGAATGAAGCAGATTACCCTCCATAACGTGGGTGAGCCTCGTCCAGTCAGTTGAAGGCCTGAAGAGAACAAAGACTGACCTCCTCCAAGCAAGAAGGAATTCTTCCAACAGATGGTCTCTGGACTCGAACAGCAACTCTTCCCTGGGTCTTCAGCCAGCCAACCTATCCTGAAGATTTTGGACTTGCCAAGCTTCCTAGACAGACAGACAGATAGATAGACAGACAGACAGAGAGGTAGATAGATGATAGATAGATAAATAGATAGATAGATAGATAGATAGATAGACAGACAAATAGCTAGGTAGATAGACAGACAGACATCCTCTTGGTTCTGTTTCTCTGGAGAACTCTGACTAATACAAGAGTGCTGGTCGGTTCTGTACACTTGATAATTTTTTGTCTGTTTGTTTTATCAATCACTGAGAAGAGTGCTGATCTCTTCAACTACAATTATGGATAGTCTGTTTCTGTCAGTTTGGTCTTTTTTGCTTTGTTAATTTTGAAGCTCTATCATAGTCATTTGGAATTATTATGTTCTCTTGATTCCTTTACCATTTTGAAATGTCCTTCTTAATTTCTGTTTATAATTCCTTATTTTAAAGTCTAGTTTTTGGGGCCGCCTGGTGGCGCAGCGGTTAAGTGTGCGTGCTCTGCTTCGGCAGCCTGGGGTTCGCAGGTTCGGATCCCGGGTGCGCACTGACGCACCGCTTGTTAAGCCATGTTGCGGCAGCGTCCCGTATAAAGTAGAGGAAGATGGGCACAGATGTTAGCCCAGGGCTAGTCTTCCTCAAGAAAAAAGGGGAGGATTGGCATCAGATGTTAGCTCAAGGCTAGTCCTCCTCACAAAAAACAAAAAAGTCTACTTTTTCCTATTAATAATATAGCCAGTCTAGCATTCTTTTCATTAGTCCTTACATAGTATTTAGTTTTCCATCTTTGTACTTTTATATCATATGTATCTTTATAGTTAAACTAGATTTCTTGTAGACAACATATAGTTTGGTCTTGCTATTTTATTCAGTCTGACCATCTGTACCTTTTAATCGGAGTTTTTCACACCATTTACTTTTCTTTTGGTAAGTTGCCAGTCCTCCTTTTTTTTTTGTGAGGAAGATTAGTCCTGAGCTAACATCTGCTGCCAATCCTCTTATTGCTGAGGAAGACTGGCCCTGGGCTAACATCCATGCCCATCTTCCTCTACTGTATATGGGACGCCACCACAGCATGGCTTGACAAGCAGTGCGTTGGTCTGCGCCTGGGATCCAAACCCAGGCTACCAAAGCAGATCATGTGCTACATTACTTAATGTACTTAACTGCTACATTAACCACTAACCACTTACCATTGATAGAATTGAGTTTAAATTTGTCATCTTACTATTTGCTTTCTATGCCATTTCTATATTTTGTTCCTTTTTTCCTGTCTTCTTTTGGGTTAAGTTTTAAGATATTTTTTTAATCTCCACTATTGGCTTATTAGCTATGCCTCTTTGTTTTATTGTTTTAGTGGTTCCTCTAAAGTTTCAATATATATCCTTAACTTATTGTAATCTACCTTCATATAATATATCACTTCAGCTAGAATGTGAATCTTACAACATGCTTCCGTCTCCCCTTCCTCTTTTTCGTGTCATTGTTTTCATGCTTTCTACTTCTACATATGTTCTAAACAACAATGAAGCATTATTATTATTATCCTAAATATTCAATTGTCTTTTAAAGAAACTTTTTTAAATGAGAAGAATCTTTTACATTTAGCCACATATTTACCATTTCCAATAATCTTTATTCCTTGGTATATGTCCAGGTTTCCATCTGGTATCATTTTCCTTTTGCTTAATGTACTTCCTTTAACACTTTTTGATAGTGCAGGTCTCCAGAAAACAAATTCTCTCTGCTTTTGTTTGCCTGAAAAAGTCTATTTTATCTTCATTTTTGAGCAATATTTTTGCTAGATAAAGATTAATAGATTGATGCCTATTATTTCTCTTTCAGTAAAGATTGTTCTTTTATCTTCTAGATTGCATACTTTCTGATGAGAAGTCTGTTAAAGCATAAGAATATTATATTAATTATAACAAACTTTACTGCAGCCCCAGCTGAAATTTTGATTGCAGTGTTTTGAGAGCCTCTAAGTCAGAGGGACCAGCTAGACTTTACTTAGATTCCTGACTGCACAGAAACTATGCAATAATACATCTGAGACATAAACCCCACTAAGTTTGGGGGTAATTTGTTATGCAATAATACATATCTAATTCAGAGAATATCCTAAAAACTTCCACAAATCAAAAATTAGTTACATGCAAAGCACCCAGGAGAAAGCATTGGCCATCTCAACAAAATTATGCTTTCAAAATTGTGAGGGAAAATGTATTTCAATATATAATTTGGACCATCCAAATTATTAATCCAATGTCAGAGTAAAATACATTACCAGATATCTAGGGACTGAAAAAATTATCTCCCATGTACTCTTTCTCAGGAAGTTACTGGAGGATGTATTCTGCCAAAACAAGAAAATAAACCACACAAGAGGAAGGCACGGAATTCAAGAAAAAGTGGATCCAAACCAAGATCCATCTCTCTTACCAAATCTTTGCCCTGCCTTGTTCTACATTCACTTCTCAGGTAAGCACTCTCCTAAAGGGACTATTTCTTCATTGCTCCTGAAACTGAGACTCCTTGAACCAATCATTTTGGCTAAAAGAAAGAGAATATGATGACTAGGTAGACCTTGAAGAGCCTCATAAATGAAAAGAACCCCCTTACCCACTGGAACTTATGGAGAAGTGAATGTCCAAAATGACTGAATTGTTGCTAACATGCCAAGCGGGCCAGACAGACCTCGTGATTACCCTGTGATAGTTTCCCCCTCCCCAAGAGTAGTAGACAAATTGATTTATCATGGTCCTGAAAAAAAGGAAACTATCCTTGAACAGTTAGATTGGGTGGAGAGCACATGTGGAAGGAACTGTTAGGACAGCAAGGCAAGAGTCTTTGGATTCCTCTATCACAACCACAAGCAAACCATAAATGTGCAATTGCACGAGGTCTTAGAGGACTGAAAATCATCACAGCTGAATACAGGAATTACATAACTAGGGTAGTTGACACTTCCATGTCCCCCTTATTTCCCTGTTTTTTGCCAGATAGGTTGCCTGGTGAGTGTAGAGGACATTTGTCACCTTTTGGTTACACAATATCCAGTCCTTCCTAACAACACAGTTTCTTTTTGAGAAATTACATCTCCCCCAGTGTTTCCTGGTCTGGTTAAATAGTATATCCAGGTGGCTGCTTCCCACAAGAGAAGCCAAAGGGCCATGTTCTACCTTTCCCCATGCTGGCACAACCAGGAGGATAGAAGATCGAACAAAACTCACCTGTGGGCTGCTCTGTCCTAAGATTAAAGAAATGACTGAGAGACATTCAGTCCAGTGGTGGGATCCTGGCCATACTTTTCTGCCTAGACTGCTATAGTGGCTCATGCTTCCTAGTTCTGTAGAAATGCCTTGGTTCTTGCCCACTTCTAAGCACGGTTCTTCAGGCTCCCATTGAGGCTGTGATCCTGCAAAATCTTTCCAATAAATTTCTCTTGGCATTTGCTTAAGTTGGTTTCTACTGCTTTTTGGAACCTAAGAACCTTAACTAATATAGTGGTTAACTGTGGATTATAGGAAATTGAATGAGGCTGTTCCTGCTGTGTTGATGCTATGCCTAATTTTCTATCTATATTGAAAGATTACCCTAAATCCCCCTAATTTTTGTAAGCCTTTATGAATCAGGCTAATGCAGTCTTCTCTCTCCCTGTAACACCACTAACAAGCAATAATAATTTGATGTGTACCATCCCCAGTTTGTGTCATAATGTAATGCAATGGAATTTAGACTTATGGGCTAAACCAGATTCAAATATTATAATTACCCATTACATTGATAATATATTGATTAGGGGGGATACAAACATGGAGGACAGAGTGTTCGTTAATTATGCAAGAAACAAACCAACAGTAGAGAAGTGTAAGTTAAAAGCTCTGGAAACATAGAATTGAACAAGGGCCGATACAACCTAAAACCAAAAGCCATTAAAAATGAAGATTTATAGTAATATCATATCTTCTAGTATGCTGCCCTGACCCTGCTTCTTTTCACTCTAGCTATTGCTGTTCAGAGTTGGAACCACGATTCTACTTCGTGGTTCTACTGGATCAACACTCTTGCTATTGTGCTAACTCAACACTACTCCTTCTGGTGGAAAAATGGCACAAGTTACAGAATGTCTGCTATCCTCTATGCAGTCATCTGGGGCACTTTATTGTGTAGCCACTCACTTCCTTGGGTTGGGATGAATGTGGGGACCAATATGGACTCAAGTTATATCTTGTCATGTAACTGGACATGGACCAGCAAGAGCTGGGTCATATGTGATTACACTCAAATGCTCAAATGTGGAAGGGACCAAGCTGTTCTTTTTTGGTAATTGGAAAATTAATGGTTTTTAAAATGTGTCAATGATAGCTGGGATATATAAACCCCAAATCAACCTCCAGGTGATTGGTCCATGGACATAGTTAAAAATTATACAGTAGTGATCTAATAAATACAAAAGCCTAAATCAAATGTTTCGGTGAAAAGGGAACATATATTTAGTAATTGTTCACTGGTATTCTGAGTTGAGTTTCCAGGGAATCCTTAAAGATCCTACTCATCCCCCTCAAAGGCCCCCGCAGCTCCCACACAACACAGGTACCTCTTCCCACACACCTCATTGTTCCACAGGAGACCCCTGCACACATACACAAAGAATTCTCTGAAATGTTCTGGATTGCCCAAGTAAATGGGTTGCTGAAGTTGCTAAATTAAGTTCCTCATATTTATTTCCAAAAATGGTGATTAAAAGAGCAAGCAACATTTCAAAGCAAAGATTCAAGCAAAGATTCAAAGATGACCAGGGAGTTAAGCCAATGATAATGTGTATGCTTCTCTATTTCTACTCTCTGTGTACAGATTAGTAGTAAATGACGAAGTCTTAATTGCAAGTTTGAGACCATGATTTTTATTTCCATAAGAATTTGGCACAGGCAGCAGAATTTGTTGCAACAGGGAACTCGAGCTCAGCAAAAGAGGCTGCAGGATTGGTCACTGTCATCCCGTCCTCACATGCCCTTTGCTGTCCTGGGTTTGGACTCCAGTACTCAGCTCTGAGTTCAGCAGCCTCTAGTCTCAGGTAGGAATCATAAATTAAATCTTTTTTGTCTAGCTTCTGTTTGTCTCTCTCTCTCACACACATATACCCCTTATATCTTTCCTGTAACAGCCAACTAAAGGATTTAATATCCTGTTTTCCTCCCTAGGCTAGACCGACAAAACATGGGCACCACCATGTCCAAACGTCAGGAAGGCATTTCCAGCTTTCCTCAGTTAGTCCTGGACCATTACAGTGCATGGTCTGTAAAATCTGCCACAGGTCCACTGGAGGTGACTCCAAATTTTACTTTCCCCTTTATGGATCCTGGGACTATGATATCCTGAAACATCTAAAGGAAAACCAGGGAAATCACCATGCCAACCAGATTGATTGATGGTATGCATGGAAAGAGGAGATGAGCCTCTGACACAGTTACCAAGAAAGCAGCCAAAACCCCATTAAAGATATTGAGAGAAGGTTCTTTCTCCATTTCCTGCCCAAGTATGACCCACTGAGACTGTACCCTAGCCTCCCCATTCAACAAGAGCTAAAGACCTTCTAATAATTGGGTTCTTCCTCCTCCTTCAGAATCACCCAAAATCACCTGTGTGGAGTTCCAACAAGCTTCCTGATGTTCCATTTCCAAAGTTGCGGGCCAGGGATGCCAGGAGCTTCAGTATAAAATGCTTCTTAATCTCATAAGATTCAGCCTTAAAGCATTAGCACTGAAATCCTCAAGCTGTTAAGACGGCACACTCTAGAAAAAATTAGGAGATTTTTTTTTTGTCCATTAAAAGTAGAACATCTGAGTATTTTAGAATAGATGAAAATGAAGTAAATCTCTCCTTAGATAAGTCTAGACTGCAGAAGGCCAGGTGAGAAAGGAATCGTTTATATTTCAAATTTAAAAAGTCTTAGTCTAGTAAGAGGCATTGAGAAGAAACATTATATATTATATAAAGATATAGATAGATTAAAAAGTCTTATAGATATATTTTAAAAGTCTTAGCCTAATAAGAGGCATTGAGTAGGGCAATTTTTCAATCAATAAAAAGAGAACTGCTTACAGTTTTATACTACCTATCCATCCATCCATCCAGACACACAAATAAAATTGTGAGCAATCCTCTTTTTACCAATTAAAAAATTGCTTTACTTCCAAAAAGCACTTGAGGTGCTGTAATTGTCAAGAATGGTCTGTTTGGAAGTTTCTAGGGGTTCTGTTGCTTCTGTTATATGTACAACTTTGTGTTTATTCCTTTGGTTGAATGTGTGTAAGTATATTTGTATTTGTACAAAGCTAAAATTACAAGAATGGGTTTTAAGCAAATACATCTATTTTTTAAAGCATTGTCTTAAGCTGAAAAATAAATATAACTTATCCAGTCTTCTTAAAAATTGGAATTTTACACTGTAATTAAAAATTAGGATAATAATAACTATTAGGCACAAAGTGACATCAGAAGTTTGACTCAAGTAGAGAGGATCTCAGGCAAAATCTTTGAAGCTTGTAATATTTGTATCTGTGGTAGGCATGAAAATGTGCCTCTCAGATCACTGAACGCAGAAAGTATTATTGGCCGTCGGATGGCCCCAGAGCTGCACTCTGAGGTCCATCATGATGTCTGCACTGAAGCCACGCTTCCCAGGGCTGCTCCCAGCCAGTGACTGTGTGCAACAGGGACACTAAAGCCAGCCCATTCCTAGGAGACACGGGATTCCTCTAATGGGCAACTTGGACTTGAGGACTCCTCATCAGCCATGTTGAATCTTCTTAGAACTACACTACAGGCTAAGACTCTTCTACCCAACCTTCTTTTCCTCCCTCTGTCCTTCACAAGGGTCAGACCTGCATCAAGGCCTGACAGCTCTCCAGCTCCCTCCTTATTTTCCCTAAGAGATGTGCCTCTAGTAAATCTCTTGCACGTCTAATCCTGTCTTGCTGTCTGCTCCTCAAAGGACCTGGACTAACACAGCATCCTTTCTTTTTTTTTCTTTTTTGTGAGGAAGATCAGCCCTGAGCTAATATCCATGCCAATCCTCTTCTTTTTGCTGAGGAACACTGGCCCTGAGCTAACATCTATTGCCAATCCTCCTCCTTTTTTTCCCTTTTTCTCCCCAAAGCCCCAGTAGATAGTTGTATGTCATAGTTGCACATCCTTCTAGTTGCTGTATGTGGGACGCAGCCTCAGCATGGCTGAGGACAAGCCGTGTGTCGGTGCGCACCTGGAATCCGAACCCAGGCCGCCAGTAGCAGAGCGCGTGCACTTCACCGCTAAGCCACGGGGCCAGCAGGCATCCTTTCTTAATAATATAGAATTCTAAGATACTATATACCACCTTACAATCCTCCTGGAGGAAAATTTAAAATTTTGGCACTGGATTATGAAAAAACCAACTTAAAGAATCATTTGGATTTATAGATTGTAAACTTTGGTATAATGTAATAATATTAAGTTGGTAGAAAAATGTTATATGTTATAAAGGGAAGCTAAAAAAGAGAATACATTTTAAAGGCTTTAATATCATTTAATATTTACTAAGTTAAATATTAATGGAATACATGAAACTATGTAGGTTTGATATTACCAGAAATTGAAGAGAAGACAGAATTGGGTTGCCAACCAGAACTCGTGCATATGAATCTTATGCACATAAACATTTGATCATTACATATGGACCAGCTAGTGGCTAAGTGAAACTTTCATACAGAACTTAGGAAATTCATTTGTTTGATTTCCCCTTACCCCCCCCCCCCCACCCCATCTCATGAGGTAGCCTCTGAGAGCTGTTTTCTACCATCTTCCAGGGTTTGAATATCACACAAGAAAAAAACCTCTTGGCTGAAAGACACCACCTTCTAAGAAAACTGCCAGCTAGTTACGCTGATAACTTCACAGAATTGAAAACAAATTAAACTAATCATACATGATATATGTAATTGCAAAGCCTCACAGAATGAGTTATTATGAATGACTCTACAAGAAAATAATTTGATTACACATCCTTAGTGGCATTCAGTATATGGATAAAAATAACTGCAAAAATCTTAAACTTTATTTAATAATTTTGTCAGATAACATAAGTAATTACATTAATTTCGTTTGGAATCAAGATTTTAAGTATAAGAGAAAGGGGAGGGAAATTATAAAATCAAAATGTTTTAATTAGGAACCATAATGTTAGAATTGAATTAGAAATATCAATATGAACCCATGTTCTTTTTTT
The DNA here is from genome assembly GCF_020826845.1 of Diceros bicornis minor. Classification (NCBI taxonomy): domain Eukaryota; kingdom Metazoa; phylum Chordata; class Mammalia; order Perissodactyla; family Rhinocerotidae; genus Diceros; species Diceros bicornis. The sequence continues at coordinate 9,913,391 of NC_080772.1, read as the reverse complement.
TTTTTTTTGAGGAAGACCAGCCCTGAGCTAACATCCGATGCCAATCCTCCTCTTTTTTACTGAGGAAGACTGCCCCTGGGCTAACATCCGTACCCATCTTCCTCTACTTTATATGGGACACCGCCACAGCATGGCTTGATGAGCGGTGCGTTGGTGCGCGCCAGGATCTGAACCATCCAACCCTGGGGCAGCCACAGTGCAGCATGAGCACTTAACCGCTGCGCCACTGGGCCGGCCCCTGAACTCATGTGATTAAGTGGAAAAAACAAATATATGTTTTTCAATTCTGTCAGTTAAAATGAGCTAGGAACAAGGGCCTAAGAGAATGAACCTAATGGGTAAACTTCATTGTTAGATTTGTAATGCTAGCTTTCCAGGATACCCTGGAGCAATGGCTGATTCGGGTAAGGGAGGTTATGGGCCCGGGGCAACTTGCTGTACCCGGAAATAATTCAGATTAATGGCACTGTGTGAAAAGAACACAAGTGCTCTAACCCCCTGGGGTGCACCAATTTGAGCAGTAAAAGACAATAATTACTGCAAATGGTTAAATCACATTGAATCTATGAAAAGCCATGAGTCCATAATGATACACAGAAGAAAAAATAGCATAAAGTTGATTCAAGATGGTGAATTGGCCTATATTACTTCTAAATCCTTTATTCCAACATGCTGTTATTTTGATTTACTTTATCATTGAAAAATATAGAATTTAGTAAATATTAAATACATAATTGAAAAGCATTTTCTGGCTTAAGAGAGGATGCCCGTAGAATGATCCCATAAGTTGTGACCATAAGTTGGACAAAGTCATTCAGGATGGCCAAATTTCAATCAGATACAATTTCAAATATCCATGAGCATTTTATGGTCTTAAGAACATGAAAAAATTTCAAGATACCATTAAGCTCAAAAGTCTTTAAAGCCAGGTTGAAAGGCATTTGCATATGTCTTCCAAGCCTGCCAAGTTAAAGGTAGAGAGGTTAGAAGTTAAACATTACAGAAGTAAAAATATATTTATGTAACTTGAGTCAAAATGCAAAATCCAAATGATCAGCCCAGATGAGAGCAACCACCTCCGTGAATGGAAAGAAGCAGCAGGTAATACGTGCAGGTTCCATCCAGGGACATGAGCCATGAGATCCATAGTGTTGGTATCTGTGAAGAGGGAACCTGTGCATATTTCAGATTTTACACACTCATAACATGTAAGAGAATTTGGCCTATTAGAGTGATGGCCTGTACCTCTAATTTACAATGTATAATTCAGGGGCCGGCCCGGTGGCACAAGCCGTTAGGTGCGCGCGCTCCACCGCGGCGGCAGGGGCTTCGCAGGTTCGGATCTAGGCGGGCACGGACGCACCACTTGCTAACCCATGCTGTGGCGGCGTCCCACATAAAGTATAGGAGGATGGGCCTGGATGTTAGCCTAGGGCCAATCTTCCTCAAGAAAAACCGGGAGGATTGGCATCAGATGTTAGCTCAGGGCTAGTTCTCCTCACACCAAAAAAAAATGTATAATTCAATAATTTGTTTAGATTGGTCATTTTTAATTAAGATATTACTATGTATCGTATTTGAATCACTATAAAAAAATGAGGTTCATCACATTCATTAACTCATTAAATTGATAAGAAGTATTTAATACTCAGGATGACAGATTAGGGAGAACTTAGTGTATACTAAAGAAACCCCATGGACTTTTACCGTGGGTCCAAATCTTGAGATGGTCAGTACACACACTCTCCCTTTTCTGGAAGGGACTTCTGGCAGGGGCTTGGTCGAAGCTGTGGTCCAGACTCTTGATCTCTCTTTCAATTCCTCTTTAAGAAAAATCAGCTCTGGAACGCACGCCCGTCCAGACGACTCAACAGTCTTACCATCTGAGGTTCAGGATTGGGAACAATGTGGGTAATATCTGGATATTACCTGCATCTTTGTCCATGTACTTTTAGCCTCATATTTCATCAAATTCCAGCTTTTGATAGCTAGCGCTAAACGATGTGGTTTAAAAAAAAAAGGCTTACTGTATGTATGTATGCAACTTACTGTATGTAAAGGCTTACTGTATGTATGTATGCAATAGAAATACAAATTTTTGACATGATTTCAGTTTTAATGATATTTGTTTTTTAAAGGGGCATTATGAATTTAAATGGTTCTTGTAAATTTCTAGGGCCATTTTTAATTTTTAGCTGGTAAAGTTATTGATTAGTTTATATTTTAATCAAAACACACTTACTGAGTACTTAGTATGTCCAGGTTCTAACTGCTATTCAGATAAGAAGCAGGGCATTTTCAATATTTATATTTTATAGATGAAAAGAAACGAAGTACAGACAGGTGAAGTGACTACTCAAGATCACCCAGCTGGTAAGTATTAGTTCCAGGACTGGAATCCAGGCTGACTGCTCCAGAGTCCAGGCACTTCACCACTATGTTAAACCTCCTGCTATGGTCCTACATCTTTCTTATAAAAATGAGAGGCTGTATCATAATCACATAACCCCTACATATTTCTTTATTTTATAAAAGAAATATTTACTTCTTTTCTTATACTGTATTTCTTATATTGTGTTTTCTTATACTGTGTTTTAAGAAGGCAGTTTTTTAAACAAAAAATATACTAGGTGATAAATATTACTATTGGCCAAAATTGCATTCATGAATTGAAATATATATATAAAATTAACTCATTCTCTCCACATATAATTTTGGCCAAGACAGTCAGTATCTCGTTACTAACCAAGGGATGAAGGATGCCCAGTGCAAACAGAGATTCTTTAATCTTTGTGTTAACGAAATGTGTAAATGATAATAGTAAAAATCTGGAGATCATACAAAGTTTTCACAGAGAAATGATGTGCAGACCCATATATTTCAACAAAAATAAAATATTCAACCAAATATATTAGAGAATTGGCCGTTTTGACTTGCCTTTGTCACCAGATCAAAACACGTCATCTCATTCTGTGGGGTAAGTATGTTGGATGTTTGGCTGACATTGAATAGAATTACTTATAAGCAACCTCCCCCAAGTGCTCTATACCCTTGAAATTTCGGATTGGTTTAATTTCCATAAAGTAAAATGATAGTAAAAGAGATGCTTATGCTGATAGTAATCGAAGTTCCACTCGAGATCAAATTTTGATGGAATTTTTTTCATATGGAGAGGTACTAAAAAAGTATATCTCCCCAAAATGTAGGGGAAAATAATACATAGGTGTGTCAGGTGTTATTCATTAATAAAATTATGTTATTTCTCTGGATTTTGTGATGTCTGTGTTGTCAGCTTTTTAAAATTTGTATTTTGTTGTGATTTCTCATCTAAAAAGTATTCACTTCCATATCTAATTTTTAAATCTTTTTCTTAAAGAGGGTCCCTCAATTTGTATAAGCTTTAGGCCCCACAAAATTTGGTCTCTCTCTGACTATAGGATGTTAAAAAAAAACTCAAGTAGCTCTGTATGTACTGCACTGACATGGAAACAAGTCCATGATATATTGCTAAACGTAAAATTCAAATTTCAAAATAATATCAATAGTATAATCCCACTTAAGTAAAACAAAAGTTAAAATCAAGTTTGACTCTATAATCTTTATATTTTATTAAAGCACATGTATTTTTATTAGTTTTTTAAATCTAAAAAAAGCAAAAGTGAATTTTCGACCTTAATTCACGCTTGTAAATAGTAATACAACACTTCGACGACTCCCGTAAGCCTAGCCCCTTCGCATTTTAACATCCTGAAATTGCGTAGTAACCTGAGACGGCTGGGAAACGGTCCCCCGTCGTGACGCCGCGGTCACTCGGTGCGCATGCGCAGACATGGGCGGCGCCGTTCGACGTGGTCGTCATCTGTGCGGTTTTGTGCGTAGTTCGTACGACAGTGCGTCTAACGGCCTTTTAAAAATGTCTTCCAAACGGTTACGTGGTGATGAAAATGAAATTCTGTGTACGCAACAAGGCAAGGAAACAAAGCAGCGTGGCGCACCTTTGACCTTGGGCAGCAGATCGCCGGGGGGCGGTCACAGCCCGTCCACGTGCTTCTCGGCCCCCGGGCAGCCGCGGCCGCGCCGCCGCGCTCCGGCCCCGAGGAGCTGCGTGCCGACTGCGCGGCCGAGGCCTCGCGCAGCCGCGCCTCGTGCCGGGGAGGCGGAGGCGGCGGCCGTGGCGCCTGCAGGAGCCGCTCGACTCCCCGGGCCTCGGGAGTCGGGCAGGGAAAGCCCCTCCCGAGCCCCGGCCGCGGGGCGGGCGCTCCCGGGCGCCGCGTCCGCCCTGCTGCAGTCGGGAAGCCCGCCTGCCGCGTGCACCGGGAGGTCCCCTCCCGCCAGCAGTGCGCCGCCGTCTCTGTGGTTGAAAGCAAATGAGCCCTTAGTTCTGGTCTCTGTTGTCACGTCTTGTGATAAATACGCTGCTGTTTGCCTGACGCTGAAGTATCTCCTACCGGTCAGGCTGCCAAGGAAAGCAGAAAACGTACAACCTTTCCTCTAAGAACCTGGAAGCCTTTCGCCCCTCAGTAGGTGCACATAGACTCGACTGCCTCTCCTTTGTTTCGTTTGCTGCTTTAGGGTAGATCGTGCCTACCCTGTTGTCAACAAATTTTATTCTTGGACTTTATTCGGGGATGACAAGGTTATTGCATTTCATCAGATTAATGTTAACCCTCCGCATTTGGGGCATATGACAATAAGGCAACGTGCTCTTATATCGAACCTCAAAATCTGAGTGCAGGAGAAAAGACTCAAACTTTAAGTTGGTTTAGCTTATGATGAAATGATTTACCTCACACCTGGAAGGGTACATTTTAAACCAACACTGACTAACAGATCTGTTTCTTATTGGTATAAACCCATATACATTGTTTTTTATGAGTTTCATAAGTAATAATTAGCATTTAGGTGTTACTTATCAGGCTTTGATCTAAGTATTTGAAACTCTGTTGATCCTCACAACAGTCCTGAGATAGGCATATTTTCCTCCTCTTGCAGATGAGGAAACTGGGCGACAGTAAGAAACCCAGGCCATCTGGCCCCAGAGGCTGTTTGAAAATGGATGTTCAATGAAATATTCTTGGGCAGGTTGCAGATGACAGATCTAATGAACTTGGGGTTTGTGAATGTAGAGAGGACCACATGGTTTTTAATACCTTATATTTTTTGTAAATAATAAAATCAAGCTTCGAAAAGTGAGTTGTTTATGCTGTTATCTTAAAAATAAAGATTATATGACAAGTGACATCATTTTGCGTTACGTGTAATACCGACGAGGTTAAGGCAGTCTATTGCTCTTACTCCACTAACATTCACAGCACTCCTCATACCATAGAGCAGTTTCAGATCCCTAATCAGAATTCTATGATGGCTATTGAATACATTTTGCAATATAGGCTTGTTATAGAATATAATTTTATTACTTTCTTATTTTACTCTATTCACTGTCATCCTAATTGGGGTTTGTACAACTGCATACAACTGCATTTCTACTAAAAAATTTCATAGTTCACAGTTTTTAGATTTTTGCTGTTGTTAATCTGGACAAGGCTCCCCAACTTTTATTCTGAAATAAATAAGTTTAATAATTATTATCCTAATTTCTTAAATGGAGAGATTGAGGCTCAAATAGTTACATATTATACACAATATCACATACTGAGGCAGATGGTAGTATAGAATAGAAATCCTATCCCGGGGCTCAATAAACTTCAAATGGCTTACGTAAATGGCTTGTGTTTATTAACGTATCTTGTCAGAACCAATATACTTCAGAAGCATAGACCTATCATCATAAGAATGTGGTTACACATCACCTAAGTACAGCAAGTCAGAATAGAACTTTTGGTTTTAGAATCATTTGATTTTTTTGAATGTGGATCTTAACATTTTCCTGTGTTTTTCAATGAAGGGTAATATTGTCAGTCTTTTTTCCAAAGATATGGAATGAAAATTAGTTTTTTATTATAAAAATTAGAAAGGAAGAACTTACAGTTGGACAGCAAGACCCTGAATTTAATTTCAACATCTGGTTTTCCACATTATATACAGGCACTAGAGATTCTGTGCCATTTTTATTTCTTCAGATTTTTCCTCTCCTAGGATTCATATTTATTATCATTTGAAGCTCTGATCGTGGCTCTGAATCATTTTTGTTCTTTCTTTCTCCCCCAACTCGGTTTCAAAACTTCTGTAACTCAATTGCCGGAAGTCTAGAATCTCTCTTGCAAGTGAGCTTGCTGGGTGGGCCGAACTGCCATGGAGCAGAAGGATTGTTGGGAAGTCGACATGTTGCTAAGAAGTCTTGCTAATTTGCTATATAAGCTGAATGGAGTGTCAGAGAATTTTCCTTTCCCCTGACGAACTTAGGAGATGTATGTTTTGACCTGTATCAGTGATTCTATTTGGATCGATTACTTTAAGGTTACAATTTTTAATCCATATATGAATGTTGCACCTAATTATCCCTGTAATCGGTTAAACAAATGTCAGCTGTTCGTATTTCAGCTCTTTCTGCCGTTAACTGCTGGAAGCGATTTAATGCAGCTGGAGAATAACACTGACCACCATTATAGCCTGCGAAGTGTGAAATAATTTCCTTGTGCTATTGTATTCTCTTTAGTCTGAGGACTGATACTCAGCGGCTGAGACTTGAAAAAAGCCTGTTTAGTAATAATTAAAGACATAGTGTAGAAGAAGGCTCAGTGCTGTGTATCTGGTGAACCCTTCCCGAGAGCTAGTTTTTATAAGAATTCACTGTAAGTGTTGAAGGGAAATGCTTTCATCTGAAAGGAGTGGTTGTGCTTCGTTCAGATTGTTTCCCCCATCTGACCAAAACCCGCGCTGAGGACAGCACAGATGGGGCGCATTTGGGGCAGATGAAGGGAGAGGAGAAAAACGCTGGGGTGGAGCACAGGAGTAGTCGGTCGGTCATGCTTTCCAACTCGCGAGGTTTTTTCTTTTCTTTTCCCTTCCCTGAGCCACTCTGGGGTGCCCTTTGAGGGGCGATGCCCTCGCCCCTGCCGCGGCGCCCTTACCCCCCGGGCGAGTTCTCGCCCTCGGTGGCCTCGCGGCCCTGCAGCAGCCCGTCCCAGCTCCCGGGGGGGGCGGGGAAGCTCTCCCTGGGCGGCTCCCCTCCCAGGGCCCCCCGGCTGCCACGCCGGCTGGCCTGGTGCTCCATTGACTGGGAACAGGTGTGCTTCCTGCAGAGGTTGGGAGCTGGGGGGTTTGGCTCGGTGTACAAGGCGACTTATCATGGGGTCCCGGTGGCCATCAAGCAAGTAAACAAGTGCACCAAGAACCGACTGGCATCCCGGCGCAGCTTCTGGGCTGAGCTCAACATAGCAAGGCTGCGCCATGACAACATCGTGCGGGTCGTGGCTGCCAGCACGCGCACGCCTGCGGGCTCTGATAGTCTAGGCAGCATAATCATGGAGTTTGGTGGCAATGTCACTTTACACCAAGTCATATACGGTGCTACCAGCTGCCCTGAGGACCAGAAGGCCGAACCTCACTGCGGTGCCGGAGAGCAATTCAATTTGGCCAGGTGTCTGAAGTATTCCCTAGATGTTGTGAACGGCCTGACTTTCCTTCACTCGCAAAGCATTGTGCACTTGGACCTGAAGCCGGCTAACATTTTGATCAGTGAGCAGGATGTCTGCAAAATTGGTGACTTCGGTTGCTCCGAGAAGCTGGAAGATGTGCTGTGCCGCCAGACTCCTCCTCAGCACCTGGGCGGCACGTACACCCACCGAGCCCCGGAGCTCCTGAAAGGCGAGGCCCCGACGCCCAAAGCTGACATCTACTCCTTTGCCATCACTCTCTGGCAGATGACGACCAAGGAGACGCCTTACTCAGGGGAGCGTCAGTACGTGCTGTATGCTGTAGTGGCCTATGACCTGCGGCCGTCTCTCTCGGCAGCAGTCTTCACTGACTCCATTCTTGGGAGAAGACTCGAGAAGATGATCCAGAGCTGCTGGAGGGCCAGTGCTGCTCAGCGGCCAAGCGCAGAACTTCTCCTGGTTGAGCTGAACTCCTTAAAAGGTGAATTTGCCTGACTCTAAACCTGTATGGAGATAACCTTGTGTCTTTGTTTCTATTCATTTTAAAGAAGTGAAGGTGCAGAAAAAAATATTTGTAGGATGGATTTATAGAAAATAAAGTTACTAAAAACTCCTCTATTCTCAAATGCTTTTTCTAAGACAAATAGCAGAGCTACAAATCTAGTGTCATCTTAGTACCATTAGTAACTAACCTTATTCCTTTATAGAGTTACCTGCTTTGCTTTCATAGCTAGTGTGCTTACTTAAACAGTTTCATAGTATTACATTTATTCAAATTTGTTTTTGATAAAACCCATTTGTCTAAAACAGAACTGAATTGTAAAATGCCAAAACTTTCTATAAATTAAAATAATATGCTCCATACCTATCACCTAAATTTAAACTGTTAACAATTTACTTGCTCCCATACCAAGTAAGTAAAAACTTTTTTGGAAAAAGAGTAATTTTTTTTCCTGCTCCTCTCCCCAGAAAACTTCTTGTTCATAATGACCTTCACACATAATATTTACAAATTGAGGTAAATTTATTTTTAAAAGAATAACATTTACAAGAATAAAAGAATAACAAGTGATATTTTGAACTTGTGCACATCATGAATAGAAAAACTTTGCTAAAATACTTCTAAATTGGGTCTCTTTTGCCTGTTATTTGGACTCAGAAGCAGATGAGAACACAAAGAAAGATGATGTGAAGTGAGAAAAAATGATAACCCTGAGGAATAGTAAAATTTAACATTTGGATGGCAGAAAGCAGACAAGTAGAACCAGATTGCCCATTCTAGAAATCAAGGCAATGGCTGCTGGTACACAAGATTTAAAAGAATGAGGAGAGTGGGTCTTGTCGTTAGGACACCGCTGACTTCCATGTGGCAACAGCAGTTTCAGTGAGTGGCGGAGGGCAAGGCCGTCACAGTGAACCGGGCAGCTATGGCAAGGGCTTGATGTGGAAGCTGTGTTTAGACTGTTAAGGAAGAAAAGAGAAGCAGAAACCTTTCAAAGGGGTAAGATACACAGAAATGTTTTTGCATGTTTGGTTAAGTTTAGTTTCAGGATGAAGTGAGTTTATGTGAAAGAAGCAAGAGGAGACGAAGATAACTGATAAAGTTTAAAAACTTGTGGCAGAAACAAAAAGTGGTACCTAAGGAAAGAGATTGTAGCCCTAGTGAGAAAGAGCATCTCTTCCTGGAATGTGAGCCATGGACGTAGGACAGCTGCCATTATGGATAAGTTTTTAAGTAGGAAAAGGAGAGACTGGGGGAGTTCACATCTGTGGACTTCTATTTTTTCTGCTAAGAGTGATTAAGGGTAGAGGGTCTACAGAGTGACAGCATGGTTTAAAACTGTTCTTGAGGGAAGCAAAAGGGAGCTGTCCAAGACTAGGTAAAATATCAGCACAGTGTTGCCAGCTCTGTCCATGTAGTTTGGGGGACAAACCACCCATATACCAATAAATAATTCCCTTCTCTCTTTATTGTAGCAACAGGAGTTCGTGTTGGCAAGTTTAAGATACAATGGATCAAAAAATAAATTACAGTGGATCAGTTCCACCAAGTGTGTTAAAATGAGACTCTAACTATACTGAATACCTCATTAACAGACTATCAGGGAACTACATAAGGATCCCCTATTAAAGTCCAGATTTCACTTCTGGAATTAACACGGCCACAGCTTAGATTCAAATATCTTCCCTTCTCCTGGAAACCATACAGAGTGACAAAGAGAACAAGGAGGGAGGGACCTTGTAAACTCCATAATCAGTGACACTAGAAGACACAGAAAATGTACAGACTGGAAAACGTATGCAGTGATGCCTAATGACTGGACAGGGCCTGTAGGAAAGAGTGCAGGGAGCAGTCGGGGATAACTCAGGGGAGGACAGAGGGACCTATCAGTGGCAGATCCCAGGAAGACTTGGCAAAAATAGATGTCCTGAAGAACAGGTGCCCACTGTGAAGTGCAAAGGTTGACGAAGAAACTCCTGAGAACAGGGCTGAGATCAAACCGGGCTGAGCTTACGCGAGTTGGCAGAGAAAGAAGGAAGAGACAGTGTTGAGGAGGGTCTAGCCACGGCAGAGCTCAGAAAGTGGCAGCAAAATGCCCATTATGAACATAAGAGAGTCACTCTAGGGTGAGGTCATAGAATACAAAACGGGCGCAGAAGCTTCCTGAACCTGGTTTGCTTGGAGAGAGAAAAAGATGTGGCTGCCTGGGGAAACCCACAGAAATGCCATATTTGAAGGAAACAAATAGGGTCTTTTGGGTTGCAGAGAAAGAAAGTCTTTGAGTTGTAAGGAGACTACCCTGATGGGAGGTAGAATAAGCCCGTGGATTGCTTCCTCTGTAACAGCTAAGAGTCATAGGAAATTATTTAAAGTAGACAAATCAAGTCAGAGGTAAAAGCATATTTAATGGTACAAAGATAAGTATTAAAGATAATACTATTGACTTAAATTGGGGCAGAGGAGTGGAGAGGGAAAGGGAGACAAGCTGTCAATGTTATCATTATTCATAGAAGTAAGCTCATGGATATTGTCTAGGATTAAGGAAATTATATACAGGTAAATAATAGAACAAAAATATAACAACTACCCTTCCTCAAAATCAGAACTACTGGGGCTGGCTGGTGGTGCAGCAGTTAAGTTCGCACGCTCTGCTTCAGCGGCCTGGGTTTCACAGGTTCGGATCCGGGGTGCACACCGTTGCACCACTTGTCAACCCATGCTGTGGCGGCATCCCATATAAAGTAGAGGAAGATGGGCATGAATGTTAGCCCAGGGCCAATCATCCCCAGCAAAAAAAAAAAAAAAAGAGGAGGATTGGAATTGGATGTTAGCTCAGGGCTGATCTTCCTCACACACACACGAAAAGTCAGAACTACCAAAACAAAAAGATAAAAGAACCAAACACAGAATGAAAGACAACAATATGAACTATAAAAACAAAATAATATAAAATGTCAGAGTTAAGATCAAACATATCTGTCATATCAATAAATGTAAATGGCTTAACTCACCTATTGAAAGAAAATCTCTGTGCCATAAGATATATATACTCCTTTTCAAAAAGCATGGACAAAGGTGTGCCACGTAAATGCCAACCAAAAGTAGGAGCCACGATTTTATCATAAGATAAAATGGAATTGAAGCCAAAGAAGGATATTTAATAATGTTAAAGAATACAATTCACAATAAAGACATAAAAGTTAGGAATAACTATGAACCAATATTAACAATTTTCACAGACCAGAAATGACAAGGAGTACAGGGCAAGTTGAAACACTGCTTGTAGGAGGCTAATTTACTTCTCTCTGCCCAAAACAGATTAGATGGGTAGAAAATAAGAGTTGCTGTAGAAGACTTTGACAAAATTAATACAGCTGATTGCTGCTTAGACATCCAAGACCCTAAAAAATAAATATAGCTTCTTTTCAAGCACCTGTGGAAAAACTGATTTATACCATGAAGAAAACCTCAAATTCCAAAACCTAAAAATAGTAGAGATGAATAAAATTGAAATTTTAACAAAATTAGAACAGAATCAGCTCCTTTTCCCAGAAAATTTTAAACTCCTTTGTAACTGTGTGTCGAAAGGAAACGTCAAACTGCAGGAACTCTAGAGAGCAACAATAATGAAAACACATATTAGAATCCACTGAAAACTATAAAGTTGAAGAAAATTTGTAGTCTCAAGTAGTAATATGACTAAAAAAGAAAGAATAAAAACAAATGAATTAAGCATATGAGTCAAAGTTAGGAAAAGGACAAAAACATACACTGGGAGAAATTTTAAAACCAGGAATTAAAGCAGACTTAATGAGTTAGAAGTAGAACAAGTAAATAAATAGAGTTGGTTGAATAAAAATCAACAGAAGAGATAAGCCAGTAGCTGACTTAAAAGAAATAAAACACATATATACAAAATTAGAAATAAAGGGAGAATAACGATCAAAACAGAATTTTTTTTTAATTTTAAAAGAAAACTTCACATAACTCTATAGAAATAAGTTTGACTATCTAGAAGAATAAGTAATATTCTAGGAAACTATAATTTACCAAATCTGGCCCCAATGAAGATAGAAAATCTAAACAGACCAATTCTATAGAAGAAAGAGAGCAAGTTATCCAATCCCTCCCCTCCCCACCCCATAAGGCATAACACACAACGTTGCACTGACTTCTACCAAACCTTAAAGACCAGGTAATCTTGATGATACTTAAATTAGAAGGAAAATTTCCAAATTCTTTTTAAGAATAACATTTACACTGATGCCTGATAAAGATTGCTTTAAAAAAGAAACTACAGACCAATCTTATAACTATCAATGTAAAGGCTCTAAATAAAATATTAGCAAACAGAATCCAACAGTTAATTTAAAATACCATGGACACATGCATGATTAACAAACATGGGTTTATTTCAAGATGCAAGGATGGATTGATATTAGGAAATCTATTAACTTAATTCACACAGCATATTAATTGGTTAAAAGAAATCTATTAACTTAATTCATCGTATTAATTGGTTAAAAGAAAAAAACAAAATGTATACTGAGGAGACATTTGACCAAAATTAAACACTCGTTCCCAATTTTTAAAGAGACTGAAAGAGGACTCCTTACCATGATTTTTAAAAACTCTATACATACCAATGTTAATTTCTTAGCTTTTATAAATATATCATTATGTAAGATGCTAACATTAGAGGAAGCTGAGTGAAAGGTATACTAGAATTCTCTGTACTATCTTTGCAACTTTTCTGTATTTATAAAATTATTTCAAAATAAAAAGTTAAAAGATTATCACACACACACACTCATTTCAGCCCAACAGCCATCATCTAAATGGGGAATCACTGGGGGCATTCCCACTGAAGTCAGAAATAAGATAAGAATGTCCACTACTGCCTCTACTATTTAACGTTTTATTGGTCAATGAAATTAGAAAAGAGAAAGAAATTTGAGGTCTAAAAATTGTAAAGCGAGAAGGACAACTAATTCTGTTTGCAGATTCTATTTTCAGGATGTATAACTGAAAAAAAAAGAGAATTAATAGAAAAGCTAACTCAAGCAATGAGAAGATTGTGTAAGGTAGCATGACAGAAAATTAACATGCAATCAATAGACTTCAAGTGTGTAAACAAAAACCAGTTAGAATTTATAAAAGAAGAAGATTCCATTTACAATAGCAATAAAAAAGAGAAAATATTCCCCCTAACATCCATGGCCTGCGTGGTTGGTGATACAAGGACCAGAAGATAGGACACTTGGCCAGTGTGGGAGGGACATTAGTTGTATACAGGAGAGTTGGACAGGTAAGTATACTGAGGATTATGAGAGCCAAGTTTCATAAATGTTGGAGAAGGGGGCTATAAGTACAGAAAGGAGAAAGTCTAGAATAAATTGTATTGTGTTGGATTGAAATTGGAGGTATCAGTGTGAACTCATAGTTTTAATAGAGCTAGATGGATAGAGAGATATAGATAGCTACAGAAATAGACATAAATGTGTATATGTATATACGTGTGTATGCACATACATGTATTTCCTAACTCTGTCCTTTGAGAGGGTCCAAAATAATGACATTCTAGAGTAGACATCACCAGATTTTAGTTTCTGAATTCTGAATTTTTAGTTTCTGCATTCTTAATTATCCACAGCAGAAGGAAACCAGGACTTTTTGGAGAAATGACTGATTCCAGAGCAGGGAAAATACAAAATGAATCTAGAGCATCTTATACCCAAATAAAGAAGTGCTCCAGGAATGAGAGGAACATGTCAAAAAGACGCAGGAACTAACTTGATGGGTCTCCACTGGCCAAACCTAAGACTATCTGGGCATTAAAATAATAATAGCAAATAAAAGGGGAACAAATAGTCACAGTGACTGCAATAGAAATCCATACTGATAGAAATATTTAACGATTTCATTTAAATAAATAAGGGAGAAAGGAAAGCTCTACCTTACAACAGAATGCCAACTAATATTAATTGCTAATAAATTGCTAATTGCTAACAAAATACTTATTAGTTACCCTTACAGTGGAGAAGTCTTTCTGACATTATCTTACAAGTGATGTAGAGAGAGATAAGCTATCTTAATCAAGTTAACATCACCAGTAATGGAACAAATTGACATCATGTGCCTCCTGATATGTTGCACTGAGAAAAACATAGCACCACTTCTGTGGTATCCCCGGGAAAGATATATAACCTGACTCAAATCATGAGGAAACAACACACAAACCCAAATTGGCCTGTGTACTCCAAAACTATCAAGGTCATGAAAGACAGAGAAAGACTGAGGAACTGTTACACAGAAGGACACAACAACCCAATGCAACACATAATCCTGGATTGGATCACAGTCCTATAACGGACATTATTAGGACAACTGGCAAAATTTGAATGGGGTCTCTGGATAAGATGATAGTGGTAGATGGTAGTATTATATCAATTTCTTAATTTCGATAGTTATACTGTAGTTACGTTGGAGTGTGTCCTTGTTTTTAGGAAATACTAAAACAGTAATGAGGTATCCATGTCTGTAACTTACTCTCAATTGGTTCAGAATGAAAAATAATTATAAATATATGTGGAGAGAATGATAAAGTAAATGTGGTCACATTTAACAGTTGGGGAATCTTTGTGGAACGAAGAGAATTTGGGAGATCTTTGTATCATTCTTGAAACTTTTCTTTAAGTTTGAAATTACTTCAAAATAAAACAATTAAAAGAAAAAGAAAATATCTAGATATAAGTTTAATAAAAATGTGCAAAATCTTTACGGGGAAAACTTTAAAGCAGTCTTACAAAGTACATAAACATCAAACAAAATGAAAAGACTCACCATAACGTTGGCCATTCTTCCTAAATTAACTTATAGATTTAAAACAATTCATATATATATAACTTATAATAATTCATATATAATAATCTATAATAACAATTTATATATATATATATATATCTCCAATTGAAAACCAGACAAGCTGACTCTAAAAATTTGGAAAATAAAGAAACAAAAAGATCCAAGAAAATTCAGGAGATGAGCAATAGGGAGCACTGACCCAATCAGATGTTAATATGTAGTATAAAACCTAAATAATGAAAATATTGTGGCATGATGTATGACTACACAGAATATGGGTATTGAAATACATATGTATATATAACACGTATATATATTGAAACAGAATAGAATGTCCAGAAAAGACTCAAACACAAATGGGAATTTGGTGTATAATAAAGATGGTATCTTAAATCAGTGGAGAAAAGATGGACTTTTCAATGAAATTGTGTTGGGACACCTATGTGGCCAACTGGAACCAGAGTTAGGTCTAGATCTCACAACATACACTAAGATACATTTTCAATGCGTCAAAGATTTAAGTGTAAAGGATGAAGTCACGAGGAGGACTAGAGGAAAAGGGTAAATTCCTTTATACCATTAGAGTGGGAAAGTCTTTCTAAAGCCATAAAAGAAACAATTGATATTCTCAACTACAACAAGAGGGAACATATTTGCATGGAAAAAATAACGTCAAAAGAGAAAAAGCAAACTGGGGGAAAGTATTGTACTTCAAATCACGGCAAAAAGCTAATCTCCCTCATATAAAAAAAGCTCTTAGAACTTGATAAGAAAAGGACCAAAGGATGAACAATCAGTTCACAGAAATGGAAACATGAATAATCCTTAAATATATGAAAATTGCTAATGAAAGCTACTCTGCGATACCATTTTCCATTATGGAAATTGAAAACAGATCACCAAAATCTAAAAATTTGACAAATATAATTGGGGAAGCATGGGGAACTAGGTCCTCTCAGATGTCACTAGTGGAAGTACAAGTTGCTATAAAGTTTATGGAAAGTAATTTGGTAACCTCTATTAAATTACAAAATTGTTTACCCTGTGATCCAGTAATCCTACTTCTGGAAATTTTCCCTGTTGATAGACTCATAGGTATATGAACAAATTTATTTATTGCAGCATTTTTATCATAGCAAAAGATTGGAAGCAAGTCAAGTACCCATCAATAAGAACTGGTTAGATTATGATACATCCACATAATAAAACTATGCACATGAACAAAAATAAATAACTAAGGCTTTTACTGTTACTGAAAAATCTGCATAATGTATTTTTAAATTAAAAGCCAAGTGTAAGACAGTAACTAATGAAAATGAGTATGCCACACTATGCCTCCTTTTGTGAAAGAAAGAAGGAAAATAAGAATATATAGACATATTTGTTAGTATTTGCATAAGAACTCTAAGAGGAAAAACAAAAATAAGTAAAAATGATTATTTGTGGTAGGAAAACATATGGATGGGGCAGGAATAGTCATGAGAGTTTTGCTGCATATCTTTTATGTTAATTTGAATTTTGAACCATGTGAATGTATTGCCTATTCAAAAATAATAAAATTTAATAATAGCCAATATTTAAAAATAAAGTCAAGCCTCAACCGGCACAAGTTTGCCTTAAACCACCTTGAATCCTCTCTCCTAACTGCTCCTTTCCCATGTACATAAAACTGTTCTCATTCCCTTTATCCAGCTCTCCTCAAGCCAACTAAATCATGGCAAACATGCTTTTAACTGTGCCAGGAAATTCATTTCTTTCTGACCTTTCTCAAGTTCAAAGCAGAGAGCAGCTGACTGCGCCGTGGCCTTTGAAGGAAAAAAGGCTAAAGCGCACCCAGGTTAAGTTACATCCTTCTGATAAACATTCTGTCACACTTCACATCTCCTTCACAGCACTCATCACTCTTGTAATTACTACCTTCACTGCTCAGAAAAATCATCATCATCATAGCTAAAATTTATTGAGAGTGTTATGTACTCTTTACAAGAACTGTAAAGTGTTTTACACAGATGTCAAATTAAATCCTCACAATTACCCTAACATATTTACTATTATTATTATTTCCTTTTTAAATATGAGGTGACAGATACAGAGAGATTAAGAACTTGCCCAGGGTTACATAGCTAAGTGATAGGGCCAGAACCCATGTCCTTAACCATTCCCCTCGACCACCGGTGATAGTAGTGGTGGCTGGGAATACCCTACTCTTAGCTTAATTATTTCAAATCTCTAAACAATTTATTTTTATCTTAGTCATAAAAATCAACCAAGAGAATTACTATGGAAGGTGTTACTTGGTACAAATATTAGAATAGTGTAGTTAATAATTTTTAAAAGGAAACAGAAAAGGTATCTGAGAAATATAATGTGGTGCCCAACATTGAAAAAAAAAAGGAAATAGTTATAGTGTGTACTTATTCCTTTCTTTCACATAAATCTGATCATAAAGTAATACTTATCCATGTATCCATATACTCAGCAAACATATATTTCATCATCCAATATAGCCTCAGGTCCATGCCAGACACAGTGGGAGAAAGCAAAAGCACAGACATAGACCCAAGATTTGATATTACATTCTAGTTGAAGAGGTCATGCAATACTAAATTGAAGATTTTGTGGATACTGATTTCATAATCCAACAATATTAAAAACATTTCCAAAATTTAAAATTGCCTGACAGTCTTGGAAAACGTTGGAACTTCCAGTGAATGATGAAGGGCAAAACATACTCCTCTCTCTCTCTCTCCTCCCTCCTAAAATCCTCATATGTGACAGTCGATGAATTTTTTAAAGCATTAATTCACAAGGACAAAGAGAATGAGAGAGAAAATTATAGGAACAAAATTTTGGAAGCTGGCAAGTTCAGTATGCCCTAGAAAGCTTACTCTTGAGCCAGCAGTAAGGGAAACTGAGGTGCAACCTGAATTGTACCACAGAATGCCCAAAAGTCTTAGCATTGGCTGTCTAAGTTCACAGAATCTGGCAACCGAGATAATACCCTATAGGCAGAGAAATATGATTTGTCCAAGAAAACAGACCTTAAGATACTGACAATGGTAGTTCCACAGCCAAAATAACCTACAGTGAGACTTCCATTCTTAAAGGTCCATCCCCAGGTGCAGAGTTACCAATTGCCTTTTTAGTGCTCTACTATTAAAAGGAGCAGACAGCTCAATTTATTTCTAAAGAAAGCCTTTAATATGAAAGAGGAAGATCAAAAAAAAAAAAAAACTATCCTCAGAGACACATAAAAGGAGCTATTGGCTACGTGAAAAAAACAGAGTTCTATTTTTTTAAAAAAACCTAGAAAATAGTAAAGAGCTCTTGGAAGTTAAAACTATAATTATATAAATGAAAAATTCAATAGAAAAATTATACATAAAGATAAGTACATCTCTCAGAAAGTAAAGGAAAAGTAAAAGAGATTGAAACTAGTGAGACAAAACAATTGGAGGATCAGTCTGGGAATTCTAATATCCAAAAAATAGACATTCAGGACAGAGAAAATATGGAAAATGGGAGAAAATTACCAACAAACAATTTAGGAAACAAAAGTTTCTAGACTGAAAAGATGTAGTATTGATTTCCCAGACGACAAATGAAAACAAACAATAAGAAGGCATATCACCATAAAATTTTAGAACAGTAGGGGCAATGAGAAAGTCCTAGAAGTTCCCAGAAATTAAAAAAAAAAAACAAACAGCAGATCACATACAAAAGATAAGGATCCTACAAGACAAGAGAGGCTACTACCTCCAAAATTCTGAGGGAAAATCATTTCCAGCTTAGAATTCTATACCCAGCCAAACTATCCATTGAATGTGCAGGCTGACTTAAGACCTCTCCAGACATGCAAAGTCTCAAAAATTTGCTCTTATGCACCCTTTCTCAGGAAACTACTTGAAAGGATATTCCACCAAAGCAAGAGTGTAAACCAAAAAAGAAGAAAACATGGGATCCAGGAAATAGACACAACTCAGTAGAGAGACAAGGGGAATCTCCGAGGATGATGGTGAATGAAGATCACAAGCTGTCAGTTGTGCACTAGTGCACATTAGAGCAGGCCTGAAGACTCAGCGAAGACAAAACTAATGAACACCTGTGTTTGAATGGATTGAAAGAATATTTCCACAATTTGAAGAGAGTTTGGGGTTAACTTAATGATGAGCAAACAAAGCAAATGAAACAAAAAGTTTATTATCTTTAGGGGACACAAAAAGTTGGGCAATTCAAGAAAAGTAAATATTGTATAGCAAATGGTTCAGTTCAAAACAGCCTTATACAGCTATCATAATGCAGCATTGTTGATCTAACAAAAGCTATAACATAACAATGATGGAAGGATTAATGGAGGAGAATTGTGACCATAAATACTGGAGATAGGAATGGGAAAAAACAAAATCCTAATCTTCCAAAGAGACAAGTTAATAGATATTGCCTATAACTAAAAATATCAAGAAGTGTCCACATAAGCACGCTATTTAGAGGTACAGAATTAGATACCAAAACCAACAGCAAAAGGGAGCTGAAAGTGGTTGCAAGATTCCAAGAGTTGGTCTGGCATCCTAGAAACCTTTTTTTTTTTTTGCAATAATTCTAGTGCAACTATTTGACTCTTTAACTGATGTTCATGTATAACTGATGAAAATTAAAACTAAATTTAAAAAATAAGAAAATGAGTATGTGGGCGTGTCTCAGGAGAAGGTGGAGGATAGGGACATATACTAAATGTGCTTTTTGTAGGAAATGAATTTTAAGAAACAATATCAGTGATTAACCTGAATATTCTTTTGGATTACTTTATAGACTTGAATCAACTCACTAGGTGAAATCCATACTTTCTTTACAATAGAGTAATAAAATAGTACAGGCTCCCTCAAAAGGGGAAAAGCCTAAAAGAAGAACAAGCCACCCATTCAGCTAAGAAAAGCAGAAGCCGCTGAGAAGAACTAAACTAAAGCAAGACAGTTTCCTGAACACTGCTGAATAGGGCATCAAATTACAAAGAGGAAAACCTAAAGGTCTATGGAATAATAGAGTGCAGCCAGGAGAAGTTTAAAGGGAAAGGAGAAAAAACTTGAAAGAATAATGGCAGCCAATGCCAGAAGCAAGTCCCCTTACAGAGGAGTCAAGTTACAGAGTTTCCCTGACTTCAGAACTGGAAGTAGATTTTCCCGCTTTCCTGAATGGTGAGTCATATTAGAACACATAGTACAGTCAGTCCGACCAAACATTTGTCAAGCATTGAGTAATCTTTAAGTCCTTAAGAAATTTTGATTCTTCCATAATCTAAAGAATAAACTGTTTTTTAAAAGAAAAAAAAAAGAAAGACAAAAATAATCTGTTTTCTCCCCTATTTATTGAATGTCTTAACAAGGATCACGCTAGTCTACTATGGGTAGGTCATATAACTGTCATTAATTGTCTATGGGAATGTATCTTTCCATAATTATCTCAGAATTTCCTGCTATTGTAACTTGAGCTAGAATAACCCAACACTAGGACAATTCTGTTTCTGTGATAGAGTTAATTGGATTCACGCTTGAGGATGCAATTAGTGGACTGGTCAGGATCTTCTCTTCTGGCTTTCTTGCTGTCCACATTTTGGCCATTCTGGTACTCATTAACACCTCCACTAGGGTGTTTGGAGGGAAAATGATGGAGAAACATTCAACATTTATTTTTCTATTTTCTAACTGGTCCTCTATCCAGTATTGGCTTTAGTTAGATTTGAGGACTACTTTTAGATTTGATTTATTTGTATTCTCCCCACGCTCCCTAATTTACAGATTCTTCCTTAGGCAATAAAAATTCAATTTTTTAAAACTTTTTATTGAGGGTCCCAGAGTCAGACCTGTAGGTGGAACTCACAAATTCAGGCATCAGTGAGGGTAGTGGGAGTGCCTACCCTGATTGGAATTTTATTTCACAAAGCCTCAAAGCCTTCATGGAAGAGCTCACTAAGAAGCTGGGACTAATAGTTGGCCCCCACCCACAGTCACTCCGCCTCTCCCCAGCAAAAAGAAAGGCAGCCAGGAAATAGAGGCTTTTCCTTAACCGAGGGGAAGCTGTTCAAATGGAAAAGAAATTTACCCAGAAGAGAACATGAGGGTGAAGTAGTCTAGGCTACCTTAGGCATTGAAGGAGAAGACCTTTTGAGGTGCCTTCCAGGAAAAATCACCAGTGGGGAGGCTGGAGGGTTGTATAACAATTGAAACCAGAACAATTGAAATGAAAGAGGCGCCAGGGGGCGCTGCTGGCTAACGGCTGGGGTAGCCTTTTCCCTGATTCTGCACGTGTGGATAATGTCCACAAGGGACAACAGGGGCAGCAGCCCCCGGGGAGATGTCATGACACTATCAAGAGGACAGGCAGTTAGCGTCTCTGAGCAGAGGGAAGGAGGGGGACCGTCAGCCTGACTGTAGCTTGGGCTGCTGTAGCCTGAGGAAACAGAGGCTGTGTTGAGTGAGTCTTCTGTCCGGGAAAGTAGAGGAAATCAAAGAATGAGTAAGTCATGTTTCCTGTTTTCAAGGAGCTTTTAGCCTACCACCAACAGTTCTACTACAACTATATATTTTTTAAAATAAATACTTTACATACCACATACCAAAATCGTTTCCAGATGGATTAGAGAGCATCCGAAAAACTGGAAGAAAATAGAATTGAATAGTTAATATAAATTTGAAAGAGGAAGGGATGTCTAAGCTTTCATAACAGCAGTGAAAAAACCATAAAGGAGATTGTCAGATTTAATTACATAAAAATGATAACTTCTGGATATTAAAATATAAATAAATAAAATACAGACAATGGGCTGAGGAAAATATTTGGTTAAAATGTAACTGACAACAGGTTAATATTTTTTTCTATAATGAACACATACAAATAAAAATGAAAAATCATAATGCCCTAATAGAGAAATAGACAAAAATCTTGAAAAGTCAATTCACGATAAAGAAAATGCATTTAGGAGACAAATACAAAAAATAGGAAAATGTTAACTCACAAGTACTTGAAGATTGCAAATTAGAAATAGGGTGTCTTTTAGCTGTTAGCTCAGGGACAATCATCCTCAAACAAAAAAAGAGGAAGATAGGCAGCAGATGTTAGCTTAGGGCCAATCTTCTTCACCAAAAAAAAGAAAAAAGTTAAAAAAAAAAAAAAGAAGGTGTCCTAAAAGTACACACGTGCACAAAATTCTTAACGCTAATGAAGTTATTGTAAAACAGGATCTCCCATATATTGCTGGTGACAATATAGTTACTATAACTTTTTGGAAAGCAATTGCAGTTTGGCAATGTATATCAAGAACCTCAAAAATATTTATATTCACTGACTCAGTAATTATGCCTCTGGAAATCCATCCTAGGAAATACTACAAAATAAGGATTTTAATTAACAGAGTGTTCACTAAGAGCCATTTATTCTGACAAAAAATTTGAAACAAGGTAAATGTCCAAAATGGTTAAGTAAATTGCAACAGTTGATTCAAAATGTTATGATGATTGTAATAACATAGAAATACCTATACTACGTTGTTAATGGGGCAGAATACAAAATTTTATATCAGTTTGATTATAACTTTTTAAAAAATCAACAAATTTTTCTTAAAATGTACAGAGAAAAAGATTGAGAACAAAGTTTTGTTTTCCTGGATCTGGTTGTCTGGAGAACTGTGGATGTCCCATTTCTTTATTTTTTTAAACTTTTCTTATTTTCCAATTTCTAAAAATTCTTTATAACATGAAAACATATTTAAAAATAAATGTCCACAAAAATCGCTTGTATTTCCGTATATTTACAATGAACAATCTGAAAAGGAAATTAAGAAAACAATTTCATTTACAATAGCATCAAAAAGAATAAAATAGGGATGAATCTAACAAGGAAGTGAAAGACTTATACACTGCAAACTATAAAACGTCGCTGAAAGAAATTAAAGAAGGCACAAATAAATGGAAAGACATCTCATATTCATGGATTGGAAGACTTTAATATTGTTAAGAATGTCTGTGCTACCCAAAGCGATCTACAGATTCAACACACTCTCTATCAAAATCCCAATGGCAATTTTTCAGAAATAGAAAAATTCATCCTAAATATTATATGGAATTTCAAAGGACCCTGAATAGCCAAAACAACTTAAAAAAGAACAAAGTTGAAGACCTCACACTTCACAATTCAAAATATATTGCAAAGCCCACATCATCAAAACAGTGTGGTACTGGCATAAAGACAGACAAATAGAGCATGGAATAGAATAGGGAATAAACCCTCACGTACACGATCAGATGATCTTCGATTTGTTGAAGTTGTCTTCCAGTTGTCCCAGCACCATTTGTGGAAAGGCTATTCCTTCCCCGCATTGAGTTGTCTTGGCCCTCTTGTCAAAAATCAATTGTCTATAAATGTGAGGGCTTATTTCCAGACTCTCAGTTCTCTTCCACTGAGTTATATGCCAGTCCTTATGCCAGTACCACACTGTCTTGATTACTGTAGCTTTGTAGCAAGTTTTCAAGTCAGGAAGTGTGAGTCCTCCAACTTTATTTTGCTTTTTCAAGACTGTTTTTGAGTTTCCATAAGAATTTTAGGATTGGCTTAACAATTTCCGTAAAGAAGCCAACTGAGATTTTGATAGGGATTGCACTGAATCTGTATACCAATTTGGGGAGTATTGATATTTTGACAATATTAAGTATTTCAACCCATGAACATGGGATGTATTTCCATTTATTTAGGTCTTCTTTAATTTCTTTCAACAATATTTTGTAGTTTTCAGGGTACAAGTTCTTGACTTTTGTTAACTTTCTTGCAAAGTATTTTATCCTTTTTGATTCTATTAGAAATGGAATTGTTTTCTTAATTTCATTTTTGAGTTGTTCATTGCTTCAGTTTAGAAATACAATTGATTTTCATACATTGATATTGTATCCTGTAATCTTGCTGAACTCATTTATTCTAATGGGCTTTTTTTGTTGTTGTTGTTGCACCTTCTTTGGGATTTTCCATATACAAGGTAATGTCATCTGCAAATAGAGATAGTTTTACTTCTACATTTCCACGCTGAATGACTTTTACTTTGTTTTCTTGCCTAATTGCCATGGCTAGAACCTCCAGTACAATGTTGAATAGAAATCATGAGGGTGCACATCTCTGTCTTGTTTCTGATCTTAGAGGGAGAGCTTTCAGTCTTTCACCATTAAGTAGGATGTTAGCTGTGGGTTTTTCATAGAAGCCCCTTATCATGTTGAGGAAGTTCCCTTCTATTCCTAGTTTGTCGAGTGTTTTTATCATGAAGGGGTGTTGAATTTTGTCAAATGCCTTTTTTCTATGTCAAATGAAATGATCATGTAGTTTCTGTCCTTTATTCTAGTGATGTAGAGTGATAAATACATGATTGATTTTTGGATTTTGTCTTCATTCTTACCTGAACTCCAAGCAACAGTAACACAGTTTGAGCATTCTCTCCTTTTTGAAACACTCTGCTTTCTTCTCTTGACTTCTATTATTCTATTTTTCTCCTGCTTCACCGATTCCTTTTCCTCAGTCTCTTTCTGAACGCTGAGTGGCCAGCCTTTGTCCTGAGCCCTCTTCTCGTCTCTATCTGCACTCTCCTTACATGATTTCATCCAGTCCCATGTTCAGCTCCATGCTAATGGGCCCCCAATTTATATCTCCAGCCCTGATCTCTTCTTTGAGCTCAGAGCAATATCCCACTGCCTCCTCCGTGTCTTCATTTTCTATTGACAACTCAAACTTAACTTGATCAAAACAAAGTGATTGTTTTTTACTTTTTTCCAAGTCTTCTTTAGCTCAGTTAATGTCCCCAAATTGCACCCTTTTGTATAAGCCAATAACTAGAATTCGTCTTAATTCTTCTTTTTCCTTCACCTTCCAAATCCAATCCTGTCATTTCTACTTCAAAAATACATCCCGACTTCGGGCCAGCCCTGTTGCTTGGTGGTTAAGTGCGCGCGCTGCGATGCTGGTGGCCCCGGTTCGGATCCCGGTTGCGCATCGAGACACCACTTCTCTGTCCATCCTGGGGCTGAGTCCCACATACAGCAACTAGAAGGATGTGCAGCTGTGACATACAACTATCTACTGGGGCTTTGGGGGGAAAAAATGAAATAAATAAAATCTTTAAAAAAAAAAAATACATCCCGACTTCAATGACTTCTCATCATCTGTATTGCTAAGGGCTAGTCCAAGCCACTCATCTCTCTTCTCCGGACAAGAACCTCCTCATAGCTTGCTTTCCCATTGTCAGTTCTCTATGCAGCAGCCTGTTTAGGTTTTAAAAACCTAAATTGCATCATACCACCTTCTTACTTAAAAATTTTCATTGCCCTCCATTTCTCCATACTAAAACCCAAAGCCTTTATCATGGCCTAAAAGATCCAAAATGATCTGGACCTGACTACCTCTCACCCCTCTTCTCTCATTTACCATACCTTGTCACACCATCTTTCATTTTGTCCTATCATATGCCAAACTTCTTCCTGCCTCAAGGAATGGCTGGCTCTTTGTCATCATTCATCTTTGTCAACATTCAGCTCAAATGTTTTCTACCTTGAATACTCCGTCTTAAGGAGCAACGATCACACTTCACTCCCCAGTCACTCTGTATTCTATACCATTTAACTTTTATTTTCTATAAAGAAATAAATATTATGATATGAAACCATTCTATTTATTTGCTTACCTTTCTATAAAATAATCCATCTTCATCCACTATGTAATGTAATGAATGTAATAAGCTCCATGAGAGAAAACACGCTCTCAACAGTGTCTGACTTCAGACAGTATCTGACACATGGTCGATGCTCAATTAGGGTTTGTGGAAGGAAGGAACAGGATAAGTGAGAGAGACAAAAACCACAGAGCATCTTTCCTGAAATAACTTGTAGTTTGGATAAAGAAATGTATATTCATTCATTGAAAATAGTTCTGAATATCTAGTATGTACCAGGCATTTTGTTAGTAGCTGGGGACACAAAGCTGCCCCCACTGTCTTTGTCCTAGTTCAGGCCCTCATCATTACTTGCTTTAATTTCTACAATAATCTCAAAAATTTTTAATGAATGTTTTCAAACATAGAAAACATAGAAAAGTAGAGAGACCAGTATAATCAGTTCTCAGACTTAATTACCACAGCTTTGCCAAATATGCTTCGTTTAGTTCTTCTTTTCTTTTTCTACTTTTTTCTTTGCTGAAGTATCCTAAAGCAACGACAAAAGTCATGTCATTCCATTTCTGCATCCTTCAGTAAGCATCTCTAAAAATACGAGTGTTTTCTTAAATAACCATTATGCCGTTATCACCTTTAACAATAATTCCATGTTAATATCTAATAATTTGTCAACAAATTTCCCTAATTGCCTCAAAAATATGTTTTATGATTGTTTTGTTTGAATCAGGATCCAAATAAGGTGTATACATTGCTTTCAGGTGTTCTTTTAATCAAGTGTCCCCCTGCCATTGTTTGTTTGTCTGCTTATTTGCAGAAACCAGGTCAGTTTTTCTATAGAATGTCTCACACACTAGATTTGCTTTTTTGGCTTCCTTGTGGTGTCTCTTTCTATTGTCCTTCATATTGTCTGTAAGTGTAATTTAGTTTTAGAATATTGACTAAATTCAGGTTCACCTTCTTGGGGAAGAGTATTTCATATGTAGTGCTGTGTACTTTACTCCAGGAGGAACGCACTAGTTTTTCCACCTTGAGAGATGCTAAGAGGGATCAATGGGTTCAGTAAATCTCTCTGTTGTAAGGTTCCCCTCAACCTTTCTCTCATGTAATGCTTCCATACATTACATGTTGCCTGATTCAATTATTTAATTAGGAATTGCAAAATGATGCTACTCTAATTTTATCATTCCTATCATATTTATTACTTGGAATTCTTCTTTAAAAAAGGATGCTTTCATATAAAATAGAATATTATGATATGAAACCAAATATTATGGTTATTTGGTTTATATATATTATGTTATAATATTATAAACAATATATTATATTATTATAAACAATTATTATATTATAATATAATATTATAAACAATATATTATGTTTATATATATAAATCACAATATGTGATATATATATCACTATATATTATGATATTTGGTATAAATGCAATACGTATAAGAAAGTAAAGATAAATGCTTAATTTTTTTCCTTTTAATTACTAATTTTCAGAGTAAGAAATTAGTGCCCTAGTTACTCAGTAAGCACCCAGTGAGTTGTTAGAGTTATTCTTCTCTTTCTTTCCTCTGTTGGTTCTTATTCTCATTCTTTCTCTCTCTTTCTGTCTCTGTTAGTATCACTATAAATATATTGGTTTTTATATATTCAATGTCTATCAATTCTAGTCATTATTTTTTGATGCTCCAATGGTCTCATAACTGACTAATGGAAGCTCCTTCATATTGGCCCCTGTTCATAGTCCATTAATCTTCCTTGCTTTGTGATACAAGGTGTCCCAAACTGATCTTGTAAATTCCTGCCCAGATCCAGAATCAGGCGTTTCTCCAATGAACCCTGTATTATTTTAGTGGGGAATGGTATTTAGACAACACAATCCAGGCGCTGGTTGTGCTCATTGTTATTGGGTTGTCCTTGCCTCTTGGTCTCTTCTATATACAGAGGCAAGAAATGCGTATTTTTGGGCCAGCCCTGTGGCTTAGTGGTTAAGTGCACGCGCTCCGCTGCTGCCGGCCCAGGTTCGGATCCTGGGCGTGCACCGACGCGCCGCTTCTCCGGCCATGCTGAGGCTGTGTCCCACATACAGCAACTAGAAAGATGTGCAGCTCTGACATACAACTATCTACTGGGGCACTGGGGGAAGAAAATAAAATTAAATAAAAAAATTAAAAAAAAAAGAAACATGTATTTTTGAAATTTTAAAATAAAATAACTTAGTAAATATATGCAGTTTACTGTATGTTAATTATATCTCAATAAAGCTGTTAAAAATGAAAACAAAAATAATGCACATCAATAGGTTCTATTTCAATCACTATTTTAAGTCTCAACAATGGTAAGATAAAGATGACCATGTTTTATATGGAAAAGTACTTAGCACATAACACACTGCTATACAGCACTCAGAGTTCAGCAAATAACTGCTGGCCAATTATTTTCCATATAGGAAGTCTATAAGAGAGATCAAGAAATCCTAAGATTTATTTTTAAGTGAAACAACTAGGTACATCTGGAAAATAAAATTTGAATCCACCTAATATCTTATACCAGAATAAGTCTCAGAAGGATCGAAGAAGTGAACGTAAACAATGAAACCTCAGAAGCACCATAAAAAAACCATGGGGATTTTTAAAAATGAAGTTGTCAGAGATAAGTATGACCCCAAACCCAAAACAATAAAAGAAAAAATTAATTAATTTGACCACAAAAAATAAAATTTCTGTGTAGTAAAAACCATCATGAGCAAAATTAGAAGGAGACTGACAAACTGAAACAAAATATCTGCAATTCAGGTCACAGAGTAAGAGCGAATTTGCATAATAGAGAGCTCCTACCAAATTTGTTGAAAGACCAACAACCTACTAGGAAAAATGGCACAGGATATGAACAGACAATACTCAGAAAAGGAAATACAAATGGCTCCAAAATATATGAAATGATGCTTAATTGACTCACAGTAATAGAAACACTTACAGATGAAAGCTAAAATCAGTGGGCAAACAGTAAAATCAATAAATTTTACTAAATCTTGGTCCTTGTCCCTTTAATATTCTGTGTGACCAAATGGGAAGCATCCATAAAGTGCCTCTGCTGCACACTGAGGCACGATGGTTGTTTTGAGGAAAAGCACTTGTGTAATTGAGTTACAAGCTGAACTGGCCTCTTTTTTCATGGAACATCATTTTTACTGGAAAAAACAACTTGAAAGACAAACTGTGGTTATTCAGACATGAGTATTTGGCAGATGTTTCCTTGAAATTAAACAAAGAGAGCCTGTCACTTCAAGGGAAATTATTAACAGCCAATTACTAATGATAAAATTTGAGCTTTCAAGCAAATTTGCCACCATGAACTTCACAAATTCTCAATATTTAAAGACTTTTCTGACAAGATGAGTAGTGATGTTAACAAATGTGATTTTTAAAAATAAATATAATGAAATATGTCAACATTCAGAAGACCTGCATAAGCCATTGAACCAATATTTTCTAAATGATCAATGCATGATTTTCCAAAATCATACATGAGTATGGGTAAAAGATCCATTCAAAAGTGCAAGAGAGACCAATAGATTTTAATATAAGAGAGTACAAAAAAGCTCACTGATATGCTTTCAGATTTCCATTGTAACTAAGCTAAGAAACTACCACTTACCCAGTTTTGGTGTATCAAAGAAGAATATCCACAAATATCTGAATAGGTTATTAAAATCCTTCTCTCCCCGCTTGGGGCCAGCCCTGTGACCTAGTGGGTAAGTTTGGCACGCTCTACTTCAGCAGCCTCGGTTTGCTTTCCAGGTGCGGACCTACACCACTCATAGGCAGCCATGCTGTGGTGGCAACCCACATACAAAACAGAGGAAGATTGGCACAGATGTTGTTAGCTCAGGGCAAATCTTCCTCAAGCAAAAAAAAAAAATCCTCCTCCCTTTTCCAACTACATATCTGTGCTCACACAGATTATCTACACATGCTTCAACCAAAACAACATATTGTAACGGATTGAATGCAGAAGCAGATATGAAAATTGAGCTGTCTTCTATCAAGCCAGGCATTAAAGAGATTTGAAAAATGTAAAAACAAGCCACTCGTCTCACTAAACTTTTTTGTTGTGGAAAATATAGTTATTTTTCATAAAATATGTTAACAATTAATGTTTTTATTATTTTTAAGTAAATTAATAAATGTTTTTAAATTTCCTCATTTTTAGTCTCTAATATGGCAAATAAGAATAGATATAGGGCACATACTCAAAAGCTCTTTGGGGGTCCTCAATAATTTTTAAGCATATAAAGAGTTCCTAAGACAAAAAAGTTTGAAAATCATTGTTCTAGAAAATTACAAATTGCCAAAATCCCAGAAAAGAGATATCAAGGCAAGTCAATTACCATAGAAGAAATTAAAATCTATAGTTATCTCTCAATAAAACATACATTCTACCAAATCTTGAAGGCACACATACACCACATTACTACATAAATTTTTCCAGGGCATGAAGGAAAATCTTCCAAATTTGTTTCTTTGATGCCAGCACATCAATACATACACAGACACATTCACACACACAGATCTTACAAACAATCTCATTTGTAATATGCTTTGTGAAGAGATATTTATTCCAGAAATGCAAGAGAGGCTCAATATTAAGAACGCTATTCACCATATTAATAAGTCAAAAAAGAAAAATCATATGAACATCTGCTTCGTTATTGAAAAAGCATTTGATAAAATTCTAAATCCATTCCAAAATGAAATAATAAAATTACTGAAAGAAACCATGGGATAACTTTTTAAAAATAATCTCAGAATGTGGACAATCTTTCTTAGCAATCAATTTCTTGATGAGTGCCAATCCAGTGGAATATAAACATGGAAAAGTTTTAATTTTTCCTCTAATTACTAGTTTCAACTGTATTGTGTCAAATTATCTTTTCTCACCCCTTAACAGAAATCTAAGAAAGCATCTATGAGTTTCTGGTAACTTCAGCTTATTAAAACTCAGTCCAGGGCCGGCCCCGTGGCTTAGCGGTTAAGTGCGCACGCTCCGCTGCTGGCGGCCCGGGTTCGGATCCCGGGCGCGCACCAAAGCACTGCTTCTCCTGCCATGCTGAGGCCGTGTCCCACATACAGCAACTAGCAGGATGTGCAACTATGACATACAACTATCTACTGGGGCTTTGGGGAAAAAAATAAATAAATAAAATTATAAAAAAAAAAAAACAGGTAAACATTTAAAAAAAAAAAAAAACTCAGTCCAATTCAGTTTAAAACTCTAAACTGATCTAGTTCAAAGCTTTCCCATCCACTATCACTGGTTAAACTTGTGCTTGAGTAAAGAGACCATAAAATTTATAATCCAAATTGGCACTCTTGAGTGAAAGTTGGCACTACTAATAATAATACATTGGTCATGTACTGAGGCTGTCCTGGCCAAATCAGATGAATGGACACTCTAGGTCCAAGGACTTGAAATGGGGACAGGGGACCCTTCTCTGCTATTTCAAGCCCCTCCCCTGTGGATTCTAAATCTCGTCCCACAGGTGTTGGGAGCAGGAAGGAGGGACAGAGAAGGCAGAAGCCATCTTGCATGTCTGGCAATATATTGGTGGTGAAGAGATATTCTTGGTTCTGTTTGTTTCCAAACAATACAAAGTTGGAAGATCACCTAGTTCAGCACCCTCCTTGTACAAATGAGAAAACGGAGTCCCGTGTAGACGAAAGGACCCTTGCGAGGTGGCATACCTAGTAAGTGGACTGAAGCTTGTCCTCCCAACTCCTGTCCAGTATCCCTTTGCTGCTTCTCTTACATACGCCCATCAGAGCCAGGACCAGGGAGAGGCCTTGGGACATACTCACCTCAGGTGTAATAAGGGGGTGCCAAAGAAACTCAGTAATCAAGAAAAATAATATCGCAATGCAATAGTTTTAAAAAGCAAAAAATCCATGACAAACAAAATATCACAATTTTAAACACAGACAGCATCAGTATTCCTGACATCCTCCTTCTGCCTTAGGCTCTAAAAACCATAGTACATGTGGCTTTAGATGTCTAATATTCATCTCAGACTGAACATGTCTAAAACAGAACTCTTGGGCTTCACTCTAAACGTGTCCCTTCCTCAGGCTTCTCCATCTCTGTAAATTCATCAGGCTCAAAACCCAAGAGCCATTCTTGATTCCTCCCTTTTCTTTGCTACCTACATCCAACCCATCAGCAAGTGATATAGGCTCTACTTTTGAGTTATATTTCCCATCTCCAATAGCCTTTATCTGGAAGGCTACCACTCTTCTACATCCTGCTAGGAGCATCCCTACCTGCAATAGCCTCCTAACTTCCTGTTTTCACTGTTGTCCTCCTATAATTTGTCTCTTTAAAACATAAATCAGATCACATCCCTCCCCTGACAAAAACCCTCTCACAGTGTAGTGGATAGAATAGTGTCTCCAAAAAGACATATCCAAATCCTAACGCCCAGAGCCTGAGAATGTGACCTTATTTGGAAATAGATTCTTTGCAGATGTAATTAAGTTAGGGATCTTGGGATGAGATCATCTTAGATTTAGTGTAGGCCCCAAGTCCAATGACTGGTGTCCTTATAAGAGAAAGGAGAGGAAGATTTGACTCCGAGAGACAGGAAGAAGGCCAGGTGAAGATGGAAGCAGAGATTGAAGCGATGAGTCTATGAGACAAGAAATGCCAAGGATTGGTGGGAGAGAGGTAGGGAAGGCAGGAGAAGACATGGAACGGATTCTCCCCCAGACCCTCCAGAAGGAATCAACCCTACCAACACCTTGATTTGGGATTTCTGGCCTCCAGAACTGTGAGGGAATAAATTTCTGTTGTTTTAAGCCACCAAGTTTGTGGTAATTTTTTACAGTAGACCTAGGAAACTAATACAGGCAGCTTCCTGTTGCATTAGAATAAAATCCAAGGGGCCGGCCCCGTGGCTTAGCGGTTAAGTGCTCATGCTCCTCTGCTGGCGGCCGGGGTTCAGATCCCGGGCGCTCACCGACGCACCGCTTCTCCGGCCATGCTGAGGCCGCGTCCCACGTACAGCAACTAGAAGGATGTGCAGCTATGACATACTACTATCTACTGGGGCTTTGGGGGAAAAAAATAAATAAATAAAATTATTAAAAAAAAAAAAAAAAGAATAAAATCCAAGCTCCTAATCCTACTTTATAAGGTACTACATTACCTGACTTCTGCCCTCACCATAACTCCATCTCCGTTCACCCTCTCCCCCATCCACTATGCTGCAGCTTCTCTGTCCCTCAAACACAGCAAGATTACTTCTGCCCTAGGGACTTTGCTGTCCCCTTTGACTAGGAAGCTCTTCCCCCAGCTTACTACGTGGCTGATTCCTTCCCGTGATTCCACCGTCTGCTCAAATTTTGCCTCCTGAGTAGACATTTGTTATCCTCTTTGGTTACACAGCTGAAAATGCCAGATACCACTTTCCCAGCAACTTGGCCATGGCCACATGAGCTAGGCTTTGCCCATCAGATGTTGGCATAAAGAAACAAGGAACCATGCAGAATTCCTTCTGGAATGAGTGGTGACTGCGGCAGCACATAGATCCCGTTTCCAGTGGTAGCAGAGCCAGTGGCTTCAATACAGTGTCTGGTGGCCACTATCCAGCGTGATTGGGGTCAGACGAGCCTGCTGCAGTATCAGCCCCCAGTCATGACCGGGGCATTGTTCCTGTGGCTTACTCCCTAACGCTGATTCTCCAGCCCTACTACATATTATTCCACTACATTTTAATCTGCCTAAAATAATCCAGAAGTGGTTTCTACAGCTTGGAACCAGGGGTCTTGACTGATGTGCCTCTTTGGAGGCCCTCCCTGACCACACAGTGTCTATCCCCACAGTCGTGCTCTGCTCACTTATCCTATGTTGTTTTCTTCATAGAATTTCTCACTGTCTGAAATTCTTATTTATTTCACAACTAGTAATGTCTCTTCTACTGAGCATGAATGTTCCATAGGGCAGGAAGGAAGGGTCTCATTTTCCATTGTATTTCCAGTGCCTAAAACTCTTCTTGGACACAGTGGTCAGTCCATGAGTGTCTGTATAACAAATAGCCTTAATAAAGAAGTAGAAAAAAAGACAAGCACTAAACTTTAAGGAGTTTCAAATGACCAGGAACTTAACAGTGGAAAATTAAGATCTCTCAAATTATAATTATAAATTTAAGCTACTCTACGGTTAGTCCTCAGCATACAATGCCAATCACAAGCACCACTGCAGACAGGCTGATTGGAGGAACACTCTGAGCCTTGGGATTGTGAGGAAGTGCAGCCTCCATGCTGTTGGCAGGTAAGCAACGTTTCATGAAGGCCACACGGAGGAACCCTGAAGGACGGGTATCTCTCATACTATCAGCCTGTAATTCTGCCTTCCCTGCAACAGCACGGGGAGAGCAGTTCAGCACTGTCAAATCACGTATGGCCTCAGGTTGCCTTCTTGGGGGTCCTCGATGACCATTTCATCTGATTTCATCAACATAAAAATGTTGTATATACACAACGTAGTAATTATCTATTGCTGAATAACAAGTTACCACACATTTAGCAGATTAAACCAACACACAGTTCTTATCTCACAGTTTCTGTGGATCAGGAATCCAGGCTTGGCTTAGGAGGTCCTCTGCTCAGGGTCTCTTGCTTAGACTACACTCGAGGTGTCGGCCAGTGTTGAAGTCTCATCCAAAAGCCCGACCAAGGAGAGGTCTGCTTTCAAAGTCACGTGGCTGTCAGTAGAATTTCAATTCTTTTTGGGCTGTTGGACCAGGAGCCTCAGCTCCTTGCTGCTTGTCGGCCACAGGGTACCCTCATTCCCTTGCCATGTGGGCCTCTCCATTGTGGGGGATCGGAATTGGCCACCCCAAAATGTGTCTCTTTGGCTTATTTTTAAGGACAAGAAACTCTGAAGGAAACTTTGACCTTCCGCCTAACTGCCTAAAAGAATTTAAGATAGAAGGCTTTCTCCAGGAAGGAGCTAATACCATGAGATAACTACAATGTAATATCAAATAGGTGTGGTAGTCAGGGAGGGACCTAGGAAGGCCCATTTGATCACAGTCCTCTCCAGGTCCCATTGTCTTTGCAAGGCATGGCAGACATTTGTTTACCACACATTTGCTTTTCCACCTCCATGTGAATTGCCTCCCTCCCCTCTGAAGTTCCAAATCACCACCCCCAACATCCTCCTTTGTCTTTAGCTGTAGATGGTATTTAAGGTAGTGGCTTCTGCCATTTTGGCTGGTTACTCAGTCTTCCTGGTTTTCTCCCATGTACATGTTATTAAACTTTGTTTGATTTTCTCCTGTTAGTCTGCCTCATGTCAATTTAATTCTTAGACCAGCCAGAAGGACCTACAGGGTAGAGGCAGAGCTCTTCCTCCCCTATGCCATAGAGCAGCTCCCAACGTGGTGGCTTGCTTCATCAAAGCTAGCAAGGGAGAGAGTCTGCCAGCAAGACAGAAGTCAGAATCTCATGTGATCTATTTTTGGAAGTGATATCCCAGCCCTTTCACCAAATTCTGGTGTTTAGAAGCAAGTCATAGGTTCCCACACTCAAGAGAAGGGGATTCCACAAGGGCACGAATCACACGTGGTGGGGTCACTGAGGGCCTTATTTGAGGTTGTCAGCCACACAAATTAGTGTGTGGTGAAAGCCATAGATTCCATTCTTCTCATAAAGAGGCAAATGATAGAAATATTTTCTAAAAAGTTGTACTAATTCCATACAACATGAAAAGCACAAACCCAGGAACAAGTGACTGATAAATAAATATATCCCTGGCTCCCTTGCATGATATCAGGATCACTAAAGTGTGGCCAAAGAAATCCTCTGTAGTTTATCTGCTAAAGCCAGGAAATGGCACCGTGACAGAAGTAGCCCAGTAATTTTTCAGATTGTATTTCAAGAAACATTAGAATCTCTAGGCCTGCAGGCCTGGGAACAGGATAAGGAAAGCGGAGAAATGAGTGCTATGAGGCCTAGAGGATAGGACATTCAGCTCCCACCCCTACAGGGAATTCTGTGAGCTCTGCAGTTAAATATGATTAAAAATTTCCAACCCAATGCATGTTCCATATGAATCCTTCTCAGTGAAAAGATCTAGTTCTGTTCCATTACTCACTTTGGTGAAAGAATTCTAATGAGCAAATAGAGGTAATTGGCCTTGGGTACCTATGGAACTTCAAACCAAAAAATGAAAGAGTTAAAAAATGGGGATTCTACCTTATATTGGAGTCATATTAGTAGCTCAATAAAATTTCCAGCCTTAACTAAAGTGAAATATATAAAGCCCTTCTAAGCCCAGACTCTAGAGTTAGACTGCATGGGTTCAAACACAGGCTTTTCCTGTGACCTTGGGCACGTCTCTTAACCTCAGCTTCCTCATATGTAAAAGATGAATAACAGTACTTATCTCCCAGGGTTGTTGTGAGAACCAAACAAATTGATATTAAGTCAGGTAGTGCTGGCTACTATCCTATGCCCAGTACTGTTCTAAGTCCTCACAAGTAATCCTAGTAACCCACAAGGAATTGCTGCTTCCACATTTCACTCCCCCACCTACAACATGGGTAACCATGAGAGAAAGTTTTAAACTCTTTCTGGTTTTTATTCTTAAATTTCAGACTGAAGAGTTTTAACATAAATTTTATTTAGATCAAAAATTCTGCAAATAAAATAGTGTCTAAACAGACTCATCCACACTCATTTGACAATTTGCCTTCAGTATTTTATTCATAATGTACCACGAATTAAGTAATATTTAACTGCTGTTCATTTCCTTTTGGATGTAGTATGATGACACTGTCATTGCGGCATGAGACCAGTAGATGGCTGTCCACAGAAAGACAGAGACACCTGCAGTAAAAGTCTTTACAAGATAATTATAAAAGAACTACAAAATTAGTAAAGGAAGGCTATGGATAGAGACATTGAAAATACCAAGTTTGTAACGGTCTTAAGAATATTTTTAGATTTTAAAATGAAATAGATATTTAATTCTATTTTTTCACACTCAAGTCTTCATTACACTGCTGGAAGAAGTATGTATTTGGGTATAACCTTCCCAGAGGGCAATCTACTTAATACCAAAGTATTTAAAATACATTTATTCTTTGATTAAGCCATCAAAGGTCAGTATAACTAGTAATTAATAAAAGGCTTTTAGGATGAGACAAAAGATTTATCTACAGCAATAGTTCTCAGCTGGGGGTGATTTTGTCCCACAGGGGACATTTGACAAAGTCTGGAGACATGTTTGATTGTCACAACTGGATGGGAGTGGTTGCTACCAGCATCTAGTGGGTGGAGACCAGAGATGCCACTAAACATCCTACGATGTGTAGGACAGCCCCCCACAACAAAGAATCATCCGGCCCAAAATGTCAGTTGTGCTGAGATTGAGAAACCCTGGTCCAGAAGCATGTACCTCATGGTATTGTTTGTAAGAGTGAAAAATGGGAAAACACTCTAAAAATAGAGGACTAGTTCAATAAATTATGAATGAACCATCCATACAATTCAGTCATTAAAAAGAACGTTGCATAAGTGTGTATATATCTATATACATATATATATATATATTTTTTTTTTGGTGAGGAAGATTGGCCCTGAGCTAACATCTGTTGCCAATCCTCCTCTTTTTGCTTGAGAAAGATTGTTGCTGGGCTAACATCTGTGCCAATCTTCCTCTACTTTATATATGGGACACCGCCACAGCATGGCTTGATGAGCGGTGTGTAGGTCCGTGCCAGGCTCCGAACTTGCGAACCCTGGGCCACTGAAGCTGAGCACGCGAACTTAACCACTATGCCACTGGGCTGGCCCCGAATCTTCCTCTTTTTGCTTGAGGAAGATTGTCCCTGAGCTAACATCTGTGCCAATCTTCCTCTATCTTGTATGTGGGACACCACCACAGCACGGCTTGATAATCAGTGTGTAGGTTCGGGCCTGGGATCCAAACCTGCAAACCCTGGGCCACTGAAGCAGAACGTGCCCAACTTAACCACTATGCCACCCGGCTGGCCCCCAGAAGTATATTTACTGTGACAAAATATTCTGTGAATTAAGCAGCTTACTAAAGTGTACATAGAGTATGAGCTCATTTTTTAAAGCGATATACACATATCTGACGGTGTAAACAGGTGGTTTATCTCTGAATGATGGCATTCTGTATTTTCTTCTTCTGTGCTTATTGTCAATTTTTAATTTTTCTCCAATAAATATCTTACATCTAATATTAGAACATTACATTTTTCATTGAAATTTGGGGACTACAGCAGCTATTAACTTTCAAGAGAAAAATACAACAAACTGAAACTAAACCTTATAAACTAAAATAGTGATGTTTTTCATTACATTACATCAACCAGCTGTTTCTTTAGTTCTAGTCACAGCAACAATTTTTCCCATACATGCTGGGACATATTTTGCCTTTTTCTATACTGAAATTTTTTTTCTGTGGTTAAGGAAGTTAATTTGTTCACCATTTCCTCAAGTACTTGAAGGGGAAGGCAAGCCTAAGAATAGATGTACCAGATTTGCTGTTGAAAAAACTCACAAATGTACTTCTCGAGCTCTCCATTATTGAATTTCTGGTAGGCCTTTGAGCATTAGTAATATTTGAATGCTGCTGAAAGCTTTCTCTGAAGATGCATATTCACCCTCAGTACTAACGCAGTGGTGGTGTATCACACCCCAGGGAGCTCGGGCAATTGCATTTTTCTCCATTCATTGCTGGTAGCCATACCAATAAGTTAAAGCCCTAAGTTATGAAGACTCATTTAGGTTACAGCTAGTAAAATAAGAATGCAGATTTTTGGGTTTTCTGCTGTAAATTTTACTAATATAGTATTTACAGCTGATGGATGACATTTTAGAAGAACTGAACTGGAAAATATCCAAATCTTCATATTTAAATTAATTAATGGCAGCAAAATGTAGTATATGTTCTTTGTGAGCCAAAGAAAGCCAGCTATTAGCTATGCCTAATTATCAGCAAATAAGTAAGTCAACGCTATTATTTGATAAAAGTTTCAAGTACAATTTCCCTCCAAGAAACAGAAGAAAAAGGCTCAAGAAAGAGCCCTAACTGGAGGGGTCAGAGCTCTGTCATTCATTCACCAGTTCTGTGTCTGAGCAAATAACTCTCCTGCACTCAGCAGTTCACCTGTAAAATTCTATGAGGTTATTTACTCTTCTTTCTGCCCTGTATCAAAACGCACCTCACCTATTTCGCTCTAATGAAGCACTCCGTCATCTTTAAGTATACACGTCCTCATTATGCTCTCCGTCCTGGCTGCCCAGGACAGTTGACCACTCCTGGCTTTTCCACTGTACTTCGTCTCATACTTGATTACGAATAGACGCTCAGTATTAGGGAGATCTTGCAAGGTCTTAGCCAGCATTACTTTATCTGAACAGAGAGGAGATAACATGTTTTAGAATTAGGTAGACATCCTGGGTCTCCGGGCTGGGCCTGCGGATGGACAACACGCCCCAGGATCAGCCCGGCAGCCTGGCATTTTTGCCCTCCCTCTCCCCGACCCGGAGGACCCAAGTTCAGGTGCTTTCCGGAAACAGACTGTAGATGCTCCCGCCGATCTGGGAAGCCAGAAGATGAAATGTCACGAAGCATATTTCAGGCTATGAAAAATAACTACCTAGTAATTTAAAAAATAACATGTCCAAGTTATCAGTCATTTTTCCTAATATCCACGTGAGTTCAACTCAGAAAAGTTACCGACTTGGTCAGAGAACGATTGATTCGGTTTGCCTGGGAAGCAAAATTCGCACCGTAAAAGCCACAGGGGTCGTTTCGACTTGGCGGAGGCCAGGGGTGGGCGCACCAGGCAAAGGAGTTTCCCAGGTTTTAGGCCAGGTCGCATTCTCCCTGTCATCTCTGCCAGGTGGCCAGAGGAGCGCGGCGACCGCGCTGGCGGGGACCCCACCTCGCGGGGCTCTGACTCCGCCGTGCCGACAGGGGGCGCCCCAGCCGCGCCTTTCCCGCCATCTCCCCGGGCGCCTTGGCGCCGGCTCGCGCAGCCGCCTCCAGGGCCCGCGGAGCGATTCCTCTTCCGGGGCAGCGCCGAGAAGCGTGCGGGCCCCGGATGCAGACGCGAGCGGAGCTATATAAGCGCTACGCAGGCCGCACGTCTTTCTCTTTGAGGAAGACGGGCTCGCAGCCGTTGGGGAGGGTCTGTGCCCCGCTCCTGCTCCTGACTCACCGCTGTTCGCTCTCGCCGAGGGACAAGTCGGTCAGGAAGCCGCGCCGCAGCCATGGTGAGGCGGGGGGCGGGCCGCGCGGTTCCCGGTGTCGCCTCTGTCTGGGGTCGGCTGCCGGGCTGGCGGCGGGCGGGGAGAAGCGAGCCTCCTGGATCCGGTGCAGGCGCCGCGGAAATGGCGGGGGAACCTGGGGAGGGTCTTGATGAAGCTTCTCTCCAGAAACGTGTTTTTCTTCTCTGTGTAATAACAGGCGTTTAAAGACACCGGGAAGACCCCCGTGGAGCCGGAGGTGGCGATTCACCGAATTAGGATTACTCTAACCAGCCGCAATGTAAAGTCTTTGGAGAAGGGTGAGTGCACTAGTCTCAGGGTGAGACCTTGGGGCAAAACAGCGGTGAATTTGACTTGTTACTGTACAGGGGTGACTCAAAGGGAGGAGAAGCGACGAGTTGCTTAGCTTAGCAAGACAGTAAGAGTGATGCACGCTTGCTTATTACACCGTAGCTGGCGATGAGGAGAGAATTTCTGTGTTGAATGGCGGTGATAGTTTTATACGCTATTCTGAGCCAGCAGCAGGTAAAATTTTTGCAACCCACCTTGATTGTTGTGAATGACCTGAAAGGTGCTTTTATTTCCCTGTAGTGTGTGCTGACTTGATCAGAGGCGCGAAGGAAAAGAATCTCAAAGTGAAAGGACCAGTTCGGATGCCTACGAAGGTGAGATCAATCGTAGGTGCAGGAAGCGGCTCACGGTTATTGTATAAATTTGCTTTGCTCTTTTCGTGTAAGGGGTGTGGCTGCCAAGAGGGTTTTATATGCTGACGCTCACAATACAAACCGAAATCAAAATTGCTGGCAGAGTCGGGTCCGTATTAAGTACCTAATTTTTGGAGGTAACTGTAGAAGCCTTTTTGGTGTGGAATGGTGTTTTACAGTCGTGGGCACCAGGGATGCTGTCCTGGCTGAGTGAGTGGACTTGTATTGTAAAGGCAAGCGTCTGGAAATTACGTATGCAAAGAGGAATGAAGCCCTGAGAGATTTTCAAATGGAGTACTTCAGGGTAATGGTTTTTCAAATACTCTAAGAATAAGCATAAAACCATGAATTCTTGGTTTCTTTTGTTGCAGACTCTGAGAATCACGACAAGAAAAACTCCTTGTGGTGAAGGTTCTAAGACTTGGGATCGCTTTCAGATGAGGATCCACAAGCGACTCATTGACTTGCACAGTCCCTCTGAGATTGTTAAGCAGATTACTTCCATCAGTATTGAGCCGGGAGTCGAGGTTGAAGTCACCATTGCAGATGCTTAAATCACTTTTTTTAATAAATTGATTACCGGTTGTTAAGTTCTGTTGACTTTTATTTGTAATACCGGCAGATTTTGGGAATATGGAATTGTGCTGTGAAATTTATTCCACCCTTCAAATAGAATAATCAGAATGTGATGGATATCCTTTGGTGGTCTAACTTGTTGTATTGTATTTCCTGGAGGCCACTAATCCAGCTTACACTTGACATCTCTTGAAAACTGAATTCTGTTAACTAAATAATATGAGACCATACCATTGCTGAATGTATACAGTGCTTTATAACTGGCTGCATAGTTGGAGCTTTTCCAAAGAGTTTATGTCTGTGTCTTACCCCAGAAAGTATGATTTAATTGACATGGGCTGCTACGAGTCTTGTAAAAGGTTTCTGGGGTGATTCTAATGTGTACAGCCATGGTTGTGGATCTTGCACTAGAGGGCAAATAACTCAGGGAAGAGTAAACAATCTTGGTACTTAGGTTAACTCTTAGGCTCTGTCTGTAGCAGTATATTTTATATACTCCTTGGAATGTTTATTGAATATATGTAGGTCGTTCAATATGAACAATCTGTATTAACATGTAGTTGACATATAAATAATATATTTATGTTAACTTGAGTACTGAAAAGCATGTCATACAGGCCAAATTCATTTAGCCAAACCTCTATTGGCACCGTAATGGATAGCATTGCTTACCTGCCAGGCTCTGCTTCATTTTCTTGAATGAATACTTAAGTACTATTATTCCCATTGTGTAGATCTGGAAACTTGGTTTTGAGGTTTACGTTGCACAATGTCCTAGAGCTTTATAGTAGCATAGCTGAGATGTAAATGGGCTCATGGGATGACCATCCTCTTGATGTCCCATTAAAGTATTCAAGTTTTTGCTATTGAAATTTATTATCAGATATCCTTCTAAATAACGTTTAATTTTCTTTTAGAGAACATTTCTAGAAATATTTTTGACAAAAACATGGAAGCATTTTTGCAAAGTATAAAATTCCCTTCAGAAAATTAATGCTCTCACTTGAGCTACTTTTAATAAGATTACAGTCATGAAATTCATGTCTTTCCTCTGGGTTTGGGCCTAGGCCTTCTTTGGACTATTTTGTCCGTTGGCTTCACCATCTATGTTCTAAATGACCTTCAGCTCAGATTTCTCTACATTGTCAGATTGTTTACTAGACACTTACACCTTACACAGCTCAAAGTTGACGTCTAAAATGAAAATCATCTTTTCTCCCGAAAACCCTCTTGTTCTGCATTCTCTTTCTCAATCTGTGGTCCACCATACAGCCACAGGATCACTAATAAAACATTGGAATCCTCATGCCATTATCCCTTCTACCTCTCTTCCAACATCCAGGTCTTTTTGATTCTACCTTGTTTTCTCTTAGCAGATCTCCAAAAAACCAGAATTTGAACATCAGGAATTTGAATGGAACCGAATCTGAAGAGAACTATGCCAAATTGCTGAACTCAAACAAAATCTGAAGTATTTTTTAAATGCAAATGAACTACATAAATTTTTTTGAGGTTAACCATTTGTAACAGCATTAAATCAAGTGAACTTTTTTAACTAATTAGCTTGGGAAACAGTAAAAAACATGAAGATTTCATTGTAACTGTTCAGTAGACATTGGGCCATAAACAACTATTTCAAGAATTATACAATGAGTCAGGATGCTAAGGCCTGTAGTGATCCATTTTTTCATAGAGAAGCTGGGGTTCTTGGTTTAACTAGAAGTTGTGAAGGAGTTGTTAATCAAAAGCCAGCTAGTAAGCTACTAACCTGTCCTCTAGCCCAATTTTAACTTATCTACACTGGGGAGTGTGAAGAAAGCTGTTTAGGTAGCAGTTAGGATCATCTTAAAACTTAAGTATCTGTTAATGTGGCCCCCACAGAAGTACCTACAAGCTTGTTTTAATGATCTAAGTATATTGCAACATAGAGGTCTTCATAATACACTCAGTATCCTGAGAACTAATTGAAAAAAAGATCTGTAAAAACACTAAAGCCACTCATGACTAAAGAATAGATTATTGTGAAAAATGTCTCAATAAATCAAGATCACTGAAAGAACAGCTTTATGGCTTTCATACAGTTCTGAATTTTAGCTGATGTGTGCCAAAGTGACTGATAGATCAGCAATTGTAATTTTTCACACAAATAGTTGGAGCTGTATTTAAGCTATAGGCAATATTTAAAGAGCCTGTAATACAGCTGAAATGTAGCACTTAAAATGTTGGAAACTGCTGTATCTTCAATTACTTAAAGATTTAGAAATATCTGCTTGGAAAAAACCCCCGCAGGGCTTTTGAATGTTGTTAACGAACTAAAGATAGGTCAAGTAGTGCTAATGATGCCAATGATTCCGAGAGTTATAGGCTGGCTTGTGTGGATTAGGGAGGTAAAGGAAGGTTGAAAGTGGGAGGCCTCTCCAGGCCTTGTCTCATTGCCTTTGATTCACAGAGGACCGCTATCTTAGAAATGTGAGCTAAACATAATGAAGACAACAGATGCCACTGTGGCTGTGCAGTCGCTGGATCAGATTTCTTCACCTGACATCCCTGAGTGTGTATATGCAGGCTACGGGGATGTAAAGTGAACAGGCAAGAGGGTGAAGAAGTAGAAATTCCCATGCAGTCAGGACTGCTCCAAACCTAGTTACTTGAATATGTGGGCCTACTAAGATACTTAACTTGGAGCCTCAGTTCTCAAGTGCAAAACGAGAAAATTTGTAGTATCTATCTCAAGGGCATATGTATACGGGTTTTCCTTTGTCTCTGGGAGACATTTTCCAACAAAATCAGGACTGGCTTGCTAAGGGCATAGATTTCTCGCATGGGGACCTTGATTCCCACAGGGTATGGTACGCTGCTGGCAGATGGCATTAGGCTAAATTACTTATAAGGACACTTTGAGAAGTATATTTGAATCCCCAGGGGCATGCCTTTCTAACTGCATCCTGCACCTAAAACGTGACCAAGCGGTTCTACCTATACTGGAGAACCTCACAAGCCCAAGTGTTATCTTTTGAAGGTAAGAGGAGCTAAATTAGTTCTTATTTCCTTCATCATAGAAACAGTGTATTTTACTTTCATAGCAAATTAAGCTCTTAGGACAAGGGAACTGAATCCTTCTATACATTTTTTTCTGTTAACTGCTTTTTTTGCTTTATATAGAACCCACCTCGAAAAGTATTGTTAATATTCTATTCTTCAGAACTTTTCAGGTACATATGAGTGTATGTAATTATAATCTATCTTCTCTTTATCTAGCTATATAAAATCTATATCTCTTTTTAAAAAATACAAATGGGACAGTACTAAACATTGTTATGTAAATTATTTTTATCCTTACTTATATATCTGGGAGATGTTTCTATATCTGCACATACCTCATTTGTTTCAATGAATATTGCATTGTATCCACCTTAATTTATTTAACCAGACTCCTATTGATGGACTTATAGATATTTCCCAGTTTTTTGCTATTAAAAGCATCGCTTCACTAAACATGCTTTTAAAATTGTCTTTGTTCCCTTGTACAACTATATCTATAGGATACATTCCTGGAAGTTG
Organism: Diceros bicornis minor; assembly: GCF_020826845.1. Lineage (NCBI taxonomy): Eukaryota > Metazoa > Chordata > Mammalia > Perissodactyla > Rhinocerotidae > Diceros > Diceros bicornis. The sequence continues at coordinate 9,868,620 of NC_080772.1, read as the reverse complement.
AATTTCTGAATTTTGGTTGCATTGTAGATATTAATATATAGTGGCTAATATAAAAGAATTAGCAAGTGACTTATTTAAGAATATTTGCTGTGTGTGCATGTATGAATGTTTTTCTGTGGTAGATAAAAGAGAAATAGATATTTCAGTCATAGGGTATCAGAATTTTTTGTGTGTGTGAGGAAGATCAGCCCTGAGCTAACATCTGTTGCCAATCCTCCTCTTTTTGCCAAGGAAGATGGGCCCCATGCCCATCTTCCTCTACTTTTTTATATGAGACGCTGCCGCAGCGTGGCTTGACAAGCGATGCGTCGGTGGCGCCTGGGATCCGAACCTGTGAAACCCAGGCTGCTGAAGTGGAGCACGTGCACTTAACTGCTACGCCACTGGGCGGGCACCCCAGAATTTTTAATTTTAAGATACTACCAAATTGATGCCCTCAAATGACTGCCCATTTATATTCCTACCAGTTGTGGAAGTGCAGTTACATCCATCTGCTGGACAAAAAAATATGTCATTATTTTAGTCCTGCCCTCTGTTTACTTCCTCTTTCTGGGACTCTTACTGATTGAATGACCTTCTGGAGGTCCTGGATGTCTCTTAGCTTTCTTTCATACACTCTTTTAGACTTTTTTATTATGTAATGTGGAATATTTCCTTGACTTTCTCATCTATCACTTTTATTGATTTATTTTTTCATTTTGATTGGTTTTTTTTCTAGTATCCTTATTCTGGAAAATTTCAAACATACACAGAAGTTGAGGAAATGGTATAAATGAACCCACTGAGCTCTAAGAATTGCCAACTGATGGCAGTCTTATTTCATGTATAACTCCATCCTCTCCCCCAACCAACCTTCAGATTATTTTGAAGTTAATGCCAGAATACACACATTTTTTCTCATCTAAATTGGAAATATAAGGACTCTTATTTTTTTATGGTTCAGTAGTGTTAAATATGTTCACATTGCTGTGCAGCAGATCTCCAGTACTTTTCCATCTTGCAAAACTGAAACTCTATACCCATTGAACAACTCCTCATTTCCCTTCCTCCCAGCCCTTGGCAACGACCTTTCTGATTTTTGTTTCTATGAGTTTGACTACTTTAAATACTTCATGTAAGTGGAATCATGAGTGGAATCATGCAGTATTTGTCTTTTTGTGACTGGCTTATTTCATTTAGCATAATGTCCTTAAGGTTCATCCTTGTGCCATGTGACAAGATTTCTTTCTTTTTTAAGGCTGAATAATATTTCATATCTGTATATACCACATTTCTTTATCCATTCATCCCTGGATAGACATTTGGGTTGCTTCCACTTCTTGACTATTGTGAATAATTCTGCAATGAACACAGGAGTACTAGTATCTCCTCGAGATGCTGCTTTCAATTCTTTTGGGTATATACCCAGAAGTGGGAGTGCTGGATCATATGGTATAACTGTATTTTTAAATTTTTGAGAAATCTCCATAATGTTTTCTATAGTGGCTGTACCATTTTACATTCCCACCAAGGCTTCCAATGTCTCCACATTCTCATCGACACTTACTTTCTGTTCTAAGATGGTAACCATCCTAATGAGCGTGAGGTGATGTCACAGTGTGTTTTGATTTGCATTTCTCTAATGAGTAGTGAAGTTGAGCGTCTTTTCATATGCTTGTTGGCCATTTGTCTACCTTTTTTTGGAGAAATGTCTACGTGAGTCCTTTGTCCATTTTTTTTTTTTTAAGGAAGATTAGCCCTGAGTTAACATCTGTTGCCAATCCTCCTCTTTTTTGCTGAGGAAGACTGGCCCTGGACTAACATCTGTGCCCATCTTCTTCTTCTTTATATGGGACGCCGCTACAGCATGGCTTGATAAGCTGTGCGTCGTTCCGTGCCCGAGATCTAAACCTGCAAACCCCGGGCCATTGAAGTGGACTTAACAGCTGCACCACCGGGCCGGCCTCACCTTTGTCCATTTTTTACCTGGGTTATTTTCGTTATTGTTGGGTTGTAGGAATTCTTTATATATTCTGAATATTAACCCATTATCAGATATATGAGTTGCAAATATTTTCTCCCGTGGTTGCCTTTTCATTCTGTTGATTGTCTCCTTTGATACTCAGATGTTAAGTTTGATGTAGTCCCACTTGCCTATTTTTGCTTTTTTTGCCTATACTTTTGGTGTCATATCTAAGAAATCATTGCCAAATCCCATGTCATGAAGCTTTTCATCTATGTTTTCTTCTAGGAGTTTTATAGGTTTAGGTATTAGTTTAAGTCTTTAATCCATTTTGAGTTAATTTTTGTATATGGTGTAAGGTAATTTTTGTATATGGCTTCATTCTTTTGCATGTAGATATCCAGTTTTCCCAGCACCATTTGTTGAAGGGACTGTCCTTTCCCCCATTGAGTGGTCTTGGCATCATTGCATTCCAGGAATAAATCCCACTTGATGTATAATCCTTTTAGTGTGCTGTTGAATTCGATTTGCTAGTATTTTGTTGAGGATTTTTGCATCAATGTTCATCAGGGATATTGGTTTGTAGTTTTCTTTTTTTTTTAATTGAGGTATAATTGATATATAACGTTAGTTTCAAGTATACAGTGTAATGATTCAATACCTGGATATAGTCTGTAGTTTTCTTGTAGTGTCTTTGGTTTTGCTATTGGAATAATGCTGACCTCATGGAATGAGTTTGGAAGTGTTCTCCTCTTCAGTTTTTCAGAAGATTTTAGGAGGATTGGTGTTCATTCTTCTTTAAATGTTGGGTAGAATTCCCCGGTGAAGCCATCTGATCCTGGGCTTTTCTTTGTTGGGACATTTTTGATTACAGATTCAATCTCCTTACAAGTCTGTTCAAATTTTTTATTTCTTCATGATTCAGTCTTAGTAGGTCATATACAGTAGTCCCCCCTTATTTGTGGGGGATGCATTCCAAGGCCCCCAGTGGATGCCTGAAAGCAGGGATAGTACTCCTCTATATACTGTGTTTTTCCCTATACGTGCATACCTATGATAAAGTTTAATTTATAAATGAGGCACACTAAGAGATTAAAAACAATAACTAATAATAAAATGGAACAATTATAACAATATAATATAAAAGTTATATGAAGTCTCTCTCTCTCTCAAGATATCTTATTGTACTGTACTCATCCTTCTTCTTCTTGTGATGGTGTGAGATGATATGCCTACATGTTGAGATGAAGTGAGGTGAATGACATAGGCACTGTGATGTAGTGTCCAGGCAGGATGGAACAGGATGGTGTGAGATTTTATCACACTACTCAGAATGGTGCACAAATTAAAATTTATGAATTATTTCCAAAATTTTTCATTTAATATTTTCAAACTGCAGTTGACTGCACATAACTGAAACCTTGGAAAGTAAAATTGCAGATAAGGGAGGACTACTGTATTTCTAGGAATTTATTTCTTCTAGGTTATCCAATTTCTTGGCATATAAGTGTTCATAATTTTCTCTTATAATCCTTTTTATTTCTGTAGCATCAGTTGCAATATTCCATATTTCAATTCTTTTTTTTTTTTTGAGGAAGATCGGCCCTGAGCTAACATCCGTGCTAGTCCTCCTCTTTTTGCTGGGGAAGACTGGCTCTGAGCTAACATCTATTGCTAATCCTCTTCCTTTTTTTTTTTCCTCCCCAAAGCCTCAGTAGATGGTTGTATGTCATAGTTGCACATCCTTCTAGTTGCTGTATGTGGGATGCGGCCTCAGCATGGCCGGAGAAGCAGCGTGTCGGTGCGCACCTGGGATCTGAACCTGGGCCACCAGTAGCGGAGCGCACTCAACCGCTAAGACGGGCTGGTGCCCATATTTCATTTCTGATTTCAGTTATTTAAGTAGTCTTTTTTTCTAGTTAATCTAGCTAAGGGTTTGTCGATTTTATTGATCTTTTCAACAATCCAACTCTTAGTTTCCTTGATTTCTCTATTGCTTTTCTATTCTCTATTTTGTTTATCTCCACTCTAATTTTTATTATTTCCTTCCTTCTGCTAACTTTGAGTTTAGTTTGTTCTTCTTTTTCTAGTTCTTTGAGGTATAAAGTTAAATTATTGATTTGAGATCTTTCTTCTTTTTTAATGTAAGCATTTACACGTATAATCTTCCCTCTTGTAGAACTCTTTTCACTTCATCCCGTAAGTTTTGTTTTGTTATGTTTCCATTTTCATTTGTCTAAAGATATTTTCTAATTTCCCTCTTGAATTCTTTGACTCACTGGTTTTTAAAAAGTGTCTTGTTTAATTTCCACATACTGGAATATTCCAGGTTTCCTTTTGCTGTTGATTTCTAGTTTCATTCCATTGCTGTCAGGAAAGATACTTGGTATGATTCCAATTTTAACTTTGTTAAGACTTGTTTTGTGGCCTAATATGTCCTCTGTACTGAAGAATGTTCCATGTGCTTGAGAAGAATGTGTATTCTGCTCTTGTCAGGTGGAATGTTTCTATATATGTCTGTTAGGTCCAACTGGTCTATAGTGTTGTTCAAGTCACCTGTTTCCCTATTGATTTTCTTTCTGAAAGTTCTATCCATTATTAAAAGTGGGCTATTGAAATCTGCTACAATTATTGTGTTGCTATCTATTATTCCCTTCAATTCTGTCAGTGTTTACCTTGTATATTTAAGTGTTCTCATGTTAGGTGCATATATATTTATAATTGTTATAACTTCTTGGTGAATTGGCCCTTCTTTCATTATATGACATCATTCTCTTGTGATAGTTCTTGGCTTAAAGTCTATTTTGTCCTATATTAGTATGGCCACTCCTGCTCTCTTTTGGTACCATTTGTATGGAATATCTTTCTCCATCCTTTAATTTTCAGCCTATGTGTGTCTTTAGATCTAAAGTGAGTGTCTTGTAGACAGCATATAATTGAATCTTGTTTTTTTTTTTTAATCCACTCAACCAGTCTGTGTCTTTTGATTGGAGCATTTAATCCATTTACATTTAAAGTAATTACTGATAGTGAATGACTTACTATTACCATTTTGTTCTTTTCTATATGTCTTGTAGCTATTTTATCTCTCTTTGACTCTCTTATTGCCTTCCTTCATGTTTTTTTGATTATTTTCTAGTGACATGCTTTGATTCCCTTCTTATTTCTTTTTGTGTATTTTCTATAGGTATTTTCTTTGTGGTTACCATGGGGATTACATAAAACATTTTAAAGTTATAACAATATTTTAAACTGATAACTTAATTTCAATCACATACAAAAACTCTACCACTTTACATCTCTGCCCTCTCCACTTTACATTATTGGTTTCCACAATTACAGCTTTTTATATTTTGTATCCATTAACATCAATTTGTAATTATTTTTCTTGTTTTTGTCTTTTAAATTCTATACAGGAATTAAAAATGATTTATGCACTGGCATTATCAGACTACAGGATTTTATATTTATCCATATATTTACTTCTACCAGAGAGCTTTATATTTTCATATGCTTTATGTTGCTGTCTAGTGTGTCCTTTCATTTCAATTTGAAAGAATCCCTTTAGAATTTCTTATAGGGCAGGTCTTGTGTTGATGAACTATCTTAGTTTTTGTTTATCTGGGAAAATCTTAATTTGTCCATCATTTTTGAAGACCAGTTTTGCCAGGTATAGTATTCTTAGTTGGTTGGAAATATTTTTTCTTTCAGCATTTTGAATATATCCTCCTACTCCCTTCTGGCCTACAAGGTTTCTGCTGAGCAATCTGCTGATAATCTTATAGATACTTCCTTGTACATGACTAGTCACTTTTCTCTTGCTGCTTTAAAAATTCTCCCTTTGTGACTTTTTACAGTTTGATTATAACATTTCTTGATCTGAGTCTCTAGATTTATCCTAGTTGGAATTTGTTGAGTTTCTTGATTTTGTATGTCCATTTTTCTCCTCAAATTTAGAAAGTTTTCAGCCATTATTTCTTCAAATAAGTTCTCTGCCCCTTTGTCTCTCTCTTCTCCTTCTGAAACTCTCATAAGGTGTTATATTGATGCGCTCGATGGTGTCCCATAAGCCCCTCGGGCTCTTTTCATTTTTCTTTATTCTTTTTCCTTTTTGCTCCTCTGACTGATAATTTCAAACAACCTGTCTTCAAGTTTGCTGATTCTTTCTTCTGCTTGATCAAGACTGCTATTAAGTCCACTTGGTGAATTTTTCAATTCAGTCATTGGATTCTTCAGCTCCAGAATTTCTATTTGGTTCTTTTTTATACTTTCTCTTTGTTGGTATTCTCATTTTGTTCATGCATTGTTTTCCTGATTTTGTTTAGTTGTCTATCTGTGCTCTCTTTTGGCTCACTGAGCATCTTCAAGACAGTTATTTTGAATTCTTTGGTAATTCATAGATCTCTATTTTTTTAGGGTTAGTTTCTGGAGATTTATTTTGATCATTTGATTGGGCCATGTTTTGCTTTTCTTTTATTGGGATTTGGGCGTTTGAAAAAACAGCCACCTCTCCCAGTCTATATGGACTGGTTTCATACAGAGGAAGACCTTCACCAATCATCTTAGAGATTTAGGGGACTTCTCAAACCTTTCTGGGGATACAACTTCTCTGGGCTTGTGTATATGATTTCCTAGTTAAGAGGCTTGATTCTGTTTTCTTCTCAGGAGCTTGTAATCTCTTACTCCCTCTGGTGTCTGTCTGTGGTACTGCAGTCTCCCTGGTATAACTCCCATAGAACATGCCTTTGTTCTCAGTGCCCTCCAGTCTGGCATCCAAAGTCTACCACTTTCCCATCAGTGCTCTGAGTTAGGCGAGACGGAGACCAGTCCCTCAGGCAGGCCCTCACAAAGCCAGAATGTTGGACTCATGTTCCACTTTTTTCTTTCCCTCTCAAGAGAGAAGCTGGGAGTTGTCTTCTAATCACTCTGCACTGCGCTGGGGAGTGGCAGGGACTAGGGCAGGCAAAATTCAAGAAATTTTTTTACCCACTTCTATGTGACTCTTCTTGGCTTTGTGCTCACCTGGTGCCGCCACCTTTTAACTGGTTTCTGAAGTTCTCACAAAGACAATTTGGTCTGTATATTGTTGTTAAGTTGGTGTCTCTGTGGTGGAATGAGGGTTCTGGGGTTGCCTATTCCTCAATCTTGCTGATGTCACTCTAAGGACTCTTTCTGAAACATAATCAAATACCATTCTCACACCTAAAAATAACAATAATATCTTAATATGCTTAAATATCCAGTAGTGTTCCAATTTTCTTGAGTATTTTTATTGCTTATTTGTTTGAATCAGGATCTAACTGGTTGTGTTTCTTAAATCTCTTTTAATCTAGTGGTTCCCCTTCCATCTATAAAAGCATTGAAATACAGACAGGCCTCACTCTTCACAGTAGCATGAGCCCAAAGAAAACGAACATGCAAGTTAAAAACATGCAAAATAATCTTAATAATTGATGGGAAAAATTATGTTTGTTCTATGACCTATAAAATTTTTGCAAAACATTAAAAAGTCTTTTGCTTTTACTTATAAATGTAAAGGGAAAAGAAAAATAGTAAAACTAATATTTAGTACACTGTTGTCTAAAACATTAGTAACATTGAGGATTAAAGTATTCTGTGTCCTTGTTAAAAAAAAAAAAACCCAAACTCATCCATAGTAGTTTGAACAGTGCTTGCTGCCTTCTCATCATATAACTTAAAAGCAGTTTTTCTATGCCTTGGCAAACGGTCGTATATTCTAACTTTGGATCAGCTTCCGATATTTTATCCTTTGTGCTTTCAATGTCATGAAATATTTCTAGATTCTCTTTACTATGTAGCTTTTTTTGTTGTATCACTCCTCTGGGACATCTTTATCCTCTTCTTCACAACATGATGAACATGATGTCAATAAGTCTGCCTTCACTGAGTTCCTTTCGCTGCATATCTCCAGTATCTCAAATGTTGTAACTGTCAACATGCTAATGGTCCACTATTTCTTCAATAACCCCATTTACATTTGATTCAAATTTCACTTCCAGCATGATCACTTTTTGTTTCTTTGCTGTTCTTTTGCCTTTGTTGGCCAATTTCCTGTTCTAACTCTCCATTTTTGTAAAATGTCACATGGGTTTATCACTGGGAGACAAGACGGCAACACAACTACATGTCTTGCTGTCTTGGGTGTCTCTATGAGGACTGAATAACAGATGCGCAGTGACCGATTACCAGACTTTGAAAGAAATGACGTGATTGATCACTGATCGCTCTCTGTGTGTTATTTACTTAGTGATTTGTAGACTGAAGAGCTAGCGATGAAGTTTGTACCTTATGCAATTCTTCACAATTAATATACTGTGGTAACTGATATTGGAACTGTGGTGTTGGAGGACTGGTGTTATTTGCCTAAACTGTGATAATAAAACTCATGCTTATTGGAACCTTGTAAAGTGAGGACTGCCTGTACCTGGCTTGGAATTATCTCTGACTTCTCAGCGGCAATTGTCTATTTATTTTGGCTTTTCCCTTTGAAGCTACTGTTTTCCCTATATGTCTGGGAATCTTTGATTTCTTTTATTCATAATTAATTATAATTAAGATTTTCTTTCTGGTACTGTTCTGGATTTTCCTTCTTCTCATGTAAATAGGCCTGGTACTCTGAGAGGCCTTTCTTCTCCATTAGAAGGATTTACATGGACTAAAATTCTCTTTAGGGTACACCTATAGGGAGCCAACTGCTGTACTGGGGACCCCTCACAACAGACAGCACTAAACTAAAGGTCAACAGTCGTCACACTCGACACCTTATCTCCAGGTTAACAAGGGGCTGTTCAATGCATAGAGAGGTACAAGCTGCCTCTTGCCCTTGGTGAGGCTGGGGCTTGCAGGGCAGGCTGCGTGCCATAGGTCTTTCAACGACACACTCTCATTTGTAAATTAAGCACTTGTTTGTAGCCTCCTTCTAACTCCTGCAATCTGCACCCAGACTTCTGCCTACCCAGATCCACCGGGGCCGCAGGAAGAGCAGTCCCCGCCACCACGCCCCCTCAGGAGCGTGTGCTGGGTTGCGCTTTGTCCATCCTTTTCTTTCACCAGATCTCCATCAACTTTCTGAATTCCAGAAAGTCATTGAACTCACAAGTCTATTTCCATGCTCTTTTTTGTTACTGATTTATTCCAGGGGTCTCCTCTATGATAATGTCAGTGAGGTCTCTAGGCACAGATGAAGGAATGATCTTGCTCAGTCTGCAATCCTGAGTTGAGATTTAACTGAGTCTTAAAGCTTCTCAAGCGTCTATTTTATATAGATAACCCATCTAGGACACTTCTCAGTAAGAAGAGAGGCAGAGTAGCAGAGTGCTGAAGGGTGGGGGTCCTGAGCCAGACTATCTGGGTTCCAAATTTGGCTCTTTTCTTTTCTAGCTGAGACCTGGAATGTGTTACTTACACTCTTATATCTTAGTTTTCCCACCAATGTAATAATAATAATAATAATAGAAAATGCCCCGTGGAGTTGTTTGAAGATGAAATGAATTAATATTTTTAAAGTACCCAGGATAGTGTTTGGCATAGAGTAAGAGCTATTTAAGTATTTGAAAAGGAATAAATTTGAATTTCAAGAAATAAAACACATCTAAAAATGTGGTTCCTTGAATTTCTTGTGTCACTCATATCTGGTACAGAGTTCTCTGAATGCAAGGAGGTTTAAAAAGGTTTTTTTTCTGCTTTGAAGTCAACTAGGTTTAGTGGTGACTGCTTTTGCAGTTAAGTAGGTAGTTAATAAAAGGTAAACGTGTAACTTTGAATGACTGTGTATTCTTGACAAGACACACAGGCATCATAGTACCAACTGAAATACATTCAACTAACAGAGGCAAGGGACACAACTTGGCAGAGGAAACACTCAATGAAACAGGTTCCAAAATCTGTTTCCTTTTATTTTTATTAATCATTGCATTCTGACAAATTTCAAGCAAAGCTTGAGGAAAGTAAGAACGCTACCTCTTTAAAGCCCTACAAAAAGACCATAATCAAATATTCAGCAAAAGATATAGTTCTAACAAAAGTGCAATGTTTTTTTAAAAAGAACCGTTGACGTTGTTTTCCTATAAGCATCTGTCGGATGTTTTTAATCATGTATTGTTCATTATTTGTTTACTTACGGTTTAGCACATTGTACATGATCAAGTCTCAAGTGTTTTCATTTCTGAGTCAACACTGTGAGCTTGAATCTTTTTCAAAGACAAATCTCATTAAACTTTGCTTTAAAGAAAATGAGGGAAAACCCACAAGAGCAAAAAGTATACTGTCTCTTAAAAGTGAGGAAAGAGAAATAACCAGTACACTAAACCCAGTAAGCCTGGTGTATCAGAATTCAGTCAGTTATTGCCACAATGCCAGAAAATGATGTTGACAGACACGTGTTCCTTAAAGATTCTTATTTTTCCTTTGAAACAATCTCAAACTTACATAAAAGCTGCAAGAATAGTACAAAGAACATTTTTGTCAACCGCTTGGTTAAAAGTTGTCAGCAGGACATTCCATCAACCCGTAAACACTTCAATGTGTATGTCCCACACAAAAATACATTCTCCAACATAACCATAATACATGCATCAGATTAGGATAGTAACACTGATACATTACTGCCATATAATCCTCAGGTGTCATTCGAGCTTTGCCAGTTGTCCTAATTTTGCCTTTTAGAGCACAAGGATCCAGACTGGGATCAGGCATCACATGGAGTTAACAGGTCTCTTTAGCCCAGAACAGTTCCTCAGTCTTCTTTTGACTTTCATGACCTTGACCCTTTTGAAGATTATGGGCACTGTAATTGGGACGCCTCTCTCACCCTGCTCAGGCTGCGGCACCTCACTCAGGGCTGACTCCTGCCAGTATGCCTTCCTCGACGGAGAGTTTCCCACTGGGGCTTGGTGCCCTGAGCTGGACTGGTGTCGCCACTGCCACCACAGCGACACCTACCTCACCCTGCTCAGGCCCCAACACCCTTGCACTGGGGCCCCTGTCACCCCACTGAGGCACCAGCACCTTGCACCTGGGAGCCCTCTCCACAGACACCCACCTCACCCTGCTCAGGTGTCAACAACTGCAATGGGGTCGTTGCAGCTCCCCATACCCCGTGGGGATGGTCACCACCAATGGCTGAATGGCTCAGGGAGAGAGGGATAAAGAGAAAAAGAAGAAGAGCTTTAGATAGTCTTAAGAAATATGTTTTAGGATTTGTCTAAATATGAATTGTAGCAGACAAAACTTTGAACCAGTTAATGATCTGAAGACATTTTACTAAGCAGAATCAAAAATAAATTTTAAACAAAATACCTTTCAGTTTCTATCATGAATCCGAGAGGAATATTTTGAGGTGTTAAAACGAGTGGTCATATTTGACTATGGTTATTTAAAAAACACACAGAATTCACTCAGTTTTAAACATTTTATGTGTGTACACAAAAATGATATTTGATCTACTTTGCTCAAACTGAAAAATGAAATCAGTAAATTATTTTATAAAACATTTAAAATAGCAAGAGATTATTAAGAAACTCAAGTTTATATTCTATAATGATGTGTTAGTCATGGTTCTCCAGAGAAACAGAACCAATAATATGTATTTATGAGGGTTATTGAAATATACGAAATTTATTATAAGGAATTGGCTCATGTGATTATGGATGCTGGCAAGTCCCAAGATCTGCAGGGTGAGTCAGCAAGCAGGAGACCCTGGAGAGCTGATGTTGAGTGCCAGTCTGAGACCAAAGACCTGAGAACCAGGAGAGTCAACGGCACGTTTCCAGTCTGAAGGCCAACAGGCTCAAGACCCAGGGAGAGCCGATGTTTCAGTTCAGGTCTGAAGGCAGGAAAAGGCCGAAGCCCCTGCTCAAAGGCAGTCAGGCAGGAGGAGTTCCTTCTCACTCCCAGGAGGGTCAGCCTTTTTGTTCTATGCAAGCCTTCAACTGATTGGAAAAGACCCACTCACATTAGGGAGAGCAATCTGCTTTAGTCATCTACAGATTTAAATTTTAAGCTCATCCAAAAACAACCTCACAGAAACACCCAGAATAATGTTTGACCAACTATCTGAGGCCTAATCAAGCTGACATATAAAATTAACCATCACAAACGGCCAACTGCATGTTCCCACAGAAAGCCCCCTTGTGTTTACTGCAATTACTAGTCCACACCACCATCACTTCTTTTTCTTTTTTACACTTATAACATAAAACTTATAACATAACATAAAATTTAACATCTTAACTGTTTTTAAGTCTAGTTCAGTAGTGTTATATTCGCATTGTTGTGAAGCAGATCTCCAGAACTATTTTATCTTGCAAAACTGACACTCTATGCCTGTTAAACAACCACCACCCTTTTCCCCCATCCCCTAGCCCCTCGACCCCCATTCTACTTTCTGTTTCTCAGAGATTGGTGGTGTTTGATACTTCATATAGATGGAATCGTACAGTATTTGTCGTTTTGTGATTGGCTTATTTCACTTAACAAAATGTCCTCACGGTTCATTCGTGTTATAGCATTTGACAGGATTTTCTTCCTTTTTAATGCCGAATAATATCTCATTGTATATATACCACATGTTCTTTATCTGCTCACCTATTAATGGACATTTAGGTTGTTTCCACCTCTTGGCTATTGTGAATAGTGTTGCTATGAACCTGGGTGTGCAGATATCTCCTCCCAACCCTACTTCCAAGTCTTCAGGATGAATTTCCAGCCTCCCTCTGGTCTCCCCGCCTTCATTCTTGTCCCCATCCCCAGGCTTATTCTACTTTTTTCCATGGGTGCTAAAATTCTCTTTTAACTGTTTAAATCAGATTATGTCATTTTTCTGTTTAAACTTCTCCAAGAGAGGCTTCTAGTTTCTGGTCAGAATGTACAAAACTAGAGAGAGCGTCACTCTCACCCTTACAGCAATAACAAAAGCTGAACAAACCTTAAGTTCATGACTTTTCTTGAACTCATCAGGGAGCTGATGTCTTAAGGCAACCAACTAACCAAATCTAAGGAGAGACAGGCACCTTCTGGGGGAGACAAGACGCAGCGCTTGCTTACCTGCGGCAGCTGCAGCTGCAAAGAAGAATCAAACATTTTCATCCTTTATAATTTCTAAGTTTCAGGACACCTTAGTTAGGGAATATTGCATTCTGAAAAATAATTTTACAGATAATTAAAGTTTAATCCTTTAATTTCCAAAGCTTTCCTTTTATCTATTCTTCTTCTTCTTTTTTTTTTTTTTATGAGGAAGATCAGCCCTGAGCTAACGTCTGATGCCAATCCTCCTCTTTTTGCTGAGGAAGACTGGCTAACACCCATGCCCACCTTCCTCTACTTTATATGGAACGCCGCCACAGCATGGCTTGACAAGCGGTGCGTCGGTGTGCACCCGGGATCCGAACCCGCGAACCCCAGGCCGCTGAAGCGGAGTGTGTGCACTTAACTGCTAGGCCAGCTGAACTCTTCTAAAATGTGCTATACTTTCCACTGCTATGTTAAATAGAATATACCAATTATTAGGCTTTTATAGGCTAGAGGGTCACTCTGAACCCCAGGTGCTACACTGTGCTAGAAGACCATCATGTTCCCCAGAGCCATAGCACCATGAGAGGCCCTTGAATTCATTTAAAGAGATGCTGCTCTAGCTGTTCTTCTCTTCCTTCAGGAAAGCCCCTAAAGGCTATCTTTCCCAATGGCATAATGCCTAGTGGAAAAGCTACCGTTTGGAAAAAGCAAGGCAAAAGTCCAATTACCCTAGCTCTCAGACGGAAGGTAGCAGTAGACCAAGCAGGAGTGGACTGGACTGGAACCCATCTAGGTCCCTGGTCGGTCTTGTACCCATATGATTGTACTCATCTGCACTTCCAAGGCTTTGAGAGCATATCTGAGGGGCTACACACCCACCAAACTCAGAAGAGTATGCACACCCATCCAGGCCTAGTTATAACGCTTTCCTGGAATTCTGTATGGTATTGTATCAGGAGCGGTTACTTGCCAACGAGCTCTTCACTTAGGATCTTCGGATCTCTAGAAATCCATGGATGGGCTCCAGTGAATTTACTTTGAAATTATAGAAAAAATTTTATAGGTGCTTATGTTTCATTTTGGAAAGCAGTTTCAACACTTTCATCAGCTTCTCAGAGGGAATGAGATGGGCTGAGATGTTACTCTTCTAACTCCTAAGAAAAAGAAGTGATGAAGAAAGTTACATTAGTCTTCTAGACAAGCCCGGTCTGAGCTGAGCAGCAGGTATAAATAAATTCAGAGAAGGAAGTGCAAGGGTTACCTCTACGGGATTAGCCCGCGAGGAATATACAAGTGCACATCACACTCACAGGACAGCGCTCTCTACACAATGTCCTTGCCTTACTTCACTTATATATCATGGACATTGTTTTATTTTTGTGTTTATAGAACTATTCTACTCTTTTTTATGATTACATAGGATTCCAATGTATGATTATACCACAGTTTGTTTATCTGGCACCCTGTTGATAGATATTTAGATTTTTTATTCTACTTATCTTTTGTCATAAACAATGCAACACTGCATATCCTTGTACATATGACTTTGTACAATGTATGGCAATGCCTTTTTGCTCATTTCCTTCCAACACAGGGTACTATTATTATCTTTTGGGCATTTTCCAGAATGATAGGTGAAGACTATGTCTTATACTTTTGCTTTTTATTTATTTCCTTAAAGATTTCCGTATATTTATGGATTATCTTTATTTGTTTCTCCATGAAATGTGTGTTCACATTTGCCACAATAAATATGATATCTCTACAGTGTTAAGTCTTATAAAAGTGAGAAGCTCAGTGTGTTATGGGAAACGCCCCCATTTACCAATGGATATGTGATTTGATCCTACTCTGGAACAAATTATCCATGTCTCTATTTTCTCTTTTCAATTATTTTTTGAAGGATCTTTTAAGGACAGTTGGAAATCTTATAGAAAAGTTAATTGCCAAAAAAGTAATGATGCACTGAGGCACTAAGTAAAGATATATTAATATCCAAAGTGATATTTCAGGAAATAATAGTAACAGAGCAAATTGAGAGGTAAAACATTCTATAACATGACCCCAATTTGAGTTAAGTATGAACCTACTTAAGGAAATGCTCATAATAACTGCCATATTTCTGTATTTTTTTTTAAAGTAAAGAATTCTCTGTGTAACCATAGCTCTCACTATTATCTATAGAAAAACAATTTTATTATGTCCTATAGTGAAAACATAAAACTTCAAAAGCGTTGTGATTTTTAAATGCAAACTTTGAAGTTTTATTCCTTGAGTAATCTCCCTACAATTTTTGGAAGTTGATCTATTTCTTTTAATATTTTACTTGATTCTTTGAGTGTGTATTAAGAATTTGGTTCCATATGAGGAAGAGGGGTGAGCTCTGTGTTGAAAGCAACGCTTGGTAAATCATGTTTTTCTGTAAATTTCAATGTGGCTATGATAAAACCATGGTTTCAATTCAATGAGTATTTGTTTTATTATTTGCACAGATCAAAGGTAGATATTTCACCTAACTCAGACTTTGAAGTTTGCCAAGGGCCCGTTAGCAATGTGAAATACAAGTAAAAATAAATTAGATTGTGGATGGGGGGGGAGGGGGGGTCGGTGGGGGAGGTGCCAAGGAGGAGGAGGAAATTGGGAGAAGGAGTGTTCCGGGCAGAAGGACCAGCTCATAGATGAAAAGTGCATGGCACGTTAAAGGGTCTGAGAGAAGTTAGGTGTGGATGAAATATCTAGTCTGGAGTTCATGTGAGCAGAGAGATCCAGAGAGGTAAGAAGGGTCAGGTCATGCAGGAGCTTTACTCTGTGCTAAGGAATATAGACTTTATCTTCAGATAAAGGGGAAAACATTGGAGGGTTTTGGTCAGAGGTGGAAGATAATGACATACACTATTAAGAATGGACTGAAGGGGAGGGAGAAGCCTGAAGGCTGGGAGACCATTACAAGAGTACAGACAAGACATGAATGCAACTTAAACTAAAATAGTGGGAATTGGAATGGAGAGAGTTCTATCTCTATGAGAAGTTTTCAGAAGGCAGAATCTACTATATTTTTAAATAGGTTGAATAGGAGGAAGAAGGGTAAATGAAGAGTGATGCAGTGTTTTGCACATTGGATAGCTTGAAGTCCATTAGATTTAGCAAAAACTTACACAAGGATAGCTTCAAAAAGGTGATGGGGATGTGAGGTAGATTGTAGAGGGTTGAGACATGAGAGGAGAAAATGGAGACAGTGAGCACAAACAAATCTTCTAGAAAGTTTGGGTCTAAAGGAGATAAGAGATAGAGAAAGAGCTGGAGGGCAGCAGCACATGGTTGAGAGTGGAGTTTTGTGTTTTTCAGATGAACTTCAGGCTGATGGGACGGAGGCAGTAGAGAGGCAAGAGTTGAACACATGGAAGGAGATGACAAGTAAAGGAGAGGGAGATGATGGATGACATCATCATGGGAGGAGATGATGGAGTGAGGTTCCTGAGAAGGTGGGAGGGGTGGAATCCAAAGACAGGTAGATGGATTAGCTTGAAGAAAAGGAGGGACAACTTACCCCTTTTCTGTTGTAAGTAGAAGGAAAGAGGTAAGAACAAGTTCTATTGGCAGGTAAGTTCTTGTTTAGTACCTGAAGTTCAGTAATTGCTCACATGTTAATTCTCAGTGTCTCTGTGACTAGGAGAAAGAACCATAACAACATGAGTAATGAGGGAATTTGTGGGATCCAAGACTGGAAGAGAATAGAGAAAGTTTGAAAAGCTTGAGGAAGACCAGGAGAGAGATAGAGCTGACCAGAAGACAGAAGGATTACTGGAGTAGTAAGACCTTGATTTTATAATGGCACCCATCTGAGCCATTTTATTACTTTTTCTCCAGTTGCCCTTGGTGATCAAGATTCAGAAATGAGAAAAGCAAATGGTTGTGTTGATTCAAGATTGGGGTTTACCAGGTCATGACAATGGTGGAAGATATGACAAGGGAGCAGAGAATGTTATCAAGAATATTACCAATAGCAAAAAGCTAATAACCCAATTGAAAATAAGCTAAGAACTTGAATATACAATTTTCCAAAGAAGAAATATAAAGGGTCAACGGGTATATGAAAAGATGCTCAATGTCACTAATCATCTGGGAAATGCAAATCAAAATCACAGTAAGATATCACCTCACACTGGTCAGGATGACTATTATAAAAAAAAAATTAAAAGATGACAGGTGAGGATGTGGAGAAATTCGAACACTTGTGCACTGTTGATGGGAATGTACATGGTTCAGCCACTATGGAAAACAGTATGGAGTTTCCTCAAAAAATTAAAAGTAGAACTACCATATGACCTAGTAATTCCACTTCTGGGTATTTATCCAAAGGACACAAAAACACTGACTCAAAAAGATATCTGCCTCCCCATGTTCGTTGCAGCATTATTTACAATAGCCAAGATACGGAAACAGCCAAGGTGTACATCAACGGATGAATGGATAAACAAAATGTGGCGTGTGTGTGTGTATGTGTGTGTGTGTGTGATGGCATATTATTCAGCCATAAAACAGAAGGAAATTCTGCCATTTGCGACAACATGGCTGGAACTTGAGGGCTTTATGCTAAGCAATGTAAATCAGACAGAGAAAGACAAATACCATATGATCTCACTTATATGTGGAATCTAAAAAAAAAAAAAAAATAACCAACTCATAGATACCGAGAATAGATTGGTGGTTGCCAGAGGCGAGGGGGTAGTGGGTGAAATGGGTCAAGGTGGTCAAATGGTACAATTTTCCAGTTATAAAACAAATAAGCACTGTGGATGTCATGTACAGCATGGTGACTATGGTTAATAATACTGTACTGCATATTTGAAATTTGCTAAGAGAATAGATCTTAAAAGTTCTCATCACAAGAAAAAAAAATTTGTTAACTACATGAGGCGATCGATGTTAAACTTAGGCTGGTAGTTATTTTGCAATATATTCATATATTGAATCATTATGTTGTACACTTGGAATTAATATAATATTATATGTTAATTATATCACAATAAAAAATGAAAATACTTTTGGAATAAGATCAACAAATTCAATTAAACCTTGTACTTCATCTGTAGAAAGACTTTTAAAACCTGCCTTCATACACCATATGCTTCTTCTTTATATAGAAAAAGATATATATCAAACCACAAACATTCCATGTGAGGAAATAACTATTGAAAAATTCTGTTAGGAGAATAAGTGGGCTTTCATATTTATAGAAATGACAAAGGAAGTAACAGCTGAAGAATACAATGGTTTAAACAGAAAAGATATTCACTCTGCTGAGCAAAGAAAATAGCTCTCTGACACTTTTACTCCCCCTGAGACCCTGACCTTCAGTTCTTCTCCCCAAACACCAGTCCCTAACCCTCACCCCACTCCATCAGTCTCAGTCACCAGATAGACAAATGTATACACTCTCCTCAGTGGGAAGCAAGGTCTCAATTAGGATTCAGAGGAGGGTGGCCTTTCCAGTACTTTATTTTCATCAACTACTAAGATGTACTTCTAAGGAGAAAAGAGAACTCCACAAATTTCATCCAAGGCCAAGGAGCCAGTGCCAGAGAAAAATAATTTTTTAATACAGCACAGAATTTGTCACTAAGTTCGTCAACTTCCCCGCTTGTACAAACTCCTGAATTGTAGTGAAAGGAGAGGTTGCTATAAAAAGCAGAAGAAAATCTCTGTAAGACTCTGAGAACAAAGAGAAACCTTGTTTCCTAAACCAGATAACAATGAGGAGTGAGGAGTGTATCCCTTGAGGATACAGCCACCTTAGGGGCAAGTGAGTCCTGCCCATGTCGGCACCTTTGATTGGCATCAGCAGCAACAGCCTTGGCTGACACTGGCGGCTTCCGCAGACCCTGCAGTGATGCTTGGCATCTGTGGCAAGTTCTGCAGCAACTGCTTATTCACCTGGCACCACAGGAAGGAAGAATTTGAAAGGACTGCAGGTTGTAAAACAGTTGATGGACAATAACTTGAGAAAAATATTATTTTGTTATTGTTGTTTTCATCCTATTTTTTTCCTGAGTTGGTTTATTTTAGGGAACTATGGATTGCAAGAACTTCAGACTCCACCTTCCAATATCTCCAGCCTCCATCCTTTCTATTTCCTTTTCCATGTCACCACTCAAGCCTTCTTCAGCTCTCAGCTGGACTATTGCAATAGCGTCCCAACTGGTCTGACAGCCTCCAGCCTCTCCCATTTCTGATCCATCGCACACAGCTTCACCAGATTGCCTTCCTGATTAATCATTGTCACCAAGTCACTACAAGATCAAATTAAGTACAAACCACTCACCATCTCCCTGATAATCCAGTCCCAGCCCACCTCTCCAGCCTTGAGCTTTGATGAAGCAGCCTCTTTCCCTGCTCCTGGTGTCCTGTGCTTAGGTCTCTGACTCTTCCCCATCTGGGTTCATTATGATCCTACCATTTCTTCAAGCTTTGTTTCAAAGAACACCTTCTCTGTGGAGCCCTTCCTGATCGCCCAACAATCTCACTCACCTCTGAGTCCCCACAGCACATTCCTTGTACCTCTCTCCTCTAGCAATGAGTACTTATGAAGCATCTCCTCTGTGCCAGGCAAGGATGAGTAGACAAGACCTTGGGAGCTTGTGTCTAGGAAGGGAAGTAGACACTTCAACAGACGATTTGTATGGCAACCTGATAACTGATGCATCAGAACTGAAGCACAATTTTACTGAACACTTAATAACACTTTCAGGTAAACGGCAAACTCAGTCTAGTCCTGAGTTATTTGTGTATCTCCCACACCTTCTACCACCAACTGACTGCAGCTGATTGCAGGTTACCTGGGAATGTGTCTTACTCCATCTAGATCCATGGCAGTGATTCACACAATGCTTGGCACGCAGACATTTTTTTCATTCAAAAGAATTTCAATTTGAATAGAAGGGACAGAAAGAGTCAGCTCTGATGGCCTAGCGGTTAAAGTTCAGTGCTCACTGCTTCGGCCGCCGGGGTTCACTTACAGTCATGGAACCACACGACCCGTCTGTCGGTTGCCATGCTGTGGCTATGGCTCACATGGAAGAACTAGAGCAACTTACAACTAGAATATACTACCATGTACTGGGGCTTTGGGGAGGAAAGAAAAAAGAGGAAGATTGATGACAGATGTTAGCTCAGGGTGAATCTTTCCTTGCAAAAAAAAAAAAAAAGAAGGGACAGAAAGTCCTGCTCATCTCCAGTCCACATCCCTCTATCACCCCCAATGGACTAGGAGACCTACATTCACCTTGCTCTCCAAGCAGCAAAAACAGTACAGCTTGACCACATACCAGGGTACTGAGTAGCCTCAACCCCCAACTACATCCCTGTCTGGGTTTAGAAAGCTTCCTCTACAATATCAAAATCTATACTGGCAACTATTTTTCCCCAAACCCCAATACCTTCCAGGTCCTTGAAATAGAAACAAGAAGCAAAAAATAAAACATAGGAAACAAGGAACAAAACTAGACAATTGCACCAGAGACAAGACATAATATATTTAAATTCCACGGTATTGGCATTAAGTAAATTAAGGGAATAAAAAAAGTCCAACTCATAAGAACAAAGAATAGAATTGCGGTTACTAGGGACATGGGAGAAGGGGAAATAGGGAGTTGCTAATTAACAAGTATAAAATTTCAGTTATGCAAGACGAATAACTTCCAGATATCTGCTGTACAACATTGTGCCTATAGATAACAATACTGTGTTGTACACTTTAAAATCTGTTAACAGCATAGAGCTTATGTTGTGTTTTTACTATAATTTTAAAAAATGAATATGACCAAGTGATAGACCATGAAATCCATGAATGAAAGGGAAGATGTGCAATAAAGGAAGATTCTAATAATTACATTCTGGAAGAATGAAAGTCAAAGTATGTGTTGACAATCTCATAGCATTCAAATTGTGATTATATATATTATATATATATGTACACACACATACGTAAACATCCACACAATGTGGAGTTGAAAAGGGCACAGGACTTGGTATCAAAGGACGTGGGTTCCAGTTCCTGTTCTTCCCTCTTGTTTGTCCTTGAGCAAGTAATTTGACCTCTGGGACTCAGATGCCTGCGGAATAAAGGTTTAGACTAAATGATCTCAGAAGTGACTTTCAGCTTTGAAATTCTAGAATTCTATGATTACATTGAAGAGAAATAGTTTTTCCATGATCCTAAATGGATGTGATGCTAACTTCCTGCTGTTGCTATAAAACATAATTAATAGGAATGATGTTATACTCCATAATTACAAGAGGACTTTCTATCGTTTTAATTCTGACTAAAGATCTGAGAATGTTGGCATTAACAAGCTCAGAGAAGTGTTAGGATTTTTATTTTAAAGTGGCTGCAGCAAAGAGTCTAGTAACATTCAATAACACAAGTTTTTTTTAGAAAGGAGTTCTAATAAACAATAGTTGCTAACTTATTTTCCATTTTTAAATAAATGTATACAATACTGCAAATCCAAGGAGATCACAAACTATAGAAGTAATAAAGAATCAGTGTGAAGAGAAAAAGGAGTTACTCTAAACTAATCTCTTGGCCTTTATTGTCCTTTATGATATGACTGTAGCTATTGGTAAGGCTGCCCACACATCCCAATTTGCCTGGGACAGTCTTGGTTTATGTCTTTTTTCCCCATGTAATTAATGAAATCTCTCCCTTTTATTTTCAAAAATGTCCTAGTTTGGATGCTAAATTATAAGGTCACCCTACTGTTAGTAGATTCCTTTCTGCTTTGCTTAATTCCTAAACCCACTTCAAAGATATCCTTCATCTGGTTCTCAAATGTTTCTTCAGATAGGCCTTATGAAAATCAATTGCAGCTAGAAGAGTAGGTTTTCCTGTTTCTTTATTTTTCATTTCCTAGCTGCAGCATTATTAAGAGCCAAATTTGCAATGGTGATCCAAATTGCTGATATTAGAGCAGTTTCTGCTCTGACACGTTATGACTGCAGAAGTTGTTACTCCCCTCCTTATGACAAGGAAAAGCTGGTCGAACTGAAAATCAAAGAATTTTCTTGTCCCTAAAAGAGAAACTCAGGTCACAGGGCAAAACACAGCCCCCAAATCTGGAGAGTTGGTCACAACCAGTAAGATACCTGGAGCAGAAGCTGCCAGATGCCACGCTGGTAGGAATATTTAAAGAGTAATTTTGACAAATTGCTGGAGGCTGAGTGCAGACTAGCATAAGTGTGAAAAACTCCTGGGGGCCACAGTCATGGAGTGGGGCCACACTTTCACAGGCTTTTCCTTGAGGGACCTCATCAGGTTCTCACAAAGAAGATTCCAAAAGCTCCCCAAGTGAATCGTTAGGGGCAAAGAAAGAGTTGTCATTGTGAGACCCTCTCAGACTCTTTTCCCTAACAAAGGACTGACTTCCAAGGGGAAAAACTGAGGAGACAATTCTGAAAACTTATCCCAGCTGAAGAAGAGAACTGTGCCACTCCGGCCTACTTCAGCCTTTCTGTCTCACCTAAAGAAAAATAAATAAATAAATTAGTAGTCTAACGGGGTAGGGGGCTTTGAGGAAAAAATCTGGGAATGCTAAAGCCAGGAAAGGGACTGAGGGCAAAGAAGGGGGAAAGCTCTACAGGAAGAGAAGGGACAGAAACACTTCTGAGACACACTCCTGAGATGGGACAACTAAAAGATTGAGAGTTAATTAGGAAAGTAGAGAATTTCCCCCACAACCTAGCACTACACTAACAGAAATGATAGCTGCAGTCATAATGGATTAGAGCAGAAAGAGCTGCAAGACACGGCAGTTCAAAAGGAAGCCCCAAAACCAAGCAGGGAAGAAAAGACAAACCACTAGAGGAATTTGAACCCCTGGTGCGTATAGCTGCAACAAACACTAAACACAGCCCAACTGCTAACCAGAGTATCATAAATCATTACACAAACAACCTATTTATCTCAGTTATTATTACCTGATAAAAGATTCCCAGCTTTCCAAAAAAAAACTCAAAGTGTGCCAAAAGGCAAGAAAAACACCGACACAGAGACAAAGCAACCATCAGAACCAGACTCAGCTATGACACTGATATCAGAATTATCAAAAATGTAATTAAAAGTAACTATGATGGGGACCGGCCCGGTGGCTGAGCGGTTAAGTGTGCGCACTCTGCTTCGGCGGCCCAAGGGTTCGCAGGTTTGGATCCCAGGCACGCACTGACACACCGCTTGTCAAGCCATGCTGTGGCGGTGTCCCATATAAAGTAGAGGAAGATGAGCTCAGATGTTAGCCCAGGGCCAGTCTTCCTCAGCAAAAAGAGGAGGATTGGCAATAGATGTTAGCTCAAGGCTGATCTTCCTCACAAAAAAAAAAAAAAACAAAACTTTATGATGAATATGTTAAAGGCTCTAATGGAAAAAGTAGATAACATGCATGAACAGATGGGTAATGTAAACAGAGAGATGGAAACTCTGAAGAAGAAACAAAAGGAAATGCTGGAAGTCAAAAGCACAGTAACATAAAGAATGTCTCTGATGGGCTCATCAGTAGACCAGACACAGCTGGCAGAAGAATCAGCGAGCTTGCAGATAGGTCAACAGAAATTTCTCAAACTGAAATTCAAAGAGAAAAAAGAATGAAAAAACAGAGCAGAATTATGGGGCAATTATAAAAGGTGTAACATGTGCATAACTGGAATACCAGAAAGAAAATAGAGAATGGAGCAGAAGAAATATTTGAAGTAACACTGTCTGATAATTTTCCAAAATTATTGACAGACACCAAACCACAAATCCAAGAATCTTGGAGAATACCATGTTGGTTAAATACTAAGAAATCTGCAGCTAGGTGTATCATATTTAAACTGCAAAAAACCCAAGACAAAGAGAAAATCGAAAGAAGCCAGAGGGGGAAAACACCTTATCTGTAGAAGAACAGGTATAAGAATTACAGCTGACATCTCCTCAGAAACCATGCAAGCAAGAAAAGAGGGGAGTGAAATGTTTAGTGTTGACAGAAAAACTGTCAAACGCAAATTCTATATCCAGCAAAATTATCCTTCAAAAATGAAGCAAATCAAGACTTTCTCAGACAAACACTGAGGAAATTCATTGCCAACAGACCTACCCTACAAAGTTAGAAGAAAGTCTTCAGGCAGAAGGAAAATGATATATGTCAGAAACTCAGATCTACATAAAGAAAGGAAGAATATCAGAGAAGGAATAAATGAAGGTAAATATATTCTTTTCTTTTTCTTATTTTTAACTGATATAAAAGATAATTGTTTAAAGCAATTAGATCAACAATGTGTTAGTTGTTTATAGCATATGAATAAGTAAAATGAATGCTAGCAATGTCACACGGATGCAGGATGGAATTGGGAATACTCTGTTATAAGGTACCTGCACTCCACACGAAGCAGTACAGTATTATTTGAAGGTAGATTTAGATTAGTTGCAAGCTATATTGCAAACTCTAGGGCAACCACTAAAATGTGTTTAAAAGTTAAATAATACAATAGAAGAGAGATAAAATGGAATCAAATAAAATGTCAATTAAAACCAGAGAAGGCAGAAAAAGGGGAAAAAAGAAACTAAGTACAAATGAAACAAACAGAAAACATTTACAAAGATGGTAAATTTTAATCCAACTATATTGACAATCACTTTAAATGTGAATGTTCTAAACACACAAGTTAAAAGACAGAGATTGTCAGATTGGATTAAAAAAAATAAGACCCAACCCAGTTTAAAAATTAAGACTCACTGTGTTAACCATGTTTCTAGCTTCTGTAACTTGATGCTTTAACATCTGCCCTACATGTAAGTGCTAGATATGTCTTGTTCTAGACAAACTGTTAATATGCCTGAGTCATCTTGCCTCCCTCATTGCCTTCCTCCCAGAGGAGTGTGCTTGTCAAATACAAATGAATCCATCCAGGTCCCACCCTCTCTTTTATCTGGCTTTCACACTCCGAGTCATTATCCCCTTGCTCTAATCACCAGGGCCAGGTGCCCCTATGCCCCAGAGCCCACTGAAATTATTCAAACTAGCCAATCCTGTCTGCCCTTCCTTGCCATTTCCGTCCCAAGGAAACCATAATAAAGGCTCTTGCCCATCATTCCCTCTCTCTCTGCCTCTTAGCTGACCCCAATCATTCCTCCCGTGGCCCCTTGTGGCATGGCATGCCCTGTCCTCTTAGGAACTGTGTGTAATAAACTATCTTTTTAATGGCA
Source organism: Diceros bicornis minor (assembly GCF_020826845.1). Taxonomy (NCBI): domain Eukaryota; kingdom Metazoa; phylum Chordata; class Mammalia; order Perissodactyla; family Rhinocerotidae; genus Diceros; species Diceros bicornis. Next base: position 9,843,412 of record NC_080772.1, on the reverse strand, counting down.
ATCATCCCCTGATCTGTTGGCCTTACTATACCTCAGATTTTCTAATACACTATATTTTGAAACACTCAGATACATAAAACGTAAAAAGATGGAGAAAGGTATATCATGCGAACACTAATAAAAAAAAAAAAGCTAGAATGGCTATATAAATTTCAGAGGAATTGTAGTTATCCTAAAATAAGATGAGGGTTTCTAAGCCATCGCACAAGCACTGTGATGCGATGAGATTTCTGTAATCCCTTGTAATTTTAAAAAAATCCCTTGTAATTTACAGTTCCTGTCTACCAGGATAAGGCATTAGGTTGGAAAAGATGATGGGATTGTTTTGCATTTGAATCTAATGTGTGCGCTGTGCATAAAAGCATTAAAGGTGAAGATGGAGAAGTTACATGAACTTTCTCAGTGACTGATGGGCTCTGGAGGACTAATGCTGAGAACAATGGCCTGAGACAGGTAGCTTCCAAACAAGTGGATGACCCGCTGGGCTGGATGGGGACTGTATTTACTTTCATGTTGAAATAGGTGGTGAAAACAACTGCCACTTCGTCCCTTTCGTGAGCAATGATTCAGCTACAGAAACAGGACAGAGTTCAGCACTCTGTCATTTGGGGTGCATTACTTGTACTGAAATATTATTTGCCATCAGTCAGGGATCTGAGCCAGATTAAGAAGCTGCCAAAAAAATATATTCTCTTTTTGTGGGAGCTAAATATAGAGGGAAGTTGCATGTCTTAGAACTCACGGGTTCCCCAATCCTTTGTAGAAGGTCTGTATCCTATGAACCTGTCCACAAACAACCATGCCATCATTTATCCATTCAGGTAAGATCAAAGAGGCTAAACATTTTACACAGTGGCTGTAGTAAATGAGATTATTTATTCTATGTACAAGGACACCAACCTTTGCAATTAATTATAATTCCCATTGAAAATTAGTATTAACAAGTGTCCTGACTCCTTGCTCCTTTCTCCCTCTTATACAAACACCCTTAACTTTCCCAAATACAGTGTCTTTCTTTTCTTGACTTAGTTGGCTTGCTATGTCCCTCTCTTTTGTGATGCTGAGAGTGACTGGCTAGGCTAATCTTGGACACCCTTTTTTTTTCAGTAAGTACCCTGAAAAAATTTCAACCATCCCCAAGTTGGATCTAAAATTTTTATCATTCATTGTGGATCCTATTGAATTGATTTGACCAACACATAGTAGAGCATCAGAGCATGCCTGCCCCAATACTTTATAAACTGTTACAAATTTATAAACTGTTAGTGTTTTTGGTTCTCTTCTTACGCTTCTACTTTTACTTTTTTAAAAAGATCCCTTTTCTTTTCATTCCCACATCAGCTCCTCCTTCTCAATAAAAGGGAAAACGTTTATAATTTGTTTTTCCATTTTGATAAGAACATGGACATAAAGCACTTACCCCAGCACCTGCTGTCAAGTGGATGGACAAGAACCGTTGATTTCTACCCCTTCCCTAGGGGTGATTAAAACCAAAAAACCCCAAAACCTTCTTGCTTTCTGGGTCTCTCTGTTGACTCCCTCTTGGAAGAAGGTACATCTGTGAGAATTCGAACTATCTGATGTTGTCAAGAGGTCCTTCTCTCTCTTCTCTCTAGGCCTTCATGTGGTTCCTCAGCCCCGAGGTTGCACCCATCCCAGCCCAGGGGATGCTTTGCTCTTTTCTGGAGGACGGGCTGGGATCCCTGAGTCTTGGGCCTGTCCCTGGGAGCCTGACTTCTGGCCTGTCTGCTGAAGTGCTCCCCTTTACATGACATCATTCTCTTCTCCAGTTCCCAATGGCCTCTCATGGATTTAGTCCTAGGGAAGAATTTTCCTCCCACTTTCTTCACCCAGGGTATGTCTTTTAAAAAGTGCGTTATTTGAAAAGAATTTAAGTTGATGTGGGGTTTGGGGAAAAACAAATAAACCCAACTTGTGTGGTGGGATTTTATTCCATCCCCCACCCCACACATGCTCCGATCTAAACACTATCATGGCTTTAGGGCTTCATTCCCCCACTGAGGCACTCTCGTGCTATGACAGGGTCTCCTGTGCGCACACACACCATACTTCCTGCTCTCCTCAAGCCTGGCTGGGAAGGGAGACCTTGGAAAGGCAGGGTGGAGAGTCGTCCAAGTGATGCTTCGATAGTCCTCAGAAGTCTTCTAGTTGCTCCCTTCTGGCGAATGTGCAAGACCCCTGTCTGCTCTGCAGTGCGTGGTAAGGGCCCATTACAGACCTTGCAAGATTGTCAGCTGTCAATATGACTGGAGGGCTTTTGCAGCCACACAGGTGGAGTTGCCAGAACCCCACAACTACTGAAGGCAAGGGGGACCCAGGGAGGGACAGGTTATCCTAGATAATTCATCCGCTAAAAACAAAGGAAAAAGTCTTCAGGCCATATGATTCCATTATGTGAGATTTTAGAAAAGGCAAAACTATGGTGACAGGAGGCAGATCACCAGTTGCCTGGGGCAGGAGTGGGCACAAATGTGCAAAGGAACACAAGGGAGCGCTTGGGGTGACGGAAGTCTTCTACATCTTGATTGTCATGGTGGTTAGATGACAGTATAGACATGTCAAAACTCTTTGAATTACACAATTAGAATTGTTTGTTGTTGTTAGTGCCGTTGAATTGATTCCAACTCCTAGCAACCCTGAGTACAGCAGAATGGAACCCTGCCCCGTCTTTTGCACCAGCCTCTCACTTCTGATGCTATATGAGACAAGGCTCCACTGCTATTCATAGAGTTTTCATGGCCAGTTTTTTCGGAAGTGAGTGGATAGGTCCAGAAAGGTAGGTCCTAGTCTGTTTTAGTCTGGAAGCGCCACTGAATCCTGTCCACCATGAGTGACCCTGCTAGTATTAGAAATAGTGGTGGCAGAGCTTTCAGCATCACAGCAACATGCAGCCGCCACAGTATGAGAACCGACAGACAGTGGTGGTGTTCTTTGACCGGAAATGAACCTGGGCCACAGTGGTGAGAGCACCGAATCTTAACCACTCGACTACCAGGGCTGGCTACATTTAAAATCACACTTCAATAATTAGCTGATTTTTTAAAAAATCAGCTTACTTAAAACAGGTGGGAGAGGCAAGGGTGTAAGCTGAACCGGCTCCCCCGCTTCCTTCCCTCCCACGTCTCCTGGGGGTCTCCTCCACTGGAGATCCACGGTCCAGACGTCCTGAACATTGACCAAAGGGAAGGAGCCCCACTGAGTGCAACCAACTGCTTTCTTATTTTCTCACTTTCCTTGAGGCTCCAAGGGTGCCGTGGAGGGTGACAGCAATACATTATAATAATGAAATAAATCTGGGATCATGTTCGCCTCTCTCCTCCTCCTAACTTGGGCCTTCTTGAGAACCAAGGGTAATCATACCCAAACCCCCAATTCCATTTCCCCGCGTCCTTGTAAACGCAGAGGCTATGGCATTCCCTCCCCTTTGACGTTTTGCTGCGACTGGAGAACACGGCGTCCTGCCCTGGCACTGCCTGGCCCCTTGTAGGGAGGGCTGGCATTAGACCAGCCCTCAGGACCTCTTTGCCCTCTCTACCCACTCTGTTTCTTCAAGAATGTCTCTTCAGATCTTCAGGAGATTCCAGAACTCACTTACAGCACAATGTATCTTTATATGTTTTTATTAATCCTGGGACTCAGGATTGGTATGAAATTTATTAGAGCACATTTAAATCATTGCACAATTTAATTGGAAGACATTCTTGAAGAGATTTTTTTTTTTTACTTAAAAGTTTAATAAAGTAGCTCCTTGGGCTACTTTAATCTGCCTGGGCAGTTGGTGGGGATGTGCTCACATCTGCAGTGACGTGCCCTCCAGACTTCACTCGATTATAAATCTGTGATCTCAACTCACCTACCCATGGCACCAAGAGTCATGAAAATGTTTTAAATTTACTCAACCCTTAGGGAATATCTTTATAATTACAGTTATGTATAAAATTTTGCAAAATCAGTGAACAGCTCCTGAAGTTATTATACAACAAACACCAAAATGGTGAGGAGTTGCATTAAAATTGAAGTCCTACTTCATTCACTCAACAAGGAAATGCTTTTATTGTCTATAACTTATTTATTTTTAATCAACTTATAACCATTACGAAAGGACATTTCTCAAAGAAAATTCTACTAAATCCACAGTCCCTTGTGATGCTGCAAGTGAGGGCAGGTGTAGCCGTTGAAACCTCCCTCCCAGGAGAACGCGAGGGAGAGCAGAAGCCCATGGGAGCTTCTACTTGTTGACTCAGGATTTGGACACTAGAGGACCAGGGCCCCTATGTCAGGACGTTGTGACTTCTTATTTCATAGTGTCTATTTCTCTCTGATAAAGTGGAAAGGGCCTTATATTCACCTTTGGAGAGAGTAAGAAAGTGGGAGCGGAAGACAATTCCATTTGGAGGACAAAGAGCCCAAAGGATAGACCCCGTGGTGGTCATCACTGAGAGGAACACATCTTTGGCATCCACAGCAAAGAAGCAAGGAGAGCACAGGAGCTGGCCCGGGTCTAAGGTATAGGCGGTAGAAAGTGTCCCCCGTGTCATGGCCTGAAGGCTCTTGGCTGTCTCGTGAGAGAGGGAGGGATGTCATATTTCACTTGGCAGGAGCCCCACTTAACACCTGGAATATGCCTATTGGATGCCCAGCATTTCTTCCTTGTAAGTATCCTTAATGTCATTTTCTGAGATATGAAAAATAAAATCTTTTTTGAGTGCCCATTCTGTGTCAGACACTATGGCAAACATCTTCACACACATTAGCTCATTTACTCCTGAACATAAGCCTTGTGAGGCAGACGGCTTTCTCCTCAGTTTACAGGTGACATTTAACTAATGAAATCTAATAATAACACCTGTCACCTTTGCCCCTCATGGACAGCTATGGAGAGTCCACAGAGCCCATGGGTCACTGCAGGTGAGCCCCCCACCCAGGCTTGCTCCCCCATCTCAGCCTGATGGGGCGGCTCTCCTGGCTCTTTGCTGGCCCTGCTCTGCTGTCTAGGAGATGAATTCTGTCTTCCTCATCCAAGGACCACTATTCTTCTGGAGAACATCTTAGCCGAGCGAAAGGCTATTCCTTCCCAGCACCACTAAGATTCCAACCCTCTCCTCCTAAAGTCCCAGCCAGTGTTTTGTATTGTTTCCTGTTTTGGCTGGAGTTGGCAGTGGTGCTGTGTCCTGGTGAAGCTGCCTTTCCTTTGTGTGCCTTGGAGGCTTGTTTCTCGTTCTCCTCGCAAGGTGTCAGTACCCTGATGCTAAGAGAACTTAAGATGGGTGAAAACCCTTAAATCTGTGAAAGCCATTACAGTAGAGCATTTATGAAGCAGACTCAAAAAGAAGTGCACCATGTCCCAAGCTTTTATTAGACGGATGACAGTAATTCCAATCTTTTCTTTGTAATGTCCTAGAATCTGAGAAGAAAAAAGCAAAATCTTCAGAATCATAAAAACTGCATTGCCATAAAATAGAAGCCTGTCCATCTTTAGTCATTGTGAAATCCAGGCTCTATTCTTCTCCTGAGGCCTGGGGGGTCATGAGGTGCTTTCTTGTAACACAGGCCAGACTTTCTCTGTTGGACACTGGCTAAAGCTTGTCCCTTGGCCAATTCAGCTCAGGAAGGAGAGCAACACGATCGAAAAGTGATGGTTGTTCTGATAAGTTCCTGTGGTGAAAAGGAAAGGTTTCAGAAGGACTTAGAATAATTGTGCCCAGTGTAAGTTGGCAGGAAGAAGACCCCAGCCCCTTATCCCAGGGACTTCTCAGGCCTTCTGCCCGACGCTCTGCCTCTGCCGCGTGTCACCTGCTTCCTGTGTGCATCCTCTCTGGTACCTTCCCCTTTGTTTAGAGCTTCTGTTTAGAGCCTCACAGGCAGAGGCTTGTGAATTGCTGCTTCTTGTTTCCGCGGGGACTCCCAGCACAGATCAGAGCCATTGTTGATCAGGACGGTGACTCTGCCCCAAACTCTTAGCATCTGCTCCAGAGGCATCATTTTTCTACCGCTTCACTTTCTGTTATTTTCTATCACCAGGGAAAGTATTTGGCTTTCTCTTTCTGAACCAGGGGGACCCAACTCTTCTTCATCTCATAAGCATCACCATTGATCAGATGGATCCGGAGAACAAAACATGGCTGACCTGGGGCTATTGGACGGTGGAAAGGCCCTTGGCTTGTGCGTCTTTGCAGCCACGAGTCCAGGTCAGAGCTGCACAGGGCGGGAGTAGTGGTGAATGGGGGAGGGAGCTACGCGCTTCCAGGCAAGAAGGGAGCAGTTCCCACTGACCGCCAGGCTTATCGTCAAAATCAATTTTGTCCAAATTCTTGTACCGTGCTTTCTTAACATATAGATCTCTTATAGGCTAAACCTTTGAGGAGAAAATATTCTACACCTCTCTGCTATGTCTTTTACATTTCAGAACATTTTCTGCTTTCTTGCCGTCACTGCTGGGTTGTTGTTTGTTTGCTTTTTTAGGAGCTGGATAGTTTTAATATTTCCAGAACAAAGACGTTAACTAATAAAACGGAGTAAATTGTCAGCAGTCACATCATACCTCAGATATCATCATTTAAGTTAGACACTAAGTTGCTTAATTTCAGGAAAACTGTTAAGCCCCAAATCTAAGAGAAGTTTTCATGTGAAAAAACAAACCAAAAAAGCTATAATAAATTATAACCTGGATAAATTGTTTTCCATGCCTTTAAACTCTCTACCAACTAAATCGTAGTGAAATCTGAAAAATGAAAACTAATCTTCCCTGGAAGTTGACTTCTTCTTTTTTTTTTTGCAAGGGAAGATTTGCCCTAAGCTAACATCTGCTGCCAATCTTCCTCCTTTTTTCTTCCTTTTCTACTCCCCAAAGCCCCAGTACATAGTTCTGCATAATTCTACGTTCTTCTGGTTCTTCTGTGTGAGCCACCGCCACAGCATGGCTACTGACAGTCAAGAGGCATGGGTCCCTGCCGAGGAACCAAACCCAGGCCTCGGGAGAGGAGTGCACTGACCTTTAACCACTAGGCCATCAGGGCTGGCTCGAAGATGACTTCTTAACACAAGGACACACCTCTTAATTCAAGGTATGAGGGACATAATCGCTTCAAGGGCCTATCTTAATATGTCTTTGTGGTCAGAAGACGGCAAGAAATATCATTCAAATTAATAATTGGAGTGGGGTTTTTTCTACCTAATCTGTATTCCAAGTATTTAGGAAAGAAGGGGAAAAAGTAAATTTTTGCCATTTACATTCTAGGCAAACTGCTACTTTGGTTATTTGTGATTGGAAGGTGCCAGTTATTTCAGCTGTGTTTCTTCCTTTTTACAATACGTTTTGAAAAATCATTCAGGATCAAAAACAATATATATTACCTAATCACTTGAGTTTTTTCACTTGAGACGTTTTAGACTTTAATTGAACCGATTTTTTTTCTCTTTGACTGTTTATTCTTAATAAAGGTATAACTTTGTGAATAACAATCTGATATTAAAATAAGCATGAACTTATTAAGAAAGGGAACTTTATGTAAGTGCTGAGTTAAAGTTAAATGACACAGTACTAACTTGTTAGAGCTTTTCACATTCTAGAACTGACACTTGGAACTGAGATCTGCTGTCTTATAAGGCTTAAGTTATTTTGTAACTTTTAAAAAGTGACTATATTATTATACTTTTTTGTGAGTTTGCATATCTGATAAAATGTCTTTCAAATACATTATTTTTGGACTGAATTTTTGAAAATAGAAGTAAGCAATTTATAAGCAGATTTTAGGTTGAAGTTGTAAATGAAACCAAGTTATTTCAATTTGATTATTCAAGCCATTTGAGATTATAGGCACTTTCATTTCATTGTTCTTTTCAGGTTTTTTCCCCCAAGAAATTAAACAGATTTATTCACAGGGGAAAGAAACTGCATAAGCAAACACACAAAGGCAAGGAAGAACATGGCACATTCAGCAAAGGACGGGAAGTCTGCCTTGCCCAGGAAGAAATGTTCTCCCTCACCACGGTCAGGCAAGTCCTCATGGTTCAGACCAGCATTTCCACGTGCCACTGAAATCTGCTTCTTTGGAAGTTAGTATTTTGAGAAAAAGGGAGGTCATGGCAAATAAGTTTGAGAAACAGTGGCTTAATTGAGTTAAACAGGCATTTTTTTCATACTGCAGGACTTCTTGGAATGTTTGTTATTGTGAATGTGTACAGTGAATAGCCAGCAGGGCTGATAGCATTTCTCAAACTCTCTCAACCAAAGGTCCTTTGTGGTTCTTTTCAGTTTTGAAATAGGTTTTAAAGGAATGTATGTATAGTGGACGGAAGAGAAGTAACCAGAACCACCATTGGTTCATTTATGTGACTGAACACTAGATGGCGCTGTCCCCTGAGGGACTTGACTACAGCACCAAGCGTCTTTTTAAGCATCTTGTCAGGGGTTGGTTATTTTGTGATTTCCAGAAGTCAGATAAAAATATTCCTCTCATGATGTAATCTAGGCAGAAATAGAAGTACAATGATGTACACCTGAAACTTTTACAATGTTATAAATCAATGTTACTGCAATAAACAAAAAATTAAAAAAAAAATATTCCTCTCACTTTTTGTTCTTATGGGAGTTTTAACTTTATGAATAAGCATCTACACTTGAAACAAACACGGACTTCTTGAATAATGTAACTCTAGGCGAGATGTTGGGTAAAGGAAATGATAGGATGGGAACTCTTGACGGCTTCACAGTACCAAGAACAGACTCGCGGAACTTGATTACCTGTTTGCTGTTGTTGCTAATAAACTTTAATTTTAGAACAGTTTTAGATGTACAGAAAATTTCAAAGATAGTACAGCGAGTTCCCATACACCTCGCATCCAGTTCCCCTGTTATTGACATCTTACGTTAGTGTGGTCCATTTGTCACAACTAATGAACTGATGTTGATACATTATTATTAGCCAAAGTCCACACTTTATTCAGATTTCCTTAGTTTTTACCTAATGTCCTTTTTCTGTTGCAGGACCTCTTGCAGGTTACTACCTTACATTTAGCCCTCATGTCTCCTTGGGCTCCTCCTGGCTTGGCAGTTTCTCAGACTGTCTTTATTTTTGATGACCTTGATGGTTTTGAGGGTTACTGGTTGGGTATATTATAAGTTGCCCCTCCATTGGAATGTGTCTGATGTTTTCCTAATGATTAGACTTGGGTTATGGATTTGGGGAGGAAGACCACAGAGGTCAATTGTCATGTCATCACATCATATCAAGGGTGCACACTATCAACGGGACTAATCACTGTTGATGATGTTGACCTTCACCGCCCGGCTGAGAAGGTGTCCGGTTTGTCCCCTCTGAAGCTACCTTTCCTTCCTCTCCATTCTGCACTCTCTGGAAGGAAGACACTATGCACAGTGAACACTCCAGGAGTGGGGTGTTAGCTTCACCTCTTTGAAAGTGAAACATCTACAGAAAATATTTGGAATTCTCATGCATGAGAAAATTTTCTTTTCTCCTCCATTTATTTATTTACTGATTTACTTGTTTATACCAGTGTGGACTCATGAATATTTACTTTATGATCTGGGTTATAATCCAATGCTACTTTATTTGTTACTCAAATTGTCCCAGCTCTGGTGGCCGGGAGCTCTTTCATTGGCTCCTGTGTCCCTCTCACGTATCCCCTTCCATGTGGGTTTTTTTTTTTTTTTTTTTAATTTATGTTTTGTGAGGAGATCAGCCCTGAGCTAACATCTGCCAATCCTCGTCTTTTCTGCTGAGGAAGACTGGCCCTGGGCTAACATCCATGCCCATCTTCCTTCACTTTATATGGGACGCCGCCACAGCATGGCTTGCCAAGCAGTGCGTTGGTGCGTGCCGGGATCCGAACCTGGGAACCCCAGCTGCCGCAGTGGAGCGCGTGCACTTAACCGCTTGCGCACGTGGGGTTTTTTAAAAAGGAACTTGTTTACTTTTTAATAGACTTTGTTCAGTTCAAAGAATGAAAAGACATTTCTGTCATTTTGTTTTGTTTTGTTTTAAAATTATTTTTTCTCAAAGGAGAGAGGCCAGTCCTTGTTTTGCATTACTTGGTGTAATAACACGGGCGTTTCTGTGTGGGGTTTTACATTCAGATTTTAAACCCTATGCACGTTGTTGAACACTGGTTTGGGGACGTGTGTCTGGGAGGGAATCATGGCCCCCAAATTCTCCTCTCTGAGGAGCCCCAGGGGTTTTTACTTCTTCCTCTCCTCAGACTTGTGTCGTCTCCTAGAAAGAGGGCGCTATTTTTTAATCCACAGCCCTTGCCCCAGAAGTTTGTACATATGTGAATTCACTCCTTAAAGGGATTCTTGTTACGTTATTGCTTAATAAGGAGAAAAATACTTATTCTTATTTAACTCTTCGGAGTTGAGAGTTTTAATCCTGTAAGGTTTGCACCTACTCTTTTTCCTTATTTCCTACCGCAGACTGAGCAGCTATCTGGAGGATGCTTTGGATATTTTTGAAGCTGTTGACAGATGGAGAGCTGCTGTTCAGAAAGTAAAGTGACAAGGTGAATCACTGTGGGCTGTGTGTGGGGTGGGGGTGATGTTTGTGTCTAAGATATTCCTTAGTGCCAAACAAATTCCAAGTCGTCCAGAGCCTCGCACACAGCAGGCAATTGATAAAGAGTAGTTGATTGAACAGATGGACGAAGATCTGGTATTTTATTGTTATATATGTCCCGCAGTTGAGAATAATTCACTTCTATTTCCTATCCATGAGCTCTGGTTTCTTTAGGAAATCATTTTAAATGACATCAACAACAAAATACCACGATCTCTGAGGACTGTGGCAAGAAATAATAAGAAAGTGTTCTCTTTCCTGAAATAATTTTATGTTAATAAAAGAAAAGGCTTAGCATATCCCTTGGAATAACGATATAGAGGAAGACGATCGCGACTGATGATAATTACTACCTGTGTGCGTAAGTGCGTGTGCCCATGACTGTGGCTGAAAACATATGTGCTCATCGTGTTTTCCCATCATAAGAATCAAAGACGGCTCTGTGGTTATTGCGGGTGCTGAGAGCTCTCTGTCCTTTTCCATTCTCCCTCTGGCGCTGAGTGGCGGCCTCAGGACGCGGATTGGGACCCAGTGGGGCAGGCTCAGCGAGGTACTTCCTCGGGATGCCTGATGAGTATTTGAAGCAATGCTGCTCCTCACTTCTGAAGTTCCTTCCCTCCTCTCCCCTCCCCTCCTCTCTGCCTTAAAATTGTCCTTATTTTAAGCCCCCACGGAGCAGCCAGCTGGAAGCCACGCCTTGCATGGCCTCCACGGCTGCATGTGTCAGTGCACGTGACTTCACACACTCGGTCTGTCCGTGCAGTGATTTTGCTGACGGCCTTTCCCAGTGACCACGACCAACACCGTCCACTGCAGACGGGGATGCACTTTCACATCCTTTTCTCGTTGAAACTCACCAGCCCCGTGCACCCGGCAGAGTAGGTCTGGAGCAAACTAAGGCTCCAGGAGAGGTTCAAATGGCCTTCGGGTTGGGCAAGCCAGGGCACAGCCCAGCAGGGGCCAGGCCCTGCGAGGTGGGATGCTACTGCAAGAGGGGCTGGAGGAGGTGAGCGGGCTTTGGTGTCTGTCACAGGGAAACAGGGACATCCTGACTGCTCTGCCCAGCTGGTGCAGTTTGATGTCGTGGGGTTGCCTCTTTAGTTCATATTGTCTGTTTCCTGGGAGACTGACTGGTATGGCTGAATTGTGCCCCCCAACCCCCAACCCAAAATTCATATGTAGAAGTCCTAACCCCAGTAACTCAGAATGTGACTGTATTTGGAGACAGGGTCTCTACAGAGGTAATTAGGTTAAAATGAGGTCATGAGGGTGGGCCTTAATCCGACACTTATCAGTGTCCTTATGGGAAGAGGAAATTTGGACACAGACGTGCACAGAGGGAAGACCATGTGAAGATACAGGAGACGGCAGCCATCTGTAAGCCAAGAAGAGGCCTCAGAAGGAACCAACCCTGCTGTCTCCTTGATCTTGGACTCCTACCCTCCAGCACTGTGAGAAATAATTTCTGTTGTTTAAGCTCCCAGTTTGGGGGCTTAAACAGCAGCCCTAGCAAACTAGTGCATCGAGCTTTAACAGAAGTCCTTTGTGTCGGTGCAAGCATTCCTAGGCTGCGGCAGGAGCGCTGCCTTGGAGGTGACCGGGCACAGCTTCCAGCGTCAGGAGGTACAGGATGCATTTGGCGATCAGCGGCATGGGCGGCTCTGAGCAGTGCCCGGCTCTCTCCCTGGTGCGCTAGGAACACACGGCCGCACTGCAGGGCGGGATTTCCATTCGTTCTTCTCTTCCACACTCACCTCAACTGCCCCAAACCCTGGGTGCTGTCATCACAGTTCAGTCCCATCCATCACTTCCATTGCGTGGCTGCCTCTGCTGCTGGATAGACGGAGCCATCAACTGGGCCCCCACCCAGACCCCAGCCTTTTCACCCTCCCTCTCCTCCTTCCCTGATAGCTCAGCGGGGAACATCCTTTCTACCCCCTTCTCTTTAACCGTTCGCAATCCTCTTTCTCCCCGCACTTCCCAGAAAGAGCTGGGGCTGAGAGGGGCTCTTCCGGGTGCTGGGGATGGGACACTAGCTGCCGGATTCCTGCCCTCAGGAGGCTTATGCTCCTCTCATGGCAAAGCCCTTCTCTGCTCCCCCCACCATGTTTATCTTCCTCCACCTTGTGGTTGCCTTTGACACTGTGTCTCAATCTTGGGTTTTGTTTTGTTTTTTCTGTATTCCGATGCTTGGACATCTGGGGCCTTACTGGTCTGGCCCTGGAGGGACTGTCGGTCCCAGGGTAGCCAATCCTGAGAGATAGTAAATGACTCTCCTGTGAGCACGCCTTTCACATGCAAACCAACCAATGCAGAGCCCACACCCCGACCACCTCCTCTATCTGCCTGCCACTCAGGGCCACCATCCCCAGGGCCAGGTACCAGATAACAAAGGACACCCCCACCCCAGAGCCTGCCGACACTGTTCACACTAGCCAGTCCTCAGGCTGCTCACCCTGCCTGCCTTTCCCACAGAAACCACAGTAAAGGCTCTGGTCCACCTTTCCCCTGGCTCTCCCTGCCTCCTGACCAACCCCAGTGTTTCCTGGTGTGGCCCCCCCTGGCGTGGTGTGCTCTCTTCTCTTGAGAACTGTCACAAACTATCTTTTCAATGGCAGTTGTGTCCTGATCTGTTGGCCTCGCTAGACCTGAGTAATAATAAAATTTACATTTGAAAACGCTGCTGCCCCCCTCATCCTCTGGACCTCAGGTGGCACATCATCCGCTCGCCTAGTTTCTGCCTTAGCAACCTTTTTCAGTCTTGTTTGCTGGCCCAGCTCTCCTCTTCCTGACTGCAGATTCTCCCTCTTTCTGTTTTCCACAATTTTCTCTTTTATCAGCCACTCCTATAATTTCACTAGTCTACTGCATTAATTTGCTACGGATGCTATAACGAAGTACCACAAACTAGGTGGTTGCAACAACAGAAATTTATTGTCTCACACTTCTGGAGGCTAGAAGTCCGAGCAGGATCAAGGTGTCGGCACGGTTGGTTCCCTCTGAGGCTGTGAGGGAAGGACCTGTTCCAGGCCTCTCTCCATGGCTCGTAGACGGCCGTCTTCTCTCTGGGTCTCTTCACAGAGTCTTCTCTCTTTGTATGTTCTGGCTCTTCCCAGGATGTACTTTTTATAAGGGCACCAGTTATACTGGATTAGGGGTCTACCCAGGATGTCGTCTTATTTTAACTAATTACATCTGTAACAACAACTTTATTTCCAAATAAGGTCACATTCTGAGGTACTAAAGGTTAGGACTTCTACATACCATTTTGGGAGGACACAATTCAACCTCAAAATCGAATTCCCTAGTTGAGTTTCTCAGGGTTATAATTTGAATACTTAAATCAATATCACAGAAGGAGGAGGCTGTTTAAAAAAAACCACACACAGATTTCTGCACCCCACCCCCAATCCAGAGAAAACCAATCCCTGGGTGTCGGGCAAGGCCCTCGGAGGGTCTGCAGCTGTTTCCCGCCGCAGGATCACGCATAGCTGGGGAGCTTGCTTTTCCTCCACTGGGACTGCCACAACAGCTCCTCGCTGGTTTTCCTGTCCACCCGTCCCTCACACTGCTCACTGACTGGACGTCATAGTGAGCTTTTCTGACACTGCATTTTATTTAACATCTTGGTCCACACACATCTTGATTCCACATCTTTATTTCACGGACACACTGACTTAACTGTGTGCCTGGCTCACAATGAAGTATTACTGCATTTATTCCCCATAACAGCCCTGTGAGGTGAGTACTATTCTTACCCACTTTGTAGCTGAGCGCAGTAAGCAGAGCTGGGGTAGGAAGCCAGGTGATGTGGCCCCACAGCCCAGGGGGCGCTGGCTCCGTGCAGTGCTCCCTGGTGTGAGGCTTTCTCAGGTGTGCAGTGCTGCCACAGCACTAATAAAGTCCATGCTCCTCGCCTGGGACGCCACATGTTCTTCAAGATGTGGCCTCATCTTGCTTGACTGGGTTCCCCTGCTGCTGAGCACCTGTACATCCAGTGGGTCTCCAAAGGGTGGTCCAGGACCAGGACTGTCAGCTGCCGTTCTCAGGTCTCTCCCCAGACTTACACCCCAGAACTGGAAACTCTTGGGTGGGGGGACCCCAGTGATCTGTTATAATAAGCCTTCCAGGTGATTCTGATGCACACTCAAGTTTGAGAATTTTTCCCTAATTCCATCAGTCCGGGGCGCTCTGTGCTTCCATGCTGCCCACATTTCTCTGCCTCTGGCCTTCCACATCTTCCTCTGAAACTGCTCCCTGCAGTCTCCTTTCAGCTGCCAGCGCCCTGCCCTCTTCAAAGCCAATCCTGAATGTCACTCCTTTATGAAGCCTTCTTTCTTTACCTCCATGCCTGTTCTTGTAACCAGCTCTGCGATCTCGCCTCAGAATGATCTTCTCCACATTTTGCACCTATATTTTTCCCTTCTAATACTTTTCTTGCTCTACCTATATCATCACTGTACTTCTCCCCTTAAAGCAGGCCATTTGAGACTAAATATCCATGTCCCTCACACATCTACTACCATTCCTGTGTTCAGGAAAGTGTTCTATAAAGCACTGTATTGAATGATTACTGTTAATCCACAGACACCTTATTTAAAGTTAAGTACACTGATCAAAAAGAGATTAGGAGTGATGATCCCCTCCGGGAAAAAAATGTCCTACAAAGAAGGATTCAAAATATAATTCTTTGACAGAGCAAATGTTTTAAAATGATTTCATTTATCTCTCCATCAAAACATCTGTGCCGCAGCTCCCATCACCTGCCCAAAGATTTCCACAGTGGACATGCTCCCCATTCTTTCATGCACACCCATCACCCACATCAAAGTGACTTTTCCGGGACAGTTAAGATTTGAGAATCTGCCATCAAGAGTTCAGAATTGAATGTAATGCTCCCGCACGGTCTGACTTTCGCGTTATGAAAGAGCATCTCTTTGTGGGTGGCCTCTTTCCAGCTCCTAACGTAGCCTCCTACTGCATTCCTTAACCATTTTAGCAACCACAGGGCACCGGCAGCTCTTGTGGTCAACTAAAACCATTAGATATTTATCCCCACTTGAACTGCTAAGTAGCAGACCTCCCCGAGGTGGTGTATTTGGTGAGAGATTATTTTAATGACTATGTTGTTTCAAAGAGACGCATAAATATGTTGCATCTTGGAACATAACTGCATAAAATGGGTTTTGAGCAACCACAATCCTGACGCCCTCCATTTGTATCAGATGCGCCACTGATACTAAAAGGTCTGGCACGTTCTTCAAGCTCTCTGGCTACAGGTCCATCCCCTTACCCACAATTCCAAAGTCCAAAAAGCTCTGAAAACCAAGTTATTTTAGATCTCATTTGGTGGCAAAACCTGACCTGAAGTTATTTATAGGCTATATTCATCCCACTTACTATGAATTCAGGCATTTTTCCACAGAAATGTTTTATTTGATTAAAGGTTTCTTCTCCAGTGTTCACTGAGGGCTTACCACCAAATATTCAGTACTGTATATTCATTGTATTAACCTTTCAAATAAAAAAACAAACCTGAAATCAAAAATACACCTGACCCTAAGAGTAGCAGATGAGGGATTAAGGACTGTTCAAGCCTAGAATAAGTGTAATAAAAACAATTCAGATTGTTTTCTTGCCTTGTGACGTGGTATCTACTTTTGGTCTGTAAATAAAACCACCTTTGATTCTAGGAGTTCCGTGTTAACTTTGTACATTGCCCAATCTAGGTTATTTCTGACTAATCTTTCCAATGACCTAGAGATGGGGGCCACTAAGACTGCCCCTATCATTTCTGCATTTAAGGGAAATACCCAAGATCACACGGTTGTCATCTTGGGAACCCTGTGACATTTTTGGCACTCACTCCTACCTGAAGTGTAAACTCATAAGAACACAGAAAATTAAATTGGAAGGCTTTCCTCCTACACATCTATCAGAGTAGAACTTTTTGGGATTAAATCGTAACAGTTTAACACAATTTCATGTTATGAAATGAAGCATGTCATCAAAGCATTTTATTCAAAAGTGTAGTCTCTATAGTCTTTTTAAAAAGGGTGAGTGGTGAGTCGAATTCTTGCATGAATTTTCTTCCAAAATTAAACTTAGAAGAAATTTTCCCTCACATCTGCGTGGACCCCGGTGGAGCATTTTGTAAGTAATTCCTTTGCCCACTTAAAACACCCACCTAAGCCAAGGAGATTCCACTACAGAGGTATTTCATGTGTTTTATGTCACAAGGAAACAACATGAAGGGAAGTCAATCTGTTCCTTCTGTGGCCTTTGATTTCAGATGACTGTGTGCATCTGACTTCTCAGCCGTGAAATAGTGACAGTACTGTCCATACCTTCAAGGGTTGTTTTATGAGTTAGAGGTAATTTGTATAAAGTGCCAAAGCACAAAAGAGAACACTGAGCAAATGGTGGGTGATGAGTGTCTTTGTGTATTTATAATCACCATTTGCAACAAGAAGAATGGCAAGGCCTGTCTTCACTTAATCTAAAAACTTCAGGCAACCAAAATGTAGGCGATAGAGAACTGGAGTCTCCATTCAACTGGGCAGAAGAAAATGAAGATACTAAAGGGAAAGGTAGGTGTTGTGATCTCTGAGAGATGCTGTTGGCTGAGAATGCAAGAAACTGACTGGTTGCGGAACATGGCAGTTAAAATCATAAGGGCTGGGGAGCTGAGCTATAGGATGAGCATTTGTTTTAATTCATTCTAACAGATCAGATGCTGGTGTTTCAGTACTGACTATCTTTTAACAGCTACTGCCCCGGATGTAGTATGTTCAAACAATGGAAACATAAGGGAAAGCCATCACCACAGGCGAAACTGGAAATGGGTTTATACTTATGTTTAATGCCCTCGCGATCTATCCCACCATGTAAGCAAATAAATATGGTCCCTCCTTTTATGGACCCCTTATACACTCTTGAAACAGGAGTCAAGGCTTCTGTGGTATAGGATCTCCCGTAGAAGAAGGCCTATGCTTTTCCAGTGGGATTCTGACAGAGCCTAGGGAGGTGTGCTTGGAGGGGCTACGGAAGCACCAAGTCTCCCCTTCTACTAAGGACACTGGTGTCAAGCCTACAAGTTTTACTTTAGGTCTAGTGGGCTTCAAGTTCATAAGAAAGGAAAAAGGCACATTTTCTCCTCCTCCTCCCTCCTCTACTCCTACATCCTCCCTTGGGAAACCAAACCATCTAAGGAAAGAGAAGGTTGGTCTTCTTTGGAGCAGGTAAATTTGCAATATGGGTCACAGCAGGAGAGTGGTTTTCAAGCCTGGGCACACATTGTATTCACAGGGGAAGCTTTTCAAACGTGCTGACATACACCCCTCACTGCAGAACAGTGAGGGCGGGATCTTGGGGGAAGGGGAGCGGGGAGTCTTTGTTTCAAGGTCTCAGTAAGGATCTGGGATGTGATGATGTAAGCCACTCTGCACACCACTGGAGACCCTAAGATTTTACAAACACCTTCTCAGCCCCTCATTTTGCCTGTCAGTCATGAGGAGGCTGGAATCCTACTGCCGAAGGAAGAGACTGTGCTTGCTGTCCACTGAGTACTCTGGGCCTGAGCACGTGCCGAGTGAGTGACAAGGCCCAAGGTGACGAAGGAGACCTTGGAGGAAAGGGTCACACACTTGACTGAGAGGGAAAGTTGAATGTAAAATGGCAAAAGGAAGCAGCATTGAGAGAAGAAAAACAAGGTGAAGATAAATTTAGTAATTTTCTAGAGACTTCTTTTTGCTTTAGGGATTCTTTACATTGTCTCTCCAAGTAACACAGTGGGTTATATGTGTGATTCTGAAGTAAAATGTGAACAGATGGGTATATGCAGAAAACGTACCATTGTGAATCAAGCTATGCCAACATTATATGATGATAATACTCTATCTTTGTGAATACGGCACTTGTGAATCAAGAATTTTAAAAGAGATATTAAAAAAAATCACACAGGAAAAGAAGTTAAAATTTAGGGGAAAGTAGAATATTTTATCCCTTCCCCTAGGCACCCAACACCTAGCCAACACATACAAAATGAAATTTTAACGGTGCATGCTAAGCCTATTTGAAAACAAATACTATTTGGCTCCCATAAAGGGATGGTCAGATGTCCAGGCCATCAACTCCTCAGTTCTCCAATCTGAAAACACTGAAAGGATGGAGGTAGAACTTGTACAAGTTTTTTAAACAACGTAACTATATGGAATTACCTCTCATTTTCCCCCAGCTGGTACTCATTTTTATGTTGGAAATGTTAAACACAAGTAAAAAGCTTGAGATGTTATTGGGCCAGGTATATTAAAATAAAATCACAAAATAGAAATATTATGTATATACACAACAGTAGAGTGAAACATGATGTGATATAGCATTTCCCATTCTAAGCGTACAGTAGAAAAGTTTAGTAAACAAAACCTCTCGCATCTCTTGCTACAGTCGCTCATCTGAGCCTCAAGTCACTCATTTTCTCTTATATTCTTGTATAAATAGTCTCACACACATCTTAACACAATTTAGAAAAGATTGCTGAATCACAAAAATAACCCAGAATATGGCATTTTACTTTCTAAAGTACAACTAAAGTTAATATTTGATCATTAAAATAATGTTCAAATCATTCAAAGCAATAAAGAAAACTCCTGTGTTTTATAAGGCCCTATCAGGTTCTGCAGAGATTAAATCTTACTGTTCTTCCACACTACATAGTCAAAAAAGTCTGTATTTAGGAAACTGTGGAATTGAAAAGCTGGACCATTAAAAACATTCCTTCTGAAGAGAGAGCAGTTTCTGAGGGTTTTCTCCCTTTCCAGGGAGCTCTGGGCAAGCCGCAGTCGGTGGGCTCCTCGTCACCTAGCTCAGCAGCTCTGCATGCTCACCAATGACGCTTCTACAGGGAAGTGCTGCTGCTGCCTCCTATCTGGGGTCCGAGCAGTCCCCACGGAAGGAAAATGTGTAACAGTCTCAGATTTTAGGGGGACAGGAGATCACTGAAATCTGGGAAAGATATTTTTAAGCTTCTGACTTTACCTGCAAAATCTAACAGGTTGGATTAGTAATTTTTTAACAAATAAGCCAAAGCACAGAGAAAATACAAAGAAGTGTCATGATCTGCACCTGGTTATTTCACCTTCATGAGTGAGTTTAGTTCTGCTACTATTGGGGATTTATTGAAATGGCCCACACATCCAATTGCAATCAGGAGGCCAAAGTGGGTGCATTTTGGATAGAACAGCTGTTTTCTTCTCAGAAGGTTGTATTCAGATGTGGGTCTAGTAAAGCAAGATTGCCAGCTGGGAGCCAACCGAGCTGCAAACCGTGGGCATCAGCCTATGGGAAGAGAATCCTTTTCCATGTAGAGAGTGTTCTTCCTGAGTAATTCAGCCTCACTTCCAGGAAGCAGGGACGGTGGCTCATCCCAGTACATGAAATGACTGGTGCAATCAGTGATTGTTATTTTTTCTTTTTTAACGAGGCAGCCGTCCCTGCGAATGGCTATGAGTCTTCCTGAGCTCTAAGGCTGCTGCTGATACTGCCCTTCTGTGGCAGTGTAGAAATCATCCAGGACGCTCTGTAAGTAATCAAACGTCGGCCTCTCTTCCGCCTTCTCTTTCCAGCACATTTTCATGATGTCATAGAGCTCATCCGGGCAGTTCTCCATGCGGGGCATCCTGTAGCCCTGCGACAGGGCGGTCATCACATCCGCGTTAGTTCTCCCTAAGGCAAAACAAAGCCATACTATTTAGAAAGCTGACCGAGGTCAAGCATCGTGGTAGTCTTTTTGCTACCCACATCCTGCATCCATCGCGGAAGCAGGCTTTAGAGGCTGTTAGGGCTGACCTGTGCTCCCCTGCAGATTCATATGTTGAAGTCCTGGCCCCCAGTACCTCAGATGTGACTGTATTTAGAGATAAGGACTTTAAAGAGGTAATTGAGTTAAAATGAGCCCTAACCCAATCTTACTGGTGTCCTTATAAAAGAGGAGACTAGGACAGAGAGAGGCGCCGGGAATGCAGAGGCTAGGCTGCAGGAAGACAGGCAGGAGACGGCCATCTGCGAGTTAAGGAGAAGCCTCCGGAGAAACCAGCCCCGCTGTCACCTCGATCTCAGACTTCTGGCCTCCAGAACTGCGAGAAAATACATTTCTGTTGTTTAAGCCACCTGGTCTGTGGTATTTTGTTATGGTAGCCCTAGAAACTGATATGGAGGCTAAGGACATTTCTATAAGCAGCTAAACGTATAAATTTTAGTATGAAGGGGATGAAGACAGCATTCAGTTTGCCCAAGTGAAAACAGGCAAACGTGGTAAGTAGAAGACACAGCAAGTCCTCTTTAATGACAAAAGGACACTGGACTTGCCTGACCTTTTGAATGAACTATTCAGGCCCAACTCCAACCCTGAATCTCCATTTCTTTTGTGGTATTTTTGTCAGCTTCATACATATAGCAAAAAAATTCATTTTTACATACATTATCTCATGCCAATTTTTTTAAATAATCTGCTTTTCATTGTAAGTTTACTTAAACAAGTCAGGACCCTTCAATCAGCCAGACAAATTGATTATGTCCCAATCATTAGATTGTCCCATCTTTAGTACTGGCCAGAGTCAAAGCTCACACGGACCATGGGGTGTGCACACTCTCCCACCCGGTGGGAACTAGGGTGTTCACGATTCCTACTGAATTCTGCAAGAGGACTGATCCTGGAGGAGGGCTTTTAACATGGTCAATGGTCTCAGGGTACTGCAGAAGGTGAACTGTCCATTCTTAATACTGAGAACAGCTTTAAGGAACAAAAGATCACTTCAATAACATTTCCCTCCATTATTAAAATGGGATAGAGAAATGTGCCTATTTAGCAGTACCTCTCCACATCTGTATGTTTTGCCTGTTTTCTGGATACCTTACTCTATGGATATGAGCTCCTCTGAGAGGAGCTGTATTTCATGTGGAATATGTACAATATCTGGCATGTGAAGAACTCCATTCATCACAACAATTTCCTTTCCATAGCTATCTCCTTTCTGTAGCCACAGACTTGACCACTAGTGGTCACTGGAAAGATTCTAAAGGATAGCTAGTACTTTAGGGGAAATGTCTTTTACTAGATTTGAAACAGAACCTTATTTTGAATTTATTCTCTAATCTGTTTTCAAATGGTGGGTCATCACCCACTTGGGATCAACAAATTGATATTTTAGGGAGCTACCAATATTTAAAAAAATAAATTATAACAGAATAAAATAAAAAAAAGATCAGGATGCACTGCACATAGTAAAAGTCGGTGTGGTTCTGTGAAATGTTCATTTTATATATGGAGGGGGTTTCTGTATATTTGTTACTGTAGGTCATGACCAGTGACCGCTGAACTCCCCTGCCTTTAACTAACCTTTCTGCTTCTAAGGACACAGTGACTGAAGGGCCCTGCCTGGCGTTAAACCCCTGGAAGAAGACAGGGTTATTTCTGTCTTGGAAGAGCCCTTGTTTTTGAAACTGAAAGATCCAAACAAACTTTATAATTGTTAAAATCTCTTGAAAGTTATTTACATGGTGAATTAATTTTGCTCAAGTCTACTTCTGAAACACCATCTTCAAATATTTGTGTAACCGGAATGTTCTAACTGGAAGACTTCATTTGATTCCCATTGCTTGAAGCCAAGGGACCGATCTGCATCACTTTCTTTATTTGGGGCTCTAGTCTCCATAAATTATGTGGCTTCAGTATCGCTCTGGCTCCTGTAACTAGCCAAGCTCACCTGGATAAATTTCAGAAGAAATAGCTGTATTTACTTCTACATGGGCATTGGGTGAAGTTCTGGGATCCTGGTGGGAGGACTAACACCCAGGATGACAGAAACAGCAGCTGGACCTACAAACTTGGTTAGGAATACCTCTTTCACTTCCTTCCTGGAGAACCCCAGTTGCATAAAAGGTCAGAATGTGCCCACGGAAGGTAAAGCATGGCACGTTAAGGCCTCCCGTTGTCGCACTACAAAGTTTTCCTTCTTCATTCCTGTATGTTCTCCTAACTCTGAAGAACTCCCTCAATGATGCAAATAAAGGCCAGGCATGATCCATCCTGCCTGGGAGATCTGACTTGATAAGACGAATAAAAAGAAGGAAATCTGAAGTCGATCTTTTTAGGTACAAGTAAACCAACACACAAAATGAGGCTATTAAATGACAAATCCTACGGAAGAAAGGAGAGGGGCAGGGAGATCTCAACCAGACCTAAGATTAAACCCAATACTTGGTAACTGGTCTGTTGCTGGGTTAAAGAAAGCAAACAGCCATCGGGTGGTGATCTTAAAAGGTAAGCAATTTCCTATTCCACCCTTCATTCCTTCCACGAGCATTTATTGTACTTATTATGGGTCATGAGCTAGCACTAAGTTCTAAGGGATACAAAGATAATTAAGACAGAGTCTTGTCCTCAAATGGCACACAGCCCAATGGGGAAGATACTCTTAGGAGAGGGAAGTGGGTAGGGAGCAGAGCAGGAAGTGACATCTGAAATGCGTAGGAATTAGCAGAAACTAAGGGTTGGCGAAAGAGCACAGGAAGGAGAAAAATGCAGTACAGCAGAGATTAGAAAAGGATTAGGGGTTTAGCAACAGGAGATGAGAGTGCAGCAGCTCCAGGAACCGTGACAGTCTTGAAAGACACAGGGGCCTTCTGTGTGCGTGTGTGAGGGAGGAAGTACCAACTACCACAGGACCACAGTCTCCCACCAACAATCCTTCCAGAAGGGCAAATTATTTTTTTTTTCTGAGCATTGCTTGTGACTGAGGTGAGCATTTGCAGCAGGATGAGTTTCCTGATTCTGAATTACATGTAGCATTAAGATGCTAGATATATCTGGTAAGAAACAGCCAGAAAAGACACGATGCTTCAGAAAACTTTGTCATTTTCAAACCTCTTTTCTCTTCACGAGAGCAAAGCAAAACAAAACCCCAACCACAAGGTTCCCTCTATTTTCTTTAGAAAATTCATACATAAATATTAACACAGTTTTGCTTTTAAGATAGTGAAGTAAGGATCTTTTGCCCTCCCCCTTTCTGCTGCCTTTAATTCATCCCAAGACAAAAAAGAGAACAAGAAACAGAAACTTCAACTCCATCTTTGATGAAACCAGGAGACACCTGTCTGCCAGAGGCAGAAGTGGTCTGAGCCAAGAGGAGGAACGTGAAACCAAAGCGCCTAAAAGAGGGGACACCGACAACAGGCAAGATGCTTTATCGCCCCCGGCCCTGAGAAGGGTCCACGCAGAGTCACCACACATGCAAAGGAAGGGGTGAGGTCGGGGGCCGCACACAGGACTGTGCCCAGAGCCTCCCTGGCGGGTGCCCAGGTTAACACTAGAAAAACTGAAGGAGAGAATCTCCATGCTCAGGAATGCCAGGCCCAGTGGCGGAGGAGGTAGAGTGTGGGATGGAGACTGGGAGTGAGGAGAAAGGCTGACCATGAAGAAGTGAGACACTGCTGACACCTGCCACAACATGGATGAGCCTTGAGGACATTATGCTGAGTGGAATAAGCCAGACACAAAAGGACAAATACTGTATGATTCCACTTACCGGAGGGACCTAGAGTAGGCAAATTCATAGAGACGGAAAGTAAAATAGCGGTTGCCAGGGGCTGGGGGGAGGGGGAATGGGGAGTTAGTGTTTAATGGGTACAGTTTCAGTTTGGGAAGATGACAAAGTTCTGGAAACGGATAGTGGTGATGGATGCACAACACTGTGAATGTACTAAATGCCACTGAATTGTCCACTTGAAAATGGTTAAAATGGTAAATCTTATTCTGTGTCTATTCTACCACGATACAAAAGAAAAAAAAAAAAGACACTGATGTCCCCTCCCTAGTGAGCCTCCAGAATGCTGATAGCCAGGCTCGTACCCCACAGGCAGGGCCTAGAAGATTCTCTTCTGAAGGAACTAAATGGTCCCAGAGAACAGACCTGGAGATCCTGACTTGTGAGGGGGCTGACAAGTTACCCTGGTGGTCCAGAGACCCTCGTTCCCATGAGACATCTCATCAAAGGAAGGGCAGGAAAGTAAGCGGTACAGAGGGATAGAATGACAGGGACAGAAGAGCAGATGTGAGACTCAGAGAATCACCCCAGGAGGTCTACCATCCTGCCAGCAAGTGACTCAGAAAGAGAACAGAAAACGGGGAGGAGAAAATTTTCAAAGAAGCAATACTATACGAACATTTCCCAGAATTTATAGCTACAAGTTTCCAAATAGAAAGGACAAAACCAGTACCCAGCATAACATAAAAATGACAAAATGCCACACCAAGGTACACTGTCGTGAGATTTCAGGAATAAAGAGAGATCCCGAGTTCTTCCCCAGAGGAAACAAGATCCCAGGTAGAGGCAGGATTCAGAAGCCACCAGCCTTCGGCCCAGCCACTTCAGATGCTGGATTCAGGGGAGGAGGTGGTTTACAATTCTAGGTGAAAATGTTTGCTGTTCTAGCATTCATAACATAAGCAAATTTGGTAACTGTACTTATTTAGCTATTTAATTTTATTTAAGTCATGAGTCTCTCAAGAAAAAGTCCTATTTGGGAATGCATTCTATCTTCTAAGTATGAGTTAGGAGGAGAATATTAACTTAGATGCCTCAAATCTTCATGAGGAAACTCCCAAGTCACGTACAGCAAGAATTGTGATAAACCATCTTGACGCATTTGGTGCTCACTCGTCAGTGAGAACAAGAGATTGCTTGAAGAAAGCAATTCCTCACAGCTTTGAGTCTATGGGGCTAAACATTTTAAAACACAACAAAAAATTGTTGAAATGGACCAATAGTAATTGAAGACAAAAGATTTTTGAGATTTGCCCAAAATACGATTAATAGGTGCAAAGCCTTTTTCTAGAAATCATGTTACGAAAAAGCCTTTTCCTGAATTATATTTGACGTGCACAGAAGTTCATGGTATTGGATGTGCCTGCTCAAAGTATCTATTTCAACGAGTAGGACTGCAAATGGGACACGACACTCCTACACTATCTTACCACACATTTAGTATCTGACTTCTAGAATTTTAGTACATTTTATTGACAAAATTGCATATGTAATTTATTCTCGTATTCCCAGAAGTTTGTTCTTTGTTGGTGCTAACAGTTCCGGCATCCAGCTGATATGTGTATCTGGTATACCTCTAATTATATATGCATGGATATTCCTAGAATGATACACCAAAAATTGATAACGTGATTGCTGATGGCGGGGAGTTGTGTGGCTGGAGGATTGGGGTGAAAGACACACCTTTCACATATACCTCTTTGTATCACCTGAATTTAGAACCTTGTGATCATATACTTATTTAATAATAAGTAAAATTGGGGAAAAAACTCTACTTAAGAAATAATAGTATGAAGATAATATTTAGAACTATGAGCAGCAAATATTAGAATAAATAACCAAGGTTCCTGAAAGTAGATGCCTTTGAGAAGCATCAGCAAGCATGAGGCAATTTTTTATTAGAAGTCTTTTTGCACTACCTCATTCTTTAATGTGCATATATTACTTAGACAAGAATTAAAATATTTAATAAAAACATGGTTGTAAAAAACTAGAAACTTCAGAAATTTATTAAGAAAATTAATATAACCTATTATCTCATTGCCCAAAGATAGTAACATTTTGATATATTACCCCTTTTAGTCTTTTTTTCTCTAAAAATATGTGTTCAGTTTATATATGGCTTTCTTAATTATTTTCTGTTTTTTTCCTCTTTTATAGTATTCCCTTTTTATTTTGCAAAGCTAGGCACATAGCTTCCAAACTACTTAAAAAAAAAAAAAACAACAGGGGCCGGCCCCATGGCGTAGTGGTTAAGTGCGCACGCTCTGCTGCTGATGGCCCGGGTTCGGATCCCAGGCGCACACTGACGCACTACTTGTCAGGCCATGCTGTGGTGGCGTCCCATATAAAATGGAGGAAGATTGGCATGGATGTTAGTTCAGGGCTGATCTTCTTCACAAAAAAAAAAAAAAAAAGAAGAAGAAGAAGAAGAAGAAAAAAAACAACAACATATCCAGCACTTTTCCTGGCAAAGAAAATATCCTCAGATGACTCAATTATCAGTGAGGTCTCCCCCATAAGCAGTTTTCTAACAGTGATGGAAATGGCACATTTTGGCAATGTTCACCAACTTCTGTGCTATCTGTGAATCGAGTCCTTTGATATTTAAGTCATTAGGATTGTTCAACTGTTCACATGTCCTCATGCTAGAGGCTCTCCTAACACACAACTCTTGTGACTGGAAACCAAAGCAATATAGAACTCCCAAAGATATCGGACATCCCCAGAACTTGCAAAGGACAAGCTAACCAGGGAACAGACCAGCCAATGGCTTCTGGTTGGTCCTATCATATATTTTTTGTGATTTGCACCATTTTTCTACTGGTTCTTTTATATCTTTTATGATTTTTTACCCAAAATATTTTAAATCCTAGGCACTCACTGAGCACAGTGGGTGAGAGCCAGATCTTGGGAGGCCCATGGGTCTGGAGTTCAGAAGCTCCGCCAGGAGCTAGCAAGGCATTTCTGGGCAACAGTCTCCTTCTCTGAGCCTCAGGGGCCTTGTATGTACATCATTGTGGAGTATGTCATACCACACAACATCGTTTTATGAGGTTATATGTCTATTTGATCAGGTATCAGATTATATATATAATCTGAATATATAATCTTTCTCTACAGATATAGATATAGATATAAAATATCAGACATCAGGGTTGATCAATAAATATTTCTCCTGTTTTATAGTAGTGTTATTCATTAACTTCAGGGTCTATAGCAGAGTGGCACTCAGAATATGAAATGTCGGCACAAGAGAGATTTTACGGGACAGTCAGCCCACTTTGCAGGCACCCCCTGAAGGCTCTCCCCTCCCAGCTGGGCCCCCGTCATCCCCCACTTCTCTATGGCTCATCCCCAAAGAGCAGTGAGAGTGATCAGGAGTGGGGAGACAACATTGCTGCTCTGTCCAAAAGCCTTCCATGGCTTCCATCTCAAGCAGAGTAAAATGCTAAGCTCCTCCATGGCCTCTAAGGCTCTCCCATCCACTCCACCCCCAATTCCATGGCCTCCTCCATCACTCACACCTCCTTCTTTCTCATCCATAGCATGGAGTCTATCTTACAATTAAATGGCTTAGATGAGTCATTCATTCATTCAGCAAATACTCACGGAGGCCCAAATCATGTGGCGTCCTGCTCCTGTTCAGGAACCCATGCACTGGCTGTTTCCCCTGTGGGACACTCAGCCCCTGGACAGCCCCACGGATCCCTCGCTCACTCACTGAGTCCCTGCTGCTGCCAGGACCACTGTATAAAATCAGCAACCCTCCCTCTCCACTTGCCAATCCCTAATCCACTCCAGGCACTGTCCATAGTGCACTTCACCATCCAACACACTGTAGTCTACTTGATTATTATCAGTCTCTCCCTCCTGGAATATTAGCTCTCAAGGGCAGGAGCTGTGACGGGCTGTACCTGGGTACCTCAAGAGTGCCTGTCACCTGCAGATACTTTTTGAATGAGAGAATGATTTAAACACTAAAGATTTAATTTTAAATTCACCTTATCTATCGATTTTGTTAAAAGCCAAACATTAATAAGAATGTGAAGGCTTTGGGGGAAATCCCTCTTCTTGCACATTCCAGCACAGATCCTGGAAAAAGGGATGATTGGCAGAATCTGGAATTCTCCAAGGGCTTTGGGTGTCAGGAATCTGGAAATACGGAATGATGTCCTCATATCCAGTAAGTTAAGGATCTGAAGGATCTTTCACTGATAAACAGAGGTGGGTATTTCCTGAAGAGTCAGAGACTCCAAAGTACTTTATACAAACCTCTGTTTTAAAATTAACCAAAAAGCATCGCAAGTCCTCATTTCTATGCCTCTTTCCTCTTTCATCAGGTGCACTGCTTAGGAGGAAAGCCTATGTCTAATCCTCTAATCCATCCTCATATCTGCAATTCCTACGATGGTGCCAGGTACACTCTAGGCGTTAAGTAAGCGGCAGGATTAATTAGTGAAGAAAAAGAATATGCACTCAATCAAGTAAGAAGGCAGAGAAGGGTCTAAGCATATCTTAGAACCCTGTCCACTAAAATAGTCAAAATCACGTTCTAGCCCAACGGGCTCATTCTTGTTTATCTTTTTTATGCCTCATGCCATTTGGCTTTGTCTATACACACCACTTGAATGGACACAGCTAGGTAAACCATACCTGGGTAGGGGATTTTCCCATAGGTGACGATTTCATACAGGAGGATGCCGAAGGACCACACGTCAGACTTGATAGTGAAACACCCAAAGTTGATGGCTTCTGGAGCGGTCCACTTGATGGGGAATTTAGCACCTACGGGAGAAGACACGTGAGTCTTACTTGGGCCTCTGGGCTGAAACAAAAAGTCAGGGGCATTTGACCCTCATGCTTTCTTTCTTTGGGGGAAATTTTAACTATTTATTTTGAATAGGTAACACATACACATAGTACAAAAGAGAGATGGTACAAAATGTCATACTAAAAATGTGTGCCTCCCTCCTGTCTTTCCCTTTGGGGCATTCCCCTCTTAAGAGGCAAACTTTCCTGGGTATCCTCCCAGAGACATCAGAACGAGCCCACTTTAAACAAGAAAGAACATGACACAAAAGGAGAGGCATTCTCAGCTTGTACATTTTGCCCTCAACACCAGTCTCTAAAGCATATATCTCTAGTGTTCACATTTTCTCTAACGAATCCATACCATGTTTACCTGGAATATAAATCTCTTCTGATGTGTATATTCTTGTAGATAAACCTCTTTAAGCCTGTACCAATAGGAATTTTAGATGCCACTCCATACTTTAATGTCTCGTGCTCTCATTTGACAAGACCAAACATTATTACACTTTCAGGAACTGGGTAGGATGCTGATCTTCCCAGAATGAGATAGCAATGACACTAGGTTTCTCATGAGGAGTTGGCGAGGTTAAGGGACACTCAGCTACCAGTTCACATGAGAGGCAAACCCGGCCAGGGGGAACTCTCAGTGTTACGTTGAGGAAAGTAGGGGCTCAGGCACAGACTCTCATTCCTATACCCTGGAAAGGCTAGGAGTTTCCACCAACCATATTTAAAACTTTTAAACATATTTGTCTTTATTATGTTTTTGCTTTAGAATTTTTTGTGGTGTCAGACCAAAACTGGAAATCTGAATAAGAACAATAAGGATAGCAGAAAGCCTCGAGGGGCAGCTATCGTGTGCCGGGCACTCACTGTGTACATCCTGGCATTAACCCCCCTTCCCCCTACCAGTCCCCCCCCACTTCCCCAGGCAGCAGGGGGCAGGGCAGGGCGCTTGGTCAGGTCCGAAACCCGCAGCTGGGGTGTGAACCCCAGTTCTGCTGTTTCCAGCTGGGTGTGACCCTGGCAAGTCACTCACTGACTTTGTGCCTCCTTGGTACCTCCATCTGTGAAGTGAGGAAACAGAAACTCCCCCCCTTGCTGTCAGGGTTAAGTGGGTTCACCTGCACCCTTGGCACAGTGTAAATAGCAGGGAAAGGTAAATATCACTGCTGTCGTCCTGACATGGTTACTGTTTAATTCTAGAGCCCGAGTTCTCTGCACTAGGCCACCTCTCTCCATGAGAACAGTTATTTTTGTGAGACTCTGGGCTTGTCAAATTCAACAAAACCAGTGGAATAAATTCTAGCTCATGTACTTTGAGGCTAGAACTCCTGGGCTTGAATCTTGGCTCTACCACTTACTGTGGGACCTCAGAAGCTGCTGAACCTCTGTTTCCTCATCTATAAGGTAGGAATAATAATAATAATACTTATCACTTAGGGTTGTTGCAAAGATAAATGAGATAATGCAGGAAAAGCACTTCGAGTAGTGCCCGCCACACTGCAAATGCTCACTACAGTTCAGAGATTATTTTTTTAACTCCTTTTCCTCCAACTCTTCTCCTTCACCTGCCTTTCTGCTGAGGATAATGAAGGCCAAGGATAAGTTAAAACCCACCTAGGAGAACACAGGCTTGAGGCAGGAGGAGAACCACCTTAAACATGATGGATGCAAGAGATGCTCAACAAACGAAAACGGTGTTTTCAAACTGTTTGTCACCTCTATAAATCCTGCGGCCATCTTCCAGAAATAACACACAGGTAGTTAAAAGGGAAATAATCCTTGTTTAACAGTTCTTAGGAATGTCAAGAAAGTGCTTGGCTCTTTAGGGAGAGAGCAAGCACTGTAAAAATATTCACTCAACTTCCCTGAGTGAGACTCGCAGACTCCTCAGGTCATAGGCAACATGGATGAGCCTGCAACAGGAAAGGCCGTGGGCCTGGCCACAGAGCCGTGCCAGGGGATTGGGAGGCTCCCGCTTGTCTGTGCGTTTTTGGTTCACGTGTATAATAGGGAACGTGGGAAAATAAAGGAGTGATTTTTGTAGCGTTATATTTACTTCTGTGGGTGTGATAATTTCCATGTTTTGATTTGTAATTAAAAGGCCAGAATATACAATTATTGTCACAAATATTTTCTCTATAGTTAAGGAAAGTGTACTTCATTGTCTGGGTGAAAACATAATATAAACAAAGGATCTTGATCTTGCCAAATCTCTTTTTGTTTGGCTTGCTTAATTGAAATACAAGTGATAGCATTTGTACACTTTATAAAAGTATCAGGTGGAGTTAATCAAGAGAGTAATTTTTTAAAACAGTCATTAAAATAGAACCACAAGCAGCTACTATGGTACATTTTGACTATTTCACCAAATGAGTTCTTTTTTTAATGATGACTATTGTAACTTTCTTAAAAACAGACAAAAACAAAACCAAACTGAACAGCAACTAAACACCTGCAGACTGTCACTACACACCTTCCCTTGCCGTGTACTCGTTATCCTCAATCACCCGAGCCAGGCCAAAATCCGCGATTTTGCACATGAGGGACTCGGAGACCAGCACATTCGCTGCTCGGAGGTCTCGGTGAATGTAGTTCTTCCTCTCGATGTACGCCATTCCCTCCGCAATCTGCAAACAGGAGAAGGTTCTCAGTTTTTGATTAGGCTGTCACAGAGCGCCATCAAGGAAAACCAAAAGTCTTATGGGTTCCTGAAATCCTTTCATGTATATTATTCTGATCACTCAAGTTTTAAAAACTTGGGTAAATTACAGTCACCATTTGGAGTCCTTTCTAAAATAACTGCCCCCCTCAATGTGCAATGATGGTAATCATGTCTCAACATGGTTTTTTAAATAGCTACATGTCTCCACATTTTCTAATGTGTAGAGAATCTTTTTAAGACCCTACTAAATTCTTGCATGTAGATACACAGATGTCATTATCCCAGTGTTTCAAATGAGGAAACAGGCGGAAAAGGCAGCACGCTAATACAAGGAAATCACTGCGGAGTTGAGAACAGGAGGCCCTTGGTCAGCGGCACCCTTGCCGTCAGGTTCATCAACAGCCCACAGAACTGGTTCTCCAAGTTCTCTCCACACAGTCCCTCCAGGGCGACAAGAAAGATTCACCCGGGCAACAAAGCATGACAGGGGGGAAGAGTCGCAGATTTACACAGAACAGTAAAACAGGGCAGGGGAAACTACTACACATCGCTTACTAGGAAATTGGGTTTTTAAGGAAATCAAAATCAGATTTTTAAGGAAAACATTACCAAATTATAAAGATAAGGATCTGGAAGGAAGCAAGGAAAGAACGAACGAACCAAATAGCTGTATCTGGTGAGCAATTAGAAGGAAAACTCTAATCAGGATTATGTGACACAGGAATGAATATCTTCTGCCAGATTCTACCTTGAATTCCCAGGGGCTCCGCTTGGCGGCCCCGACTCTTCCCACTCATCCGCAACAGCATCTCTCGTTACCACTCAGCTCAAAGCCCAGCTTCAGCCAGGCCATAGGGCTTAGCACAGGTTTAGTTCCTTCTCCCTGGGCATGCCTCTCCTGGCCCTCCACCTGGAACACCTTTCCTCTCTTCTCGGCCAATCCCTCAGCTTACCTTCTGCCCAGGGGGCCTTCCCTGAACTCCTCTTGGATAATTTCTCTTCACTCCATGCCCACCCTCAATGGTCGATTTGTACAAAAACTATTTGCACCTACTGATCGTAGCTTTGTCATGAGTTTTATGCTGTTTGCGCAGTGCTTATTGTTGTCATGCCCTCCGGACAGTCAACATCTCCAGGGCAGGAGGCCCACCTCACATCTTTTCTGTTCTCACTCGTCTCTAGGGGAACCTTCAACCTTGTCGCCAAACCTCTTCTCAGAGCCAAAGAAAGTTCTTGGGAAAGCATGCTGGGTTTTTACTACTACCAGAACACTACGCTGTTGGCACGCTGCTGTAGGACTTTGGCAGATGTTCTTGTGGCCATAAAATCTGGCGTATAATAATCAGTCTCTGATATAATAATCAGTCTCCAAGTCCTGTCAGCCCAGGAGTTCGCATCTGACCGGCACCAAGGAATACTGTCTCGAACACAGAAAATCATAAATCAGAAAGAACAAAAGAGGTCTGACCTTTTCCTGTAGCAGAAACGACGATTTAATAACGTATAGCTTCTATAACCAAGAATAACGCATGCGGTGCTCGAGCGGTGCAGGTGATGTGGAGAAGACCCAGGCTATGTGATGCCTGCCGGGTGAACTCCACGGTCCCCGCCTGGAGAGCTTGGCCAGCTCACACTTCTTTAGTAGTTTGAGCTACTGCATCCCTCCACAGGAATACTTTCATCCTTTGTGCAAGTCCAATCAGGTCACCCCCTGCTTAGAACTAGCCTCAGGACAATGTCTGACCTTAACACTGCTGCCAAGGCCCTGTGTGACCTGGCTCCTGTTTATCCCTCCCGCCCCCCGCCCATGACCATCTCCTCTCCTGTATCCCGGCTTCCACACCTGCCTCTGCCTGGAACATTTGCTCCCTGCCCCTTTTGCTTGGCTAATTCATTCCACAGGTCTCAGCTGAGGTGTCACTTCCTCTAAGAAGCTTTGCCCCGACTCTCCTTCTCCCCTGTGGGGTCCCAGGTTCCCTGCTCCTCACCTGTTTACCTGTCTGTGATCATCTCAGGCATGTCAGTCCCTTAGGGCAGGTGTAGGGTATGCACATTCCTGTTCTTTGGCACTTATGTAACGTTCCAATAATTATACACAAACTGGCCAGGAACCCGAAAGAGCCGAAGTTGGCTGCAATCCCAACTTAGGCCTGAAGCTGCAGGTGACAGTAGCAATCAGGAACCTGAGCTGGACACGGCTCTGAGGATGCTTACTGAGCCACACAGATGGGTGCCGGTGGCACTGACAGAGCCTCTAAGACGTGGCACCAAGGACCCACATCTCTCATTCTTGGTGACGGATTTTCACGACGAGTTTGTTAAGAAAAGCATTCTAGGAACTTGTTGGTAAGGGTTTTATCACATCTACCCAAGTTCTGCATTTAGACAAATCTGAATGCATTTTTAAAAATGATTATCTGAAATAATAATACTTGCAACAAGCCCAGTTTATCTTGGCTTTCTTTTCCACGTCACAGTGCTTTAAGGAGCTCATGTTCCAAACAATAATAATAGTATTCACCAAGACCAAGATTCGAAACAATAGCATCAGCCAACTTGAATAAATAATACACATGGGAGCAAAATAAAATCTTTTAGATATGACTTGCTTTTGAGGTCATAAAAGACAACAACTCTCTTCTTACATAAAAATTATTCTTTCCCTGGTCTATATGTATTGTTTTTTCTTGGTTACTTTTTCCCTCAAAACTTAATTTTTTTTTTCTGCTGTTGTATTTACTTTGGCTAAAGTAAATCCGGCTCTATTTGGCAACAGCAGGAAGAAATGGCTAATGGAATCTAGAATCAACTTGTCTTTCATGGAATACCTTCTTCCTTCCCCAGGCCACTTGGGCTAACAGTTGTCAGCACTGCAGAAAGAGCTGTCGCATCAATACGGGGACCCAGGGAGAGGGGAGCACTTGCCTCCCACCCTCTATTGCTCTGTTATCCTGGAAAGGCGACTCGGGAAGGATTATATGGAGTTGCTCAGGTCTGGTGAGGAAAGAATTTGACTCAGGAGATTGTCTTGTGCCCACAGATATTTTACTATGATGATGATGACAGGTAGGTAGAAGACTGATAGGTACATAGATAGATATATAGACGGATAGATAGATAGATATTAACAACCACCACTTCTGCCACCACTAATTGAGCACTCATTATGTACCAGACACTGTTTTACATCCTTTACACCCAATTCATATTTCATTTGAATAACAAATCTACCAGGTAACTTTATTTCCGTTGTATAGATGCAAATGAGGCTTTGAGAGGTACGAGAACCTGCTGAAAGCCACAGAGTGAAGGAGAGAGCCAGGATTTACACCCAGGTGTGTCTGACCTCAATATCCATGCTCTCAACACCACATTCCAGAATGTCACATCAGCAAGAGAGCTCAGTACTAGATAGATAACTAGATGCTTCTGGAACTCAAATTTTTCATCGAGAGAATACTTTTTTACTGAGAAGACAGAAGAATGCTTTTGAAGTTTTCTCCCAGAATTCATTGTGGTTAAGGCCAAATTTCACCCCTCAGAAAAGGTATCACAAATTCTCCCCAGGTAGAGTTCAAGATATCCATCTCAGGAAGTACCTACAAGCTTAGTTTGGGTTGTCTCTGACTAGGACAGAGTTTCTCAACCATTTTTCATTATCACCCCCTGAGAAGAAAAATTTAATTAAATTAAAATTTTAAATTTTAATTAAAGTTAATTTATCCTTAAGAGAAATTAAATACAAAGAAATAAGATTTTGTCAGGTAGATTTGAGCTTTGCAGGGCCACAAACTATTGTAATATCTAAGATTTCCTCATCCCCCAATTTTCACTCCCTTGGGGGTGGATCTTGCCCCCATTTTGAATGCTTAGTCTAGAAGATGCTAAATTGAACAAAGAAGGTTTAAAGTCAATTTTGCCTTATGACTCAAAAGAGGGAAACAAGGTGGACGATGATATATTCTTGGCTTGGATGAGGTTAACACTCTGTCAGAATGAAAACAACCAGGCTAAAATTAAGCAGGAAAACATTCTTTCACCCAAATAGCCCTATATGTTGTTAAAAAGAAAAAAGCAATAACTGTCATTCCCTTTGGAACTTTGATGAGGCCAAAAGGAAATTACTTTCCCAGAGTCACACCATAGGTGAGTGCAATGGTTTGGAAGTGAATTTAATTTCCCTTCTGTGCATTTTAGCGGTTAAATTGAGTTTTAACCCTTACACTAGTATTTCTTAACTCTCGCTGTGTTACCTGGAGAGCTTTTAAACAATACCACTACCTGGGCCTCACCCTAAAGCAACTAAACCTGAATCTCTAGGAGGGGGGCCTCCCAGGTGAGTCTAACGTGCAGGCCAGGTGGAGAACTGCTCTAGGCCCTTGACATGTGGCATTTTGGACTCTGACCCTGATTTATTCAATCAGAATCTGAATTTTAACAAGCTCTCCAGGTGATCTGAATGCACACTACACTTGGAGATGCACTGCGCTAGATCATATGCTTTTAAACTTAAGCTATTTTAGGATTTAAAGTTCTAAATAGATTGGAATGAAATCTCACTCACAACACGTTGCCTACAAATAACTTCACCAAGTGGACTGTTGTCTTTATAATGCTTGGGGAAGGAAGTCCAGATGCAACTCAGCTTGAGAAAAGAGAATGAGGGGCCGGCCAAGTGGCACAGTGGTTAAGTTTGCACGCTCTGCTTTGGCGGCCTGGGGTTTGCGTGTTCAGATCCTGGACGAGGATCTACACACTACTCATCAAGCCATGCTGTGGTGACGTCCCACATACAAAAAACAAGAAGGCTGGCATGGTGTTAGCTCATGGACAATCTTCAAGCAAAAAAAAAAAAAAGAAAGAGGAAGATTGGCAACAGATACTAGCTCAGGGCACATCTTCCTCACCAAAAAAAAAAAGAAAAGAGAATGAGCAAGATGTGCGCAGCCGCAGTGAAGAGCCCAGGGCAGGAGGTGTCACGTGGGAGCCAGGGAAGGGTCAGGGCCAGATGACAGAGGTGCTGGGAACACTCTGGCAGAAGTCCTAGTGCATCAACAGCCTGGAACATGAGTCTTGAACTTCGTAAATCCCATAACTTAGGGAGAAGGAGTCCTGGGCCTCACAGCCCGGAAGCAGGGGACCCCAGCATCTCTCCCTCTGTTTCATGGCTCTGGGGCTGGGCTGTTGCTTAGAGAGTTTAGGAAACTGATTTAATCTTTAGATTTTAAATCATATGAGGGGATTCTCTTCGTCTTGGGCCATGCCAGCATCATGGTGCCAGGCCTGGTGAGGTACAAACACGAGACAAACTCGACTTTCTAAACCACCTGCCAACGCTAAAGAAGTAACTAAAAACGTTTCTTGTCTTCATGTGCTAATTTCTAACTGTATTAGAGAGTGTGTGTGTGTGAAGCTACTGGAAATATGAAGTAAAAAGCACCCCCATTACCTAAAATGAGAACAATCATGTAAGAAGATAACGTTAGTGATGCTTTCCTCCTCCTATTCAAAGCTAACTGGTTTAGGTTTAGATGTGCTTTGCATTTCTCCTGCTCTCTTCAGCTCAAATAGCATGGCCAATGTGCAATTCTTGGTTCCTCTTTTTGTACCTTCAGTGGAAATATATGATGACGACATTTTCTCCCTTTGACGTTTGTGTGTGTGTGTGCGTGTGTGTGTGTGTGTGTGTGTTGCTGTCCTGGGAGGACAGACAGGAACTACCAGGAGAGTGAACCACTGGGATCCCAACTGGAGCCAGTAACCAGACGGGTTCTGGTGAGATTCTAGGCATCTAGTACCCGGTGGAAGTTCTAGGCACAGAGAAGATGTTAAAAATGATGTTTCCTGAGTTAAAGAGCAGCCTTATCTTGTCAGGTGCTAAATAAACAGACTCCCAGTCTCATGCAATGCAAGTCTCCCAGAGAGGCCTTTCAGATGTCCTGTGAGAAGAAAAGGAGTTGGCCATCAGGTGTCTGCCAATCAGCTTCCGCAAGGTGGAGAGCTGAAGGGGCCAGAAGCACATGTGTGACCAAAGAGAAAAATAAGGTATTACCGAATGTGCTGACCCTAAACACGCAGGCTTGCCACTCCCATGGCTGGTGTGAAATAGCAAGTGTCAACCCTCCCAGCAGATGAACTCTCGAGGGCCCACAGGCACAGTTTCCTCCAGCTGGAGGTGACCCAGCAATCTTGGCTAGTTAGCGAGCTGGATCAGGGATGGATTTCAGACCCTCATCAGCCTCTCAGAGGACCATTATGGACACATACTCTGCACAGTAGTATTGTCAATGTGTATCTATTTTTCAGTATATCCATATCTACATATATGATTTACATACACACACACACACACAAATACATACAATCCTATGGAAAGTTTTCAAAACCCTAGCATTTTGTAAAGCATTACTGCTTTTGTGCCCTCTGCTCATCGTTTTCTACCACGTATGCACACATTTACACACACACACACTTACATACATGCATGCTTATGATGGGCAGGGTGGGGACAGAACACAAAATCTAGAGTCCCATTTACTTTGCAAATAAATTTTTTTCCAGGGTATGAGGTCAGAAATGTTAAATCAGACCAAAGTCTTCAGAAGCATTTGAGTCAAGCATACACATTTAAATTCCCTCTCCAATATCAATGTTTAAATAGAAAGTCCTATTCCCAAAATGAGGAGTTAACGTTGTGAGCAGTCTCAGCAGACTGTCTTCACACACCTCCGCCTGGACTCCTCTGACAAAGGCCACACAGGTCCCTCCCTCTCAAACAACTACAGCTTTGCGTCGTCAAATACATCTACCGAGAAGTGAGCTGCCCGGGACTAAATTGGGGCTCGCGATACAGTTATGCTTGGGATAGGAAACCCCTAACAACTATGGCCCTTGGGCATATATAAGATAGATTTATTTTATGTGGAATACCATTCTAGAGAAAAAAAATCTCAATTATATTTTATACACCAAAGCAGAGCTCAAATAATACCACTTACAAGTGACCTTTCTTGCTAGCAATGACCACAGAGGTCACTCATCTTTCCCTGTTTTTCTCAGAAATCCAACCAGAAGCCTGTCAACCTCATCCCACACAGTATGCTCCAGCTTCCAGCAGGCTCCCCTCCACTCGTTCAGATGCTAAGGGTCTGAGCTACCAGTAGCATTCTCATGCATGTGCTCTGTGAATGGTTTGCTCAGCGCACACACTGGGCTGATGTCACCAGTAATTCGAGTGATGCTTTGGACAAATAACGAAATGTTTGTGTGGATGGCCTGCTCTGGAAGTCTTTTTAGTGTTCTTGTGTTCATCCTAATTGCTATCGCTTTTCTGAGAAACTGGCAAATAACAGGCTATCTTGCTTAGTGAGTTATTTTTTATTTTAATGGGAAGAAACGCACATTTGAGTCACATAATAGAGGGAACAAAGGAATGAAAGGAACCTAATTGAGGGACTCAACGTGATCTCTCAAGCAAAGCTAAACTCTACCCCAGGAAATTCCAGCTTAAATGAGAAACTGGAACTGAAAATGCAACCTGTCTTAGAACTGGCTGGTTGGAAAACATTTGTCATCTAGACAAGCAGTGAGACAAATTAAACAAGAAATCTGCCAAAAAGCAGGAAAGAATAAAACTCTGGTTTTCTTGTCGCTTTACCTGTAGGCATTGTGTGCCTCACTCTCTAGCTATGTATTTCCTTCCTACACTTGGTTAAAGTAGAATTCGAATAATTAATTACTTTCAAAAGCCCCAGGAAGCCTATGCAATAGTGATACTGATAATATTAATCAGTTGGAACTGAACAAATGAGTAGCAATTGGGTAAAACCTCCAGTCTCTCTGAAGGTCCTTTATAACAGGGAGCCCCTGGGGTCAATCCCAAACTGACATAAAAAGACCATTTAATGACAACGGAAGAATAGAATGTAAAGAAAACAGGGAGTTTGCAAAAAGAAAGTTTAAGTAAGAACACATCTCCTCTGTACTCCAAATATGACAGCACTTGTTTTACAGCACTTGACAGTTTTTAGACAAGCGCTTGCCACCTATTATTATTCATTGATCCTCCATACCAGATCCTATACTCTTTAACCCATAGTTTGGATGGAGGAAGGGATGGACTAGAGAGCTCATTCCTTGCTGTTTGGGGGTGAAAATTTCTTAGAAACTTTATTTTAGCTTCGTTGGGTTATTATAATATTCTTCCTTATTCCTCCTTTCCAAGCAAAACTGCTAAGAAATAATGAAGTCTATTACTCTGATGATAATGGTGATGATGATAGCTACCATGTATTGGGCTGCCTACTCTGCCCACGCAGTTACAATCCTTACAACAAGCCTATGGAGGAGCCATTACTCATAGTAAAGATGAGGAAGCCGAGTCTTGGAGACGTTAAAATTTTTCCTAGATAGACTTGGATTTGAACCCAAGTCTGGCTGGTCCCACCACTGTGCTCTTAACCATCTGTCCACAATGGCCTCTTCCTTTAAAAAGAGGTACAAACAGTGGAATGCTCACAAGTCAATGGCAGGAAAAAGGAGGGAAAAGAGAAATAAAAAAACTAGATAATTTAAAAAGTGGCTAAATTAAAGTTTGCAGTCTGTTATACCTTCATAGCTCAAAGATAAGGGCAGAGTTTGGCATATACAAACTTAGGGCTGGTGAGGTTTCTTTGACTGGTCAAAATTTAATGAATCCAACAGCATACAAGGACTCACAATGCCTCAGTCAGACATGATTTCCATAAAGACAGCTTTACTGAATAATCATATTTAAATCAGTAAGTTTCCATGAAAGAGATTTACCTTCTCTAGCAGGAAAAAAAGAAAAGTTTGGTAACTAATTGAGGATGGGGAGAAACTGGAACACTTATGCACTGCCAGTGGGAAGGTAAAATGGTGCAGCTACTGTGGAAAACAGAATGAGTGTTTCTCAAAAAATTAAACATAGAATTACCATATGACCCATTGAGTCCACTTCTGGGTGTATACCGAAAAGAGCTGAAAGCAGATATTTGTATACTCCTGTTCACAGCAGCACTATTCACAATTGCTAAAAGGTGGCAACAACCCAAGCGTCCATCTATGGATGAATGGTTGAACAAAATGTGGTATACACATACAATGGTATATTATTCGGCCATAAAAGAAATGAAATTTTGACACATGCTGCAACATGGATGAACCTTGAGAACATTATGCTAAGTGAAATAAGCAAGTCACAAAAGCACAAATACTGTATGATTCCACTCATATGAGGTACCTAGAGCAAATCCATAGAAAAGTAGAATAGAAAGTAGAATAGTGGTTGGGAAGGGCTGCTGGGAGGGAGAATGGGGAGTTGTTTGATGGGTACAGAGTATCAGTTTTGCAAGATGAAAAGAGTTCTGGAGATGGATGGTGGTGAAGATTGCACAACAACGGGAATGTACTTAATGCCACTGAACTGTGCACTTAAAATGGTTGAAATGGTAAATTTTATGTTATGTATATTTTACCACAATTAAAAAATACAACTACTCTGGAAGCTTCCACCTGTAGGAGAGCAGGAACAGAACCTTGTAAAGGAAAGCAGCCAGCACTCACCACCCACACCTGTGGCAGTGCGGCTTACGACCAAGGAAAGGGTTTGGCAGCTCGTGGTGGAGGGGAGTGCCCACACACACAGGGCAGGACTAAGCCAAACTGGGAGCCATCAAAGCTCCTCCCATGTCACTTTCTCTCCATCGGCTGCTCCTCAATCCAGCCGCAAATAAACCTGGCTGTGATGGGAATCCGTAATTAGGGACTAGCA
The DNA here is from genome assembly GCF_020826845.1 of Diceros bicornis minor. NCBI lineage: Eukaryota > Metazoa > Chordata > Mammalia > Perissodactyla > Rhinocerotidae > Diceros > Diceros bicornis. The sequence goes on along the minus strand of NC_080772.1, from coordinate 9,801,943 downwards.
GGAAGTAGAGAGACTACCAATGACCCCTCAGAAGAAAGCTGGACAGTTACAACTACGGATCAGAGACTTTAGAACAGGTCAACTTGGGTTTATATAAAACAGGGGCAAGTTTCTTCTCCAGAGTTTTCCACTCTACAAAATGGCGATAATAATAGTATCAACCTGGTAGAGTCCTGGTGAGACTGAAAAGGAGAATGTAAGAATGCTCAATGCAAGACGGCTATTAACTGTTAGTATTATTAATATTAATACTACTACTATTAATAATGAAAAGCCCCAAATCCAAATTTGGTTCATAATGGTGAAACGACAAACAGTAGAGCTGATCTTTTAGAGCCAGGGGCCAGTTGGTGGGAAGCTGCCCACAGGTACACAAGTGCGGTCTCAGGCACACTGTGTCCCTTTAGCTAAGTGGCTGCCATCAACCTGGGGAGAAGCTGAGTTCGGGATTCTGGTGTGACTCGGCTCCCTTTACCAGCTGCCTGAGGGTGTGAGGGGTGACCTGTCCATGATCCATCCCGCTTCTTACCCATGAAAGAGACTCACCACTTCTGTATGCCCAGGACAGGGCGGTGAATAATGACACTGGGGGATTAGAAATCTCTCCTCGTCTAATCAATTTCACTGCTACTACTATACTACGATCTAAATGACCTACCCCTTGATCTGTGGCTAATGAGCCCTGCTTATTACTTTGAAAGGAGAAGAAGGAAGCAGAAAGTTCTCAACTTATCCCAGCGAGGGAGGAAACGAGAGAAAAGCCATTGGCTCTTATTTCACTCTTTTGCAGGAGACAGGAGGTGCGGCTGGCTGGATGCTGATCGCCTCTGAGGTGAATGAGACTGACCAACACACCCCAGACACCCCACATTGAGAAGCAGTTCACTCTACTCAAATGCCAAACTTTGCTCAGTGAAAACAAGCTGTGAATGTCAAGAGACTAAAAACATTCATACTCTGATCTTGTTATCAGCTACTGGGGGATGGGGAAATCTACAGTAAGGAAATAAGGTGAAATAAGTAAAGATTTGTCCACAGAAATGTTTTGTATTGTTATTCATACTTGTAAAAAATTGGAGATTCTCCAAATTATCTATAAGAGAATGTTAAAGAAATCATGATACAGTCATAGGAATAGAATATTATATTGTAATAGGTACATACACGTTTATGGAGATTTTTAAATACAACGAAGAATTATAAATTCAGTTCAATACATACAAAACAGCACATATGGTGCAAACCTAATGTGTAATGAATAGAATAATTAAAAAGGATGGACAGTGATGAGCTAATAGAAAAAATGAGCAAGGGACTTAAAGAAAGAGTTCCCAGAAAAATAAACTGCAAATAAAGAATAAATATGGAAACAATGCTTGAGCTCATCTATATGAAATAAACACAATTACAATAATGGAATACTGAATTTGACCTATCAGACTGAATTAGAGAGTGCACACCCACTTTGGGCAAAGGTGTGAAACAAAAGGTACTCTCGTTTTTTGTAAAGAATTTTAGGAATAACTATCAAATTTAAAATGTATACACACTTTTGGTAAAGTAGTTAACAACCTAGAATTTATCCTTCAAACATACGATATGAACATATATATGCACAAATATATGAACATATATAGAGAAGGATCATCACCATACACTGTTTGTTACAGTAAAAACAGTACAAACAAATAAAACCACCCAGAAAAGCACATAAATGTCCATAAATAAGGGAATAGTTAAATAAATCATAGGACATCTATAAAGGAGAATGCTAAGCAGCTTTAAAAGAATGAGGTGGATCATTCTGTACTAATATGAAAAGACAGCCAAGTTACATCACGCTAGGATGTTGCAACGTAATATATATTGTATAATTCCATCTGGGGGGGAAAAGGGCCATAATCTATGCTGTTATATGGAAGGATGCATTAGAATTGTTAAACTTGGTACCAAGAAGTCAGGGTATAAAGTTTTTGTTTTATAAACTATAGTGGAGTTTGACGTTTCTTCTTTTTTAATCCATTATCAATGTTAACGCTTTAAAAAAATCATTAGAAAAATAAAACTGAAACATCGCATGAGAACACACAAAAATGCCTGTAGCAGTTGCTTTTGGAATCAAAGGACCTGAGTGCTATTTTTTCAGTAATCCTTTAATAAACACCCATTGATTTCTAGTCAGGGAAAAAAAACCCCTACTTTAAAAAATGAGAACTGATACAGATTCACACTTTCCCAGAATTTCCCAGAGCATGAATACTTATTTTGTGCTAGATGAACTCTGAAAGACTTCCAGGATTATTCACTATATATTCACATTTATATAACCATATCAATACATGTATATGCCACAGTGAGTTAACAGAAAACAGCTAGGGGTATAATTTAGGGTTCTGGTCATTTGTAGCTTCACTAGCATGCTATGCCTGGAGGACACTCATATAGTAAAAGACTGAAGGTCAATGTACTTCTTTTTTTTTTTTTTTAATGTTCTTAATCTTTTTTTTTTTTAATTTTTTGTTTATTGCAGTAACATTGGTTTATAACATTGTAAAAATTTCAGGTGTACGTCATTATACTTCTATTTCTGCATAGATTACATCATGTTCACCACCAAAATACTAATTACAACCCCTCACCACACACATGTACCGAATTATCCCTTTCACCCTCCTCCCTCCCCCCTTCCCCTCTGCTAACAACCAATCCAATCTCTGTCTCTATGTGTTTGTTTATTGTTGTTATTATCTAGTACTTAATGAAGGAAATCATACGGTATTTGACTGAAGGTCAATGTACTTCTGAGGCAGAGTTTTCCATTAGCCTCTGAGGACTGTCATTCATTCATCCTTCCATTTACACACAGTCCCGCCTGCCTGCTAGGAGCCCTGCCCTGTTCTAGGCACAGTAGGCAACTGAACACAGTCTCTGCCCTGTGGAGTTTACTTTCTAGAGGGGCAGACAGAAAAGAACACATCAGCAAATAGATATACACGTGTAAGACCGCTAAGAAGTGAAGAAAATACACAGTCGGCAAATGCACTATATAGTAGTCCCCCCTTATCCTGGGTTACTGGTTCCGAGACCCCCAGCACAAATAGTACTGAACTCTATATATACTATGTTTTTTCCTATACATACATCCCTATGATAAACTTTATCTTATAAATTAGGCACAGTAAGAGATTAACAACAATAACTAATAATAAAATAGAACAATTATGGCAATACACTGTGATAAAAGTTACCGTAGATTTTAGCAATCTCAGCATACGATTTCTTTTCTTTCCTTATTAAGTCAAGAACTTCCACCTTTTCACTTAAAGGAAGCACTTTCCGGCTTCTCTTGGGCACATCCGAATTGCCAGCATCACTGCTCTTGCGCTTTGGGGCCGTGATTAAGTAAAATAAGGGTGACTTGAACAGGAGCACTGCGATACCCCTACGGTTGATCTGACAACCAAGACGGCTACTAAGTGACTGACTGGCAGGCAGTGTATACAGCGTGGATACGCTGGACAGAGGGATGATTCACATCTGGGCAGAAGGAGCAGGAGCAAGATTTCATCACGCTATTCAGGACAGTGCACAATTGAAAACTTGTGAACTGTTTATTTCTGGAATTTTCCATTTAATATTTTGGACCACGATTGACCGTGGGTAACACACCATGGAAAGCAAAACTGCAGATAAGAGGGAACTACTGTATTTCAACACCAACAAAATACCTTAAAGAACTTAACTTTTATTAAGCAGGAAGAATTCCCTGGAAAGCTTGAACTCCAGCTCTGAAAATAATCCCTGATTTAACCGTCCTGTGACAAATTTAAAGGAAGTCTTTAAGGAGATGTGATAAATTCCAAATATACCTGAAACAGATTTGCTATAATCTTTAAATTTCAACCCTTTTTAAATGAGTTGTCAAAATAACATGTGTTTATCAATGGAGCCTGTGCAGGTTGCTCTCTATGGTGCTCACGCATTTCCCTTTTCCTAAGGACACGCAAGCAGGAGGGGGATGTTGGGGTGAGGGGCCGGAAATGGCTGAATCGGAGGAAGAAGCACTGTCAAGCATTTCGCTCACCAGGTAGAAGTCTTCCAGGCCTGATGATCTGGGGAAACAATTGCTGGGCTTCGCTCACTTAAAGTAGGGAGGGAAGTACCCTTCCTCCCTAGCGACTATAGCTTTATGATGAGGGAAAGAAGCCTTCCTTTTTAAGATGTATGACCTAGAAAAATGATCACTCACTTAGTTCAGCAAATTCTCAAAGGCAGTGCTTCCCAGACTCACCCAAGCCCCCAAGGCACCTGTGGCTCTGGCAGCACCCTACTCAATTACTGATGTCCAGGAGAGGGACCCAGAGTAGGTTTTAAACAAGAGCCCAAGGCGAGTCTTATGATAGGGCAAGTACATCAAACGCTGCAACACAGATTTCCACACAAATATCAGAATAAAAAATGTATGAAAAGAGGTGACTTCCGAAGAGAATCTGTGAGAAGACTCAGACTGCAGGCAAATAGCCACTATGGGGCCTTCAGCTCGTATTCTGAGTGAGGCGAGGAGCACAGGGAGGCTGAGAAGAGGACAGTGTCGATCTCGTTTTGTTTTAAAAGCAGCACTCTGGCTGCTGTGCTAGCAATGGGCTCTGAGGAAGCGAGCTGAAACACAAGACTAGTCAGGCAGCTACCAGGAAATTCATCCTGAGAGACTATCCAACCTGGGTCAGACGGACAGTGGTGGAGAAGTTAGGAAAGTGAATCGATTTTAAAGGTAGAATCAACCAGATTTGCTGAAGGATTGAATATACAATGCAAAAGAAAGAGAGTCAAGAATGACTTCAAGGTTTGAGGCCTGACAGCTAGAAGGATGGAGTCACCATCATCGGAAGGGGAGAAGACTGTGGGTGGGCAGGTTTTGGAGGGGGAAGGGCAGGAGCTCGGTTTGGGAAGTGTTCAGTTTGACATGCCTGATGCACATCCACGTGGAGATGCTGAGTAAGCAGTTAGCTCAGGGGAGCAGCCTGAGCTAGAGATACAAACTTCAGAGTGGTCAGAGTATGGACAGTTGTACTGGATCAAATGGTGTTCCCCCCACCATCAAATTCACAACCATCTAGAACCTCAGAATGTGACCTTATTTGGAAATAGAGTCCTTGCAGATTTAATTAGTTAAGGATCTTGAGATGAAATCACATCCCGGATTCAGGGTGGGTCATCAATCCAATGACCAGTGTCTTTATAAGAGAATGGCAGAGGGAGATGTGAGACACACAGTCCAGAGAGAAGCCATGTGAAGAAGGAGGCAGAGATCAGAGCGATGCTGCCACAAGCCAGGGAATGCCTGCAGCCACCAGGAGGTGGAAGAGGCAAGGAGGATTCTCCCCTAGAGCCTTCGGGGAGAGCACAGCCCTGCCGATACCTTTATTTAGGACATCGGCCTCCAGAACTGTGAGAGAGTAAATTCCTGTTGTCTTAAGCCACCCAGCTTGTGGTAATTTCTTACAGTAGCTCTAGGAGAGTAACACATGGCTTTCAGTAAGATCACTTAGGAGGGGAGTATGGAGAAAGGGGAGGTCTGAGGACGGAGCTCTGGGACCTTCCAATGTTTAAATGTTGGGAGATGAGGAGGAAGTGACCAGTCAGGACGAAGGAAAACCAGAGAACGAAGTCCCAGAAGCCAAGTGAAGAGAATGCCTGGGAGGAGAGAGAGACCAACTGCACCAAACACTGCTCGTGGGCCACCCGAGAAGAGGCTGATGAATGCCCTTGGACTTAGTGTCGTGGGGGTCACTGATAACTGTTTAGTCAGGTGGTGGGGGGTTCAAAAGGAACCAGAAAAAGTGAGTATAGTCCTTCAAGGACTTTTGTTGTAAGGGGGAGGAGAAAAATGGAGGCATATGTAGCTGGAGAGGGATGTGGAGGAAAGGGAGGGATGTATTATTATAATTTCTATGGGAATGGTAGAGAAATGAGGGGAAAATGCTAACGCAGAATTTCTAGAACAATGTCTTGCAATGGCAAGAGAGGACAGGACCTGGTGCATAATGCAGGGTGGCTGTCACATCAGGAAGAAAGGAGTGTATGGGGGCTTTCTCCTGATGGCTTCTCCTTTCTCAGTGAAAGACACAGTAAGGAAATCCACCGAGAGGGAATGGGAAGGAGAAGTTAAGATTTGGGGACAGAGGAGAAGGAGAAGGTGAGAAATAGCTGTCTAGGAGCATGTGAGTGGGATTAAGAGGCACCTCCGTTACTGGTCTTGAACTAGAAGTGCAGAAAGCTAAGTCCCGGGCCGGCCCCGTGGCTTAGCGGTTAAGTGCGTGCGCTCCACTACTGGCGGCCCGGGTTCGGATCCCGGGCGCGCACCGACGCACCGCTTCTCCGGCCATGCTGAGGCCGCGTCCCACATACAGCAACTAGAAGGATGTGCAACTATGACATACAACTATCTACTGGGGTTTTGGGGGAAAAAAAGGAGGATTGGCAATAGACGTTGGCTCAGAGCTGGTCTTCCTCAGCAAAAAGAGGAGGATTAGCATGGATGTTAGCTCAGGGCTGATCTTCCTCACAAAAAAAAAAGAACGCTAAGTCCCATCAGCCAAGCTGGTCACAGCTGATGTGTGGATGCTGGGGCAAAACAGGTAAAGAGCTGACTTAAACAAGGCATGTGAGACAAAGGGAGAGCGGCAAGTGGGTATACAGAAGCCAGGTAAGGAGAGAAGAGAAACACGAGGTGGGTGGAGACGTGGGAACAGGTGGAAGGCTGGACGGACTGGAAGGGTTGGGAAGGGGATGAAATAGTTGGAGTTGGAGTACTAGAGGGGAGCCAGGCAGATGGGAGGCGACGGGCTCGAATGGGAATTATGGAGGGGCAGAGTTATTAGTCATATCCACGGAGTGGCTCAGGGGGTGAGAGGAAAGAGGACAGAGTCCCGGCGGAAAGGAAGTCGAGAAACAGAAAGGCCTCAGTTTGAAAGTCTACCTGCATGGAACACTACACACAATGGCAGGGTCTCCAGGGGCTGGAGAGAGAGTAAGTGGGCCAGAGGCGAAGGGCAGCAACGAGAGGAAGTGCCCAGGCATCCAGGACAACCACAGCGAGGAGGGACGATGGCCTGGCGGACCCCAAAGCTGCGGTCCTGGGAGGCGGGGAGACAGGAGGTCTGGAAACGGTGAATAACGTCAAGGAGCACAGCTCTTTGTCACACATCAAGGTCTTTAACACGCCATGGGTCCTGCTTGCCAATGCTAGTGTAAGTATGATCTTCATCAATACATGTGCAAGTCATTCTGTAACATACAGGATTACCCAGATAATTATGTTATAGACACTGGCAGAGATGTGGGTAGAATAACTAACAAAAGCTGGAAATCCTGACTTTTCGAAGAAGAATCCACCAGCCCCATCGCCACTAGAATTCCAGCGTTATCGCCTCTGCCAACTTGTGCATCGCAGACAGAAGGCTCTCCCAGCGCATGGGAAGGGCCACAGAAGGACCTGAGGGACACTGTGAGAGGAAAAACTCATTCACTGTTTCACTTTTCCCAAATTAAATGCCTCTGCCACTGGCTTCAGTGTTAAATATTTCGTTTACAGTTTCTCATTCCTCCTGGTATTCTTTATTCCACAGAGAATGTGAAACAAAGCAGCTCTTTGTCTTTTCATGAAAGCCCAAATACCTGTATTCTACTTCCTTCTTCTTTTCTCAGTTTCATTTCGACCAATAAGGTAAGTTTTGTGCAGGAAAGTAAACACGGTGAGAGGAAGGGGAAGAAGAAATGTATCAGGAAAACACTTTACGGTTAAATACACCTGAATAGTGATCCAGAAAACATTAACCACACGTGTTCTAATTACTTGTTCAGAGGTGTATGAAGCAGAGAATAAGGAATTTGTTATTTTAAACTAAATAAAATATAGGCAGTCCCCACTTTGGTCAATACAGTCATTCAACAAATATTTATTAGCACCTACTGCATACAAGGTGCTCTGCTATGTGCTGAGAATACAAAGGTAACAGGAACTTCCCCAAACATTCCCACTGCAGTAAGTGCTGTGAAAGAAATGGCAGGAGCACAAGATAGAGAGGAATGGAGTGGGGTGGGGGAGGCCTTGGGATGGAAAGATTTTAGGTGGGATGGTCAGGGAAGGGGTCCTTGGGCAGGAGGGGCCACAGCATGGAGCAGAGGGCATAGTTTCCAGGCGTGGGCTTGGGACGGGCACTAAGACAGAAAAGAGCCTGGTGGGTTCCAGACCTGAAGAAGGCAGGATGCCGGGGAGGTGTGCCCACAGGCTCAGGAGTTTTTACGAGTGTGATGGAATCTATTGAAGGTGCTTAGCAGGGATGCAAAAGTCATCCAGTTGGTAAGAGACCTCCTGCAGCTAAATTCATAGAGACAGAGAACAGAATGGTGGTTGCCAGGAGCTGGGGAAGGAGGCAATGGGGAAGTCAGTGTTTAATGGCTGGGGACTTTCAGTTTGGGAAGATGAAAAAGTTCTGGAGACAGGCATTGGGGATGGTTGCACAACAATATGAATGTTTTCATATGGCGGCTTAATGCTACTGAATTGTATACTTAAAATTTTGATTAAAATGGAAAATTTATGTAATGTTATGTATATGTGACCACAACAAAAAATACAAAAATGAATTTATCCAATTGGCTCTGCCTACTCCCTGGAGCTTGGAAAGAGGAAGCCGAAGAGACAGGAGGGAGACCCATTAACAGTAGGGTTGCCAGGTAAAATACAAAGGAAATACTTCTACTAAAAAATTATTCGTTGTGTTTCCAAAATTCAAATTTAACTGGGTGCCCTGAATTTCTCCTTGCTCAATCCGGCAACACCAGTTAAGAGGTGAGTGCAATCACCCAGATGAGAGATGACCGTGGGCGGGAGGGGGGAGATATGTTTTGGAAGAAGGAACAGAGAAGGTTTGCTGAACAGCTGTCAGGGCAGAGGGTGAAGAGGGGAGGGAGTGGAGTGGGAGAGCCGGGCAGGAGCCATCGCTCCCTGAGCCCACCCCCTGGGGACTGCGACCTGGTGGAGAGCCGCCCTCGCCCTCGTACACGTAAGCTCTGGTGGCCACCCTGGAGCACGGGGCTGGTGGTGCGGGGGCAGGAGGTCGGGGCCTGCACCTCCCAGGAAGGGATCTCAGTGTGGGGAGGGGGCAAGGCCGAGTGGCGGCACCTGTGGCAGGGGCTCTGAGGGGCCTTGGGCTGCGTCTAGTTGCCCCCTGGCGGCCCCGTGGGTTGTTATGGTGTCTTTCAGTCCCGCGGGCGGGACCTCAGGCTGCCTGCTGAGGCCGAGATGAGGGGCGGAGTCAGGGAGGCCAGAGACGATGCAATTTCCCAGTGGGGGACCCTGACTCTCAGGGCTCTGCCATGCTGGGTGGAGGCCCTGAACCCGACACCAAGTAAACCGACACCAAGTAAACCGGGGAAGATGCATTCCAGGTGCCAAACTGACCTCAGGATAAGCTCTGAAGACAACAAAATGTTCTTAAATTGGGGAGGGGCCTACTTTTGGTGACAATTTAAAACAATTACTATATTGCATTTTATGAAACCCCAGGAGCACTGGAACACTAACACCTTAAAGCACGTGTTCCAAGGATGGGGAAGAAAGCTTTTATCTACAGAAGACTACAAAACTATGTTTTTAAAAAGGCCAATCATTTAAGTCACTCTTTAAGTAATTTTATTTCATTTTTTTCCTTCATAGAAAAAAATCAACATGAGTCTGCTTTTAAATTAAGGACGTTACAAGTCCATTTACGTAATAGCAGAAATAAGTTGCTTCTGGAGTGTGGCTGCGGAGTGTTCAGGGAAGGGCTGACAGGGAAGAGGAAGCAGAGGAGAAAGAAGAGGAAGGGGATGAGGAAGAGCCAGCCCAGTTTAGAGAGGAAGCTGCGGAGAGCAGGATTCAAGGAGTCAGGAGCGGGGAGGAGGGCCAGGAGCGGGGAAGGGAAACGAGGCCCAGCGTTCAGCCTCCATGTACACCACGACACTGAAAATGGTCTAGCCGGGTTCTCCAAGGACCTCCTTGTTGCAAAATCCAGGGGACATTCTGAACAGGCCCTGCCTCCTCTTTGTAGCGCTGTCTCCCAGGACCACATGCCTGGTGTCCCCAGGCTGGCCTCTGCACGTGTCTCTCTCAGCCTTTCCCGGGGGTCTGCTCTGGCCATCCTCTGCCCGCTTCGCACATTCTCTCAGGGACCTCATCAAAGCCCCGCTGAAGTCCACGGAGCCAGGCTCCCAGAACTCTCTTCAGCTCACGCCCCACTTCCAAGCCCCAGACATTTACATTAAAACATCCAACCACCTAGGACATCTCGACCTGGGTGTCCCGTGACACTTCAAACCCAGCACGACAAAACTGATTTCATCAACCAACACCCTCCTCCCCCACAAACCCAGTGCTCGAGATGCCAATCGCTCCACTGCTCAATCTGAACACCCGAGCGTATTCTTCGCTTTCTGCTTCTGAGACACTTGTGAGGCTGAGTGCTGACGTCGCTCAGCCCCATCCTCTCTCCCGTGTCCACGGACTCTAGCTTTCCTCCCTTCTCACCGTGTCTGTACATTGTGGCCAGGGCAGGACTTAAAGTACAGATCTCATCATCTCACAGTCCTGCTTGGATGTTCAATTGCTCCCCACTAGTCTCAGGAATAAGGGGCAAACTCCCGCCAAGCAACCTGCACAGACTCACGGCTCAGGCTCTCACACCTGCCTCATGGGGAAGCCACCTAGCTGAGAGGTTTAATTCTCTCCAGACTCAGTGTGAACTCCCTCAGGTTTGCGTCTCCCAGACCAAGGTGCTCTTTGCTTTGGGGGCAGGGTGGTGGACTGGGTGCTGAGAAATCTAACTGACTGAAAAATTTTAGAATGAGTCCCGTCCATTTCAGGGTGTAACCTTTAAAGATGAGCTTGGACCGGAACACAGACTCTCCCATTTCTTTTCCACCCCACCTTTCCTAGTCTCAGGTTTAAAAAACAAAACAACAACAACAAAAGAGCAACGAAACAAACTCTTGGGAGCAGAAAAGCAGAGTCCTGTGGCCCCCAATAGTCAAAACGGACCAGTTTCTGTAGCAAACATCTCGGGGGTGTGTGTGTGTGTGTGTGTGTGTGTGTGTGTGTGTGTGAGGCATGAGTGGGGTGGCACAAATACATATACAACACATACCAACAGCACCCACTGATTACTCAAAGGTAAAATAAAACTAAAAGAGCAAAACTATAACTCCTAGGAGACTATTTGCTGAGTATAATCACTTTTCGTTTTTCTCAATACATTTTCTCAGTTATCTACAAAACAGTTAACTGGTCCTCCTACGTAACCCAAGAGTTGACAACACTTGCAGTTTCCTTAATGTCCACATCTACCTTTCTCAGTGTCCCCACTCCCATTCTCTCCACACACCCCCATCTGCACCCCCTTGTACTCCTGTGCTACATCCCACCCCTTCCCAGGCTAGCAGAGCTAATAACCCTGGCTCTTAGCATCACCTCCTCCAGACAGCCTACCCTCTCACTGCTACCCTGCCCCACTGGGTTCCACCCTGCTCCATGTGCTCTGAGAACAGCCTGCAGTGCCCGTCCCAGGCAGCCCTTGCTGTGTTTCTAGTGTGCCGTCCACTGCTCTCGCCTGTTACTGATCTGCCTCCCACACCAAGCCATATGCTCCCTGAGGCAGGGACATGTCTTGCTCATCCCCTCCCTAGCACATGCCTGGCTGTGCTCAGTCCATGTTTGGGTGAAAAAGAGGGAGACATGCCAAGAGGAGGGGAACACACAAGCGAGCTAAGAGCTTAAGACAAAGATCAGCTGGAAACTACGCTCTGCAGCTCCCTTCTAAGGGCTTTCGTCTCCACTTTGAAATTGTGAGCAGCTGGCAATGAACTCGGCCCTCTCCTCAACTACTGCAGTTTAATTCCGGCCTGGCAGGCTTCCATGATGAGTACCCGAAGAGGAAATTATTTTGTGACTCACAGTAGCACTGACTAGAAATTGCCAACCCCGGACAAAATGATACCAAGATAAGAGGCAACTCTGGCACCGCCCCTTTCATTAGCATAAAGCTTCTTATTGGTGCTAGAGAGTTTCCCAATCAAAATGAAAACAAGAATAACTTCTTCTGCCTTATTTGCTATTTTAAACAACCAGCCATGGTTCCTCTGCTTGAATATGCTAAACATCACCAGCACCACCTACAAAAAAAAAAGAGTTCCTGTTTTATACTATTTTTAAACGACAGTTTTCTATTCTTTCAAATTTTCAGAAGGAAACTACATATGATCCAGTTTTGCAATTCTGACAGTAATTGTAGTTTCATTTGTCCATTTTGTAAGTTTTCATGGCCAAAGCTTAAGCCTCAGACATAAAAATCGTTATTCAAAAAGATAGAGCTTTTACGCGCCTGAGACCTGGGTACTTATTCACGTGAGGCATTCATATTCCTTTATGTAGAGCCATGTCAAAATCTTATATCAGTGTCATCTGAATATATTCAAAATCATTGATTATAACTTTTGGGTAATGACTCACATAGATGTTCTAAGTAGGAGGAGATTTTCTTAGTCAAAGAATGTCCGAGTCGAGGCTGGGGGAAACCTAACCTGTGCCTCTCATTTCACAGATGAGGACACTGGGGACTACGAAGTGACTGTCCCCAGGCAGGAGCAGGTTTTCCACCTCTCACTTAATGCTTTCTCCACCATTAACATCATCTACAGCTCCATTCACAAAATGACAGTGATATTTCCCATATTCTGTAGAAACTGATTACCATGTCCACAAGATATTTTATATTGGCAAAGCTATGGCTTCCAACCAGTGGCTCCCTCGTGATGCACACCGGGGGATCACCACCTCCTAATGGCTGTGTGGCCCCTTCAGCCAGAGTGGCATTGGCTCGGACTATTTTATGGAATTAATTAATTGTCTCTTCAGTGCTGGCCATTTCTCCCTTGAGGAGGCTCTCGTGCTTGCAGGAAGAACTGAGAATGCGGGGTCTCAATACAGAGTCACGTGTGCTCGTGTAAAGAGGTGAGATTAAATATGGAGTGGGGGGGATCTGACCTCCTGGAAGAAACGCAAACCAAGTCTGTCACCTAAGCTTTCCACTTGCCACTGAATCTGATTCAACATCTCAGTGTAATTCTTCCTCCAGTTTAAGTAAGTTAAATGTGAGGACACTATTAACCAAGAGTTAATATTAATAAAGGTTTTGAAAATAAAGTAGTTGCTTCTCTATGATATTGTGGGGTGGGTGGTTGGAGGATAGCCTTGAGCTAGAAAATGAGAACCTAACTTATCTTTTAGGTTCCTTACAAAGAGGCAGAAGGAGGAGACCCATGTCTGATGGGATTGACAAATACTGTAGAAATTTCCCCAGAACATCCTCCTTCAGACACTTCAAACTGAATTTACCACCAACAGACTGGTGGGGCCCAACCTAGAGTCACTACAAGGAATTCCCAATCTATATATTTTCTCAGTCAGTAGATCTATAATGAGGGAGTATCCAAAAAGCTCTGACGTCAAAAGGCAGTCTTACTCAGAAAGGTTGAGAATTACATGGACAGACTGAGGTTTTCTACTTCTTCAGTTTACCAATTTCCAACTTAAAATGTGGCTTAAAATTTAATAGTAGGGGGCAAAATATATTTGAGCATAATCACTATATGACAGAAACATCTATGTCTTAGCAATAGAGTTTTTCGGAAAAAAGCTGAAGTTATGAATTCTGATAAGCAAAATCCATAAAGGCGAAAAATGCAAATCAGCATAGTGTCACATGCAAAATGATCACAGGAGCAACTCTGATCATGGAATGACAGCGGGGTGCAGAGGAAAGAACCAGTTATCCTGAGTCAGGAGACCCAAGATTGAGTCTAGAAATTCCACCTACTACCTCTGTAACCTGGATAAGTCCAAGGCTACCTTCTCATTTGTAAGATGTATTAAGTAACAACAGAAATGCTTTCAAGGTTGTTGGGCTCAAATTAGATAATAGATGTGTAAGTGCTTTATTAACCAGAAGGAGTTAAAGGAATGTCACTTGTTGCCATGATTATAATGACAACTTTGATTTTTCCGTTTTTATCGCAGTTTTACTCACACATAGTTGTCCATTTCATTTTTGGTAATTTTTTCACTTCAAGGATGTTGCCACAAAAGAGCAAGAAATGCTTTGATTCACTTGGCCTGAATTATAAGATGATTTATCTGACCTCCCTATTGCAACTGTGAGTTTCCCACTTCTTTTTCCTCTCAGTTTTACAAGTCTACGATTCCATTTCCGCTTCTGCTGAGGAAAATTCCCACAGATTTCAACCCCTTCTCTTTCCAAGTTCATTTTTCTTCTCTTACACGAGGCAAGGCTGGAAGGGAATTATGCAAAGTCTCTGCTCTGAAAATATCAAACTTCATTTGAAAGGGAGTAATTTTCCTATTTCAGCACAAAAAACACAAAATTGCTTCATTTAACACAAGAAGAAAAGCCCTGGGTAAAGCTGCTTTAGTTGGGATTTCTTACTTCATTAAATGGAGAGGAAGGCAAGAGGGCTGAGAGGGGCAATGGAAAGGGTGGATTACACTGGGCTCGGAAGAGCCTTTCAGAACTCATCCTGAGACAGGAAGTGATGAACCCAGCTCTCACAGGAAGTGAGAGGCCATCATGTGCACTCGCCCCACTTCCTGTCTCAACTGGCATATGGGGAGAATGGTGAGGGGACAGTAGAGCATGGGGAAGTAGGTCATGGGGACAGGGAAGAAGAGGCCAGATGAGAGACTATGGGAAAAGTCCCACCACTGCCCCTCACCTCTGATCCCTTACTCTTCTGGGGCTGGGATTAAGTAAATTGGTTTATTTCTACTCTCGATCTCTCACTATGAAAAACTGCTGAAGTTAACTATATCCTCTTGTGAGCACTCAATTTCCCAGCTCTTTAATGCTATTGACAATGCTAATGGAAGGAAGAAAGTATAAACACATTTTACAGCCTACTAATTGTTAGTTTGAGGTCAAATCCCAAATGGACTTATATAATTCTGCTGCTGCTTTACCCTATTTCCACCCTAAATAGTCAAGTGGAGGAGAAGTATAGGAAAGGCTGAAATACTAAGTATCTGGGCACTAGGTATCCTCCTATCACCTTGGGTCAGCTTTATTAATATTTACTATGCTCACATTATTCACTATAGAAAAATTGACAAAGTTAATTGGTGGCATGTGATGGAGAGGAAAAGGAGAAAACTTCAGAGATGACTTTCTTTGTACAGAGAGACAATTTCAGAAAGGTACATGAAGAAGAAGGAGGAGTGCTGGGTAGTACCAGTCATAAAGGGAATTGACGGTATCACAGCGGGATCTGGCACTGGCGTGGTTAACAGAGAGTGGATGGGTAAGGTATGTGATTTGAGACTGAGACTGAGGTCTACAAGCCCCACTCCTTGGTGCAGAGGTTCAGACCCCCTCCTTGTGTTATCGATATTATAATGAGAAAAGCCGGAAGCAGATGATAATTAAGGATGTGGCAACAGGGGATCCCATGAGCTCCACCTTGAGGGAGGAACTGGGGAAGAGTCTGGGTGAGGTTGTACCATGAACAAAGATGAACTCAAAAAGAGATGGTATTTGGTTGTAAAGAACATGAATTTTGTGCTGAACCAACACGTTTAGGGACTTCCTGGGTGTTGCTGGCCTGTGGACTCTCCCCCTGACACTCAACACCGCGTGCACTTAATTCAGATGTTCCACCAGTTCTACCCAAGGTCACTGCTGGGGAAGAAACCCTGGGATAGGCAAACAAGGGCTCACCCAGCAGGAGCTGGATTCGGCACACTGGTTTGGTCATGGCCTTGATTGCCCCCGGCCCCTCCTGTCACCGAGGGGGGCTCAGCCTCATCACAGCTGACAGGGGAGTCAACTGAAGCTACCTGGAACCTACAATTTGAAAGTCATGGTCAATGCCAGGCTCTGGGATAATCTTCCTTGCAAGCTACAAAGGTTCAGAAAGCAACTTTTTTCCCCAACTCATTTTTAAGTTGGAAAAAGTTACCATTCATAGTAATAGTAGTAATTTACAAAGTTAAATTAGAGAATAGATACAGAGACCTTGAATTGGACCTTAAAAACTTAGTCTATTTCAAGATAAAGTTTTATAAGATAAGCTATGCAAAATCAAATACAAAATACCCATTTGACAAAACAAAATCCTTCCCCAGGTGTAGTACACACCCTGATGCACAATTTCTACCCTACAGAACTGTTGGCACAGATCAGACCCTCAGGCAGACAGGAACAGCTACGACTGTTCAGACCTCCAGGCCACATGTCCCACTTTCCCATGTCCCTGTCAGCCCCTTTCCCTTTCTGAGAAGCAGATGTGACAAACCTTTACTACACTCAAGTCTCTTGTCCAATAGGGGCCGCCCAAATCACCGCCCTGAGCAGAGGGCCTCATTTATCCGTGTCAAGTGTGACACAAGTTTATGGGGCTTCTACTTTCTCCATTTCCTGACTCCCTATCTACACAGGCTCTAGAGCTGCATCCATCCAAATCATCGTTCTTCTTACCGCAGAGCAGTGGTTTTCAAACCGTCATCCTGGAACCCTTGGGGTCCCAGAGAGCCTCTCAGGGGCCAGCTTGGAGAGTTTGAGGAGAGGGTTAAAAAGTCAGGACCGTTGGATCCTTTCTCTTCCCCTAGTTGCTCTACAGCAATTTTGCTTCTTTCCATATTAGAGATTGAGGTTCCAGATCACATCTGAATTTCCTACTCAGATAAGGAACCTACTAAGCTCGCCAGGTTCTAGTAGATGAGGGCTGAGCAGGATGACTTCATCACACACCTTTACTGGAATGATGGGGACTGTCATCCCCAAGGTTTCCTCAGCTTTCACCACCAGGCTCTGAAGTGCTTGTGTCCATGACAATTCGTTTGATTTGACCCCCAACATCTCCCTAAAGTAGGAATTACCATTCCCATTTGATAGGCAAATAAACTAATCCAAAGAGGCAAACAACTTTCTGAAAGGGGTATGGCTATTGAGGGGCCGAGTCACGACGCACTCAAGTCTTCAGATGTTCAACTCCAGCTCTGCCCACAACCTCCACTGCAGAGCACATGTTCTGATCCTATCTTACTTGACGTACTTTACCTGTGTACTAATTCCTTCCTCTGATCTCATTTTCCCAGGAAGGCCTTATCTTTTAAGAGGGTCTGAGGGAAGAAATGAAGATCATAAAGACCACCCTTTCCTACAACTTCTGGAAATCTCTTGTGCTACCTCAGGCTTTATGTGGTCTTCCCAACGTGAACTACTTACATGGCCAGTATTGAGAAACAAAATAAGCAAATTACTGAACATGACTAATGGACACAATGAAACTATGAAAAGTCAGTAGCTGGCATCATTCAAATGAGTGTTTCCTTGATATACCAGGCACATTGTAGGGTTTCTGGGTAACTTCCCTCTGCTCTTAAATACACTTCAGGAAACATGTGATTCCAAAGTAAACAAATTTTCAACTTCTAGGCTAGTACTAGAAATATTATAAATGAATATTTCTCAGAATCCTAAGGACACACCCAACAATAAGGACTGAAAGGGAGTAGAATAGGAAAATAATATAGTTCCTCTGTTTCCAAGAATACTAAGGACTTAAAGTATCAGTACATTAGATTAGTAACTTAAATACCACATATGCATCATTTAGAAGGTGCTGTTCTAACACTGAGCGGAATTCCTTTTCCAAAATGCAGCGCACAGTTATCAACTCGGCTGCATTGTTTCCATCACTTGTGTGGAAATGAATATAAGTATAAAGAGGCTGACTTGTCTTTGGGAAGAGGACATCCAAGTGAAAATTCGACATAGGCACACACATTCAACACCCATTACTATCTCCAGGGAAGTGTATGTACTTTGGAAGGTCTTTTTCTCATAACCACCTCTGAGAAACAAGCGAGGGAAATGCCTTCTCCCTGGAACAACAATTTCATCACGAATCTGCACCAGGGAGGTCTTTGCACATTCTCACATGCACTGGCTTTTTAATACTTCACCTGAGCAGAAAAGTCGATGAGCTTTGGAAGCAGTACTTTGCCCCCTTCATCACTCTTCAAGAAATCCAGCAAACTGCCTGTTGATAGGGGAGGAACAAGTTAGTGTAGCTCGAACACTCAAGAAACAAATCCAGAGATAATTTAAATGATCATTGCTGTTGGAGGAGGGAACCCCACAAAGTGACTGGCTTTGCAATTCTGTATGGCCATAGGGCCTTTTCCTGAGGCTGGTCAAACCCAGTCCTCTTGAACCTGTTACCTTTGACCTGCCGTGAAATGTACATGTGCTCCAGGTAAGAAAGGGTGGTGGTGGAAGCTGCTTTTCCTGCTACAAGTGTCTGAGAGCAATGTATTTCAGAGCGCTTTGTACCTGCCACCGTGATACACTTACTGCAGCTCTCTGATCTTCAGAGCTTCTTTGGCACAGACACCAGCAAGGCCTCCTAGTGGGCCTGCCCAGAACAGGCACTTGGCTGGGCTTGCTCTCATCCATGTCCAGCCAAAGCACAGAACCTGACACTTGCCACAGGTGCTCAATGAGTATTTGATGAACCAACTGTGCTTTGGAAAAAGTCAGACCTACCTAAAAGGGAACGTGCCCACAGACAAACTGCTGCTTCCTATGGCTTCATCGTGAAAACAAGATCTGCTTTTCCCCTAGAACTTAAAGTGCAACTCAAGGGTAGCCTTGGGCAAGTTACCGACCTCGTCCAAGGCCCTGCACCGTGGGCATGTCCTGGCAGCTCAGAGTCCTCGGGAGGACAGATTTAAAGCACATGCCATGGCGCTCGGCAGGTAGTAAGTTCACAATCAATGTTCTGCTGCCTCATTCACAACACGGAACAATGGTACTTAGTCCTCAGACTGCTGAAAAGACTAAGTGAGAGCACCCAGGGAAGGCATCAAGAATAGTCTGGTATATAGCAGGTGCTCAGTAAAGGCTAGGTACTGTTATCAGGAGAAACTTATATTCACATTTATGATTAAGATTACTCCTGGTTAATTAATTCAACAAGTATTTACTGAACGCCTACAATGTACCCTGAGCCTCATTTCTGGGCTATAGCAACTTAAGCCATAGGGCTAGGTCTTTTTTTTTTTTAAACAATGCCCTTTTTTGGAAGGACTAATATTCTCAAATATTAACATATAATATTCATCTTTCTAACCTATTCAACTATGACATCACACTATAATCTCCATTAAGCTTAAGATGATTGTTAATCCTGGATTATTGCTAATATTTCTTTCCTTTCTTCCTTTATTCTTTCTGAAGACTTTTAAAAAATCATTTGGGAGCCGGCCCCGTGGCTTAGCGGTTAAGTGCGCACGCTCCGCTGCTGGCGGCCCCGGTTCGGATCCCAGGCACACACCGACACACCGCTTCTCCGGCCATGCTGAGGCCGTGTCCCACATACAGCAACTAGAAGGCTGTGCAACTATGACATACAACTATCTACTGGGGCTTTGGAGGAAAAAATAAATAAATAAAAATTAAAAAAAAAAATCATTTGGCAGTTTATTAGTATCTCTGCTGAACTAGCGGGAGAAGGATGGGGATTCACGCCCCTTTATCCCAAGGTAAGAACAGTGGGAGAAAAAATGATGGGTTGAAACCTCTTCTTCAGTGAATCTATGATTACACAGGAATTCAATCTCAACAAATTTTTAAAATATTAACATTTTGAAGTGATACCCTAAACACTGAGATAATGCTAAAGAGGAAAATGAACTAGTTTTGGAATTTTGAGAACTCACATTTTAAATATATAACAAAAACACTCTTATTTGAAATATATATTTATTTGGCAAATATTTATTGGGGGTCTACTAGGTATGGGGTACTATTTTTGGGCAAATACATATATGGAGACAAATGCAGAGAAAATAGGAAGACTATATATTAATTTTATAACACGGATTACTCTCAGTGAGGTGGTTTATGAAAATTCTTAGTTTTCTCATAGTCTCTGTTTTTTTGCTAGTGAGCATGCTCTTTTACAATTAAAATTATTTGAGTATTCTCTGAACATTAGGCATTTTCCTTTTGGAGGTTTAAGCCCTTTAACAGTGCTGGGCACGGGGCGCTCACCCTTGGCCATGTACTCGGTGATGATGTAGATGGGCTCCTCTTTGGTGACCACGGCGTAGAGCCTCACCAGTTTGTCGTGCTGAAGGGTCTTCATGAGGTTTGCTTCTTCCAGGAATGCTTGCACAGACATAGTGCCTGGTTTCAGGGTTTTCACAGCCACTTTGGTACTATTGTTATAGTAACCTAGGAAGAGAGAAGGGAGGGCATGCTTTACCAAACCCAAAATCCAAAAACTTTACACAGAGTTAGAAGAAAATTTACTTATAGATAGAACAAACTTATATAAAACTCTACATAGTGTTAACATTATATAAAACTCTATATAGTGTTAACATTAGGGGAGGCAGAGTGAAGGTATATGGGAATTCTCTGTGCCATCTTTACAAAAAAATCTAAAATTATTCCAACATCAAAAAGTTTTTACAAAACAGTGCTTAAAAGAAAACTCTATATGCACTCCATCATGGGAACTAAGATTTTCCTCTAATTAATAAAATGTTCTTTATCTAAGACCAAAAAAAAAAAAAACACACCAAAGCTCTATGTATTCACACACACACACACACACACACACACACACACACACACACACAATGGTCTGTAAGAAAATACACCAAATACTGGCTATCTCCAATGGTACAATTATGAGTGATTTTAATTTTGTTCATCATACCTTTATTTACCAAATTTTCTACAATGAATACGTACTATTTCTATAATCAGAAAAAAAAAGGTCTGCACTTAAAATATATATATATATATATATATATATATATTAACTTTAAAGTACAATCTACTAGAGTCAAATAAGCATCTCCCAAAGTTCTCAGAGAGAACCGGACTTGGGTGATTTTCCATGAACAAAGGGTTCTGTGCCGAAATGTTTGGGAACCACTGCCTGCCACACCCCTCCCCCACCCAGGAGATGCAGCAGAGGCACTGAGAGCCCTTCAGTGAAGAAACCTGTCTGACTTGGCTAACCTCAGCATTTCCCACACTTTTTTGACCACAGAACACATTTCCATGTACTTTTTCACACCATGGAACACACTTTGGGGAGTCAATATAGTTCCTCCAAGGCACCACTTTTCTAGAACCTGCTTCAATGATGTGCTTAATTCTGAGCTTGACTGTCGCCTGGGAAAGCCTTTTCTCAGTGGTTTGGCAAAGCATAAATAGAGCTAATCACATTCCCCTTTCCTTCCCTCTTTCCATACTTCTCTTGGAAATGCCAAAAAAAAAGATGAGGAGGGGATGTAGCTGGTTACCACGTTGAGTGTCCCTATCAGTTACCTCTGCCTGGTGCGTTACAGTTTTCCAGCACCCACCCTAAGAAATGGTGAAGTAGAGTGTCTAGTCTCCTTTTGTAGGTCACATAATTATCTGTATATGTACAGTATAGAGAGATGACTGGAAGATGCTCAGTAAAACATCAACAATGATGATCTGTGGGTGGTAGAATTTGGGGTGACTTTTCCTTTCTTTTGTTCTTTTCTATTTTGATTAAATTTGTGAAATGAGTATGGATCTTTTTTTTTACAAAAGGAATTATTTTTTAAAAGAAAATAAATTATGTTTCTATTTCTACAACTTCAAATGGGCAAGAAAAAGTATTAGTTTACAGCTAACATCCAATCCTAGTTACTAATTATTTCTCTTCTGATCATTAACACTGATTTCTCTGTTAACACTTTTCCTTTTATATGTATTTAAAATGTATTTTCCATCTAAATGGATAATTACAATCAATATGACCTGTCCTATGGCTCTTAAGAGTAAATATAAAGTAAATTCCACAAACAAAAGTCCTTTAATATTACATTTGAATCAAGAAGATTCCATTTGTTTAAAAGTTTATAAATAGATCCTCAATTACATGAATATATCTGTGGCAAAGTAGACTAAGAAAATACACTCTCTTTGATACATGTAACCGACAAAGGACTAGAGTCCAGAATATATAAAGAATTTCTACAAATCAATAAGAAAAGTAGAAAAATAAGCAAAGGCTTGGATGGGCATTTCAAAAAGAAGAAACCCAAATGATGAACAAATATGCGAAAGGAACTCAATCTTATTAGTAATAAAAGAAATGCAAATAAAGCCATAGGGAGAAAGCACCTCCCAGGCTGACAAAAATTACAAAGTCTGACAACATCAAGTGCTGGTGAGCCCATGCCCCTTGGTACACACACTCCTTGGTAAGGAAAGTAGGGCAGCTCCCAGGGCCCTTTTCTGTGCTCTTTTCCGAGCATCACTGAAATTCAGTTGTAAAGCTTCTGTCTTTAACAATATTCCCACGGGCCCATAAAGGATGCTGACAGCACAGCCTCCTTTCAAGTGCAGTTATCTTGAGGGACCACACACACATGCCCACACGCGTGCACACACACACAGAGGCTGTGCGGACCTGGGGCCCACATCCTTCTAGGTGCAACTCTGTTGGTCAGGAAATGGAACACTGAGAACTCTTGTACATTGCTGGTGAGAGTCTAAACTGGGACACACACTTTGGAAACCAAGTTAGCAGTATTTAGAAGAATTGGAGGTTCATACTCCTGTGAGCCAGCAAATCCACTAGAAAAACCCATGTACCCTTGCAACAGCAAGGACACAGCACAAAAGTGTTCATAGCAGCATTGTCCATAGTAGCCAAAACCTGCGAACAACGATTCCTTCAATAAATAGTGAAATCAATGGATAAACTGTTGTACATCTTAAATACACACACAACACAATACTATGTAGCAATGAAGATGAATGAACTGTAGCTATACCCAAAAATGTGGGCATAACAAAAGTAGTAGAACTATAAAGAAAAGCCAGGAAATTATCACAAAACTTAGAATTGCAGCTGCCTTTGGGGGCAGGTGGGGTTGTGGTTGGGAGGGGATAAGTCCCCAAGTTGCTGGCAAGTTTCCAGCGTATGATCTCGTGTGGTCACCACAGAGGTTTTCATTGTGTAATTATTTGTGGTATTGAATATCTGAGTTGTATGCATTTTTCTGTCTGCTGTTATATTACATAGTAATAAAAGTGAAAGAAACAAAACTATTCTCCCCTTGTCATCATAAAAGCAACAGAACTCATCGAGACTTTTACATAATATAAAATTATGGGTAAAGGATGAAGAAAAAAATGCTTTCCAAGGGCAGGGGGAAAAGTCATCAGGAAATATTACAGCTGCTAAAGATATTAAAAATGCTGATAAAGAGATAAGATGGACAGTGAGTAAAGCAGCTGTGTCAAACACAGCTCGAGAACGGCAGCAGCTTCCAGTAAGCGGTCTCTTAGGGCTGTGGCATTTAAACAATAGGGTAGGTTTCCACCTTGCACTAAAAGCATGATTTTTATTTAGCACTAAGGATCAAATTGTACTTTACCAAGATATTCCCCAGTAGTGTGCAGGTCCAATTACTCTAGTCATGGAGATTTGGGTTGGCATTACAGATGGAAAACGATTTAAAAAAAAATCTTTTGAAGGTAGTAAAGAATTTCTCGTGGAGTGTCACTTTGCCACAGTTAAAGAAAACTGGTGTGACGATTGGAGAAAGCTCCATTTACAGGGGTGATTAACTTGCTAAAAAGTGCCTAAGTACCTCAAAATGGAGGGTGGTCTTAAAAAAAGATGTCTGTAGTTGATTTTGGAAGTTGGCTGGTGATTAATTTTAATGCAGTTGGCTCAATGAAAATTATTCAATTCAAAATAAGCTTCCTTTCTTCCACAGTGTCTCTTCATAGGCCAAGTGGTAACAGGAAACATCATCCTTAGCTTCACTGATCAGTCATCTCGCTTGGAATCCAACAATCCACAGAGGAAAACGTGTCACCAAGCCAGATGTCAAGAGGATCACATGAACAAGAGGAAACAGCTTGAGGGAGAGACTCCTCTTCCTTTTATCTCTGCCCTCAGAACAGGTCACTTCCTAGTATTTGTTCACTGTATTTCAGACCAAAAAATTCAGACCATAAAATGTGACTGGTAGTCTATGAACCATTTCTCATGCTTCACAAAAATATTAACTTACTTGATTAATGGTGATATAATTTTATACCCAAAATATTTGGAAACAGAATCTCAAAGAGATATTTGTGCACCATGTTCACAGAAGCATTATTCACAGTCGTCAAAAGGTGGAAGCAATCCAAGTGTCCTTGGACGGATGAATGGATAAACAAAATATGGTATATACATACAGTGCAATATTATTCAACTTTAAAAAGGAATAAAATTCTGACACACGCTACAACATGGATGAACCTTGAGGACATTATGCTAAGTGAAATAAGCCAGTCACAAAAAGACAAATACTGTATGATTCTAGTTATTTGAGGTACCTAAAGCAGTCACAATCTTAGAGACAGAAAGTAGAATGGTGGTTGACAGGGGCTGGGAGGAGGCGGGAGAGGGGAGTTGTTTATAAAGAGGCCCAGTTTTGCAAGATGAAAAAGAGTTCTTGTGCATGTGATTGTTCTTAACAGTACTGAACTGTACCTTTAAAAACAGTTAAGATGGTAAATTTTATGTTATAAACATAGAACAATTACATACTTTCCTATGCCCCATTCTCGTCCCTTAAACCTCAGTTTCTCCCAGGCACCACCTGGGTACATGCTAAATGAAAGTTCTCTAGAATCAAAGTCTGAACATTTAGCACACAGCCCAGTGGAAGCCCATGAACGGGACAGGGCGAGAAATGGGCAGGAGGGTTTAGTATATCTGGAATTGGAAGCAAAGAGGTTTTCTCCATCCCAGAAAGGACCAGTGTGCTTGAGCTCCAGGTGACAAGGCTTGAGCGCAGGGTTGAGCCGCTCATGACAGAACTGCGCTGTGGGCAGGTCTACTCAGGCTTGTGCCCCGCTGCGACCTTGCTCTTGACTTCCCGCTAGCTCACAGCCTCGGCAGTTTCTTTGGAATGGACGAGCTGCGCGGGCAAATGGCAGCTGTGAGCACCACCGTCATGGAGCTGGTGAAGAGGTTACCATTCTACTTGCTGGTAGGCCTCAAGAAAATTTTAAGAAAACACAAGAGGACTATCATAATCTCTTCCCCCTCAAAGTGATAACTTCCCAGACCAATAGGTCTTATTTCTTCTCTCTTGGATGCAAATAGCATGCAGTTCGATGCCTTTATCCTGGTTTCACAGCTGAACACAAGAAGGTTGGAACAAAATTCCAAACCATCACTTCATTTGCAGGGCTACTGTTTTAGAGCAGAGGAGTACGTCCCAGTTAAGCTCCCTCTACCTTTTTCTTCATGACAGATATGCAATTCCTTTGCCAGCAAATATCCATAGGATGGTCTAACTGGAGTATTTATAGCTTGAATTCATGATTAAAATTGGGGAAAATCCATTGAAATATAGCTTCCAGTGACTATAGTCAAATACAGTAAAACGAAAATAATAATAAAAACAGAGCGCACAGAGCCAGACTCTAGAGGAAACACTTCAGATGCATAATCTCATTCTTTCTTTTACCAACTGATGAGATCGTTGTTTGCCCATTTTACTGCTGAGGAAACTGAGGATAGGGAGGTCAAATTAACTTATAGACAGCTTAGCAAGCGAGTCCAGGTCTATGGGATGCCAGAGCAGCTGGCTTCCTCACTGCCTTCAATGACTTTGGGCAAGTTGCTTATCTGATTCTTAGTGTCCTCACTTATCAAATGATGGCAATAATTCCTATCTTACGGTGTTATTGGGATAAGCATGTGAGATAATCAATGAAAGTGTACCTGAAAGGGGGCAGTGGACACTGTGCAGCTGGGACATTCTTTTCTCCCCTCCTCCCATTCTTCTTCATCCCCTTCCACACCTTGTCATCTCCCCCTCACTCAAAGTCATGGTAAATATGGAGAGGAAAGAGCACTCAGATGGACTCAGCGACCCAGAGGACAATTAAATGTAATCGTGAACATGTATTCTCCTGCCAATACTCTCAGTGAAGAGACAAGGCTGGAAAGCGGCCGCCAGGGAGAGAAGGCAGAGACCCTGGTTACGGAAGTGAGCCAGTGGGGTTGGAGAAGACATGTTTAGGGGAGTGTGGGAGGAAGGCGAGGATGACTGCAGCTCTTTAGAGAAGTTATGGCTTCCAAGATGCAAGACAACTCAAAATGAGCAGATAATGCTGAAACCCTTTGGGGAAAGTTCTTTTAGAGTGCAGGATATTTACACAATCTTAAAGAATCTTTCCAAAGATTATTAATTAATTACAAAAGGGAATTAAAAAGTAACATTTACAATGCAGAAATCTGCTGGACCTCCTTAAAATCAAACAGAACATCAGCAAAAACGGGACCACCTAATATTCTCTGCCTCCTGATGGAGACACTGAGGACACAGCATCACTTACTATTTAGATACTACTCAGGCACAAAGACATAACCCGAGCCAAATTACAGGAAACATCAGAAAAATCCAAATGAGGGACGTTCTACAAAACAACTGACCTGTATTCTACAAAATGTCAGTGTCGTGAAAGATGAAGATGGGCCAAGGGACTGTTCTAGATTAAAGGAGACTAAAGGCATGTCATCTCAAGGCAAATACATGATCCTAGATAGTGACAAGGACATTATTGGGCAATTAAGGAAATTCGAATATAGACTCTACACTAGATAGTAGTATGTATCAATGTTAAATTTCCTGAATGTGATCTTTGGGTGAAGAGTCATCACGTCTGCACCTTACTCCCAAGTGGTTCAAAAACAACAATAACAACAATAAAATATGTATGTATACGTGTGCGTATATGTATAAAAGAGATAAAGCAAATATAGCAAAATATTAACTGGTGAATCTAGGTGAAGGGTATACAATGTTTATTACACTATTCCTGTCCCTATTCTGTGGATCTGAAAAATATATATATTAAGAAATACATACAAATACCTCAGGGGAAAAAAGGAAGGTGGCATGTTTTTTTAAAATGAACAGATAACAGCTTGATGGCGCCTCAAAGAGTTAAACATAGAATTACCACATTACCCAGCAATTCCACTCCTAAAAGAATGTATGTACCCAAGAGAAAGGAAAACATTTGTCCACACAATAATTTGTACATATAAGTTCATAGCAGCATGACTCATAATATCCAAAAGGTGAAAACAACCCAAATGTCCATCAACAGATAAATTGATAAACAAATTGTGGTATATCCATACAACAGAATATTATTTGGCCATAAAAAAGAATGAAATTCTGACACCTGGTAAAACATGGGTGAACCTTGAGGACATGCTAAGTGAAATAAGCCAGTCCCAAAAGGACAAATACTATATGATTCCACTTACATGAGGTACCTAGAGTAGTCAAATTCGTAGAGACAGAAAGTAGAATGGTGGTTGCCATTCTACTGAGGGAGTGAGAAATGACTGCTTAATGGGTACAGTGTTTCCTTTTGGGGTGATGAAAATATCTTGGAACTAGTTAGAGGTGGTGGTTGCACAAGAATCTGAACGTAGTAAATGTCATTGAATTGTTCACTTTAAAATGACTGATTTTATGTTACGTGAATTTTACCTCAATAAAAAAAAAAGAAAGAGGGGGCTGGCCCGGTGGCACAAGCGGTTAAGTGCGCGCGCTCCGCTGCGGCGGCCCGGGGTTCACCAATTCGGATCCCAGGTGCGCACCGACGCACTGCTTGGCAAGCCATGCTGTGGTGGCGTCCCATATAAAGTGGAGGAAGACAGGCACGATGTTAGCCCAGGGCCAGTCTTCCTCAGCAAAAAAAAAGAGGATTGACAGATGTTAGCACAGGGCTGATCTCACAAAAAAAAAAAAAAAAGGAAAGAGCAGACAAAGAAAGGAGGGGGCAATATTATGACCTAGGCACAGAGTGCGAATGAGAGGAGACCACATCTAGAGGAAGCGCTCGCACCCACAAATCTGCTGACTGGAATGGAAACAGAGTGCCTGATACGCACTGCCGACTGGCTCTGAAATACTCCAACCACAATGAAGAACGTGAGGTTATGTAATTATAATTTACCCAAATTCTGTAAATATGTTCACAAAGACTTACGTGTGATAAGAATTAATTACATGGTGGATCAGTATCTGCCATATTTAAAAGACACTTGGGTTACAGCAGCAACAACAGGAGAACATGGGCAAAGCTGTGATCTGAGGGGCCAAGATTTTAGAGGACAAACCTCTCCCTCACAGACTCCTGGGTGGGGAAGGGAAATGACACATGGCTGCCACAGGCTGGAAGAGTCTTAGTTTCCTCTCGGCAGGGGCTGGACAGTGTTTGAAATCTGTCCACCCCTTCTTCTCTTCAGAAATCACGTTTGCTCTCACTCACACAAAGCTGGCACAGAAAAAGTGATCCAGTAAAGTGTATATGACCTAACGCATTATCTTTTCCAGAAATTTCCAGAAAACTGCGTTTTCAATTAGAACCATGAAAAGAACACGATGCTCTGTAAAAAAAAATTTTTTTATTCTTATTGCAAAAGTAAAAGAAATTCACATTCACTATAAAAACTTGAGAAAAGACTCATGGGCACAAAGAATCCTCTGGAGAAAGCCACTGCTATAATTTTGGTCACCTCTTGCCAGCCTGAGAAGGCAGCAGGTAATGATAAGGAGGGACTCATTAATGACAGCACGTTGAACATCTTTAGAAACCTTCCTGGTGTGAAACTGCAATAAGTGTGAGGCTCCCTATGAAGCCTGCTAGTAAGGATGGTCCTAAACCCAAGTGTAGCTTTCCCTGAGACGGAAGCAAGGTTCCTGCACTTCAATTGCACGTCCAGAGAATGTGATGATGAGAGAATCACGAAAGCGCAGACAGAACAATCAGGACAAATACCCACTGCCCTCCTCCTTATAAACGTTCACTCTGAAAGAGAATTACTAAGTCACAACGAAGAAGAAGAGTCTTATCAAATAATTCTGCGGGCCCGTTCTTGGCATAAGGTGGACAGAGAAAAGCAAAAGAAGTGATGCTTCTGACACAGGTTAGTGTTTGGCTGAGAAAAGTGACAGGAATCAGCTGGAGCCCTTACTTCTCCCGTTAGCCCCCCGAGTGCACTTGGGCTGCAGGGCCGCACGCTCACCCATCCAGACTTCCCCGAACTGCCCGGCACCGAGCCTCTTCACCAGCTTGATGGACTCCCGCGCGATCTCCCAGGCGTCCTTATCCCACGGCTTCTGCGGTTTGGGACTGATGCATGCCTTCTCCAGTCTCCTGCACAGGCCGTCGGACTGTTCTAATTTCCAAGAGAAAATAAAGGTTAAGAAATGTCATGCTTGGTATTCTACCAGTATTTGTAGAGAAGTTTCGACTGTCAGTCTTATAATTTCCAACTTGTCAAAGTCTACGAACCTAAAACGCTTGTGGGGTATCTTTTGCGTGAGCATGACTTTTGAAATTCTTAAATGAAAGATAATTTAAGACATACTTGATTTTATTCATTAATACTGTTCACATATAAAAACAAAAACAACAAACAACAGATAAACAAAGGCTGACAGGTTGTCATACTTCATAAAATGTAGTTTCAGATTACTGAGCCCACGATAAGCGCCTCAGGGCACAACGGTGGGGCCTTGGCCATGTCACCAGGGGGCCCCTGGCCCCAGAACAGGGCCAGAGCGCCACCAGCACTCAACACGTATGCCAGACAAATAAATGAATGGGGATGACAGAGGGAGGGAGGGAGGATTCTACAAAATCTGGTGTACCTTGCTCTCTCCATATTTTGAGACCTAAGCAAATTTTATAATGTGTATTCCTTAGAGCAGGTTGTAGAAATAAGCAGTAACAACAGCTGCCCACTACGACTGACTTTGGTTCATTCACACTGGGAATGAACTTAAAGGCTGGTCACGGGTACAGCTTAACACGGCTTGAGAGTGCATTAGAGACGGGGGACCACTGACTTGCCACTTCTAAATATTGTGTTGTTATTTCTGCTTTCTTTTACCAAGAGTATGTATTTCTTTTACAAATACATACACATATACACAAAGACACAGATCTGCAAATCTGCATTCCTATTCCAGATAAAGAGAAGTTGTAAAAACACACACTATGCAAAAATAACATTCATTTTTCTCTTCATAATTTTGGAACACTAACTGTCAAACAGCATGGACTAGGTAGGAAAGACTGAGATAATTATTCACAAAGATTAAATCTAACTTTGAATGTATATTTAATTGTAGATTAATTTAGAATCAATTCTAGAAGATGATCCTCCAACTTTATACAAAGAAATATGATGCATAAAAATTTTAATATAAGAGTGTCTGACACCATACACTTACCATAATAAACATATTTTGTCTTGTCGGACCTTCAGTTTTTACTTACTTTGGTAATGCTTAATCATGTCACTGATACAGGGAAAAGTAATTCGTGGAGAGATGTAATAACCGCCATTGTCCAGACTCCTAATTTTGTAGTGCTTAATGACATCACCGTGCACAGGGTCATAGTCTCTGACAGACAGAGAGAAACTTCCTGTAAGGGAACAAGAGCAAGATTACACTTATATTTTATAAATAAGATCTGTATTACACAACGGTGTGGTACACGTTTTGCCATAAAAATATGTAAAACATAAATTATGTATATAGTGTATAATTTTAAAAGTCCTATAAAAAGTCTACTTGACAAATGAAGCTAGCATTTGTTTGCTATGAAGCTTACAACATGCCATTTTCCTTCTTCATGATAGCTTTTTTATTTTTCACTGAATTGAAAGGTTATTCTGATTTTCGTTCTTTTAAAATTTCAAGATTTACTGTAAACAATAATGTAAGAGGCTCAGGAAACATAAAGCGTGGTAAGAAATCACCATAATTATTTTGCTTTCTACGTTACTTTCAGTAGCAAAACTAATAATTTGAGTTTGTTATTTGTTATCAAACTATAAAACTTCCACTACCAGAACGTAATATATCTTTTTAAAAAGAATTCTAGAACAGTTTCTAAGAATGATTTCCTAAATTGTTTTATAAGAGGCCTTCAGCCACTTCCTACCTTTTTTTTTTGGTGAGGAAGATTAGCCCTGAGCTAACATCTGTGCCAATCTTCCTCTAATTTGTATGTTGGTCACCACCACAGCATGGCTTGATGAGTGGTATATGTCCGTGCCTGGCATCCGAACCCGCGAACCCCAGGCCACCGAAGCAGAGCATGCGGATCTCTAACCACTACGCCACCAGGCCGGCCTCCACTTCTTACCTTTTAATGTTTCACTTTCTCTGATGAGAAAAGCTCCAGCACTGTTCCCAGGTGCCAGCAGCTGCCTCTCTGCGTCTTTCCTGGTTATATCCTTGAAAAACCACCTGAGGAGACATTGTAACATTTCATGGGTATTATGCTCCAGGGAAGGAAAAGATAAAAATGAACAAGAAATTCAACGCAGCAAAGAAAACCATCAAGATGACAACATGCAAGGACTTACTCTTCTGTTTCCAAAGTGTTGACTTTGGCGACGTAGTTGCTAGGGATGAAGCCTTCTCTCTTTGTGGAAAGGGACTTGGCTCTCCACCATTCTCCATGCCTGGAACAGAAACACACATCAGAAAGTGTTTGTGTCCAATGACTCAAGAAATACAATAGCAATTGTCTTAAGATGTTTGTTTTTTTTGTGAGGGGGAGGGTGGGGAAGATCCCTGGAACCCAGAATCCAGTGGGAAAATTCACTCCCCTTGCTGAAACAAAAATATGTTTAGAGACTGAAGCAAAGGAAAACAGCCTCACAACTGAAATGTGGGTCACTGTGCTCAGGGCTGCACAAACAAGAGTTGGTGAAAATGGCTCCCATCTTGCAGAAGCAAAATGTTTGTAACTTCCCCCAGGTTATCTAAGACATGCCTTAGGGTCCTGATATAAATGGGAGCCAAGGGAATAATGATCCAAAATTCCCGTGTTATAAACGCCTTTGTTAAAACATCTAGTTTCCATAGATGGACACCATGGAAAAAAGAAATAGAAAACCATAAAATAATTCCAAGCAGGTAGGCCTCATCACCACGTTCTTGCCCTCAGCATGGAGCCAGGAGGAGGCTAGGGCCAGTGAAGGAGGCAGGAATGGATGGGCTCTACGAACCTCAACTATGTTCCCCGCCAAATTCTCACATGCAGATGGGATCCTTGTCTGTATGCATACACATGTAATCCTCATGTCAACCCCATGACATGTATTGTTGTTCCCATTTTATAAGCAAAGAAACTAAGGTACAGAGTTGAAGTGACTTGTCAAGGTCACACAGCTATCAAGTGGCAGGGCCAGAATTAGGCCCAAGTTCACGGTCAACCAGTAAGCCAGTAAGTGACAACTGCTCTCAACCACTTAACGCCTTAAACTTAATAAGGGGTCTCCCTCCTCTAACCCTTGTTGACAGGCCAGGGTGACAATGCATGTGAGATTAGTAGGGAAAGCAAGCTAGAACTAAGACACTTGGAGTTCCTTATTCTCGGTACTGTCCTGAGCCCCTAGGGTCACAGGTCTGTGAGTCAGCATGCAGGGGTCAGGAAACGAGGATGTCCCAGTGTCTTCACAGAAGTGTCACAGAAGTACCACACTGCTGAGCAAGGGCTTTTCCAAGATGACTGCTGCTTCAGCACAGGGTCCTTATAAATCAAACCAAGTTGGGCCCATAAACCCAGTCTGAAATTGAGTAATATAACAAAATAAAAATGGCATTTAAAATAATATGCAAATTCCACACAGACCTGAACTTCTTAAGGTGGCAGAGACGGATAAAGACAGAAACTCGTGTCTATCTTCAAAGGGAAACCTCCTGGAGAGTGCTCACAGCCAAATCTAAGAGAAAATTCCTTCGGCCCTACTCCTTTCACTCCTAAAGCCCTCCTGGCAGCAAGGAGGCTGGGGCCACATGCCCACCACAAGAGGGGGGTCTGGCTATCACTGTGCTACTGGAAGCAAAATGAGGGGGACAGTGTGCCGGCCTCAGCGCCTGAGGGAAGGAGCAGCAGGCCCAGTGTGCTCGGTGCACTTACTCCTCCAGGACTTTCATCTTCTCTCCCTTCTTGAAAGACAAGTCGTCCGGGTGGATGCCATCATAGGGGTACAAGGCTACCACAATGTCTCCCTGCTCCTCTGGATCTAAAAATGAAGAACGCAAGCAAAGACCTTTAAGAACCCATCAGCAGAAACCTTTTAACACATCCTCATCAGGCCCAAAACAATGAGATGATGGGCTGGAGAGTGGGGCAACTGGAAAGAATGACATGTGCTTCCTCCCTAGTGGGGCTCAGGGCCTACCATGGTCCACAGACAGTAACACGCCGTACACACCGAGTACAGTGTTTGTTATCTCAAATCACACAGACCTACAGCTATATTAGTTCCAACTTTATATTTAAGAAATGATACACCCATGTTCATAGCAGCATTATTCACAATAGCCAAAAGGTGGAAACAACCCACTGTCTAGTGACAAATGAATGGATAAAGAAAAGGTGGTAGATACATGGAATAGAATATTATTCAGCCTTAAAAAGGAAAGAAATTCAAACACATGCTACAACATGGATGAACCATAAAGACATTATGCTAAGCGAAATAAGTCAGACACAAAAGGACAAATATTTTATGATTCCACTTATATGAGGTTCCTAGAGTAGTCAAACTCATAGAGCCGGGAAGTAGAATGGTGGTGCCAGGGGCTTGGGGAGAGGGATGGGAGTTAGTGTTTAATGGAGACAGAGTTTCAGTTTGGGAAGATGAAAAAGTTCTGTTGATGGATGGGGGTGATGGTTGCACAATAATGTGAGTGTGCTTAATGCTACTGAACTGTACATTTAAAAATGGTTAAAATAGGGGCCTGCCCGGTGGCACAAGCAGTTAAGTGCACGTGCTCTGCTGAGGCGGCCCGGGGTTCGCCGGTTCGGATCCTGGGCGCGCACCGACACACTGCTTGTCAAGCCATGCTGTGGCGGCGTCCCATATAAAGTGGAGGAAGATGGGCATGGATGTTAGCCCAGCGCCAGTCTTCCTCAGCAAAAAAAAAAAAAAAAAAAAAGAGGAGGATTGGCAGATGTTAGCTCAGGGCTGATCTTCCTCACAAAAAAACAAACAGTTAAAATGGTAAATTTTATGCTATGTGTATTTTTCCACAATAATCAAATAAATAAAAACACCCAGGGCAACTACTTTATAGAGTCTCTAACAATAAAGAAAAGAAACTACCACGTTGCTATGAAAACATACCTTTAGTTTGAAACCTCTGTCCTGGTAAAAGCTGAGACTCTGAAACCTAGGAGAGAATATTTGTTATAAAAAAATTTTATGTTTAGCTTTTCTTACTCACATTCATGTTGTAGGTTATATCATTTTTGTAACAGTAGCAAATGAGGTTCAGATTTGCTAATTTATCAAGCCAGAAATAAGAGGCATACAGAGAAAAGATTCTGTAAGCCGGTCTCGGCCTTCACAGCTCAGTGAAATGGCTCTTCCTTCAAAAGGGTCATTTGCTTGCAGTGGCAGGAAATGAACAGGGCTCTAGGCAGGGGCTGCTAGAGGCTTACCCAATCATCATTCTCCCTCTGCTTTGGTAACAGAACCCTAATATTATTTGGGGTGGCAACTTGCCAAGCTAAATGACTATGCTTCCAGATTCTCTAGCATTCTATACAGATGGGGGCAGGGAGTGTATCTATAAGCAAAACAGTTGTGTGGGCTCTGGGGCCGGCTCTCCTTTTCCCTTGCCCTCTTCTTTCTGTCTAGAAACAGGTGAAGGCTGGAGGCTCAGGAGCCATGGAAACCAGACACCGGGGACAGTAGAGCAAAAGATGCAAGTGGTCTGAGGCCCTGGTGACTGTGCAATTGCCACCCCGGTCCAGAACTGCTGATCTCCACATTTCCCAGACTTATTTTAAGAACTGTAGTCGGGACTCTGTCACTAGCAGCTGAGAACAAGTCTTAACCAATCTAGGCTTTCTATGGCTGACCCTGACGCCGGCATGGGGACAGATGGCATCCCTTGTTCTTTTAGTTGGGAGGTGAATTATCAGGAAGGGTCTGGTGGCACAAAGGCCACCTCATTTAACTTCTAAATCAAATTCCTTTTTCTCTTAGTGACCATGGGGAGGATATATAAGACCTCTTGGGCCCCTTTTAAGGAAGGTCCTGCCAGAGGCCTATACCCACAAATCCTGAAACTTTTCTCTTTGATTGAAGTGATTTAATGGAATGGGACCAAAACAGTTTGTACTGAAATTTAAATTTCTGATGAAAGTCAGCCCATAAAATCTCTAATTGTGAGGTTGGTGGGGGGAGATTACTATATTTTCTGGCATCAGAAAATCATGCATCCGTGTTATCCTTCAATACTTACTTCAAGAAGTTTTATACTGATTTTTTAAATCATTTAGATTTGCACAATTAGGATGTATGCTCAATTTTAAATGATTTAG
Organism: Diceros bicornis minor; assembly: GCF_020826845.1. Lineage (NCBI taxonomy): Eukaryota > Metazoa > Chordata > Mammalia > Perissodactyla > Rhinocerotidae > Diceros > Diceros bicornis. The sequence goes on along the minus strand of NC_080772.1, from coordinate 9,766,376 downwards.
AGGAAATAATTAGAAGATGAGAAACCAATTAAATCATTTTGAAAGCAGCAAGCTGATTTTCAAATATCAAAGGTCCTTAATTTACAAATGTTTTAATACACTTTTTATAAGACCAAAACAAATATGTGCATTTCAGCTACCATAACTCTTTTTCTTTACACTGTCTTTTCCTTAGAGTGTTGTTGAATTTGCATCAGTTCGGCCTCACTGTCTCATCAGACCCCTCTGTAATCAATGCAGGGTGTGCATTTTGGCACATCTGGCCGGAGAGGAGACTGTTACCTATGGCCATGGAATAAAGCCAAACTAACCGGCTCATGAAACAGGATCACCGGTGCCCACAAAAGGCACAGACTAACACACTTAACGGTACACAGGAGGGAATGGAAAGATTTCAAACACATTGATTACTTCTGCTTTCTAATTTAATTTTTAACCTCTTTTACTCTTAATAAGAGGAAAAACAGTGTGTAAGTCTGTACTATTTTCCTTTGCTTTTCTAAATAAAGGACATCTTTGTTCATCATTTAAAAAAAAAAAAAAAAAACTTGGGTTTTAAAGCATATAAAATCGAATATGTGATACCAGGAAAAGCCAGAACCTTTTTATGAGATCTTTGAAGTCTATTATAAGAAAACTATTTGTGACTCCAATTCCTTACATCATTTTATTTTCTATTAATAATATTTATATAATATAATTCTACATCTATACCTATTTATATAATGTGTTTTTAAATATTATATGTATTTATTATCACTAAATTATTAAAGCTATTAACAATATACATTTTGAGTTTCCATAAACAAAATTACTATGTTAATTTACCTATCTAGAAATATCATGTCTGATAATTAACAGCATAATGTATTCACTCTTCATTTCCACTTCTTTGTAAGAAGGCCAATGGTGACTTATCAATTTCAATGACATGAGACTCTGACATACATCATACCTGCAGGATAATGGGGACAGTGGGGGAGAGGGCTGGCAGAAGGGCTTGGTAACAGAACACACTTCTAGAAGGCCAAGGCATTTGAAAACATGTCAGACTAGAGAAACTCTGAAAACTCTTACTAAAGGCATTTCGGCTAACCTGGAATAAGTTGTTTCCAGCTTAAATGATGAGGAATTCCAGAAAAACCAGGCTATGGGAAGATATATATATATATATATATATATATATATATATATATAGTATAAGATAGTGAGAGAATATATGGAAAGGATAGAAGATCTGAAATAAAGTGCATTTAAGGTTGTAATTATCCAAAGTCTGCTCCTCTTTTCCATGAAATGTGATAATAGTTCCTCCTTTGCCAAGTATTTCCAAAATGCATCAAATGGCACATCATTCATATAAAATTTCTGGTACAGATATGTGTCCAAGGTTAGGGCACAGTTTTTTAGCTGTTTTTTCTTAATCTTCTAATTCTCTACAATAAGTCACGACAACTTCAGTATCTGTACTATTCTGAATTGAAGAATGAAAAGATGGGATAAAGTATGATATGCCAAAGGACATATTAGCTATTACCTATTTTAGCTCTGACTTGAATCCAGCATTCCCTTCTGCTTCCAGAGCACTGCACTAATCTCACGACCTGTTCTAACTCACACAAACTCGGCTAGATAGGTAGATCTTTATATATAAAGAGTGGGTCTTTGCTCCAGTAATATGAAAGATGATTTTTCTCCACACATAAGAAGGTGACCAAAGGCCCCTTTAGTGGACAATAAGTGGCCTGGTTATCCCTAAAATTTACAAGCTCTTTAAAGGATTGAGTTACGAAGCATATCAAAAATTGAGGCCCAAGTAAGTGACGTGATTTTTTGCATGCACATGTTACAGATTTGGTGTTTAAATTACGCAGCCATGCTTTGATCCTGCTGTGGGAATTCTCCCCTGAGACTATCTACTTACTGGCCTTTGCTGTTTATTGGACGTTGGATCTCTCACATAAATAGTTCGGTCAGTATTACGTACTGGTTGAGTCTTCAAATCTATTCCATCGTCATTCAGATTGTCTTTCCTTTTTGATTTTATACATCCCATATTTCCTGTTGGAATATAAAAGCAATGACATTGTTTTACCATTTGAGAACTGGCTTCAAGCCACCAAAAATCCCTCCATTAACGAAGAGTAAAAAGAACATACTTTTATTCTTTATCGTAGATAGTTTAACACACTCAAATGTGGATACTGTTCACAAACCAGTTTGCTTGTTCATTCATTCATTCAACAACTATTTACTGAGCATCAATTTAATGTCAGCAAGACATAATTCCTGCTCTAAAGATGCTCATCTTCTTGTGGCAAATATGTGTGAATTAAAATTACAGTACAATGTGACCAGTCAATGACAGAGGATGCAGAGGACCTAGGAAAGGACATCTAACTCAGGCAAGAGGAAAAGGAAGTGGTCAGGGGAAGTGTCCTGAAGGAAACGCTCTGTGAGTCAACCTGAGAGGGATGTCAGCCAGGTGGTAAAGTCAGTGAGGGGATTCCAGGGAGAAGGAACTTCACACGCAAAGTACTGACTCTGAGAGAACATGGCCCCTTCAGGCAACTAGTCAATCTCACTCCTTCAGGGAACTAGTTCAAGCGGATCCCTTCAGGGAACCACTTCTACAATGTGAAACCCTTTAGTCAGGGAGCAAGTAGGGAAGGCCAGGAGTGGGGCTGGAGGGGGAGGTAAACCTTGGGCGAATGCTCAGAAGTTGTTTATTTTTTACCCCAAAGACGAATGACACAATGTGCAAGGCAAAGCGAAGGGGCTCAAGGAGTCAAAGGCAAGCATGACTGAGAGCTAGAATGCATAGAAGGCTGCTCCAGGTGAGTGTGGCTCTAGGCCTGGGAAAATGGTGGTGGCCTTCACCAAGGCTGGAAATAAAAGAGAAGACCCAGGAATGGGAGAAAAGATGCTTGTAGGAACATCCAAATGATCAAATCCAATAGGCTTCCCAGTAAGACAAGTGAGTGTGGGAACCAGGAGAGATGGCGGAGCCAGAGACACAAATGATGGCATCACACTCCACGACTGTGCGTAAGATTTCGGAGGCAGAACGTGGACAGAAGGGGCTTATGCTTCACCAGTGCAGAATGACATAACCCTGCTTCTAAAGGCTAAACTCTTTGATTCGCTCATTCAGCTAATACTAGGATGTGCAGAGCACCACACAAAGCACGCTGGGGCTAAAAAGATGATTTTAAAATTTGAAATCAGTCATGAATCTTGCCTTACAGTATAGCCTCACGGTCAAATCTACACACTAAAAACAAAGCAAAATCTGTTATGAGCTCCATTAGAAGGCCCTGTAGAGCAGTGGCTCCCACACCTGAAGGAACACCAGAATCATCCAGACTCAACAGAACAGATTCCCTGGACACATTCCAGGAAATTCTCTAGGGGCCCAGCGAGGGCAAGGCACTCCCATATGATCTGTGTCATTCTGAAGCACCGCTATTTGGGGACCACTGCCTGGACCTTTAGAGGAAGGAGAGATGATTTAGAGCTTGGGGAAGGGGGCTGGTAGGAATTAGGGAAAATGTCCTGAAGAGAAACTGTTCCAAGACATCTCAAGAGCTCGTCTCTAAACTGTCACCCACGCCGCACGGTTGCCACAGCTCATCTCTGAGTTTCGCTCCTCAGGCCTCCAGTGAGTCTGCGACCTTCCACTTGTTTATCATTTCATTAGTCGAAGTACAAGCCTCTAAAGGGCAGTCACACCTCTTTCTGAAACTAGCGAGCTGTAGTTCCCAAAATAAAGGGGAAGCAAGTACTTTGATTCAAAACAGCACATTTTTTTCATGTGCTCAAGTTTCTGAAATGGAGATGGGCTTTAAAGTTGATCTGTAAATAAGCGAGATGGGTTTAGAGTTGATCTGTAAATAAACAGGCGGGTTCTTTTTTCACCAGCCCCCACCCCCGACTCCCATTCTCCAAAAAAGCTGTTTAACTGACAAGCCATTAAAATGGTGCTGTCTAAACGGGGGAACATGGGAACACGGTACTGCAAAAGGCCTCCCAGCCTGGCCTCCTGAGCACACAGAGAGCTCCGGATAGGGGCCCTGCAGGGTACCCCCGACCGCGCACCCCGCCCCCACCCCCACCCCACTGACGCGCGCCCCGACCAGACGCCGCGACCGGGACACAGGAACCCCGCACGCCGGGGACTCCCGCACCGGGCCGCCGGCCAGGTCCTCACCGCTTGCTCCAGGTCTGTCTTCACCTCTCTCTCCCTCTCTCTCCCCCTCCCTCTCTCTCTCTCTCCAGTTCTCTCTCTCTCTCTAGCTCTCTCTTTTTTCTAGATCTCTACACAAATGGTACCTCCCCAGACAGGTCTTCACTAACCACCCTATTGAAAACGTCCTCCCTCTGCCCAGCCCTCTTGCTGTACACTCTTACTGTTCTTCCTATGACTGACATTCCATTCCATGTTGGCTTATTTATGATCAGCTCCCCAACAGAATGCAAGCAGAGGAGGGAGGCTGCCCACCTGTTTCTTCACCGCAGTTTTCCCAGCACCTAAAACAGTGCCTTTGCAGAGCAGGGGCTCCAAAATATTTAGGGAAAGAATGAAGGGATCAAGCAGCGCTGGCTGCGGCACTCAGGGCTTCCCACATGCTCATCAGACTGCTCTTGCTAAAGGGGGCCAAGGAAAAGGAAGGGAGGAGAGATCTGCATCAGTCCTTGTTGTGCAAGACACACAGAGACAGAGACCACTAGGACTAATTTCTAGTTTACAGGAAACACAGAGGTTAGATGAACAAAAATGATCAAATCCATAATGTGCGCTCAAGACAACTAGCCTGGACACTTCCAAAAGTACAGGGGGGAGTGAGGGGACAGACCATTCCATACGAAGAGAGACTAAAGAGACACGATGTGTGAGCCTTGAATCAATCCTGGATGGGGGAGGACACACGGCTGGGAAAACTGGGGAAATCTGAATATGTCTGAACATGATATTCAGAAATTGCTAGGTTTCATTTATTCATTTATTTACTTATGTGAGGAAGACTGGCCCTGAGCTGACATCTGTGCCCATCTTCCTCTATTTTGTATGTGGGATGCCGCCACAGCATGGCTTGATGAGTGGTGTAGGTCTGTGCCTGGCATGTGGGCCTGTGAACCCTGGGCTGCTGAAGTGGAGCACACAACGACTGCGCCACTGGGCTGGCCCTGGGTGTTGTTAGATTTTACAGGCGTGATGATGGTACTGTGGTCATGCAGGACGATGTCTACATCTTAGGAGACACATGCAGAGGTGTGCAGGGATGCAGGCTCACGGTGCCTGCAACTTTCAACACTTCAGCCAAAATGAAAAAGATAACAGGGGGAGGGACAAATGTCGCAAAATGTTAAAATATTAGTCAATTTTAGGTGAGGTCATTCTTTCATTTTTCTTCTGTAGATTTGGAATTTTCAAAATAAAAAGTTGGAGGAGGGAGAAAATAAGAGGATACTATGAACAACTTTATATAAAAAACTTGTTCAAAATGTTAGAAACCCCTGGGGTGTGTGTGTGTGTGTGTGTGTGTGTGTGTGTGAAGGCAGGAGATGAGATTAGGAAAGTATTTGCAGGGTGTTATTTATATGTCATGCCAAGCAGTGCAGACTTTATTTCAGCAGGGATGGAAAGTTTTTTTAACCAGGGAAATGACATGAAAGATCTCTACTTCCGAGAGAGAATTCTGTAGGAAGGGAGGAGGGAGAAGAGAGCTGGAGTGCGGAAATCCAAGACCAGCCCTCTGAAGAGGTCCAGACAAAGAGATGACGGCGACTGTCCCAGGGCAGTGGCCGTGGGAAGGAAGAAGGAAGAAAGTGAAAAGCAGGTGGATGTGTGAGGGGTGGTGATAGTCCATCGATTATCATTTATTTATGCTTATTTCACGTTTTCCCCTCCCTCCATCGCCATGGATAGTGGAGAACCAAATGTATGTACTGTAGGTGGAAACAATTACAATACTACCCCGAATGGAGTTACTGTCCCTTCAGGTCCTGCAGTTCAGACACGTTCCAGCACGAAAGGAAGAGCTTCTTCTTGTGACGTGGGAATGAACAACTCGAACTCACACCAGATCTTGCAATTCCCTATGCTGTGTGAAGGTACCAGAAAAGTAGAAAATACAATGCACCCCCAACAAAAACTGAGGAAGTGGTTACATGTTTGCAAGTGATATGAGCTACACATTATAATGATTGACACCTTAGTATTTTTTTTCTTTTTTTTTTTCTGTTGAGGAAGATTAGCCCTGAGCTAACATCCACTGCCAATCTTCCTCTTTTTGCTGAGGAAGATTGGCCCTGAGCTAACATCTTCACCAATATTCCTGTACTTTATATGTGGGATGCCTGCCACAGCATGGCTTGATAAGCGGTGTGTAGGTCCAAGCCTGGGATCCGAACCTGTGAACCCTGGGCTGCTGAAGCAGAGCATGAAAACTTAATCACTATGCCACTGGGCCAGCCCTTACAATGATTGACCCCTTAGCATTTTTTAATCAAACATTTATAATTTTCTAAGCACCTCATTTAATCCTTGAAGAAACTCTATGACCCAGGTATCATTAACCCCACATTCCAGAGGAGTAAACTGAGGCTGAGAGGTTAAATGACCAAATCCCCAAAGTCACAACACTAGTGAATGGTGGCACTGGGATTCACACACAGCTTTAGCCAAATCTAACCTGAAGTCTGTGCTATTACATTTTGCCATACAATGGCTACTTTGAAACTTGTGTTTTATCTACTTAGTAATGATGAGATTATTTTTGTAGCCTGCTTCTTTCTCAAAAGAATTTGGAATACTTTAACAAAAGAGACAATAATGAGGTTAATAAAATGAAAACAGAAAACTCCAGCCAAGGAAAAGAGGAAAATGCAAATGTGGTAAGACGGTGGCTAACAGATTTGCCGCAGCAGGTTTCCTGGCAGGAAGACCAGGGGGCAGCGTGAGTCACCTCGTGTCACTGCACAGTCACAGCGCTTTCACGCTCTCACCAGGGGAAGAGGAAGTAGACCAGGCTCTTCACGGGAAAGCCAGTCCCCAGCCAGGAGTCTAAGGTTTCTTATGATGGACTTTATGTAAAGTGCTGCGGATGACGTAGTTGGCAAAGTCTTCGATTTTTTTTTAACAGTAAATGAAGGCATATTTTATATGGGGAGACTTTGGGTTAGTAATAATAATAACTGAGGGTTTGACATGCAAATTCAGCTCTGAGATGTTCATCACACAAGCTCAACTAGATGGTCTACAGAGACACAAATAGCTGGGCAACCCTTTGCTCACAAAGGGACATCCACCAACACATCCAGAAAATGGGAGGCTGGTGACTTTTCTTTCCAGAAATTTCTTTCATTGGAAAAAATATCCACTGGGGTGGCTCATCCTCATTCAAGGGCCTTAGAATACTAAAATCCTTTAGGAAAAAAAAAAAAAACCAAAAAACCAGACTCTTGGGTAAAAGACTAATTATGACTCTTTGTTTATCATCCTGCTGCCTTTGGTAAGATGTAATAATGCCTTACAATTGATTATCCATCTCCTCAACAAAGAGGCAACTGTCCACTTGGAATTCCACTTCTGGGGGATTTGTTCTTTTTTTGTTTTCACCAGCTTTATTGAGATATAATTGACATATAACATTGTGTAAGTTTAAGGTATACAATGTGATGCTGTGGTATATGTATATATCTCGAAATGATTACCACAAGAAGGTTAGTTAACACATCTATCACTTCACATAGTTATCAGGTTTTGGTTTGTTTGTTTTTATGGTGAGAACTTTTAGAGGATTTCTTTTTTTAGACACACTTGCACAGGGGCACAAGGATGTTCCCCATCAATAAGGGATGGTTCATTAAATCAGGTCAAACTGACATATTATGAGGGTGGGGTGGGCTAAAAAGAGAGATGGGCATAATTTGGACATTCTTGACCACCAATCATTAATGACTGAAAAAGTTTTATATATATCAATCAATTTATATCTCTTAAAAATTCCTAAGGAAGATACTACAATTTGCAAAATATTTTCGAGTCAAGACTGTGGAGTTAGATTGCTGAACTCAAATCTTGGGTCCATCAATTATTAGCTGTGTGATTTGGGGCAAGTTGCCTAACCTCTCTGTAACTCAGTTTCATTCTGGAAAATAGAGATAACCTTATCTCGCTCATTAGGTTGTTTTGAGGATTAAATGAGTTAAATTAGTTAATATTTGTAAAGTGCTTAGAAGAGTACTAAAAACAGCACACAGTAAGAGCTATATACATGTTTGTCAAATACAGAAATGCGGCCCAAATGCCAGTTTTTCCTCCAACACTGGAGGAGAAACAACTCCATGATGAGATGCACAAGGACACCCTGCCCCTCCCCAAAGAGGGAGGAGTAGAAACACATCTCCCACCTCAGCCTCAGGCTGGCACTTGGGCTACCTGTACTGTATAAATGGACATTTTCTCCCCGCCCCTTTTGGGCAAGGTACCCTATATGCCACGTCACTCTGCTGGGCACTTCTGTATTGCATGATGACCTGAATGCAGATGTATGTGTTACTCTGTAGTTAAGGAGTGGGGAGAGAAATGGTGCCATGAAAGATGTTCCTGAGTTTGGATAGAACATACATTTTGGGTAATATTTTGTTTTTCATCATAGGTTTCATAAGTGTAAAAGGTATTCCATCATAGATATTACATTTCGATCTGAAGTCTATACAAATTCACCTCCTTGTCTGCCACATGAAGGTTTTAAAATCACTAATTTCTCATGTCATCAGAGCTTAGAGAAATCAAAAATAGGAAATTGGCTGCTGCTCCCCCCCATGAAATCTGAATCCACGTTTTAACAACTATTTCACACAACCCTAGATCTTAAAATTTAAAAACAAAGTTACTAGAATGTAACCCCTCAGAACCTAAATTTCTTGCCTTTACAAAGAGCTACAAAAGAAACTTTGTTGGTACCATGTTTTGTTTTTATTATGACTCATGCATTTTCTGCCCTTATTCCAGCAGCCACCAAAAAAAAAATAAAAACTTTTTTTTTTTTTAATTCACCACAAACTGAATGCTTGCATTTGCATTGAGTTTTCCCAGCAACAGTGAATTTCTCATCCAGAGGCTCAGCGGGAGCTCCGAAGTCTTCCTCCTCTCACTGACCTGTTCTTGCCTGACTTGGCAATATCAGGGGTCATTCTGGAGTAACCAGAAATGTCTATGGTGGTAGGAGAACAAGGAGGTAGGGGAGAAAAGGGAAGAGCGTGTCATGGCCTCCTCTGTGCCTGGCATTGCACACACAGGAAAGCAAAGCCCAGAGATGCACTGGTGCCAGGTTATCAAAAGTCTTCGGTAAAACTGGAACTTGGCCCTTCGCTTCAAAGCTGCCCTTCTTTACCCATCCAAGGCCTTGTTGCCTGTCTGTGGAGGGAGCTCCAACTCCACAAGAGTTTTCTGAATCAGGGAGCTTAGAAAGACAAGAGAAAGAGAAAGGAAGCCCCAAGGACACAGAGATGGGTGGTAAAGAGCCCAAACAAAAGTGATCTTGAGCTTCAAAAGTAGGTCAAGTCTGGTTCAAGGATCATTCATAGGAATCCATCCCTAAACTAACGCCCTCCGGCTCTCACATGTGCATTCCAGTGCCCGGTTATTTAACTCAAGAGATGGACTCTGCCCGCCCAAAGAGAACCCTTTAGACACCGTTTCATTGTTTCCCTTCTTCCTTTACCTTAGAGACTTTTTCAGAGAAGCAAAGTCTACGGAGGAGTTGCCAAGTTTTCGCCAAACTACCTGTCCGAGAGAAAGGGGGTCAGGGAGCCTCAGGCCGTGGAAGAGGAGAGAGCGCCAGAACACAACTCCACATCAACTCCAGCAATTCCTAACTTAAGTACTTGTCTTTTCTTTTGTCAATTTTCCTAAATTCCTTTTGAAAGAGATAGAATTGAAAAGGGTGTAGCCAGACGCTTTTTACTTAGGCAACAAAGATTTTTCTTCTTATATACCCTGGCAATCATTTTCAAACATTCTCGACATTTTGCCTCTATACAATCTCTCAGAAAGCCATGCTGACACAGCTGGTAAGCTGGTAACCAGGTCTGCCTGGCACCAGAGCCTGACTTTCTTATTTGACCAGCCTCTAAAATAAGGCCCTCCCTAAAGTTTAGATACCGCCTGTAACAGGAACAGTGTCTGGGGGTGATGAAGGCAGCGTCGTTTCGGTATTTGGTAATCTCTAGCTCCTAGGTCTCCTCTGGGTTCCATATCAAGAGCAAGTCCTTGCCAACTCAGACCACAGAGCCGCTGTGCGGTATGGGTATCACCTCCAGTTTGTTTTATGGATATCATCTCCAGTCTGTGACTAAGGCTGAGGCATCAAGCTCCCCATAGAACGAAGAGGGATGTGATTTATAAGAAGTACTTCTTGATTTACAAGAAGTGAGAAAAAGAAGCCTGAATGAGCATTAGCAAGAGTAAGACTGGTATAGAACCTGTGTCCAAGGGGCCTGCCGTCCCCCATCCACTTTTACTATTAAGGGCCAACTGGGAAAGGGAGGTGGGGCGGGAAGTGGCTTTAAGAATATCTGGATAGTTACAGGTCTGCATCCCTAGACCCAGCCTGGAGGAGGCTCCAGGTCTGAAGGAGGGTCCGCTTCGCTCCCTGCTTCCCATCTCCCACAGGGTGAAGCATGACGGTAAGGAGGTCAAGACAAAACGGCGGGAGGCTGCCTTGAGGCTCCCCTCACTCAGCCTGGTGAAGGTTTTCAGGGGATCCAGAAGTTTCCAAGTGTCCTGATGTGATCCGTTCACTCTCGGGGTGGCTGTCAGTATAACATCCCCCCAAATCAGCAGTGCCCAGTCATGTGTCAGCATACAAAGCCCATGGAGAGAATCTGTGGCTTCTTTCTCCCCGAATAGCACAACAGAAACCCTGTTTACCTACTTAGATACCACGTTGGAAAGGGGCAGAAGAGGAAACGTGAAGGACTACGCTCTTCTCTTAAAGAATTGGAGTTATGATGGAAGAGAGACTATTTTTCCATCTCTCTGATGGAAAAGATTCAAACTCTGTTAGTAAACTTAAGGCTATTTTCCCACCTGCTGCTCTTCAGAGGGCTGAGGAGGGAGAGTTAGAGAACGTGAAGCCTTTTCTCTTCTTTCTGTTTTTTGTACAGTTGAATCGCAGGGTGTAGATTCTACAAGCCTGCTCCACACAAGATGTAGTGGGTGCTAGAATCAGATAGTGGTAAAGGTTTTACAACCTCACAAATATACTAAAAACCACTGAATTGTCCACTTCAAAAGGGCGAATTTATGGTATGTGAATTGTATCAATAAAAGATTAATTTTAAAAAGCCCCCCCCCCGCCAAAAGAGAGCTACAGTGCAGTATGGCTGCTTTCCTCTTTCTTAATTTTTCTTTATGCTTTTGTGATCAAAGTCTGATAAATTTTAATTTACCTATGTTGCTAATGTCTCTGTCTGGTTTGAAACCATTTCTTTATTATTTGCTGTAAGACATATGTGTAGCAGCAGAAAGACCCAGGGGTTATGTAGTTAGCTGTAACATGGAGATGTAGCATAAAAACGTAAAGCTAAGATACTGAGAGATTCTGAAACAAAGATGCATAAAAAGAGCAAATTGTGTTTAGCGGAACCTTAATAAACCAATACAGTTTTAATCACTGCATTTATTAGAGTGAGTCCAGAACAGAGTGTAAGACAGTTAAAGAGGCAGACGAGGGCTCCAGCACCTGTGAGTTGGGAGTCGAGAGCAGAGAAGTTAAAGAGTATTTGACTGTTGCCTGGAAGAGAGAGCATGGAGGGTAACGAAGGTGCAGGGAAGTATGAATCAGGAAACCTGGCTGCTGAGTCCAGCCTTGACGGTCCTATAATTATGGACAAAACCCTCTCTTCTATGGACTCTTAATTTCCTCACCATAAAATGAAATCGTTGGGCTTGGAATGAGAGGGTAAATGATACAATCTTTAACTTGACAATACGTATTACAGTCCTTTAAAATGTATGCATTTCTTAACCCAACATTACCACTTCTAGCAATACATTATTTCTAAGAAAATAACTGGACAGTTACACAAAGCTCAGTATAATCAGAAATATATTTGTTTGCCAAATAATAGGTCACCAATTAAATAAATATAGACTAGCTCTCAAAATTAGTTTCACCTAAAGCCAGTTCTCTGAGGGTTTTCAAATTACAAGATGATCAATTTACCAAAAATTTGTATCTTTTACTATTTTGTGAGGTTTATATAATTTCATATTAGATGGGATGGTTTTAACAACTTAAGTTTACAACACTTTGTATTAGTTGGAGTGGTTTTAATAGCTTAAGGGTATAATAATTCTTATCAAATGTAACTGTTTTAAAAGCTTTTGAAGATTTCTATGATGCCTTCTGAGGAATGTTCTATTTTTAAAAACTAAGGATTGTTGAGTCTTCTTAGGACTATGTTAACCTTAGTTAATAGTAATTAGTAGCTTAATCATTAAAAATAATTATAAGACAATTGGAGAAATTCAATCATTTATTGGATATTTGATGATGATAGTATATAGTATCACTTATGTTTAATAATGGTAATAAAGTTATGTTTAAAACTTGAGTCGTTATCTTTTAGAGATTAAAATTAAAATATTTATGGATATAATTTTAAAAATAGTACTTAGTAGCTTAAGTATAATATGAGATACGGATGTTTTTGTAGTTTCCTAGTTCTTTTCTTACTTTACCAATCCTTACATTTTTAGGATTTCAAACTAATTTCTAAAAATTTGTTGACGCTAGTGATACATTTTTGTTACATTTGAGGCTCAAGTCTTCTGCTTCTTTCTAGAAATTCCTCTACACATCCTCACTTCCCTTCCACATCTCAGGATGGTTCTATCCTCTTGTGCCAAATGGTTTTGCAAACAGCCACCAGATTAACACATCCTAATTTCTCCCTAGAAACTAGAGTTTTGTAAGTCATGTGTTGGGAATGTTTTGGTCACTTCCAATTTCTTTCTGATGCTTCTAAATTTAAATTTAAGCTTAAATTAAATTAAATTTTTAATTTTTTAATTGCAGAAACATCAAGGCTGATATGCCATTTGAAGAACTAGCAGGAAAACATTAAAAACGCATCAAGTTTTTTAAAAAATAGAAATAATATTCAAGTAGTTAAAAGAAACAAGTCTTGTGGTAAATTAGAACATTTGACAAATTCATCACATTGGCCTTCAGGGAACTGGCTTTTGGAAAATTCACCTAGAACATGATACATCAACACAAAAGAATACTATGTAGTCATTAAAATATTGTGTGTACATATATATATATATTTATTGACATAAAAAGATAGTCACAATGTATTTAAGTGGAAAAAAAGTTAAAAAACAGTACATATAGCATGATAGCATTTCTGTGGGGAGAAAATATGTAAATAAGAAGAAAAAAGTCTAAGAAGAATTATCCTAAAATATTACAATGTTCTCAATGATGGGATTGCAGGTATTTTTGGTTTTGCCTTTCCAAATTTTTAAATTTTCCATAGATGGATAGATATATAATATCACATGATATTTCCTATCACATATATATATCCATATATATATATATCCATATATATCCATATATATATATCCATATATATATATATACCATATATATATATATATCCATATATATGTGGTATATAGGTGTGTGTGTGTGTATACATCAGAGTTTGAAGGACTTTAGGTCATATTTTCAGTTATCCTTATTCTAAAATTTTAAAAGATGTTTTTCCTATTTTGTATCAATTACATATGTATATATATACACACAAGTATACAATGTATTTTTATTATACATATATATAACATGCAATACACACAGACACATGTATATGTAAGCTGGTACAAAAATGGAAAACATTTTTGAAAATTTTAAAACAAAAGAAGAGAATCTGAACCCATGGCCTAAGGTCCTTCAAACCCTGAGAATCTGCGGGAGTGAAAGACTTGGAGAGGATGCAGCTGGACCTGTGTCTCTGCTAAGAATGTAACAGGAAACGAAATGTCAATCCTGAAGATTTTTACCAGACATAAGGAAAACTGCTTGACGTCCAGAAATGCACCTCTGGACGTGTGTGCTGGAGGATGACAAGGTCCCTCCAGAGACGGTGGGTGTCTCAAGAGGTGACAATCACTCAGGCTCCCATGTGAACACAAGAGGCAGGTTGAGCCTACAAGTCCCCTTCTCTTCAACTCCTAGCAAAGCTGGAAGGTCTAAGCGAAGGGAGTTGGAGGTAGAAGAAAGAGGCCGTGCAAAGGTCCCATGACTGGGTTGAGGTGAGGGCAGAAAAGGAGCTGGTATGGCTGGAGTGAAGCGAGCAAGGGGCTGAGCAGTAAGAGAGAAGGCCAGGGTCCTGAACCTCCTACGAGAAGTGTGCAGCTGACAACAAACACACGAAAGACATGGGCGCTGTTCCCCCAGATCTGCCTGCAGTTGAAGCCTCTCCCACATGGCGGATCCCATTTGCATAGCTCTTAGTCGAGCAATTTCACACTGAGGAAGACGACAGGGATTGCTGAAACAAGGGGGGTTTTTTGGTTTTGTTTCTCTTAACAACAAAAGGGAACACTATGAAAACAAGATGAGCTCATGGAACTTATGTATCAGAGGGAAATGTGTCATTTAAAGGACCAGAAGAGGAAATTAAGAGCAGAGTCTGAATTATGTATGTAACCAACCAAGAAGTGTATCAAACATCAACTTTGTTTCTAGCCTCAGATTTCATGATCAATGATCTTGCCACCTGTATTCAGAAATATATAAAATTATGTATTTATATTCCACTTTAAGAGTTAAATCAGCATTACATAAATGTGTATAACATAACAGAAACTATTATGAAATCAGGAAAAAGTAAAACTAAGCCCAAGACAGCAAAAAGAAGCTGAGGGTTATATCAAACCATAAGTTTCTGCACAATTGTTAGATGTAGACTGCAAATCTACAAAAGTCTAGGTTTTCTAGAGGCTGAAGCAAAGAGGAAAACTTGCCCATGGATATAAATAAATCTGCGTCTCCGTACAACAGGGTTTCTCAACCTCAGCACTCTTGGCATTTTGAGCCACGAAATAATTTTGTTGTGAGGGGCTGTCCTGTGCATTGTAGGGTGGTTAGCAGCATTCTTAGCATCTACAAGATGCCCGTAACACCCCTCTCACCCTCCTCATGGCCAGTGGTGACAAGCAGGTGTCTCCAGACACTGCCGAATGTCCCCTGATGAAAGCCGCATGGCAGGAAATCTGATGTTTTAATTACTGGTAATGACCTTGAATATTGATGTTTTCTGTTACAGGTGGAGCTGAACAAAATGCTTTGTTAGTCACCAGTGAAAGATAGGTTTAATATCCCATTATAAAATTTAAGGCACGGCCCGAAGTCTTGTCCAATGGATGTCTGTCTGCCTGTACACACACACACAGACTCACAAAGACACACACATAGACCTGGTGTTTGTTGGAATAGATCCAGAAACTTTTTATGAGACAATCATCACCCTGACTCTATACTTAAATATAAACTTATCTCATGAGCTAAAGCTAGAAGAAACAGTAAGAATGATCTATTCCATCTATCTATTAATCTATCTGTTCGATTCTATCTATTCTATCCGCCTCTTATGAGGAAAGTAAGGATCAAAGAAGTCAAACCAAGATTAGTTATTAATAGATTTTATTTTCACTGAAGGTCACAAAAAAAACTCTTTTAAAAGTATATTGTAAACAGAATAGAGAGCCCAGAAACAGACCCACAGAAATACAGTCAGCTGATCTTTGACAAAAGAGCAAAGGCAATTCAATGGAGAAATGATAGTCTTCATAAATGATGCTGGAACAACTAACTGGACATCCACATGCAAAAAAATAATAATAATAATTAATCTAGACCCAGATCTTACATCTTTTATAAAAATTAACTCAAAATGGATAACAGAACTAAATGCAAAATGCAAAACTATAAAACTCCTAGAAGATAACAGAAGAGAAAATCTAGATGACCTTGGGTTTGGTGATGATTTTTAGATACAATTTCAAAAGCATAATCCATGAAAGAAAAAAATTGGTAAGTTAGATTTCGTTAAAATTAAAAACTTCTGCTCTGCAAAGACATGGTTAAGAAAATGAAAAGACAAGCCACAGACTGGGAGAAAATCTTTGCAAAACACAAATAAAGGACTGGTATCCAAAATATACAAAGAAAAATTAACAATAAGAAAACAACCCAATTAAAAAATGAGCAAAAGGGGCCGGCCCGGTGGTGCAAGCTGTTAAGTGCATGCACTCTGCTTCAGCAGCCCGGGGTTCGCAGGTTCGGATCACGGGCGCGCACCGACGCACCGCTTGGTAAGCCATGCTCTGGCGGCGTCCCATATAAAGTAGAGGAAGATGAGCACAGATGTTAGCCCAGGGCCAGTCTTCCTCAAGAAAAAAGGGGAGGATTGGCATTGAATGTTAGCTCAGGGCTAGTCCTCCTCACAAAAAAAAAAAAAAATGAGCAAAAGATCTGAACAGACACTTCACCAAAGAAGATATGCAAAAGGCAAGCAAGCATATAAAAAGATGCTAAATATCATATGTCATGAGGGAATTGCAAATTAAAACAATAATGAGATATACCATTGCACACCTATTGGAATGGCAAAAATCCAAAATAGTAACAACACCAAATGCTGACAAAGAGGTGGAATGACAGAAACTCTCATTCATTGCTGGGGGAATATAAAATGGTACAGCCACTTTGGATGATAGCTTGGCAGTTTCTTACAAAACTAAATATACTCTTAACATACAATTCAGTAATCGTACTCCTTGGTATTTACCCAAATGAATTGAAAACTTAAGTTTACACAAAACCTGTATATGGATGTTTATAGCAGCTTTATGCAAAATTGCCAAAACTTGGGACCAAGATGTCATTCAGTAGGTGAAGGGATAAATAAACTGTGGTACATCCATACAATAGAATATTATTCATCGATAAAAGGAAATGAGATATCAAGTCACAAAAAGACATGGAGGAAACATACGCATATTGCTAAGTGAAAGAAGCCGATATAAAAAGGTCACAAAGTTTATGATTCCAAGGATATGACACTCTGGAAAAGGCAAAACTATGGAAACAGTAAAGAGATCAGGGGTTGCCAGGAGCTCAGGGGAGGGAGGGATGAGTAAGTGGAGCACAGGGGATTTTTAGGGCAGTGAACCATTCTGTATGACACTGTAATGGTGGACATATGACATTATACATTTGTCAAAACCCACAGAGTGAACCGTAAGAAAACTGTGGACTTTCCTTAATAATGTATCAATATTGGCTCATCAATCATAACAAATGTACCACACTAATGAAGATGTTAATAACTAGGGGAAACTGGGGGCGCAGGGGGTGCTATATGTGAAACTCTGTACTTTCCACTCAATTTTTCTGTAAACCTAAAACTTCTCTAAAAGATAAAGTCTATTAATTGTTTTAAAAAGTATCTTGTGACAGAATAGGCACCAATCCACATACTTCTAAGTCAGTATTTCAGAAAACGGATCCTCAATTTTGAAAAGACTATTGCCTTAAAATATTTCTGCTTTGAAAAGTTTCACACACCCACATAATGTGCTCCTTGTTAACACCTAATATTCTTTACAATTATCAAGGGCAAGCTGTTACCTGCTCTGCCTTAATAATTACGATATAAAATACAACAGAATTTCATTAAATCTTCTTGGCTGAATTCCCAAACTTCTACAATTTTAGCTTGAGAAAATAACTGGCAAGAGCTGGGAGATCTATTAATGTTTAATAATGAAGTCGTCATTGTTAACATTATGCCTGTAGCCATTTATGATAAATGAAAGGTACAACTGAACTAGACCTATAAAAATGGCAAGGCAAAGTACATCTGATAATGCAGCCCTGAGTTTACGCATATATGTTTGCATAGTGAACAGGCTTTTATCAGCAATTAATAATCCTGCAGAACCACCACTGTCAACCAATAGTTCATTAAGTCAATTAATTAAAAACAGCACAAGTAGCAGGTACATAAACTATATGGTACCATTCAGGGGACTACTGTAGAGCCAGCGAAATTGAGGATAAGGAAGTGGTTGGATCCAGTTTGTAAAACTGGATAGGGGGCATTAGGAAGATGGGGTAGGAGTCTGCTGTTTTATGTTAACAGTTTTTAATTGTTTTGGTTTTTAAATTATGTACAAGTATCACCTTGAAAGTGATAAGAATTAATTTTTTAAAGTTGGCTAGGGGGCCAGCACCGTGGCTTAGCGGTTAAGTGCACACGCTCCACTACTGGCAGCCCGGGTTCGGACCCCGGGCGCGCACCAACACACCGCTTCTCCAGCCATGCTGATGCCGCATCCCACATACAGCAACTAGAAGGATGTGCAACTATGACATACAACTATCTACTGGGGCTTTGGGGAGAAAAAGGGAAAAAAAGGAGGAGGATTGGCAATAGATGTTAGTTCAGAGCCGGTCTTCCTCAGCAAAAAGAGGAGGATTAGCATGGATGTTAGCTCAGGGCTGATCTTCCTCACACACAAAAAAACAAATAAATAAAAAATAAAAAAAATAAAATACTTCTTTAAAAATAAATAAATAAAGTTGGCTAAAAGAATTATGTAACTAAATAAAAAATGTTTACAATGTAATTTTCTTTAAAAAAGCAAGATAAAAAGTTTTATATACATTATGATATATGTAGAAAAAAGTTTGGGAAGGAATATTAAAATCAAAATGAAAATAAAAACACTTTTATGCTTCTATGGTGGGTCAGTTTTTATTTTTCTGCTTCTCCATTGCCAAAATGATTACAACCAGCTACAGTGTTTTACTTTTATAAAAATACAGTTGTAAAATTGAAAATCAAACAGTGAGCCACTTATTTATACCAGGCATCCCCACCTAGGGTGGCCTCTTCAACTTTCCCATTAACTGGGGACAAACTGCCCCTCCAGGTGATGTTTGTGTCCTGCTGCAATGCCTTGACATCACAGCCAGCCTCAGCTTCCCCAGACACGAATGGGGTAATAATAGCACTCACCAGCATGGAGTTGTGGTAGAGTTGAATGTATTCAAGGGGGACAAAAGCACAGAGAGCCCTTCCTCCTCAGGGCCTGTGGTCAAGTATGATGGTTAAAAGCCAGGCAGAGATTCTAACCTGGAAGACCAGAGGTCACAGGGCCAACATTTTAAACACAAAAGAAGTAAGGTGGAACGAGGATTGGAAACGGTTCTTTGGACTAAGCTTGAAGACAAAGCAGTGACTTATCAAGTGTAGTGTAAGATACCAGCAGTGGACTGGAGAGGGTCACTTTACACTCACGCCAGGAGTTTGAAAGTGAAAAAGAGGAAACTGGAGGCCATGGCTGCGTCCAAAGTTACTCTCTTAAAATGGGTATGGCCAAGGACTGTCATAAGATTGAAGACAAGAAAAAGATGGTAGAGAACAAGTCTTTACCACGATTCCCAAACGGTGTGTTGAGGCACCCCAGGGCGCCACAGCAAACTCATGGGGCACCTGGGGATATTTCAGATTTTAAAGGGCAACACAATGACATCTATTGGACACCATGAGAACTATTAGCTCAAGGTAGTTCAGTTTCAACATTAGATTGTGTTGTATTCCTTTCAACAACCTCCTATCTGTGCAAAACTGGGTTTTCTGTGGTTGCTGTGATAAAAAGCAAGTATCACATAAAAATAAACATGGAACAGGAAGTGAGGATGGTGGTGTCCAAATATGATTTCAAGAGTTGAGAAGCTGTGTTGCACAGGTATACACGTCGCATTAGTGCATAATCATGTTCATTTAAGAATAACATAGAAATATTACTTTTTTGTTTTCAATATATGTGTATTATTTTTTCAAATGGTACTAAGTTGCTATGACAGACACGTATTAAGTTGTTTGGACCTAACTATGTAATAAATGGAACTCTTCAGTGTTTCCTCTGCTCTAGGACTGCCATGAGAAAATTACCAAGACACTCAGGGTGCTGTGAACCAAGAATGTTTGGGAACCAGAGAGCCTGTAGTTTTAAAAAGTGAACAGCAACAGATAGCGGGTTAGGACAGGGCACATGGGTGCTGTCAGCTTGAGCAGTGAGGCAGAAAGACTGCAGCGGGTGGGGTCACCAGCCAGGCACCCCCATGGGGAGGAGACAAGGTCTCCTGGCACTAGGAACCCACCCCATCTACCTTTCACACTGCCAGCACTGCTGTGAGGAGAAACAGCTGATGCTCAGCAAGTATTAATACTGTGAGGATGCCCCCAGTTTGTTTCAGAAAATGTTAAATCACTTAAACAGCATGACAGATATTCTATTGTAGTTCCATTTTTCTTAGTGTAAAGTTCTCCTTTTTCTCACCATCCCAGTCACCCAGGCTCAAAACCTCCATCATCTTTGCAACCTCCGTGTCACATTTTATTCATGAGAATCAACTTTCCATCAAGCCCTGTCAGTTTCACAATATAATGTGCTTGGTTTCTAGGCTTAGGAAAAGGCATGGACCAGATAAATAGTGTCTTCTGACGCATTTTCCCTGCACGAGTCTTTTTTCTCTACCACACCCTCCATGACATCAACTACTCAAAGGTGTAACTATTCTGGATTGCTGTAGCTGCCTTCTGCTAGTCCCTACGGCATCAGTCTCTCCCCTACTCTTTGCTCAACATTGTGAATTATATTTTCATCATGTCACTTCATAGTCAAAATTCTTCAAACTGCCTTCTATTATGGACCTGATTAAATGAGTTAATACATACACATACACAGAACCAAGCTTTAAAATTGTGATGTCCTCTCATCCATCCCCTTCCTGCCCACTTCTCTATTTACGTTTCCCCACAGCAGTATTACAAGAATGTAGATGACAGATCTATTTTACCATCTGTCCATCTCTGCTCATGTGAATGTGAGCCCACGAGAGCAGGGATTTTGTCAGTTCTGTACACAGTCATATTGCCAGTGCAGACAACAGGCACTTGTAAATGCTCTATAAATATCTGTAGAATAGAGTACCCAGTAGAATAAATGCTCAATAAATGTTAGATGTTATTTTTACTATTATACCATCACCTCTAATACTGCTATCAAAACCACTACTTGCCAATAGGATAAAATCCCAAATATTCAACTTGCCCCTCACAGCCGCTCACAGCCTGGCCCCAATCCACCTTGCCATCACCTGTGTTGCTCCAATCACAGGACTCCAGCCACAGACACTTGTATTTATTGACACGGCGGCATCATCCTTTGCATCTTGCCTCTTAACCGTTTAGGCACATCCTACCTATCCTCCAAAGCCTAATCCAAACCCAATCTTGCCTACCTCCTTCATCCTTCTCTCCCTCTGATTTCTTCTCTCCATAATCAATTTGGAACTTAGTCACAAGCCCCAGGACATCTCTTACAATGCTATTTTATGTTATTATGTAACTCTTGAATTGTCTATCTGGCAATGTGTGTCCGGCTCGCTCCTCAACTAGACTGCAAACTCTGAGGGCAGATACTATCTTTTCTGCCTCTTTGTGGACCACTCTGCCTCCGCCACCAAAACATACACAGTACCAGTACCCAGCTACCAAGCCAGCAACAAAACACCATTTGTTGAATTAAAGTTGAACTTAGGAATCCCACGGACTATCTTTTGCAGTCACAAGCAATTCTACAAGTAGAACCCATTATCTTTACTAGCCACAATCTATCTGGTGTATAATAGATGATCAAAAAATGTTAGTTCCCAAAAAATTGTTTTAGTTTCAGACATATCTAGACCATGACAACAACCAAAATGCCCCTATTAACTGAGAATCTGTGATCATTCAAAGAATTTGGGCTGAAAATGTCTGCTTTAAAAAAATAATTTTCCCAAAATGAAGTAGCAAAGGGCTTTAAGATGAGGAAATTTGGGTCCAACCTGGTTCCTCTATTTATTAATAGCCATATAAACATCAGCAAGTTACTCAATCAAACTTCGTTTTACTCATCTGTAAAATGTAGATAATACTCCTTTTCTCAATGGTTACTGTGAGGATTAAATGAAACAGCATATGTTAAATGCTTTACCCAAAACAAGTGAATAACGAGTAACTTCCCGTTGTCCCTGCTTATCCCCCAAAACAAGGAGAGCCAGATTATAGTGATATTATTATACTTAAGTGAAGAAAGGCTCATGTGACCTCTTGCACAACCAAAATTGTTAAATAAAAATTGCTAAGGAGCCTTTATGCGTGTGAATTTCACTAACAACTAAAGCAGTACGATTCTCACAGCTCTGCAGATAATTTCTCATGACCTCCCCCCGCCCCTCTCTACCCTGATCCTAGCCCTCCATCCACTTTCCTGACATTTAAGTGGTCCAGATTTCAGACTTTCCCCAACCCACGCTGGGCTGCCCACAATTAATCTGTGAAATCATTTTACTGTATTGACGGGCCACACTCACACATTTGGCAGGAAAATTAGTTCTGTATTTGCAGATACTTCTTTTTCAATCGGCTTTGAGCTTTTTCTCTGATTTTGTCACCAAGCGAGTAAAAAATGAAGAATTCTATTTTTTGGCCTCAAGGCATGCTAAATTGAAGGACAAAGGAGACAACGGAGCACAGAGCGAGGACACAGGACAGTCAGCCAGGTCCTTCGTTTTCCCAGGCGTACGCTGAATTGGATAGCTGCCCCTCACCAGCTTCTCTGCCAGAAGAGCCACGTTCCAGGCCTCACACTCAGCCGGCGTGGACTCAGCTCTTATCCAGACGGGCGGGTTCTCTCCCCCATCACTGCCTCTTTGCCTCTTGGACGCCTCCCGGGCCAGCCCCACGCTGAGCAGGAAAGGACTCACGACAGGCCATTAGGGTTCAAGCAGCCCAGGAGGAGGAAGTTAGTTGTTCCCACGGGCCTGGGTTTTTCTTTTTGTGGGTGTGTTTTCTCTTTCTGAAACCAGGAAGCTAAATTTGCCTAATGGTTAAACCCAAAAGGATTACAGATTCTTTCTTCAAGAATCCACAGAGGCCTGTCGTCCACCCCTCTGGGTTTAGTCAGTCCATTTCTGAACGACCCTGACAGAGGGAGGCTTTCCAGTCTCCGCAGTGAAGCCTATTCCATTCCATTATTTTTACGAAAAGTACTGTATTAACAGATCATCCATATTTAAGTTTCCCACTCTTCTCACCAAAACCGTGAAAGTGAAAACACTAAATTATATCTCAATTTCCTAAAAAGACAAATATCAAAATGTCATTTCCCCTCCTCTATTTCTTTCTCCTCTTTTAACTAAACTCCTTTTAGGTTCACACTCTCACACACTCACATCCTTCACATTTCCGCTAACTAGCCTTGAAGGCCCAGCCAGTTCTGCTTTCCTTGCAATCACTGAGATCCTCTTTCTCGCCTATCACTTTTGCTAAAAATATGTTCTTCCTTGGTAACATACCCAACATTCAACAGCCCTGCCAGCCACAGATGTCTTCCTAATGTCTTCCTTTGCCGTTGAAGCCACCTCTGCTGGTTTTAACCTCTAGACAGGTGGAGAATCCTTGCCACAGCCTGCGTACCCCAACAAGGGAACCTGTGCGAGTTGCTCAGAGTCTCCACACACTCGCCTATGGTTGTGTTTGTCAGAGAACTGTGGCCACAGGCTGAGTTTGAAACTCAAGCTACCGGTCGACTTTGGGAAGTTACTGAACTTCCCAGCCTCAGTTGACTCATTTGGAAAATGAGGATAGTGCCACCTACCCCACTGTAAGGATTGATGGAGATAATAATACTCCCAGAGCACCCAGCAAGCATGCAATCCAGGACGGCTCTTGTCAGTGTCACTTATGTGTGGTTACCTACAAATGCCTTATTATTCCTTAATAATTCTTTCTAGATTTGTCATTCTTAATTCTTTTAAATATTTTCAGCTGCACTGGATATAGCAATACATTCTGTATTTGTTCTATCAACGTATAAGGCCATGATTCTTAACCTTGGCTGCACATTAGAACAACCTGGGGGCTTTTAAGAAAAATACATGTGCTACGGCTCTACCCCAGACCAGTTATATCAGAATCTCTGGGGGTTAGGCCTGGGCATAAGTATTTTAAAATCTCCCCAGGTAAAGAAGTAAATATAAGACATCTAGGTGGTGGTAAGTGCAATGAAGAAAAAGCAGGGTACCAGGAGAGGGAGGGATGGGATGGTTGGTCAGCAAGGCCTGTGTGAGCAGATCATGCTCAAGGGGAGGCCTCCGTGGGAGGAAACAGCCACGCACTCTCACATCTGGATCAGAGACAGAGCTGTGAGTGGGCTGAGCTGAGACCGCATCGGCGGCTGGTGATCCGAGAGTCGCTGCTGTCCCCAGACCACCCTGGTTCCTTCCCACTGCCATTTTGCTTGCTCAGCTCTTCCTTTAATTCTGTGCAATTTTGTGCAATACTTCAGCTTCCTTCCAATAATTCCCCATTTTTGCTTAAGCTGGCCAGAGGAGGTTTCCAGAGAAACCCAAATAACTTCTACTAACACAACAGGTTATTTCGTTTAAATTAGTCTCATTTGTGTAGTCATATTTGACAAACATGGAACTTCAAATCAGGAAACTGGGGGGCATCTATTACAGCCCCTACCATTGAGTATCCCAAATATATTCCTTGACTTTTCTGGGCCTACATTTTCTCCTCACTTATAAAACAAAGGGGTCAAACTAAATACCCACCTCTTCCAGCTCAAATTCTACACATCTATGAATCTGGGATCATTTTCACTTGTTGAACATATTATAAGAGAGACACTGGAGGCATAAATACATGCAAGACATGGCCCTCTCCTCAAGGAGCTGAGTATCTTGTGTCTTCAAGTTAATGGAGGATAATTACCCAGTGCGGGCATTTTTAGGGAACTCTTTTCCTTTCCTTCTTTCTTTAGTTCATGTCACCAGCTCATCAGCACCAGCCTCCCCTTCCCCACTCCCTCAACTTCACAAGTTTGACAAAAGATTATTAGTGTATCCAGTATCCAAAAACTTTTAAAAGAGCAGTTTCAAAATTATAACTCTCCTTGACCTCAATAATCACCCCAAATTAACAGAAACCTGATTTTTTATTTTTCTGTCCAGTGCAACATACATCCCCCCCCACACACACACACACAGAGGCAGCATTTCATTATTCTGCACAGTCTGAAGAGCAGTGTTATCATTCCCACATTTCTAGGATACAGCGAGACAGAGGTCGGTTTGTGCTCCTCTCTCAGGGTGGGGGCATGGTAAAATCCAGCACTTGCTGAGGGATTGATATCTTCCTTCACATCTGCTGCTCAGGAATCATCATCAAAGACAGGATACCCATCTAGAACAATTGTAAATATACGTCTCCATTGCTCTATGATCTACATTTTGCACACACCCTTCCAGGGTGGTATCATGTTTGGAAATCCGGAGTAAATCTTTCAAAATCACCTGAAATACTCTGCAAAGTCCAGAAGAAGTAGAAAGGTTAGTCTTAGAAGCTCTATTTTTACATGAGAAAATAGGACTGTGTAACAGCCTACAATGGGAAACACAAACTCAACACTTTCAATTTATTCACGTTAAAAGCACACAAATGTTGAACACGTCCAATGTTTCTCTCCAGTATTGTCCCCTTTCTCCCCTCAAAAACCAAAGTAAAATGTTTCTTTAGAAGCAGTACTTCTTTAGCCAATGATCAACTCGATAAATTTTTTTCTGAAGACTTGGTTAACAAATGGAGTATCCCAAGAAATAATTTACCATAAAGTGGAATCACGAAATTGACTTACTCAAAGTTCTATATTTTCCTGAACCTAAGATACCACTGATTTTTATATCATTATTTTATGTACTGTTAAAAAAAAGAAAGAGGATGGCTACTCTTTAAATATTAAGATGCCATTAACTATGATTTCAGAGGAATTACAATGTAAAAGTATGCGTGTCGTAAAGCTCATGAAGTACCTGTGTAAGCATACACGTTTACTGAATATCCATCCCTTATTTTAGAGATCATAAGCTCTGTTCCGTTTTATCCTTAAATGCCTTTTTTTTTCTTGGCATTGCTGCTTCATATTCTTTTTGGGGAGAATTTAATTATTATTAAATTAAGTTTTTGTTTTTGTTTTTATGAGGAAGAGTCCCCCTGAGCTAACATCTGTGTGAACTTCCTCTATTTTGTATGTGGGTCGCCACCACAGCATGGCCGCCGACAAGTGGTGTAGGTCTGCGCCCAGGAACTGCACCCAGGCCGCCGAAGCAGAGCATGCCAAACTAAACCGCTAGGCCATAGGGCTGGCCCCTTAGTGAACTTGAGCAAGAAGCAGGTCTATCTTTTTTTTCCCACCTAATGGTGAAAGTGAGTAGTATCTGAAAAGCCTGGGGTGTGGTTTACGTACGGTTACTGCATTATCATCATCTCTATCCATGCTGAACTTGTTTTCCAATTTGAACCTAGACAGTAGCTGATAAAAGCTAACATCTAATTAACACTTACTGTGTACCTGGTACTATGGCAAGCACTATACACGGATTGTTTCATTCAATCCTTAGAATAATCTTTCAGATATTATTATTATCCCCATTTAATGGAGGAGAAAGTTGAGGCTTAGAGAGATAAAGCAACTTTTCCAAGGTGGGACAGAGGCAGTAAGCAATGGACCAGAGATGGGATGCATCTCTTGCATAAGCATCACTTGCTGTTCAAGGGATATTACGAAAAAACCCCGAGTCCACACTTCAGGCTGCACAGTGAACATGAGGACCGCTGTCCACTGCTGCCCACCTCAGAATGGCTGCACACTGAGAACGGGGTGTGGGCTGGCCTTCAGATGCCAACAGGGGGAGGGTTTCTTAGTGGGTGGCATGAACTGTTGAAGCAGAGAAAGGGCCACATGGGAGAGACTGGAAGAAGGCTGCAGGAGCAAGGAGTAATTACAGAATATACGTGTGAAAGTTGAGGGCAGAAAAGGGCAGACACAAATATCTATGCGGGAAATGTTACCATCTCCTCTTGATGCTTTACAGAAAAGCAAAGAAACGAAATTTTTGAGCTGGAGAAGACCGAAGAGGTTGTCTAGACCAGCAACCTCAGCATGTCCTGGGAACGGGTTAGAAACGCAAATTCTCAGGCCCCACCCCAGACCGGCGGAATCACTCTTTGGGGCTGGAGCCAGCAATTTGGGTTTGAGCAAACTCTCCAGGGAATTCTCATGCCTGCTAAAGTTTCAGAATCACTGATTAACTAGTCCAACCTCCTTATCTTACAGACAAGACAGTGACGCCCAAGGTCCAGCAACATGGACGTGGAGAACTGAAAAAACCAGAATCCCAGCCTTCAGGATCTTAGTCCAGAACCTAAAATACTTCAGTGTTTGGTTCTGATTTCACAGAATTATCAAGTTTCAAAGAATTTCAATTTAATAAAATATATTTAAACAAACAATAGTTAATATAAGAAAATCTGGATATCACGGGCTCGAGGATATCCAGAATTGCAGAATGTAAGTTCACTAAAGGTCAGACAAAGAACAATAAGCACTGTAATAGGGAAAGCAGGCAGCATCCAGCTCTAGAATGCCAGCGAGTGCGCAGCCACAACGCAGCATGACGGAAACGGAAATAAAGAACACATTTCCAAAGAGAAGAATGGAGAATAGATAAGGCTTTAAGGCAGAGTGTGGCTTCAGTCATCAACTCACGGTTAGTTAATATAAGTATTATAAAATGTAACTTTTCACCTAATTAACAAACCAATTTGTACTCTCCCGGTCTAATTGGATATTACTAAATTATCCTAATTCAAAGCACGTGAAACCCCAGGCACACAAACAGACAGCAAAGAGCCGATTTCAAGTTTAGCTGGCCCTGAATCCCACCTGAAACAAATCCATTAGCAGTGTTCACCTTTTCTGCATTTGTTTGAAACTTGGCTCCACTGTTGCAAACAAAATGAACATGGACAGGGAGAGTTAAAAGAATAGCAACTTCCTTGATCTTTCTTATTTTACCAAGTAGATAAATCTGCTGGATTTTGTTCTGAAATAGTTTTCTCATGTCTGGAAGGGGAGAGTGAGGCTGGTCAGAAGGAGGGACAAGGAACACAACCACCTTATCTATTGTCTGGATTCCCATCAAAGTCCCTGGAAAGAAGGCCTCAGAGAACGAGCCCACAGCTTGGGCTAGCCGTTGGCGCGCATGCAGATAGCTGGAAGGGCTGTGGTCTAACCAGAGTCCCTGGTCGCAGCAGCTGATCAGGCCTGATCCACCCACACAGTCCCTTCCTGAGCTCCAAAGGAACTGAACACTTCTCACATTAGGCACTAAGAACATTCTCTCTTTTTCTTCTTTCACTCTCACTTTAAGGGAGGATTTGCACTCAAAGTACAGGGTCGTCTCAGCATATTTCGTGTTAGAAATGTACCATGTTTATAGGGAACAGCAGGGCTGGCCTCCTGACGGCACATTCAGTGCTCCCCCATTCCCCTCCGAAGCCGTTCCGGAATCCCACTTGCTCCCTTCAGAGCCCTATCGTACCTCACAGAGCTGCACAAAAACTCTCCGACCTGGCTTTCCCTTCTCTTGCTTTCCCATTCCCACTCCATTCCTGTCTCCCACACACATGCACACACACACACACACACACACACACACACACCACCACCATTCTCCATGCTGCACACTGCTGTTCCAGTTATCTTTCCAAAAACAACTGTGATTCTCTCTCCCCTGTTTCCTCGTTCCTCATACAATAGAGCTTGGCAAGAACTCTCTTCACAAGAATCTACCTTCCTGGTATTATAAGCCGCCCATCTCATTCCAACCCATCCTATAGAGCAGCCACATGGAAAGCCAATACCCTAAGGCTTTCATACCTCTTCCCTGCCTTCAAACCTGCTTCCTTCCTGGAATACCCCCACCCTACCAGCAGCCTCCTTCTTCTTTCAAATGACCCATTTCAAAGACCACATCCTGTGTGAAACACTGCCCTGACCTCCAAGCAGAACTGCACCTCTCTCCTCCCATGGCCCCACCTATTTCAGGTAGAGCACTTGTTTCACTTCTAATTCCACTTACTTAGTATCGTCAGTGCCCAGGATGCTTGCTGCCAAGCCCATTAGAAGACACTCAAGAAACTTTGCTGATTTAACTAATAAAATAATTTATGTGCAATTAGTTCTCCTCCAGCCTCTCAAAAGGCTCTTCACTCATGCCTTTAATGCAGTTGGAATTCAACCATCACAACCTGAATCCTTTCACTCAAGCCCGTGTATTCTAGACTTGCCAGTTCACAAGAATGACTGGGCAATTTGTTAAGAATGCAGATTCTTGGGCCCCGCACTTGGCAGCCCTCTGGATTGGAACCCATATGGAAGCTGCAGGCATTTGTAGCAAGCAATACAGGTAATTCTTATACTGATTTGACTCAAGTGACACTTTGTCACCTAGTAAAATGTGAGTACCTCTCTAAAGAGAGCCACACAGTAAACTTTGTTAACTATTTACACCTTAATGTGAATTTTTGGTAAAATTCTTTACTAAAAGATTTTTTTTTTGTTTTTTTGATGAGGAAGATCGGCACTGAGCTAACCTCTGTTGCCAATCTTCCTCTTTTTTCTTGAGGAAGATGGTCCCTGAGCTAACTAAAGCTCAGGGAACAGCAGGGAACAGCAGGAGGCCAGCCCTGCTGTTCCCTATAAACATGGTACATTTCTAACACGAAATATGCTGAGACAACCCTATACTTTGAGTGCAAATCCTCCCTTAAAGTGAGAGTGAAAGAAGAAAAAGAGAGAATGTTCTTAGTGCCTAATGTGAGAAGTGTTCAGTTCCTTTGGAGCTCAGGAAGAGACTGTGTGGGTGGATCAGGCCTGATCAGCTGATAACTGTGGCCATCTTTATTTTGCATGTGGGATGCCTGGCACAGCATGGCTTGATGAGTGGTGTGTAGGTCCGCGCCTGGGATCCGAACCCACGAACCCTGGGCCGCCGAAGCAGAGTGTGTGAACTTAACCACTATGCCACTGGGCGGGCCCCAACTACTAAAAGATTTTAATAAAAGGGGTGGAGAAAAAAAAAAAACCATCATGGACTACATCCAGTTTTGATTTTTGCAAAATATTCTCTGGATCTGAGGCCATTTTACATCCAAACTCTCTATAATCAAAATACTTATCTAATAAAATGGCTTCAATAGGCAGATCTCCCACTAACTATACTACACACTTGATTTGCAATTATTAATATCAGTAATTCTTCTAATGGTTAAAATGCTGATAATATCAGATTTAGATTTAATTATGGAATTTCACTATTACATAAGAATAAAGTCAAGATGAATAAACTTTTTACACAAGGGCCATTTTAAAAGAAATTATATTTGCAGTCCATTTTTAAAAAGATATATCTTTTTAATCAGGAAATATAATATCATAACTGTGCTTATGTACTCTTGTTTTTTCCTCATAATAAAAGAATTTCTTATTTGGGCTAAAATTTCAGAAAATACTTAAGTGCAGCCCTCGTAGGGTCTAACTGTAATGCTGGATTTTATGAATGTTGTGACTGAGACATTTTTGAGCCTGGTCTATCTTGTCTGTCCTTGACTGCACACATAACCACCTCATTGCAAAAACTGTTTGTTTCATTATGCCTATCAATGCACCCTTAAAGACACATTGCAAAAGCGGCACACAGAAATCTGTTACACAACGAAATAGAAATATTCTTCAGTCCAATTCCTATGAAGTATATTTATTTTTCCCACCATTTCTCTCAGCAGCAGCCTCGCTGGGGTTTAAAGCTTCATTTAGAAAGTAGCTTGTCCCAGTCACATTGTGTTCGGAATTGCTCCTCTCTCCTTCCACTTGAGCAGAGAAACACCAGATGGGGGAGAGGGAAGGGAGAAGGCGGGAAGGGATGGGAATGGAGGGTGTAACAAACCACGATGATTTTTAGCTCACTCAGAATCAAGCTTCCACACTCCACTTCATGTTGTCTCTACCCTCCAATAAGACTTGTCCACATCACGATACCCGCGCGACCCACTCCTCCCAGCTTCTCCATCGCAGTACAGGGCACCCTCAGGTTTCGAGGTTGAAAGCCAAGAAGTTATCCTGGATTCCTCTTTTTCTCACTCCCCAAATCCAATTCACCAGCAAAGTCTTTCAATCAACACGCACAACCTTTCCCCAATCTGACCCCTCCTCAGCTCCACCACCACGGCCTCCTGCACAGGTGACCCAAATGCCAGATAAAATACAGGACACCCAGTTACACTGGGATTTCACATATACAGCAAATCATTTTTTAGTATAAGTATGTCCCAAATATTGCATGAGACATATTTACACTAAAAAATTATTTATTGCTTACCTGAAATTTAAGTTTAATCTGGCATCCTGTATTTTTTTCCCTAATCTGGCAACCCTATCTGCCCCCAAATTCCCCACACAGCCAAATCTTTATTGATTAAAACCCTCCCACAGCTTTCTTCAAAATTTAAAATAAAATTTCAGTTTTTTACCAAGGCCTTCAGGGCCCTTGGTTGGAGAAGGCGGGAGAGGCTGGAGATGGCCCTCTGCTTGCCTCTGGCTTCAGCCACCGGGGCTTGCTTTCTTCTCAGCAGACACCCAAGCTCATCCCCACCTCAGGACCTTTGCACTTGCTCTCCCCTCTGCCTAGAACCCTCTCCCCCTCCTTGTCTTCCACATCATTCAGATCACCGCTCAGAGATCGCCGCCCCCCACCTGCCCCAGCCAACCTAACTAACGTAGCACCCCTCACCATCCACATGCCCTCGATCTCATTACTCAGTCTTATTTTCCTCAGGGCCCTTCATCCAACCTGAAAATATTTAAGAGTCTATTGTCTTTTTGTGCCCAGTAGCAATGCATGTACCATTAGAGTAGAGCCTTGTCTCCTGTTCACTGTCTCCAGAGCACCTAGAACGGAATCTGGCATTTAATAGTCCCTCAATATCCATCTGCTGATGAATGAATGAGTTTCCCATCCGTAAAATGCGATTTCCTTAAATTCTAAGCAGTCTTCACTTTTGCATGTTCAACTTTATAATGTGAACATCCCTAAACAACCTTTCCTGCCCCCAATTCAGACTTTTTCCCACCAAGCAGCAAATGCACATTTCCACCTGTTGCATGGTGGTGCTGCCCGCCCCTTCAAGTTCAGTCATCAGGAGTGGCCGCCCCTCCAAGTTCAGTCATCAGGAGTGGTGTCTGAGTCTGTACAAGGTGGTAGTTGGTGCAGTTACACGAGTGTT
The DNA here is from genome assembly GCF_020826845.1 of Diceros bicornis minor. Lineage (NCBI taxonomy): Eukaryota > Metazoa > Chordata > Mammalia > Perissodactyla > Rhinocerotidae > Diceros > Diceros bicornis. Next base: position 9,734,042 of record NC_080772.1, on the reverse strand, counting down.
TCATTTAAACTTTGTAATTTTAAACCTTTAGTAGAAAGCCAAAACACCAAGGTGTTGATATGAATACTATAAAAAGCAGAGATGCTATAAACCTAATTCAACTGCAACAAGATGAAAATCATAAGGTAGGCTGAAAGCAAGGACTCTTTAGCCGTAAGCAAAACACTCTTTTTGATGTAAACTGGTAGCCTTATTGTGAAGAAATGCATAAAATTAGAGGCAAGGATGAAATGCTGAACATATACTGACAATTATGTCTAAATGGGAATGTGCAATTAGAAAGGGTACAAATTGTTTAGCTGTCTGGGAATGGAAGCCCTTATCACATATAACTATTTTTGGCCTTCAGGCTTAGGAGAGGAAGAAGGGGCTGCCTGGGGGCCGTCTGTGGCTACAAAGCAATGTGGCTAGGTCCTTAAATGGCAGCATATGATAATCCCTCTCGTTATTTCATCATCCTCCTTATTCTTGGAAACTGTTGGGGTTTCTGAAAAAGAAAAACCTGAAGTTTTAGTTTTACCTCTTATGAGCTGCTAGGAGAATAAAACGTTTGCAGTGGTCACCCAGGATAAAGTGTTGTGTTGTTTAGATAGACAATTCGAAGGCAGGACAGGAAACCACAGGGCACAGGAGAGAGGGAAGTGCCTAAGTCATGGCATTGGGGTGGCAGGCCATAAGCTGACTCCAGCAAGAAGGAAGAAAAGAGACAAAACACACACGTTAAATAGAAGCAAATAGATCCAGGAAGTCATAGTCGATGCTCCCCATTTCAGGATTCTAAATTCTTAGGTAGTTTCTTTAATCATTTTACAGATATAGTTGCAAAAACTATGGGCACATATTTTCTTTAAGAAAAGCTTGAAAATGTCCCAAGCCATGTTCTGACATTGGGACCACTTGGCGTTCAGCACACGTTCCTGAAAGTCTTCCTTACATGGATACGAGGGAACAGAGGATGAGCAAGACAGTCCCTCAGCAGTTCAGGGAATAGGGAGAACCAGGCAAATCAGCGCTAATGCCGATGAGACGCAACAGGGGCCGTCATAGAGACATGTTCAACACGTTCTCGGGCCACAGAAAAGAGGAGGCAGCCCTGAGTGTCGGAGTTGCTTCACACATGCACCAGGTTAACATCTCAGTTATAGGTTAACTGGAACTCACCATATGACATTATTTTTAGTTTACTTTTCTTATTGAGGCAAAATTTATATCTAGTGATCTGGAGACGGATGGCAGTGATGGTTGCAGAACAATGTGAATGTACTTAATGCCATACAGTACATTTAAAAAGGTTTAAGATGGTAAATGTTACATTACATATACAGCCGTCCCTCGGTATCTGCAGGGAAATTGGTTTCAGGACCCCCAGGGAACCACAATCCACAGATACACAAGTCCCTTATATAAAATAGTTTAGTATTTGCATATAACCTACATCCTCCTATACACTTTAAATCATCTCTAGATTACTGATAATACAATGCAAATAGTTGTTGTGTTATACCGTTTAGGGAATAGTGACGGAGGGAAAGTCGTACGTGTTCACTACGGACGCAGCCACCGGAGGCCTTCTGATCGGCGGTTGGCTGAACCTGCGGATGCCGAACCCGCGGATACGGAGGGCTGACCACATTTTACCACAACACAAAAAAATCAAAAAATAAATTTTGATTTTCCACCAAAAAAATCATTTACATTGCAATGCACAGATCTTAAATGCTGTATGAGATCAGTTTTGATATACGTCTCTATCCACATACCACCTTCCAAAGCACGATACAGCACATTCCCATCACCCCAGACAGGCCCCTTGTGTCCCCCTCTAAGTCCCTCTCCCCATGATGACTGTTCTTGAACTTCATACAAACGAAATCATACAGTGTGTATTTCTTTCTGTCTGACTTATTTCCCTTAATATAATGTTTTTGAGATTCAACCAGTCAATGCATGTATCAGTATCTTTTTTTTGTCTGAGTGGTATCCCATTTTATGAACATATCATCCAAATTTATTGAAGTACTCCTCTGATAATGGATATTTGAGATGTTTCCAGGATTTTTAGTTTTTTTATATACATATATTGTAGGAAAAGCTGCTATATACATCATTGCACACGTCTTTTTGTGGACATATGTTTCCATTTCTCTCGTGTAAAAACCTAGGAGTGGAACTGCCCGGTTGTGAGGCAGATGTATGTTGACTTTATAAGAAACTGCCCAAGTGTTTCCTGCACTGGCCGTACCATCTTACACGCCAGTCTCCCCACATCCTCGCCAGCATTTTAGTACGTCAGTCTTTTTTTCACTGACGCACAAAGAGGAAAATGACTCTCGGACAGGGTTACTGGTATCCCAGAGGGCTGCTCCTTCTCCCTCAGGCGGGAGTACACCTCTGGCTCAGCTGGAGTTTAAACGGGGTTCCCTTCATTTCTTTCCTTTTCTTTTTTAACAAAGCACTTTCAGATACTCTTTCACAACCAATCCTGACAAGGAATTCTATCGGATGGCAAAACAGCAGCTCAGAGATGAGGGACTTTGCCCAGAGTTCACAGGGCAGACCTCACCATCCCAGTCCCCTGACTACACAGCTGCCCCATTTCTGAGCATATCAGTTGACCTATGGTATGTACAAAAACAAACACAGTACTGAGTGATGAGTTATGATGGACTCTGCTACATCATGCTTTCCTACCACATACTTCTTTCTCACTCAGGGGTTGCTTTGAGAGACCCTCGCTTTGCTGAAGTCAAGACAACGGGCAACCCTCAGAACTGCCAGAGCCATGTTCCGGGGAGAGGGGAGCGGGCCCCTCGCACATGGGAGATCCTCTGAGCCTCAATGTGAAGTCCCCAGAGCGAGGGAAGCTCTCTGTACCTCACACAGCTTACAACAGCCAAGACAATGCTGGTGCAGTGAGTAAGGCTGGCCCAACAAGTGGCGTGTCCGTGTCCCACTCCAGATGCTTCTCAAGTGTGTAGGGGAGACTCAGGGGAGCAAGCGCTGTAACCCCAGGAAAACTATCCACCCTCCCAACTGGTGCGCATTGTGGTCACCTTTCCTCAAGCGGGGACCTTAACGTAGCTTTTCCAGCTAGGTAGCTATTCTGGGCACATCTCAGCACTCCAGGACATCTGACCCTGAGGTGAGAACTGGCCAGATATTAACAGGACCACTCTAATTCACAGATCTGAACATTTTTTATGATAGCCCAAAGATTCTGCTATGGCTGGATCTAGTGAAATCATTCTCAACCTTGGTACACAAGCAGATCTCGAGCACAGCTCTAAACGTACTGATACCTGGGTCCCCCAATATTCCCATTTAATTGGTGGGGTATAGCTTGGGCATGGGAAGGTTTAAATGCTTCCCATTGATTCTAATGAGCAACCAGAGTTGAGAACCACTAGAGAAAACCCTGCACTACAACCTCACCTGCTTTTGAAAGAGAAATTCACAGTCCAATAATGTTGAGAACCTTATCAAATACTGAACTCCACGTCAGAATTAAAATCATAACAATGGAAATGCCACGGATGGCTTAACTTCAGGCATCCTGCTGGTTAACGGCTGCAGTAATTACTCCATATGGCATTACAATTCATGCCCTTATTCAAGAGCAGGGAGTGGAATTTATCCACTGCCAACCTAACCCCATACCTGAACTCAAAACAAAAAAAATGCTCAGAAAAAAAAGCTCTGATTGATAAATAGAGCCCACAATTGCAAATACATTTGCTGGTGTGCAGTAAAGTTGAATTCATATCATATTTTTGCTTCTGTGAACTTTATTTTTGCTCTATAAACATGATAGCCAAGAGAGGAAAGTTATTTAGTTTTGAATTTTGTTACACTATAGCCAAAAAGAAAATGGTAGTATTTACAAAGTATTAGCTTTGCGGTATATTTTCTAAAAAACATAATTTACTTATACTAATATCAGATTTATCTATTATAAAACTATCTCTATCATTTTCCTTTATTTCAGGAGTTATTCTATCTTATGTTTATAATCAACTTTCAGAGAACAAATATTTTTATGATTGATAAAACAATGCTACTTCATTGAGGTTTAAAACCTCAAGATCTACGTAAAGGACAAAGACTTTCAATCTACATAAACAAACCACAGTCAGGCTCATCATAAATAGATGATAAACCACTTCCAATAAACTCCAATGTATTCAGATTAGACTCTCACAGAAATAAAGAGAACGTACAACGAAGAAGAGCTTTTCAGGAAACAATTTATCCCGAGATCTTAAAGGTGAAACTTAGAACAGCAGAAAATTTCCAACCTGCTCATTTTATGAAACACTGGTCGCCAAGAACATTAAAAGTAATTCAGTTCATTCTTCTTCTCTTGCTGGGGTTTATTTCATCTTTTTTAACTTTGCCCCACAGGTTTGGTATAAAGAAGCCTTAATAATTTTCATTATTCCCCACTAGCTCACTTTGTTCTTTTGAAGACTTTAAATAAACTCTGCAAAGAGGGGCTCCACTCTTCTATTTGCTCCACTGTGAGGACACCTTCCCATTGGTATAAATACATGAGACATTTTTTAAATGATGATACATCATCACTGACTCAGTTGGTTGTTCTAACCCCAGATTCCTTCCTATGTCTGTTCAGTGGTGAATCCATTACTACTCAGGTAGGATATTAACTCAAATCACAGTTCTAATGCCCTCTTTGGCTTAGGTTCTTCTCATCTGTTTATCGTTGGTTGAGCCAGGAAGTGCAACTAGATAACGACTTAGCACAAGCTGTGCAGCTAGGAGCCCTCTCCTTGCTGCATCCGGCTCAGCCTCAGAAAGATCTCAAGTGGTCGATCTAGGATGGAGCAGTGGTTCTATGGCCTACAGTTCTTACAGGCTCAGCCAGGAGTCCAAACTATCAGTCAATGGGGTTTATTTAAGTGTAGGCCCCATGTTCTTTCTGAATCGACGTGAAAAATATTGATACATGACATCCCCAGCTCCACCCCCATCCCCACAGAAAGCAAGAGTGACACACCACTTCTGCCCACACCCAGTCTTAAGCTACCATATTCGGGGACTATTAGTCCAGGGAAATCACCAGAAGTGGTTCCAGTTAGGCCACAACGGGTACCAAAAAAGGATCCTGCATGAGCCCAAGAGCGAGCACAAGGACTGATGCTGAGATTAAACAGCTCCTTTTATGTTCAAGTCAATGTCAAAACACTTCTGCTTATACCAACTTCATCAAGACAAGAGAAAACTGGGGTTTTTACTTAAAGAGCCACCTGACACCGCAGTGATGAAAGGAAGGAGAAGGATCCTAATACATTTTCCTTTTTAAAGTCAAAGTCTTATCCATTTTTCTTTTAACTTCTTTTTAGAGAGCTATCACTCAGAAATGGAAACAGCCGGATATAGGAGACTTCAGTCATGGCGTGCCCACGTGCTGAACAAAAGCGTTGGCTGTAGAGTTGACACTGCTTCCCAGGGAATAAACCGGTTTCCCTCAGGCATCTTGGACACGTTGCTGCAAAGGCCACAGAGAAAAGCGAAGGGCAATGAGCTGGAGATGGATGGCTGTGGGACTCACCTGATCCGGACTTCTCTGCCTACGGTCCTACCTTCTGCTAGCAGTAACCTATTAACTACAACCCTAACAACTTTTCAAAGTCCATGGTTCTGCAGCAGCATTTTAAGATCAAGAGTTATGAGAAGGTAAGCTATCTAAGAGTTACTGCTTCATGGGAAGAAAAAACACAAGCTAAATAAGTATTTAGCAAAAGAAAAATGTGAGATAGATACTGAAGAAAGGCTTAATCCAATCATGATTCAGTCTTAGCTATAAAACACACCATTTGCTTTGCTTTGCCAGAAGAGGAAAATTAGTCTTTCCCAACAAACAGTGACAACTATAATAGATATAAACTGGGTTGCCAGCTTAAATTAATGCGGATAAATTCAACTGGCTTAATCCTGATCATGCTTTAAATATTTGATTTAATGTTTAAATTTTCAGTTCAATTTCAATGAATTTTTTTTCTCTTCGTCTTTTCAAGCTGTGATTATAGTAAAAATTACACCAAATTGTCAGAATTGGGGGCTGTCTCTTGTTTGGGCTATACTCACTGGTTTTTAGCGTCTAGGCTTTTGTCTCCTCCAGGCAGAGGGACTTTGCATTAGATTCGTGTAGTGGTAGAGCTGGGCTGGAGAGCCAGACTCCCTGGGGACAAGTTCCAGCTCCACCTCTCAGAGCGACATGACACGGGGCAGGTTAATTAACCTCTGTTTATCTGCAAAAAGGGGATGATAACTGTATCGATTTCATAAGGTTGTTGTGAGGATTAAATGAATAAATACTTAGCAAGTGTTTAGAATAAAGAATGACACATAGTGTGTGCTCGATAAGTGTTTCATGCATATTTATCATTAAATTCTCAGGAGCAATTGTATTCCTGTGTGTACACTTAAAGTTAATGTATAAAGTCAACTTGATAAACTAAAGTCAAGGACATTACCTTCCACATATTATAATCATGATTTTTGAAAAACAACCTTTCAAAGTTAAAGAAAACACATCAACTTGGGAGTCAAGCTGGCTCAGGTTCCATTTACTTAGTAGATAAAGGAGCAAATTATTTATCATCTCTGAACCTTGGTTTCTTTATCAATAACAAGAATATCAATAACACACCTTGTAATGAGTCAGTCACCTAACAGAGGACATGCATTCAATAAATGATTGCTATTTTTATTCTATTTTCTGTGGAAGATAATTATTGCCTGACACAAAAGTAAAACAAGTAATAACTGTGCTAGCATCATTATAAAATTCTTCCACTTAAGACAGAAATTTGCTTTCTCTTCTGTGCCAAAACTAATCATTTCCAGCTCCTTTTTCTCCTTGGTCCTCATACATCAGTCTTTCGTCTGAAGAAAACGATTTCAGATTGGCTCATCATTAGGTAGTCTTCAGTAAGTAAGACTGCCTGGATTTGAGGGTCTAAGAGCCAGAAAGTTCCTTTGGCTCCCTATAGAGACTAAGCAATGCATGGAAAACTTAAGGCATCCTGGTGTGTGTTTCTCCTTTGTCCACCGTTCATCCAAACATTCCTTCCCTTTTAGCAACACGCTGTGCTTCTAACCTTTAACAAACATTTCACAATGCAGTGCTGGCTCACGCCCAAGCATGCGTCCAAGCTCAGACTACCGTAGCCTTTGCAGAATCTTTTCAGTAACTTCCATATAATTGCACAGAATAAGCTCCCTAAAGACTACAATGGCCAAAAAATGATTATTTTAGCAAAAAGAAAAGCAAATATTAAATATTGGTTAAACCTCTATTATGTTTCAAGTACGTCCACATAAATAATCACAGCTAAACTTCAAAAGACCTTCTATTATTAATCGTCACGTAACAGATGGCCACAGAGGAATGACTAGTTTTAAGTGACTTGCCCGAGATTATACCTCCAACAGTGAGAATCCATACCTACAAATGTGGAGACAGGTCATGTGACCAGGTCCTCTGTCCATCATTCCCAAATGATGTTGCCTCTCACAAAGAAGAGAATGACTGAGAAGCACTGGCTCAAATGACCATATTTCACTTGATGCCTGTGAGAGCCCCTGAGAAGCTATGATCATGTCCACTCTCTATGTGGGGGAGAGCAGAGACCACTCCCCAAAAGTCAACCTGGGAGTTAAAACCTGGGAGGCAGCAGGGAGGGGTGTGCAGCAGAATTCAGGAGGACAGAATGCCCACAGTTTACCCTGGGAATTTAAAATTCAGCTTCCCAGGATTCCCTCCCAAATAACTGTCATTCCACTGTGAATAACACTGCCCTTTCCCATCTGGGAGGATTCTCATGGAGAGGACCTTTATTTTTTTTTAAGTAGAAGATCTAAAAGAGAAAAGCTACTTTGAGTATCCTTCTTGATAAAAGACAGAATAAAGTTTTTCCCTCCAACAATATTATGCTTTATAGAAATTGTGTTGTAAATTACACCTCGAAATTCTGCAAAGTTAAATCAATAAAATTGGAAACAGTTTAGTCTGGGAAACATCAAAAGCCAGGCACAAAATATCATTAAAAACAGTTGCCTGGAATCTATAGCGACAAAAAGTAAATCAGAGGCTGCCGAGGCAAGAGGAGCGGGGGTTGGGGAAATGGAAGTGACTGCTAATGGGTACAGGGCTTCTTTTGGGTGTGATGAAAATGTTGTCAAATTGATTGTAGTGATGGTGGCACAACTCTGTGAATGTACTAAAAACCACTGAATTTTATACTTTAAATGGGTAAATTATATGGTAGGTGAATTATATCTCAATAAAGTCATACTGTAAAAAAGGTCACATACAGTATGATTCTATTTATATTACATTCTGGAAAAGGCAAAACTGTAGCCCTGGTGGTCTAGTGGTTAAGACTTGGCGCTCTCACCACTGTGGTCCAGGTTCATTTCCCAGTCAGGGAACCACACCACCCATCTGTCGGTTGTCAGACTGTGGCAGCTGTGTGTTGCTGAAAGCTGTGCCACCAGTATTTCAAACACCAGCAAGGTCACCCATGGTGGACAGGTTTCAGCGGAGCTTCCAGACTAGGAAGAAGGACCTGGCCACCCACTTCTGAAAAAATTGGCCATGAAAGCCCTGTGAATAGCAGCGGAGCATCGTCTGATATAGCGCTGGGAGGTGAGAGGATGGCGCAAAAAGACCAGGCAGGGTTCCGCTCTGCTGTCCACAGGGTCACTAGGAGTCGGAATTGTCTCCACAGCACTAACAAGAAATAGTGACAGAGGACAGACCAGCAGTTGCCAGAGGTTAGGGGTGGGGATACCACAAGGCAGCTTTCTGGGGAGTGATAGAACAGTTCTACAGCCTTATTAAGAGGACGGTTAAGTGAATCTATTCAAAGCCATAGAATTATATAGCAAAATTTTAAAAGTTGATTTTAAAAAAGTTTCTTAAAATCAAAGTTATTTTCATTTAAATTTTTTTACTCTTTTCAAAAGAAAAGATTGTGTACTAATCTTAAAAAGTTATTCTGGTTGCTTAGAGTGCTGTATCCCTTTACTAAAGGGATTTTGAAATATTTCAGAGTACATATTAAGTAGCAGGTTTCCCATTAAACTAGGAGAGAAACCAAGGTAGAACAGGCAAATTTCAGAGTGAGACAGAGGGGACTGCCAGCCAAACTGTTGTTAGAACTCTGGGGGCCTCTGCACCCAAGGCCCTTGAGAACACCACAGGGAAAGTCAGAGGTCTGCTCAGCATCTGAAAAGCTGGTTCCTGATCTCAAGGTGTTTTTAAATTTAATAAGACTTCAAGCATCATGTAATTTATTATTAGAGGAGGGAAAAGTACCTTTTAAGATACAACAGAGAAAACTTTACTTTCCTTAATCTAAAATCTGAATTTCATTTACATGGCATGATAAGAGGCTCATGAATCAAAACTCGAATGTACTAGTGTTTGCTCCTCGTCTCCATGTCAGGAGGAAGGAGGCCAAGACTGCCACGAGGTCACTCAGAGGATGCAGTGGATGCAGAGCCGCCATGAAGTCAGCTCTGGGTCAGGGGTGCAGTTCTCCAGGCAGCTCATCCCACTGCGGGCACTTCACTGCAACAAGGGCCATTCACCCGAGGGGACGGAGCCTGGGGATGCACCTCTACCAGATTAGACAAGGTTTTTCCTCTCTGTTTCTTTATCTATAAAACTAGTGCTTTTTTTTTCATTTCTGCTTTATTTCTCATGCTTAAGGATCGCCTATTAATAAAAGAAAACGTTTCCCCTTTGCCTTTTGCTTGAACATTTTAAGAAGAATGAATTTGCATCTGATGTGTTCACCAGGTCTCCGTTTCACCCAGGACTGGGAGTGAGGTATGAATGAACCCAGTCAAAACAGGTCAGGGGGTACCATGAACTGGGAGGGGGACGGGCATCCCCCCAAATTAAGAAAAGGCTAGAGGTACTAAAGTTTAACCCAAAACAATAGCCCAAAGTGTGTAATGAGTTAGATTTCTCCAAGGACTCTCAGGTACATTGCCTCATTTAATCCTTGCAACACCTGGATGAGATACACGACAAGCATGTTATTACTGTTTTATGGATCAGGAAAATGAGGCCTGAAGAGCTTAAGGGCCTTCATCAGCTGCCCTAAGACTAGACTCGACAGAGCATGGATTAGAACCCAATTCCTGACTCAACTATGATGTGACACGCTCCTCAGACACCCCGAAGTTCATGAAGTTCACGTCTCTCATAAGCTCCTACATCGTTACTAACGTACAGCCCACGTCCTTCAGCAGGGTAAGGAAGGAATCCAGCTGGTTGCCCATCTTTTCTTGTTTTATTCTAACTTAGGAACGCACTTCACTTGGAAATGACTCTGCTCTGGTCAGTCTCCTTGGCCTAATGCTCTCCTCCCTCCATCCCCAGGATTCACTGTAGCGTCCAGCGGCTGCCAACAGAGGCGAGAAAATGCAGAGATGCCAAGCATCAGAAACTGTGGCCGGAGGCAAGGTAAACCGGGGCGGGGGCTGCAGGCAGTCAAACTGTGGGCTCCATGCCTCCTCTTGGGCTGTGTTTACTCCCGGCCTGGACCTGGACCACCACTGCGACTTTCTTGTTTGTTTGTTTGTTTTGTGAGGAAGATCAGCCCTGAGCTAACATCCAGCGCCAATCCTCCTCTTTTTGCTGAGGAAGGTTGTCCCTGGACTAACATCCGTGCCCATCTTCCTCTACTTTCTACAGGACCCAGCCACAGCATGGCTCGACAAGCGGTGCCTAGGTCCACATCCGGGATCCGAACCTGCGAACCCCGGGCCCCTAAAGCAGAGCGCAAGCACTTAACCGCTATGCCACTGGGCTGGCCCTCCACTGCGACTTTTTCACAGGAAGATGGGCACCTCGGTACTCCGCTGCCTGTGTGTGTTCTTCATTCTTCACATGAAACAGAAATTTATACTCCTCATTCTACTTTTTAAAATATTTTAACTTCCTGAGAATATATGGAACAATTCTGCTATTGAGAACTAATGGATGTGCATGCATATTTATGACCAGTGAGTATGAAAAAATGTTTTCTGAATGATGAATAAATGAAGCATTACTTCATGGGTCAATAAATTCCACAGGTCAAACTCTGGCGTTCTCTCACCCCCAACAAAAATAAATGTCAAAACTACATGAGGCAGAACAAACAGTCAGTAATAAGGGTCCTGTGTTCCTTCACATCAGAAAAATGAGTCCTATTTTACTGAAGAATATCAGAACTGAATTCACAAAGCCAGTTAGTACTTTGCACAGACTGGCTCTGTGTCCTATAGCAGAATGCTTGATTACATCTGGGTCACTGGAAACCACCCTATCACACTCACATTTATAAATTTGCATTTATAAATTTACTTACCATGCAGAGATGGGTAGAAAAACAAGCTATATATGGCTAGAGCCATCTAATTTTACTAATGGTTGAATAAAAAGGTATTTTAATAAGGCTCTGATCCAACTCACATGTGAGAATTTCAGCACCTGAAGACTGGGTATGAAACACGGCAGGGACTTGCTCTCCAATGAACTACAGGAATTCGACACACAGAGATGCCCGTGCCAGCCAAACCCACAGCTTGAAAATCTGTTTATCTGCCAAACCAAATGGCTTTGTACTGCTGTCCTGCTTTTCAATTTCTTACACGTTACTGTTAAAAAGCCGACATTGGAAACTAAACTAAAACCAGCAGCAGGATGGTAGACGCCTTTGAGGAGGAGCAGTATTGTGTGGGGGGCACACAGGGAGATGCTCGATGTGAGCACTGTTCTGTTTTTGATCTGGGGGTGGTCACATGAGCGCCTGCTTTGAGCTAGACTTGTCTGTTTTTTGTACTTAGCTATGCGTGTTCTACTTAAATTAAAAGAAAAAAATTACTCCCGCATTGGGAAAACTTTTAAAAAAACTCCCCTTCAAGCCTATTAGGAAGAACTCCATTAGAAATATTTGTTCCTGTTATGTAATTTGGAATTGGCCAATACATGGCTAGAAAGAACAGAATTATCCAATCAGAAAGCACCTTTTAGAGCCATATAGTCCAAACTTTTCTAAAAGGTCCAGCAAGAAGATCGCTTAGCCTGTGCTTACAAACTTCTAACGACAGAGAGGGACCACTTTGCACCCCAGCCGGGTCCCCTGCAGGCAGCTTTGATTGTTAGAAAGCTCCTCCTTACTCTCTAATCCACAGTCTCTGCCTTCGTAAAATTCTCCATTATCATTCTTTCTCTCACACACCACAGCCATTCCAATATCTTGTCAGCCATCAATCCACATGGCTCTGTATTAAATGTTCAAGACCCTGTCCCCTCCCCCTCAAAAAAGTGAACACCAGTCTGCTTGGTGGGCAAAGGACAATTTGTCAAACTCATCGAAATATCCTCTAGACCACCCTCATCTATTTGTACACATTTCTGCTTATCAATCAACTTTTTAAAAATCATTTTTTTCATTGTGATAAAATACACATAACAAAATTTACATCTCAACCATTTTTAAGTGTACAATTCAGTGGCATTAAGTACATTCATATTCTTGTGCAATCCTCACTACCATCCATCTCCAGAACTCTTTTCATCTTGTAAAACTGAAACTCTAGACCCATTAAACAATAATGCCCATTTCCCCCTCCCCCTCGCCCCTGACAACCACCATTTTACTTTCTGTCTCTATAAATTTGACTTCTCTAAATACCTCATGTAAGTGGAATCATACAGTATTTGTCCTTTTGTGACTGGCTTATTTCTCTTAACATACCATTCTCAAGGTTCATCCATGTTTTAGCATGTGTCAGAATTTCCTTTCATTTTAGGGCTGCATAATATTCCATTTTATGTATATACATTTTGTTTATCCATTCATCTTCTGATGGACACTTGAGTTGCTTCCACCCCTTGGCTATTGTGAATAACGCTGCTATGATCATAGGTGTACAAATATCTCTTTGAGACCCTGCTTTCAATTCTTTTGTATATATTCCCAGAAGTGGAATTGCTGGATCATATAATAATTCTATGTTTAATTTTTTGAGGAACATTCATTCTGTTTTCCACAGCAGTTGCACCTTTACATTCCCACTAACAGCGCACAAGGGTCACAACTTCTCCATACCCTCACCAACACTTGTTATTTTCTGATGCTTGTTTTTGTTGTTGTTGGGTTTTTTTGATAGTAGCTGTCCTAAGCAACTTTCTTTTGATATTAACAATAACAATGACCGCCATTGGCTATGTGCTTCACACGCGGCTAGCTCTGAATCCATTACATCCTGGAATCCTCACAACCAATCTCTGAGGTTTAGATATGAGGACCCTGAGGCTAGCAAAGCCAGCACCTTGTCCCATGGCTAGAAAGGGACAGATCTGAACTTTGAGCCCCAATGTGCTTTAACCACCTCACACACTGGCTTCTGTCTTACCAGAAATATTGGTTTCTGTGTACTGATTCAGATGCCCAGGGATCTCCTGAGCAAGAAGGTTACTGTCCCACCCACAACCACAGCAAACTAGTCTGTCAGCCTTGTGGTCTGTGAACAGCCGAAAGAGAACAGAGTACAATCAACCCTTCTAGGGCAGGAGCCTCACACTAATGTTTATGTTTCCCCCCAAGCTCCCACTACAATGCCTAACATACAATACTCAATAAATACACATTTTAAAAATAAATTGTGGTTACAGAAGCCCAACTGTCAGCATTAATGCCACACCAGTCTATGCGACTAGAAGAAACAGAGGGGACAACCACATACCGTGTCCATTACATATTGGTAATCAAGATAACTTACAGTATTTTCCTTCCTATTTCTTGACTCTCACATAAGGTTTTTCATTTCTTTTTCCTTCTCTCACTTTCCTTCTCTCCTCCTTCCTCCACTCCTTTTCTGCTTATATCTTAGGACCATCTATGAAACATTACTTTGCTTAACTGATTACTGTCCAACCAAAGCATACTCATCCACAAACCAACCACTGGCAAGAACAGGAGCCCCCCTGTGGATGGGGATGGGGAGACTTCTGCTGCAACTTCAGTGGAGAAGATGGATCCTGAAATAATCTGGGTTCTGTTAGGAAGGGAGGTGGAGGAATAGTGCTGGGTGGGCGGGCAATCAGAAATGTCCCTACATCTTACACTTACAGCCACAGGGAATGGTCCATCTCACAGTGGCTGGCTTCAAATGTGTGAAAACAGTGCCAGACGGCTGAACTAGAACCAACATGCAGAAACTATGCAGCACGACAGAAAAAGCTTTCTAATATCCACAGCTGTCCACAAATGAAATGGGCCCCTTTGGACAACAGGAATCTCCCTGTCGCATGGTTTTTACCACGTGACCTCCATCACCTGCATTAGAATCACCTGGGGCAGATACTGACATCTGAGACCCAATGTTCAAGGGAAAGTGACCACCTGCTGAGGACTGTGTGTAAGACACACCACCAAGATCTCTTCCTTCTATAAGAGTCCATCATTCTAACGTTGGATACCAAGGTGGATAGGTGATGTCAGGAGCCCCGCGGTTGACACTTGACACCAGAGGAAGCAAGTCACTTGTTAAATTGGATTGTGTCCTAATACTTTAGTTAAAGACTTAGGACTACAGCAACAGTGTGACATTTGACAGTCATTGACCAAAGCATTCAGAAATTTTTTTCTACTAGATTCTTGAAAGATTATCCACCTGTAAAAGAATTTATGGAAAATTACAATTAAATCCTCATTTAGTGGTTATCTTAATTTATTTAAAACTTTTAAAATAACTGAAAACCATGAAGTAAAAGATACACAGGCAGTTACGAAATTTAACTTGTTAAAATTTACTTTTTATATACCTTTGGCATCCATTAAATCTGAAACAATTCAAAAAGTCACTGTGGTCCAGAGAGACAAAAACCAAGTCTTGTGGTGCACATTTGATAATACTGATGACCAGCAAGTCTATATTAAAAATTCATTTGAAGCCAGGGATTGCATCCATTACCGTTATTTGTCTGTCACTCCCCAGGTTACAAAGCCTCTCATTATTTAAGGATGCAGTCCATCCCTGTAGCCCAGGCCAGGGGACTCCTCACTTTCTGGAATCCCCAGGCTCTTTCCCCTCTTTGCCTTTCCCCTTCAGGCCTCCACCTGGTGAAGTCCTTCTCCCCCGACCAGACCCCGCTGCAGCGTCTTGTCCTCACTGTCACCCAGAGCACTTTCCTTCTGCTCGCAGAGCACTTTGTACATACATCTAGGACAGCACCGATCACACTCTGTGAAAAGCACGTTTATGTCCCCACGCCCCCACTACCAGGGCATCTTTGAATGCAGAGGCCATCCTACTCACCCCTGTAGCCTCTGGCAATTTCTGGTACCTCCTGAACAGATCAGAAGGTCAACTGACCAAACGCCCAAGCTTCCAGCACACGGCAAACGCCATGCTGGGTAGGATGGTTTATGACTGACTCACCTACTAGACTCTGAACTTCCCTGGGGCTGCGACAGTATATAAACTTTAACTCAGTCTATGTTTGCTGATGGAAGGAATGAACAGGGTTCCTCCCCGCTATGAGGGAAGCACACAGTAGTAAATACAGCTCCCTTTTATTATGTGCCTTCTGTGTACCAGAAACAGTGTTAGGAGATTGCATATTAGCTCCGTTAAACACCACCACAAACCTGAGAAGTGGGTATCATCATCATTTTATCAATGAAGCGATGGTGAGAAGAAGTAACTTGCCCAGAGTCAAGATAGGAACTCAGATCTATCTAGCTTGGAAGCCCATTTTCTTTCTGCCATATTATACTATCTCCCCTCAAATCTGAGTTTAATAATCCCTCATAGGCATTGAATACAGTAAACATTCAATATGCTATGTCTGATTATCCAAGGTAGTTACTTGCACAATTGCCAAAGCCATTTTGACCAAATACGGCCATTCCTAGTGATGACAATGCTTTTAATAAACTAATTTATATATTGGAAGAACAATCGCCAAACTAAGCTGCTGCTTTACAGCATATTCTCCTTTTAAGTCAAATGGAAAATGCTGATAACCCCACAGAAACTTAGATGTCAGCTCCACATTGCTTATTTCTTCAACAGTGTTGCCAGCATCGAGAAGATTGAGACAAATGTTTCGGCAAGGTCATCACCACTTGGGGCAGTTATCAAGTACCTACTCGCTAGTGATCACAAAGTTAAGCCTGCAGATGTCATGTAAAACAGAAGTAATATAAATGTTAAGTTCTGCCTCCAAATTAATCTCTGTGGAAGTCCCTGTGAGTCCCTCGGTTAATCATCCACCTAATCAAAGCAGTAAATGAGTGCTCAGTGCCTCTTCATTATCTGGCAACATCATAAACACCTTATTATGAAAGAGTCTAGGCAAGAAGTTAATTGTGATGGGAAAAAGATTGGCTTCCCACTAAATGGCTCCAATGATTCCCCTTTGTTTACACAGTGACATCCAACATTGAGCTCTGCGGACCAGAGTCCTCCCGCCTATCACCACCTTGCTAGCACACGTTCTCAGCCGCTCAATGACCCCTGTGCAGTCGGGTCCGCGCTTTCTCAGCGCGGCTCCTTCCTGCGTTCACCGGGGCCTCTGCCCTTCAGGATTTCCACCCACATCCCTGTGCCCAGCTCCTGACCCTGTTCCTGATTCACAGTAGGTCCCCAAGAAACGTCTGCTAAACTCAATATTAAAACTAAACATAAGAAGTGGATGCTTCTTTAAGAAAATGTTCTCTGTTTACAACATCCCTAGCGCATTAATTCTTCCAGGGGCAGATCTGCTTACAGTTATATCCACATGAGCGTCATAATGGCCACTTCTGCCCCAAAGTTTCCTGATTGCGCCTATCTTCCCTCTGCAATCACGCTGCCTGCATTTCATTGCTCACTATACTCCTGTTTTAAAAATCATATAACTGATGCCCTTTTTTAAAAAACAAAGATGTATAGAAGAAAAGAATCAGTATTCACCCATCACCCAGAAATAATCACTATTAAAACTTTAGTATAAAAAATAATTATTGATATGCATAGCTTACAGAACGTGTCCCACATAAGAATATTTTATTTCAAAAATGGTATCATATAGTATTACCTACATATTTGTGTTCAGATTTTTAAAACATCTTTCATATTAGTAAGTGTAATTTAATACTATTTTTAAAGGTATCTACAAAGCAGTCCATTGTATGGATGTATCTTAATTTGTATTTGCTTAATAAACCTCCCTGTTGGACAGCCATTGTGGAATTGCTGGGTCTCCTCTGTGCGTTTTAAACTCTGATGGATCTCTCCAAGCTGTTCTCAGGACTGCTCCGCATCACACTCCCTCAACAAGCTGAGAGGCGGGGCTCATTCACCAATTTCTGTTTCCTTTTTCTTTCTTTCATACAGAGAGCTGTGCATTCAGGCACAAGGTAAAATATGTTTCTTGATATGGGTTGTGGTCAAAGAAGTTAGAAAGTCATGGCCCTCTCCCCAAAATTTAACAAGAGGCTATAGCTTAAGTAATTTTAAAAATAGCCTGAACCATTGTAGATAGGATGAAGAAATTATTATACTGCCTGAACATTAAAGATTTTAAAACGTCTACTTAGAGTTTCGTAATGGTTTCCATGATGGGGGATTTCAAAATGGACATATTTCTGTTGCTGATTTAAACATGGCCACCATTGCTTCGCCACAGAAGGCTCTACACTGATGACTAGATTCATTCTTTTTCTTTCTCCTCCTGTCCTTCTCTCAAGGGCAAACTGAAAATGAACAGAGCAGAAGGTAGTAGAAAGAACCCTGAGGAAAAAGCAGTGTTGGGTGGTAGGGAAGGTGGGGCTCAGGCAAATGACCGGGCCTGGGGCCTTCGAAGCAGGAGGAAGTATCACTTCCTCGCAGGCCTCCTCCCTCGGGCTTCCTCTCTCAGGCCTCCCACTACAGTTCTGCTCTCCGTGACACAGCTTCCCCGTGGAAAGCAGAAGTGGTCCTCCCTCTCCAGACGGTCTCTCTGAGACAAGCTTCTCCATTCCCCTCAGCCCCTGGGGGTTAACAATTACAGGAAGAGTGGGGGTACCCGGAAGTCCCAGACACCAAGAAGACATCACTGCTATAGTTCAAGGCAGAATGATTCCAGACCCATCTCTCCAATCTCACTGGGTACTCTCACCAGCGCCTAAAAGTGGGCCCAAAGAAGTCATTACAGCTCCCACCAGATGCTGTACCGATAGAGAGAGGAAGGAGAACTGGAGAGGGGCGTTGGCAAAGAGCTTCCAACCAGCATGGCTTGGGGTCAATAGATAGTAGTAGAGTGACTTTAGATGCTCACAGAAAGGTGGGAGTGAGGGCAGGCCCAGCAGTCTCTGACTTTGTCTGAAGTGTGAACTGTAAAAAGGAAATGAGACAGACTAAGACCCTCTGAGCTACACAAATGGAGACCTCTTCCCAGTGCTCTACAACTCAACAAGAGCAGAGCCTAGACCATTAAGAAACACCCACTCAAATAGATTCTGTAAACTTACCTCTAGTTGTGTAATTTTCTGGAACATCATTTCTATATCTTAGCGTCATGAAAAATGAACACAGTTACAACAAGACTAACCAATAATCTAGTCACATAAATGGTCAGCTCCTATCATGTCAGTCCATGGTTTGAGGGCTTTGTATGATGGTGGGGAAAGAGGTGAAGCGGGGAGCCAGAGAAGGGAGATTGGAAACGTGTTGAGGGTTAATAAAGGACAGTTACATAATCAACACTTTGGAAGAGTGCTAGACAAATGACAACTATATCTTGAAAGTAAATATAACTTTCAAGAAATAGCTTTGTGGCCAATACGGAATGTTGACAGCTTATTCAGGACTAAGGGAAAGTGAAGTCCAGGACGAGGTTGAAGAAGCAGCCCACAAATGAAACAGAGGCTACTCTAGGCCCCTGCAACTTGTCAGCATGGAGGAGCCTTTTTAACACATCATCCCAAGTAATTATTAAAACTTGCTATTCTAAGTTACAGGACAGCACTTCCCGCTAACTTAAGCCAAAGATATCTAAAAGAAGCTCCAAGTCTTTAAACTGGCCTGTTTCAAAAATTCTAATGCTTCAATTGGCAGATTTCCATACTACTTTCTACACTTGGGCTTCTCCCCCAAATGGGAACTTACTCAAAATCAATTTTAGAAATGATGATAGAGTGAACTCAACGTTTCACAATTTAAGTATCAGGAAACTAGGCAGCTGTAAGAAATCTTTCAATATTTCTGACCGAAAAAAACAAACAAACAAACAACTTCCTCTTCCATGTCCCTCTCTTCATGACTAATCTTACAAGATGGGAGGCGTCACCTTGGCAGTTATCAGAACTGCCCCCTTCCCAAACAGGAGGCGGTGCTGAAAGGCACAAAACTCATCTCCTTAATACAGCATAAGTGCCCTGCTTCATGGTACATCTCTCATGCGTCCTGAGCAGCTAGCCACTTAGTTTAGACAATTCTCAAGTAATAGAAGAACATTACCTTGTGAATCTCTGCTTTACAAATATTCATTAAATAAAAACCTAATTTCTTTGCTTTTAAGTAATTGAGTGCCTGCTATAGCTCCAAAGGCAGAAAAGTGGGAAATGCTCTAAAGTTGAGCCAGAACACATACTACCCTGCCCAACAGCCACTTAACCAGGCCTGTGACCCTGGACATGACATCAACCCTCTTTTTCTGTAACTGATGCTGCCTACCCTGGGAGACCATGGGAGGTTCGAATGAAACCAGAGTTCAGGAAGGCTTCAGAGCCCTGCATAAGTGAAGGGTGTTAGCACCATCATCACCAGGAAGAGCTCTGGAGAGGTCTGAGGCCTTCTCTACCATCAATGTGTCACTCATCAATGTTCCAACTAATGACTGTGGTGACCTTCCATGTAAATACTATCCATGTCTCAGGCCATGGAGGTCACTGAGATCAGCAGTGTGAGTGAGCTGTAACAATGTTCCATGCTGTGGACATGTACACACTGTATTCTCATTTATACAGATTTAAAATCAGTATGGGTTTGTTTATGGATAATATAGTTTAATTCTGTTAAATTATAACCCCATATATTCATTTCAACCAACTGGCATCTCAGATGTTTTGGTGATTTATTTTTGAACACAAATACGGTAGAACTAAAAAGCTTTGAAAGTCATTGATTCACAAAACTGCCGGACCACTTGTCTGCTGAAAGAATGCCATTGGATGAGGGGTGGAGATCACAAATTCTCCACATACCTGTGCAACACCAATGACTTTAAGATAAAGTGGGTCTTTGTGATTTGGCAAACTACTTTTGCCAAATCTTACCACTCCAAATCAAGACCTGTCTCCCAGTGATACAGCACAGTAACCAGGGCTGAACGGAGATGCCCACTTAGAACACTACAGCTGGGATAACCTGAGAGGCCAAAAAGTCCCTCACATCCCCATTTTAGACACCAGGACAGAGAGGGCCAGTAGGCTGCAAATGCCTTAGGGACCAGCCCTGTTCCTCGGCCTTGCACAGCACCAGGCTCAGAGCAGACTTGCATTCCTTCTTCTAAGTAATCTCCACTATGGGACAGGCACCAGGGCTAGCATTTTGGACCAGACAGACAAAGCTGTTCTCAAGGAGCCTTCACTGTAGTGGTGAATATAGACTATACACATGCAGACAAACCAAAATATAACTCTAGTTACTGCTATGAAGGAAATGTTGGCTGAATAAATGGCCTAAGTAACTCATCCTAAATCACAGCTCTGGTAAATGGCAGAAGAGCCCCACAACAGGCTTCTGGTTCCTCCTTTCTCTTTCCCGACATCAGCTGCCCTCTCCTCTTCACTCAGGAAGCAGGTTAGCCCACTCTGCATCCAAACAGGCCCAGTCATCAAAAGCCTCTTGTAATCAAAGTAAATTTCTTCAGGCCTCAAGACGTTTACCTCCTTATTCCCAAATAAGAAGCAGAGACAACAGAATCCCACCCTTTTCCAGCGCACTGCCCTTCTCAGGAAGGACTTGCAGTACTTAGTTAAATTACAACTCCCTATATTCTCCTGTCCTCTCTCAGTGCCTGCTCCAGTCCACACTGCTTTAGGTGTTGCCTGCACAGAGAGAACACCTCTGCCCTCCTGAACCCTGCAGCCGGCTGGGGGTGGCCAGCAAATCAAAAGTCAGTCAGAGGTGCTTACTGGCTAGTTCTCAGGGTGAGTGAGACTCCTGGGCCCTGCTTTGGGACAGCAAATCCCTGGTGTATTTATTAAGCAGATTTACTAGTAAGGCCAGGTGGCTAAATCGGACATGTAGTCTTAGGTTTATAATCAACACATTACAAAGAACCAGGGAGCCTCGTTTTTATGGACAGAGTTATTTGCGATCAATAATAATAACAGCACTGTTTATGAAATGCCTAGTATGTGCTTGGGGCCTTACGTGCAATAAATAGCTCAGGAGGTAGATATATTCTCCAAGAGATGAGGAAACCCAAAGAGCGAATTTCAATAACAGGACCAAGTTCACACACGGTTAGGAAATTGCAAGGCCTGGATTCAATTCGAGTTTCTGAGATGGCAAAGAAGTTGGGTGGATTGGGCTTAATTAAGACAGACCCATACTCACACGGGCATACAAACAAAGGAAGACACAACCACACAGCCACGCCGGCTATTAGAAGGAACATTACAAACGCACAGCATCCAGCAGACGCCGCGGTCGCCAGGATAACGCAGAACAGTGCAAACTGTCGCTGACACCCTTCCCCCAAGGCGAAGGAAAGGCAACCCCTGAATTCTTAAAATAACTCTCGCTTCCTCTCCGCCGGCGGCAGAGGCACCGGACTGCTCCTCTGCAGGCCGAGAGGCGCCGGGCTCAGCGGGAGGGTGAGCACCACGCTCCGCCGCAGCCCCTCGACGTCACGCCGCTGCCCGGCGCGACCGAGGAGGGCAGCTGCCCGCGGGCCTGCAGGAGGGCCCGCGCCGGGCCCCATCCCTCACTTCTGGGGACCCAGAGCCCAGCGGGGAGACCAGGCTGCGCGACCCGAGGAGTCCCCGCCAGGATCCCCGCCGCGCGCCCGCTCCGCGCGGAGAGGGGCTTCCCCGCGGCGCGCCGGGAGTGGCCCGAGCGGGGACAGCATCCGGCCGGCGGCTCCGCGCCAGAGGGACCCGCGGCGCGCCCGCCTCCGCGCCCGCACTCCCACCACGCCCCTGTGCGCTCCGCGGGAAAGACACCTGCGGAGCCGCCCGCCCCCGCCTTCTCGCTCCGGGGCCGGGTCACCCACGGGCTGAGGGCATCGGGGTGCCCTCGCCGCCGGGACCGGCGCCCGTGCGGCCAGGAAGCGGCGCGCGCCCCCCGCCCCCGCGGCCCGTGCCGACCCCCGCTCCCCGTGCCGACCCCGGCTCCCCG
Source organism: Diceros bicornis minor (assembly GCF_020826845.1). Classification (NCBI taxonomy): domain Eukaryota; kingdom Metazoa; phylum Chordata; class Mammalia; order Perissodactyla; family Rhinocerotidae; genus Diceros; species Diceros bicornis. Next base: position 9,711,638 of record NC_080772.1, on the reverse strand, counting down.
GCCCAGGGCCGGCCCCGCGCCCCGGACTCCGGCCAGTGGCACAGCCGCGGCTTCCGCCCGGTCTGCCCGGCGCCCGCGCCCACCCCCGGCCTCGCGCGCGGGACTCACCAGCTCGCGGTGAAAGTTGCGGGGCGGCGGCGCTCCACGGTGACTCGAGTTCAGAGCCGGGGGCGCGACGGGGCGGCCCAGCGGGCCCCGCGTGGGGAGGGGCTGCGGGCCGGGAACGGAGGACGCCCGGCGAGGGGCTGCGGGCGCGGGGCCCGGGGTGGCGCGGCCGCCCCGCCTGCCGCGGGCTGGAGGCTGCAGCGCGTCGGGCCCCGAGGCGCCACGGCCGGGAGCGAGCGGCGGGCGGCCCGGAGCGGCGGGAGAGGAACTGACTGTCGCTGGGCTCGGCCGAGAGGTCCCAGCTACTTCCTGGTGCTCGGATTTGCATACTGCACCCGGAGGGCGGGGAAGTGACCGTTTGGCCTCTGCCCAAGGTTTGGGTCTTTCATGTGGCCGTCGCGCAGAGCCTTGAAGGCAGAGAAACCTGGTGTCCCAGTGTGCAGCTTGGCAGAGTGGAGCCTCCTCGGGCCCAGCATTCTCAGGTAGAGACGGACAGAAGCATCTTCCAGGGAAATACTCTGAAGCCTTGACGGTCGTAGCACATCGACGAAACCTCTCGCGTCTCCTTGCCTTGCCTTCCAGCCTACTCCCCAAGGTGTTAGGAAGTGTTGTGCCCCTGGCAGCGGAGGGGGCGCGCTCTGATCCCCCCAACATTTGGAGTTTTCTAGAGAGAGAATGAGATGTGCCGAGTTTATGCTCAGGGTCTCATTGTGTTCTTAATCAGTACAGAGTAAGCTCCTGAAGGGTGTACGAGGATGTTCAGGGTATTGATGGCGGTGGTGGCTGTGGAATTAAATAGCCTGGCAATTTACTCAGTTCCTCAAAACTTCTGTTTCCTCCCGGGAAACTGGAGATAAGGATGGCTAGCTCGCGGGGTTACTGGGAGGATGACATGTCTTCTGTAAAGGGCTCACACTGTGCCCGGTACACAGTCATGGGCCCTGTTATTCTGTCATTCCTACAATCTCTGCATCCCCACATGTTGCCCAGAGCTTGACACATAGCAGGTGCCTAATCAGTGTCTGTTGAAAGAGTAAGCTGCATCTTCAAGCTCATATTCCTACTCAGTAAATGCCACTTACAAATCCAGGATGTAATGTTAGTCTCAGCCACTGTGGATGCCCACTTGTTCTAAGCAGGATTCTACTCACTGGGATGCCAACGCTGCCCTACACTGTAGAATTTACGAGGAAATAAACAGCATCCTGTAGGAGGTTTGGTCTTTGTGTTAATAATAGCCAATACTTACTTAGGGCCTATTGGGCCCCAGACATTGCCCTAAGCGCTTCAGACCTGTTACCTTTTATTGACAATGTTCTTAAGAGGCTGGCCCCACCTAAGGAGGCTGCAGCCACAGCCCAGTGGGCAAGTCCAACTCCTTGTAACACAACCCCAAACAACAATCGTTGTTACTGGTAACAGAGGATGAAGGTTTGCAAACTACTGCCTTAAACGAAGTAGGTTGGTTTATACCTGTGATGTTTGCTGGTATGTAGTTGGTTAGTTTCCTGCTGAAGAGGAGGGAGTGGGGTTACCTGTTGGAAGGTGTTGCAAGTGTGAGTGAAATCTGCCACAGATCCTATGGAGTAATTCACTACCTCAGGGCCCGTTTCCTGGACTTCTCTTCAGGGTGACCTCTCAAATGTATTGGCCCTAACTTAAAACATCTGCTATTACCAATGAGTCCTTGAGATCCTGGCTAAAAGCATGTCACAAATAAGAATAGGATACAGAATGTTTGGTGTTGGCTAATCCATCTGGAATGTCCTGTCAGTGTTTTTGGTAAAATGTCTCTTGGCATAAGGAACAAAGCGTAAGCGGGCAGAGCTGGTCTTGCACCCGGCCCAACCACTTCTCCCTCCTCATGCACAAGTGTCTCAGCTAAGTTCATCTCTTTATTCTTATTTCGGGGGGAAAAAAAACTATTGTCATTCCCACATCTCAAGCTGTCTTAATATATCCTGAATATTTCCTCCACCCACTCTCCATGTCTATCTTTCCTCCTTCAAGTCCCATCAAAGTTCCATGTCCCCGAAAAGTTTTATTTAAAGCCCTCATTGGTAACCTTCTTTTCTAGATATCTAGAGCACTTACAATGTGCAACAGTCATTTTAAACTAGATTTAGGTACTTTTTAGCATTGTTTGCCTTTGTTTCATGTAAGTAAATAGTAAAGCCCTCTTTGGAAGGCATTGCTTCTTATATTTATCTCTTTCCCACTGTACCTCTCCAAAGTTCTGTTAGGTGCTTTAAAATACTTCATTAGTATCGATTGATTGGTTCATTGACTGAGGAACTGAGTTGTCTCAACAGTATTCTCTGTTGAAAATTGAACACAGAATGAAATGATCAGAGGCAGGTTGCAAATTAACAAAGACCCCCTTGCCAGGATAAGCCGACTTTGAAGAAGGTGAGGGATGTGACTGAGAATGACGCAGGAGGAAGTAGTGGAAATGGCATCAACCATGTATAGTCGATCTTCATTTTTTCAGACTCTGTATTTGCAAATTCAGCTATTCACTAAAATTTATTCGTGACCCCACAATCAATACTCACAGCACTTTCACAGTCATTTGTGACATGCGCCCAGGGGTGACTATTTGAGTCTCCCCACACACACACTCCCACACTTCCAGCTGAGGTCAAACTGGGTGATGCTTTGCCTTCTTATTTTAGCTCTTGTACTATAAACATGTGTCCTTTTGGAGATCTGTTTAGTGCCATGATTTTTGCATTTTTGTGCTTTTTGTTGTTGATTTCACTGTTTATTTATTTATTGTGAGGAAGATCAGCCCTAAGCTAACATCCGTACCAATCCTCCTCTTTTTGCTGAGGAAGATTGGCCCTGAGCTAACATCCGTGCCCATCCTCCTCCACTTTATGTGGGAGGCTGCCACAGGATGGCCTGACAAGTGATGCATCGGTGCGAGCCCGGGATCCGGACGTGGGCCACCAGCAGCGGAGCGCACGCACTTAACCACTATGCCATGGGGCCGGCCCCTGATTTCGCTGTTTAAAGTGTCCCTTGAGTGTAGTGCTGAAGTGCTGTCTAGTGTCCTAAGCACAAGAAGGCTGTGATGTGCCTTATGGAGGAAATATGTGTGTTATATCAACTTTGTTCAGGCATGACTTATGGTGCTCTTGGTCGTGGGGTCAATAATGTTAATGAATCAACAATATACATTAAGCAAGGTGTCTTGAAACAGATTTACACTTAAAACAAGGTTATCTATCAAGTTGATGAAAGTGTGGCCAGAAGCTCGCAGCAACCTAACCCCGTATTCCTCCTAGGAACAATTGTTCAGTATTAGCTAATTCATTGTTTGTGGCAACTTTATAGATCATAACTACCACAAAAATCGACTGCGCATAAAAACATCCCATCTTCCACTTGTAGGAAAATGAAAGGCCTGACCTCAAGGAAATTCTCCCTCAATACAGACCTTCAGATCCTGGCACTTATGGCCGAGATTGGTCATTCTCGGCACACACTCACGTCAGCCCACCCACCTCACCATCTGATCTGCAGCCCATCTCATTGCCACAATGTGGACTGTCCCCGGTGCCCCTTTCACTCTTCTGGAAGCTGCCCTTCAGACTCCCCAGGGCACCTCAGGGACTCTTACAGACTGTCTGCACAAGCCCTCTGGTTGCTGTTGTGGGGAGGGGCAGATTGGAAGCAGAGACTCGCCATCTGACTCTTGCAAACGTGGCCACAAACCTGAGACCCAAGCAGCAAATAATACAGAGCAGTGCTGCTCAATCCTGGCGGCACGTGAGAATCACTCGCCCAGGCCCTACCCTGATAATTAAAGCCCCGGGGGTAGGTTGAGGGTGGACCCAATCGTCAGAGATTTTAAAGCTCTCCAGGTGGTTCCAATGAGCCGCCAAGATTGGGAACCACTGGGAAAGAGCCCCAACCAAACATCCTGGGAGAATGTGGGGCATAGCTGCCAAAGAGATGAGTTTCTACTGACCAGTGATCCTAATAAAATATGCCAGCTGGCCTCTCATCTACACACTTGGGACTGATGAATCAAAAACGTTGTTTAAAATGGGGAAATCATAAAAATGATGTGAATGTGCCTTAAAACATTCACCTGAACTTCAACCTCAAGTACATTCATTCACTGCCAACCTCTCATGTAACGCAGGGCGTTTCCTCTGAGCCTGTATCTCCTACATGGCATTCTGGGCCATCTTTCCCACCTAAACCACACCCCTGGCACCTCATCCCTAATTTCCAATTACAGCTTTGTGGAAACAGAGCTGTCTCGCCCACAATCTCCTATCTTCTACACCTAATTCAGTGCAATTGTTTGCTTTTACCATTTTACCTGCGACTGCTTCCAAATATTGAACTTAGTTTTTGACATGGAAACAACTTTTTCACTCATATTTTTTAAGTTTCTATTTAATTAAGTTGCCTATTTGTGATAGCAGGCACACATTGACTTCAGAACAACTGGCTTTTGGGAAAGTATATGAGTGTTACCCAGAGGAAAGAGTTCACTTTGCTGGAGGGATCAAGCGGCGTGTTCCAGAGGGAAGCGAGAGTGTTGATTCGTCCAGAGTCTATGGAGAAGAGGTTGATTTCTGAGGCTTTCCATCACCACTCCCACCCAGGAACCAGGCAGGTTATTTTGTTAAAGCCTCCAACCAACCCTCACAACATCCAGGCTTTATTTTCTACATTTGATAGATAAGAAAACGGCCTCAGAAGGGGTAGGTGACTCGCCCAAATTCACCTTGCTGAAGTGGCACGTGCTGGACTCGAACGCCGTTCTCTCTGTCTGACTGACATCAAAGCCCGAGCTTGTACCCTTAGTTTACAATGCCTTCTGCAAAGTCAGGGCTTCTGAGCTGGGCAAACCACAGACAGAGCCTGGAAGTTAGCAGGGCTAAATCTAAGAGAGTCCTTCTCAGTTCTTTTACAGGAACAACCAAGCTACCTGAGCAAGAAATTGTTCAAACTGAGCCAAATAATAATGGTAATAACACCAATCACAAAATTAGGATTGAAATCTTATCAAATTTACAACAGTTAATTTGTCACTCAATGATACACAAGATCGTGCTACGTGGTAATTACAGTAGACCAAAATAGTAAACTATGCATAAAAAATTGTCTCATGTAGTCAGATTTAAAGTCCTGGAGTCTCCTGGGGAGTGTCCAGAAGGTACGAGGGAGAATTGCTCATGACTTCATTTCTGTTTTCTCTCTGAGGGAGGAGGCCAGTGCCATATCCCCTCTGTCCCTACCTTCTGATCATCAGCAAGGCTGCCCAGCCCCTCAAATGAAGCTGGCCTCAGGACCCTAGTGTCTGCCCTGCTCCAGTTTTAATTCTAGAGGTGCCAACCTGTTTTCTAGATGCTCTGATGGTATCTAGGAACTCGTATATTTAGCTTTTCATAATTTCAGACTTAGAGAAAAGTTCCAAAAATAGCACAGAGAATCACCATATATCCTTCAGCCAGACTCTCCAACTGTTAACATTTAACCGTATTTGTGCTCTAAGTTTTCTGAACTATTGTTTTAGAGTACATTGCAGACAAGATGCCCCTTTACCCCTGAATACTTCAGTGTATATTTCCTAAAAACAGACGTTCTCTTATCAGGAAAGTAACATTGATACAACACAATTAATCTACAGACCATATTCAGATATTGGCAGTTGTCTCAAAAATATTCTTCAGGGGGCCGGCCCCATGGCGTAGCGGTTAAGTGCACGCGCTCCACTGCTGGCGGCCCGGGTTCGGATCCCAGGTGCGCACCGATGCATTGCTTGTCAGGCCATGCTGTGGCGGCGGCCCATATAAAGTGGAGGAAGATGGGCACGGATGTTAGCCCACGGCCAGTCTTCCTCAGCAAAAGAGAGGAGGATTGGCATGGATGTTAGCTCAGGGTTGATCTTCCTCACGATAAAATATATATATACTTCATAACAAAAGAAAATCACAGATCATGCTTTCCATTTAGTTTTCATGTCTCCTAATCTCCCTTTACTTTAGTAGAGGTCTTTAGTCTTTTTGTGCCTCATAATATTGACATTTTTTTAAGAATACAAACCAGTTATTTTGTAGAATTCCCTCAATTTGGGTTTATGTGATATCTCCTCATAATTAGATCCAGGCTATGCATTTGTGTCAGGAGTGTCACTCAAGTGAAGTGCTGTTGTGTTCTTCTCAGTGTGGCTGTCAGGAGGCATGGAGGGTCCATTTCTCCCAATACTGGTGAGGTTAACTTTGGTCACTTAGTTAAGGTGGTGTCCGCCTAGTTTCTCCACTCTAAAGAAATTATTTTTCCTGTTATAATTAATCAGTATCTTGTAGGGAGATACTTTGATACTGTGAGTTTCCTGTTCTTCATCAAACTTGTACCCACTTATATTAGCATCCATTGATGGTTCTTGTCTGAATCAATTATTACTGTGATGGTGGCCAAATGGCATCTCCTATGACTTTTGAACAAAAAGCACTTTCTGGAATTGGATTGTATCAGGCAAAGGAGATAGAAGGAATTTGGAAAAACAAATGGCAAGGATCCAGAAAAGGGACATAAAAACCACTTAATTTTCAGAGCCGCTTCACGAGGTAGTCTAATCAGAGAGCTCTCTTAAGGTCTGTTGGCATTACGACTATGGCAGTTTGGATGAAGGCGGAGGGTCAGGGGTCATGTGGTGCCTAGGAGATCATGAAGGAAGGTGGGCTTTGGGGGCAGTAAATCAGTGTACCTGGAGGCAGAGGCTGGAGCTTGAGGGAGGCGCCGGGTGGGAAAGGGCTCCAGAAAGAGACTTCCCCTCATGGCCCTCCCACCCCGCCTTGGGGCAAACCTGGCCTGCTGCTCTGGGAGTCCAGGGGTGCATCCTGCAGACATTGATCTTGAAACCTGGCTGTATTATTTAATTCCTTCTGGAAGATGCAGCTCCACTAATCCTCTATAATGTTCACAGCAACAAACAAGTCAGTTAACAAAGTGGGACAGGGAATGGAGGGCCAGTCTCCAAGGGAGAGCAGAGGCCACCAACCCCGCTTTCAGAAACTGGGCAGGCGTCCTGCTCAGGCCAGCTGGGCCGTGGACGAAGACAAAGTGTGGACCGAGAATGGTCAGCTGCAGTGCTTCCAGCCTCTCCCGACATGCTTTCCACTGCGTCTTCTTTTAGCTCTCCTCCTCCTCGCCTTCCAGAGAGCAACGGCCGCCTGAGCAACCTGAGTGTGTCCGGGAGAAGGGCTGGCCCAGCGGGCTGGATTCTGGTCCCAGGGCTGTGGTTGGAGGCCTTAGCCCGGCTCATCTGCTTCTTCCAGCTCGGAGCCTGCAGTCTGACCTTAGCAGAGGTTTTTCTCCTTCCTAGAGACAGGGCTGTCCCCATTCCACCCCTTCGCTACTGCACGTGCCAGAGGCTCACCTCGATTCCGAGTGGGCTCCACCATCCTCAGACTGGAAACCGGCTGTCCTAGCAACAGCAGCCTCACCCAGGGCCCCCACCCCCAGGACGTCTGTCTTTAAGGGAGTTGCATGTACATATCCTTATATATGTGTAAAAGATAAGGATTAAAAAATCAAACCTTGTTATCAGCAAAAAAGGGTGACTTGAGCACAAATGGTTATAGATACCACGGAATTAATAAATAAAAATGGAAAATCATAAAAACTCTTTTGGGCTACAGAAAAATTTGAATAATTTTTGTAAAATATTGTTTATGCGTAAATTACCATAAAGCAGAATTTCTCAAAATGTTTATCAAATATTAATATGTGTTGCACGGAAAAAGTATGCATAGTCAAATTGGTTTGGGGACCTTGAGTTGAACTGAGTCTTAGAGGCTCCTTGTAGCACAGTGATGTCACCGTGGATCTCCAGAAAGGGGCTGAGGTGTGTCTGCTCTCCCAGGACAAAAACAAACTGCCTCCTTCCCGGAGCTTTGTGTCATTCTGTGTTGACAGAACTGTCTGTCGTAACCTTTCATGATGAACTGTTGGGGGTTCTTCAGGGTCTGGCTGATGCTATCTCCTCTTATTCACCTACCGACCGTTTCAGTCAGCCTGTAATTCTGTTCACTGAGTACTTCCTGCGGGCCAGAAGCAAGAGGGCGTGCTGAATTCTATCCACACAACACTCTGGTGACAGCTGTGAGGTGAAGACATCACCAGATGAGGATGTTGATGTAAAGTTGACAATGATTTTATGTGATGGTAACGTTCTTTATCTGCACTGACGGATGTTTTATCATTTTTATGTATGCACAGATTTAGTTTGGTGACCATCTTGGATATTGTTTCTCAGTCTATGCTACCTTTGAATGAATTTAGCCTCAAATGCTACTTCTGTTTTTGGCCCTGGTAGAAGGCATCAACTGAATCCCCCCAGTTCTCTGTAGAGCCAGCCTGATATCATGATTTGGTTATTACCACTTCTTGTATACGCATGGCCACCGTTGCTGTAAGACGAGAAGTATTTCATAGGAACCTCTAGATTCTAATTATGTGTGAAGAGGTGTTGGTGTGCTTTAATATGAACCCCATTGGCTGGTCCTCACAGAGCATGTCAGACCAACAAGCTAGTGATAACTTGTGCCCAACTCGAGCATCAGGGGAGACCTCTGTGGCTTCATTGTAGTCATTTTCCATTCCTTACCTCCACCTCCAGAAAAGTCCAGAAAATGCAGAGTATTCTTACGGGTCACTGAGTAAAATCTCAACCACCTTCTAAAGGTAGAGTTCATTCCAGGGCAGGTTGGTGGTTTCCTCTGACTCTGGGTGCGTCTTTTTGTTGATCTGAATAGTTTATGTGTGTCTTTTCCTCGGAAGTCCTGTTTATTTTGATTGGTTATTGTTAAGCTCTGAGACTACCGCTCTCCTAAAAATACAACTGTCCTGTGAGACAGGGTATTTGGTTCTTACTTAAGGATTCTTCAAATCTGACTGTAGGAGGCTTCAAAGTTACAAGAGGAAAAAGTTGCATTAGGAAAGTTGGAATTTAAGACTATATTTATTTACCTTACCATCCAGTGGGAGAGTTTTGACTGAACTAATAGTATTTTCATACTGAATTGTTCATTTTCATGACCCAAGGATATCAGAAGATTCTTCTGTGGTTACTGGGTAAACTATACTTGATTTGACTCTGTTTGCTTGTCTATAAAGGGTGTCACATCTAGCTCATACAAGTACCGTGAAGGCGGTAAAGTGACCCCGTTTTCTTGATCTATGCGTAGAGTGGTGATGGCGTGAGGTGGGGGAAGAGGTGGAAGGAGGAACAGATCAGCTAGTACTTTGAGTACACAGGATACTGAGGATATTTTTATGAGGCTTAGTCCACACCGAGAGATAACTTTACATCTTTATTTTCACATGCCCCCTTTCCCTCCATCTTCCAGTGGCCCATTCTTATCCATCCTGCAAGGACCAGTTCAAATGCCACCTCATCAAAGAAGCCTTCTTCAGATCCATTGCATCTCTTCCCCCGTTGAAATCCTATGGAAAGTTACCTCTAGTTCTTGTTGACACTTGTTACTTTATACCTTTATTCTAATATTGTTATTTATCTGCGTGGAGCTGCTACACCAGACGGTGAACTCCTGAAGGAGGATCCAGGCCTGGGTTTTGTTATTGAGGTATAATTGTCATAGAACATTATTTTAGTTTCAGGTGTACAACATAATGATTTGATATTTGTATATATTGCAAAATGATCACCACAATAAGTCTAGTTAACATCTGTTGTGACACATGGTTATGGAATCTTTTTTCCTTGTGCAGGCCTATTTCTTTTGCTCTGTTTCTGGTTATTGTTGTTGTTACTCTAAGCACTGAGGGCAGGGCGTATGAGCAGCAGGTACTCAGAGTGAGTTTGCTAAACAAAGAGTTTGTGTGGTATGAGAGGGTGGAACCCAGAGAGGCAACATTTTGCTTTGGTTCCTGGGGAAAACTGTAACTATTAGTCATCCTTATGAGTTGAATTGTGTCCCTCTAAAAGATATTGAAGTCCTAATCTCCAGTACCTGTGAATGTGACCTGATTTGGAAATAGGATCTTTGCAGATGATCAAGTTAAGAGAGTTCATTAGGGTGGACCTCAATTCAATATGACTCTGTCCATTATAAAAAAGGAAAGTTTGGACACAGATCTACATGCCTGCACGCAGGGAGAATGCCATATAAAGATGGAGGCAAAGAGTGCAGTGATGCATCTACAAGCCAAGGAACGCGAAATACTGCTAGGAAACCACCAGAAGCCAGGAGAGAGGCAGGGAACAGATTCTTCCTCATAGTTTCAGAAGAAAACAACCCTGCCAGCACCTTGATCTTGGGCTTCTAGCCTCCAGAACTGAGACAATAAATTTCTGTTATTTAAGCCACCAGTTTGTGGTACTTTCTTACAGCAGCCCTAGCAAACTAATACAGTTCTTGAGTTCCCAGGCAGCTTCAGGAGCTGGGCCAGTCATTTACATGCATCAGATGTGTAATTCTCACAGCAATGTTCGAGGTACATGCTATTTACTCTGTTTTTATTTGATGAGACTGAGTCACTGAGGGGTTAAGGGAGTTTTCCAGGAGCACACAGATCACTCACAGCCAGTGAGTAACAGGGTCAAGACTTGACTTGAGGTTTAACTACCCAAGCCTATGGCCTGTCAGTGCACCCTCCTACCTCTTCCCATCTCCTCTCATCGCAGGTTCTTCTGTAGCTTTAATTCAAGATTTGACCATCCTATAGCAACAAACACCTAGTATAGTGCTACCTATGCTTAGCCAAAGCACTCATACTTACGACTTCTGTATCCCATAAAGTGGGAACTGCAGACATATTCAGGCTTAGCCTTAACATTTGTGGGACCATTTGTGAGAGTACAAATGGAGACCCAAATAATATATGTGTAATATATCTAGTCAAGTGACAGTTAAATGAAATATGATCTATCCTCCTACCTTGAAAAATAAACCTTTGTGTTAGGGTTCTCCAGAGAAACAGAATCAATATCATAGTAATATAATCACTATCAATATATAATTACTATCAATATAATATATATATATTATTTATATGTATAAATATATGTGTGTATGTATATTATGTATGTAGAGAGAGAGAAGAGAGATTTATTTTAAGAAATTAGCTCATGCAGTTATGGAGGCTGGCAAGTTCAAAATCTGCTGGGCAGGCCCACAGGCTGGAGACCCAGGGAAGAGTTGATGTTGCAGCTCAAGTCCAAAGGCAGTCTGGGGGCAGAATTTTTCCTTCCTCGGGGGACCTCACTCAGTCTTTGCTCTTAATGCCTTCAACTGATTAGATGAGGCTCACCCACATTATGGAGGGTAATCTGCTTTACTCAAAGTCTACTGACATAAATGTTAATCTCATCTAAAAAAATGCATTCACAGCAACATCTACACTGGTGTTTGACCAAGTATCTGGGTACCTGGCCAAATTGACATATAAAACTAACTGTCACAACCTTCAAAGGGACTTGGGAAGTTAGAATTCTCAGAGTCGTCGGAGTTGTGCATCAGAATGTGGCAATACCAGAAGGGCTGGCTGAAAGCTCGTCTCTTCGCAGCCTCCCCGCCCCTCGCTCTGAGGAGCCTTGTGAGTTAGCCTTCCTAACCCACACCTCCAAATGCCACCTGCATCCCCACAGACAGCTGTTCCTTGGCCACCCCTCAGCCTGTCAGGGGGTGGAGCTCATGCTGCAGTGCTCTCCTCCCTAAGGGGGATGAGACCTGAGCATCTGGTCTACCCAGGGATACCTGGGCAGGGCTTTGTGGTTTGTGCTAGTTGGAGCCTGGTCTGGAAGAGGGTAGGACTCCAGGAGGACACGAACTCACAGACTCCTCTCTGGAAGGGCAGGGCATGGCAGGAGCAGGGCCTTTACTGTGTAGAGAATGGGGCCAGACTGTTCTTGCTGGGCTGCAAGGAACAGGGCTTAGTCATGCCCTCCTGGCTGCTTCTGCTGGGCGTGAGGACCTGAGATTCCGAAAGCTTCAGTGACGTGCCTCAGGGACTCAGCTCATTCGCTGCAGGGCTGGCACCACCAGCTACTTCTTCTAGTTCCCAACCAGCACAGCCTCCGTTATTCCACGCAGCATTGCTCTGGACACTGGGTTTAGTTTCATCACAAATAGATTGCTTGGGAGATTTGCTATAAGCTGCCCTCAGGCGTATGTTATGAAACCGCCTTAGAGCTAAATGTGCTGCATGGGAGAGTCTTCCTAATATTCCCATAACCACTGCTCTTGAATAAAATATTAAGTTTAACCGTATGAAATCGCCATTCTTACAGGTCAAAAATGGTTGAATATCGGCAATTTTACATAGTTCAACATACTACAAAAGTATCAACCTTAATACTAACTATATCTTTATTACAAATATAGACTAGTCTTTCAATAAACTCCATGGTAAATAAAACAAAAAACAAAAACAAAATCTTGATAAAATTAAAGACTGGAGATGAGATGGAATTACTTCCTAACCTCTCTTGGAGCTTAGTGAATGAAAGAATAACTTTGAACCAATGGAGATGTGGTCAGGCACACAGAAACACAACTTCTTCCTTAGTCTAAACCCCTACCTCTTACTTACTCTGGGCTTTGTGTTTTTTGGAGCGTAGTTGGGACCACAGATGGATTTTGTTTAAGTGGTTGGAATGCTTGAGCTGGAAAGAAACAAGGAGGAAGATGGTAGTTGTGATAATATTATGGTAAAAGAAATATAATAATAACATTTAAAACTTATTTTAGATTGCATTATTTCATTCAATATTACCAGAATTCTTTGAGGTAGAGAGGGTAGATGTGATTTCCACCCCTGCTTTTCAACAATGGTGAAAGTAACGTTTATTGAGTGCTAGGCATTGTTAAAGGTACGTTACATGTATTATGTCATTTAGCCCTGAAAACCACCCTGACGTGGCTACTCTGACCCTCATTCTACAAGCGAGGAAAGTGTGACAAAGAGAAATTTAGGAGACTTGCTCAAGGTCACATCACTCGTGAGTGGGGGGCTGGGCTAGGATTCAACTCAGGTCTTCTGAGCCAGGAGCAGGGTGCATCCTATTGGTCTCCATGCCACTGTTCAGTGATGACCCACCTCATCTGTCCATTCTCTGCCTCAGATGCAGATGGCAGTGGCCGAACCCCAAGCCAGTGTCCCACAGGCAGGTCCAGGAGGATCCTAAGCTTCTTTAACTTGAGGACAGTGTCTTACTCACCTTTATATTCCTGCGCCTAGCACAGTGCTGGGCACATGAAGACACTCAATGCATGTGTGTTAGATGAATTAATTTTTCAGTGTATTACAAATCATTTTATAAACAGAATAATTGTATGCATCAATAAAGCCTAAGTTCTCTGGACTGTCAGCTGGCAATAAAAATAACCTTGCTTTGATAGAAAGAACATCATATAGGAATTATAAAGTCTCAGTTTCGGCCCTAGCTCCACCTTTTGTTAGCTATGAAACCTTGGTTTCCTCATTTTAAACTTAGAGGTTGGTCTGCATGGCATCTACAGTCACTTCCAGGTTTCAGTTTCCGTGCTTCTGACAGTAGCACCCTGAGGACTTTCATTGCCAGTTCAGGGCATTTTACCTAGGAAAATAATTGACCGTGACCTGGAGCAATTTATCGAGCAGTATAAAGCAGTATTTGCACCTCGGCCAACCAGAAGCAGCTTTTTGTTGCAACAAGGAAAATCGTTCAAGGGGCGTCTATGTACAAGAGAATAGGTAAGAAGATCGTTCGTATTAAGGAGCTTAAATCTTCACCAGCTATTGTGAACTTTTATAAACCAGTCCAACTAGATGCTTCTGTTAAATGGAAAGAAAGAAAACCAACCATGAATCTAAAGTTCCTTTACTTGTGGATATTTGTAATCTGAACCTGAAGTGTAGATCCTGCTGAGTACGCAGCTGAAGAACGCACATTCCTGATGGCGTGCTAATGGCTGTGAGGGACCATTTTTCAATTTTTACTTATTCCTTTGGCAGGACCTCGGTTTCAACCCTAAGAGAAAGGTACCCCAAAGAAATGGGTTCAGGAAATGATTGAGAACTAATTAAGCTGTAGTAATCAAATACCTTAGGCTAAAGGCATATTGAGAAAAAAATTCCAATTTTAGGACAATTTATTAAATGAAGTTGAAGAGACTAGAATTGTATGTATAGGTATAGGTATATGTATGTGTATGGCCTGGGTTATGACATATGTGTGAGATATGTCTGGAAACAGGAATAAGAAATGTGGGGCCCCCCAAGAAGGCTCCATTTGGAAGCAGCTTCAGGATTCAGGCTGGATTTGCCGAGCAGGTTTTAAGTCCAAGAGAGTCATTGGCGGAGCTCCTCTGTCGAGATGTAGCGGAATTCAAAGATGCAATGAGCTTTCTGAAAACTGGATTCTGTTTGCAGCTTTTCCATTAATTTATACATCTTGCACACCTTGCATTGCACTAATCAAGAAACAGTGGCCTGGGTAGCATAAATGATGTTGAATCGGTTAACAGGTAGGATTAGTGATCAAATGGACATGAACGCTGTAACTATTATTGACCCTTTCTGTGCAAGATTGTTCCGCATCTCCCACACACAACCTCTCAGACGTCACCGATCTCTAACATGCGCTTCACATGTATGAAACTGTGATCTATCTTGGGGAACGCTGCCGTTCTTCTATAGACTGAAATCATCTGTATGTGGCAATGATACTACTTCTTTTCTCTCCTAGTAAAAATCCATCAAGTTTTCTTGCTATTTTCACTTTAACCTTATAGCTAAAGAATCAGAGAGCCAGGAAAGAGCAGGAAAGGGAATGTAGCTGCCTACACGCGGACTGGAGCGTCCTGGGGGCTTCGCGTGCTTCTCTTGGTTTCACCTTACTGTAAGGGAACCGACGTGCAGGAAAGAGAAAGTCCTTGTCCGACGGTAAACAAGTAAATCAGTGGTTCCAGGATGGAACACAGGCTTTTTGACTTCAGAGCTGGTGGTCCTTCCTCTACCCCCAACCTGCTTCGTTTTCATTATGTGCTAAGGAGGACACTTGCTGTGCATTGTTGTATTTACTTCTCACAGCAATGATTTGCGGTTGGTATTGTTAATCCTCGGATTGCAGATGAGGAAAGTAAGGCTCAGAGAGGCTAAGCAACTTGCTCAATATCACACAGCCAGTATACGGCAGCAAAGAACAATTATCAAAGTCATACATTACCTTTGTGTAAATATATTATCTACAATCAAATGTTTGATCAAGTTCAACTAATAACATGTTTATCCTTTGGGTTGTAACTCGAGTTCTGTTATAACTTGAGTTGAACTATGACTTCTTGAAGAGAAACACAATGCTTAAGACATTTGAGGACGTTTGTGAAAGCCAAATACAACTTATTTTGTTAATGTTTACTAAGGGTCATTGTCATCATTATTAGCTAAAGAAACCATGAATTTTATTCTTTAAATAAAACCTAAATAATAATTATTAATTTCTTAATTGTTCATCCAGTTTATACATATTAGCTGACTTTTGTTCTATTCTTGTGAATCCTCAACTATTTTAACAGGTGGCCCAGTCTGCTGCTGTCTGCTTGATCTGATAATTCTTTCTCCATTCTATTGGGAAGAAAAATAAAATCATTTCAAAGTAGGGATGGGAACTCTGTATAAAATAGCACGTCACCAAAACATATGTATATATCCTTTAGCCTTTCAGAGAAGTTCCTTATTTCCCAGTAAAAAAAGCAAAAATAATAGCCCAAACCAAGCACATGGCAAGAGTGGGAGTGAGGGGAGAGGAGAGTACGAATGAATAAAAAGCAATCGAAAGGGGATTCGTGCTCTAAAATAAACATCTATTTTGCAGGGATGTTATTAGATACGGTAGTCCTCCAGTAGTGTCTTTAAAATTGTCTTCTTGTACACAGTTGCAGCTATAATTATAACATATTTTAGTATTTGGTTAACATTTGATTGCCTTTACATCTTGTGCAGAGCCAAAAGGAAAAAGAAAAACTTTGAGGCATTGGAGACACTGCACAGCGGCTACAGGCTGTCCTGTTGCGTTTATCTGGTCGGGCAGACTCATGACTCACCATAAAACTCGACACATCGGAAACGGCTCTATTGTGCATGGTGCTTTTCCCTCATAAATATTAGACACATAGATTTGAGGATGGCAAGCTATATTTGTCCTAATATAAAGGTATTGCTGTAATTCTTTTTGAAGAGAAAGAAATTTAGCTTTAGACATGTAGATGATGATAACTCAGGACGTCTAAGCAGCAAGTCAGGCCTTCTGTTTGAACCTCAAAATCTCTAGTGGTTCCTCCTTCTTAAGTTCTTGATAACAAATGGCATGAGGAAGATACCTCTTGATGGAATCTCTGTGTTTTGCAAAGCTAGGATAGCACTTGCTCAACTAAAAAAAAACCTCTTTGAGCTGTACAAAAGTGAGGTATTGCAAAAACTCACCAGTAATGAATAATAATAATAATAATAATAATAATAATAAAAAGAACAGCAGCTTCACATAAAAAGGGATGAAACACTTGCTCATTGTGATGAAGCAAAACAAATTCCATGCTTCCAATTCTGTAATCCTTTGAAAAGCAAAACAAAGACACACAAAAGGAAGACACACAAAGGTGAATTCTTCCTCCTCTTTTTAATTGCATGTATTGACACGGTCTTATTTAGGTTGCTAAAATGTTTCTTCTGCACAAAAACTCAATTATATTTCCTCAAATGATCTTTCTCCTTTCAGTACACATTTATTGCTAAATCATTTTATTTAAAAAAACATTAGCAAGAGAGAAAATTTGCCTCAGTCCCATCATTGGAATTGTTAAATGATAAAATGTAGCTCTAGTTTCTTCCACTTCTCATCAACTAGATATTGGCCTAATTGTGGGTGTGTGTGTGTGGTGTGTATGTGCATGCAGGTAGGTGTGTGTATGTAGAGTAAATATTTAGGGGTGTTTGTATAGGAATGGTATTTGAATGTGTGTGGGAGTGTGTGTACGTAGGGGAGTGTGTGTGTACAGACATATGCACGTACACAGGTGTGTGTGGGCTGGGTGTCAGTATGGGTAAAGACATTTGTGTGTGTAGGATGTGTGTTTGTGCTCAGGGGCATGTGTGGGTAAGGATGTGTACATGGGGGGTGATGTCTGTGTGTGTTTATGCAGGAGTGTGGGTATGCGGGGATGTGTGTGTGTCTGGTGTGTTATATGTGTGTGTATAGGTTTGTGTGCATGTAGACGTGTCTATGTGTGCAGGGATGTGTGTAGGGATGTGTGTGTGCGTGTGTGTGTGTGTGTGTGTAGGGAGCGTAATGCCTGGGGAAGAAGTTTTGGAAGATGGGTCAGCCGTGGGGAGGGGCTGAGGGACGTTTAGAAAATAAAGACAGGGTGGGGTGTGGCCAGAGAGTGCAGTCTTGAATACCGAGGGAAGGAGGGCGACCCCACGTGATGCGCAGTGAGAGAGTATGGCCACTGTGGGCCGGGGCAGGGAGAGGGGGATATAAAGACGCTCCAGGGAATTGCTGCGGTTGTGCTGGGTCCTGCAGATTGAGGGGTTGGAATCTGATGGCGGGGCTTGGGAAGTGCGGGGTGAAGGAAGGGTGCAGCGGTCACATCTTGGGGAGACAGGGGCTCGGTTATCCCTCAGCCAGAAGTCAAGCTTGGGAAGGTTACTGAACTCACTAAACCTCGGTTTCTGATTTTTAAAAATGGGAAGGACAAGATTTCATAGGACGAATGTGAGGATTAAAAGAGACACAACTTGTGAAGGATTTAGCATGGCGTGGCTCGTGGGAAATTCTCAGTAGATAATGTCAAAGGAGGAGGAGAAGAGGAAGAAGAAAATGCAGGGAAATGCAAGGAATGCTTCATTTTGGTAGAGAAAGAGGAGCTATTCTGTTTTGATCTTTCAAACTCTTTCTGCTGTGTCTATGTCAAAGTATGAATGCCTCCAGACTGCATGGGGTAAAACTTTCCGCAGAGCGCAGACTCGAGGAGCTGGTGAGGGCAAGAACAATCCCCGGGGAGAAATACAGTGCACCCTGGCCATCCTGGTCCCCCCAACAGCTTCCTAGTGCGGTGGCAGGGGAGGGATGACTCACTGAGATTTAGGAGGAATTGCAAATGCGTCTCCAGGACGAAGAGCTGAGTTTAGAGACTTGATGTCTGTCCAGTGTGCAAAATGAAATAAAAGGAAAGTATGATGGTTTGTGTAATCTAGCATATCAATATACAGATATGGGATGGTTTGTCCAAAGGAAATGGGTTACAGTTCCTCTAATTTTTAACTCATGCTCTTACACCAATTACTTAATCCTTTACCCTCTATATCTATAAGTAGGAATAATAAAACTTGCCATTTATTTCTCTTTCTCTACTGCCTTTTTCTTGATTCTTCTGGGTGAATAAGTACTCTTGCAGAAGTTTTTGCGTCCTTCAGGCAATGCGCTAAACTATTTGCACGCATTATCTCTTTGTAATTCTCACAATTATTTGACAGTAAGTTATCATTGAGCGTTTGCTGTGTGCTAGGTGCCCTGGCTGTGACAATTATCCCCATTTTATAGCAGAGGAAGCTGAATCTCAGTGAGATCAGGCGTCTTCCCCCAACAGCCCAGCTGGAAGGTGGTGGAGCCCCACTCTGCAGCCTGAGCCCCTATACCGTACACTCCCACCCCTCAAGTTTGTTCACCCGAGTCTATGAGGAGAAATTTTGTGAAAATTCCTCGTGACAAACCTAAGTTACACTTGGCCAGGGAAGATCAAATAACACACTTGTGTTATCCAGCATAAAATGTGAGTGTGGTGGTGGCTCAAGACAGAGCACCTTCAGCTGCCGTTGTATAACACGTTCCACCCCACATGGTCCCGCATTAGAACACTGAAACCACAGTGGGAGGGAAAATTCTCTGGTCTTTTTCAAACACTGTGCCAAATGAAGGAGAAAAGAGAGGCTAGGAAAGAAAAGGAATGAAATGTCCTGTTAACCAAAAAATCAAGTTTTGAATTTATTATAAGATGAAATTACTTTTTTTCTAAAACTAACTTCCTGGTTGACGTTGAGATTGCTGGCAAGTTTCAGCCTAATGGATACTAATTTGTAAAAAAGTGAGAGGGAAATAAATGAAGAAGAAATTTGTTTCTGTTCCAATTCAGTTTAGACGTTAAGAAAAAAAGTGAAACTTTTGATTAAATGTAGCGCTGACAATATTGTGAAACAAAGAATAAAATTTTTGAGAAGTAGAAATTTCTCAATGTTGTTTTTGCTTAGCTTTGCTTTGCTTAGCTTAATCAACTTTTAATAAATTTACAAGTTCTAAAAGGACATTTTTTCCAGGACACTAAAAGTAAAATTAAAATTATAATTTGAATATAACTGCATTACAGATGTTATGAAGAATAGATCCCCATAGCCCTGTGGAAATGGTCTAGAAGGGAAGGAGGTCGTGAACTGAGGACAGACTTGGCCCACTGCACAGTTTAGATTGTGCTTCCCCACTAAAGGAAGGAATTAGCATCTTGTTTGTTTCTTTTAAAAATCTTTATTATTGTTTGTTTGTTTTGATATAGAACATATGGACATTTGCCAATTGCATGCTGATTTTTCTCGTAAATCAACTGTTATGGGCTGAATTATATCCTTCCTCCCCCAAAATTCATATGTTGAAGGCCTAGCCTTCAGTATCTTAGAATGTGACTGTATTTGGAGATAGAGACTTTAAAGAGGTATTTAAGTTAAAATGAGGTCATATGGCTGGGGCCGATTCTGATATGACTGGTGTCCTTATAAGAAGAGGAGATTAGGACATAACACATAGACCAAGGGAAGACCATGTGAGGACATAGAGAGAAGGCAGCCCATGCACAAGACACGGAGAGAGGTCTCAGGAGAAACCAACCTTGCCAACACCTTGATCTCAGATTTCTAACCTCCACAACTGTGAGAAAATAAATTTCTGTTATTTAAGGTACCCAGTCTGGGGTATTTTGTTGTGATAGCCCTAGCAGACTAATAATCACCAATCAATAAACCAACAAGACCCAGGAAAGAACCAAATCTTCAGGATCCCAAACCTAGTGGCAGCATCTCCTCTATCATCTTCTTCAATGATGGAATCACATATTAGGGAGATATAGATGGAGAAATAAATATAAATGTGTGTGTGCACACGTGCACGTGCGCACGTGCACAGGCATGCGAGTACATACTTCTACTCCCTCATTCTGCTCACCAAGAGAGCCTGGGAGCAGCATCACCCCAATAAAAATGAACACACCAGTGCCTAGATCTTGACTTCTAAATACTGTTCTCCTCTAAAAAGATACAGAATTCCTTAGAGAAATGTCCCATTCCAGGGCTGGGGCAAGGAAAGTATAAGATGAGGTTGGAACATCTTTTGAGACAGAAAGCAAGAAAGTACTCAAAAATGATGAGACATGTCAAAAGGATACGGATGTCACTTTTGAGGAACTCCCACTTGCCAAATCTGGGTCAATTTGAATATAAAATAAATAATGAGAGTAACAAATTATAATGGACTATAGGTAACAGATTTTAACCTACTAAATAAAATAGAAACCATGAGTTTATGCTGATATATAAATTGAAAATTTGATGAGAAACAGGATATTTACATAGTTTCAAAGTTTCTCCCCAAATTTGTTTTATGTCAGACAAAATAGACTTTAAAACAAAGACTGTAATAACAGACAAAGAAGGGTGTTATATGATGATAAAGGGGTCAATCCAACAAGAAGATATAACATTTGTAAATATTTATGCACCCAACATAGGAACAGCTAAATATATAAAGCAAATATTAACATACCTATAGGGAGAAATAGACAGAAATACCATAACAGTAGGGGACTTTAATACCCCACTTACATCAATGGGTAGATCATCCAGACAGAAAATCAATACTGAAACATTGGCCTTAAACAATGTGTTAGAACAGGTGGACTTAACAGATATTTAGAAAACATTCCATCCAAGAGCAACAGAATACACATTCTTCTCAAGTGCACATGGAACATTTTCCAGGATAGATCATATGTTAGATTACAAAACAAGACTTAATAAATTTAAGAGGATTGAAATCATATCAAGCATCTTTTCTAACCACAATGGAATAAACCTAGAAATGGATTACATGAATAAAACTGGAAAATTCACAAATATGTGGAGATTAAACAACATGCTATTGAACAACCAATGGGTCAAAGAAAAAAATAAAAAAATAAATCAAAAAAATACCTTGAGACAAATGAAAATGGAAATCTAATAACCAAAATTTAAGGAGTGCAGCAAAAGCAGTTCTAAGAGGGAAGTTCATAGTGATAAATGCCTACCTCAACAAAAAAGAAAAGTCTCAAAAAAGAAACACCTCACTTTACACCTCAAAGACTTGAAAAAGAAGAATAAATGAAGCCCAAAAGTAGTAAAAAGAAGAAGATAACAAACACTAGAGCAGAAATAAATGAAATAGAGACTAAAAAAAAAAAAACAATAAAAAAGACCAAAGAAACTAAGAGCTGTTTCTTTGAAAAGACAAACAAAATTGACAAACTTTTAGCTAGACTTACCAAGAAAAAAAGAGAAAGGACTCAAATAATATCAGAAATTAAAGAGGAGATTTACAATTTATACCACAGAAATTGAAAGGATTGTAAGAGACTACTATGAACAATCATATGCCAAAAAATTGGACAACCTAGAAGAAATGGATAAATTCCTAGAAACATACAACCTGCCAAGACTGAATCATGAGGAAATAGAAAATAACAGACTGATTATTCGTAAGGAGATTGAATCAGTAATCAAAAACCTCCCAACAAACGTAAGTCCAGGACCAGACAGCTTCACTGGTGAATTCTATCAAACATTCAAAGAAAACTTAATACCAGTCCTTCTCTAACTCTTCCAAAAAACGGAAGAGGAAAGAACTCTTCCAAACACATTTTATGAAGCCAGCATTACCCTGATAACAAAACCAGACAAGGATACCACAAGAAAAGAAAATTACAGGCCAATATCCCTGATGAACATAGATGCAAAAATCCTCAACAAAATTTTAGCAAACCAAATTCGACAATATGGTAAAAGGATCATACACCATGATCAAGTGGGATTTATTTCAGGGATGCAAGGATGGTTCAACATCTGCAAATCAGTCAATGTGATACACCACATTAATAAAATGAAGGATAAAAATCACATGATCATCTCGATAGAAACAGAAAAAGCATTTGACAAAATTCAACATCCATTTATGATAAAAACTCTCAACAAAGTGGATATAGAGGGAATGTACCTCAACATAATAAAGGCCATGTAGGACAAGCCCGCAGCTAACATCATCCTCAACAGGGAAAAGCCGAAAGCTTTTCCTCTAAGAGCAGGAACAAGGCAAGGGCCACTCTCGTCACTTATATTCAACATACTATTGGAAGTCCTAGCCAGAACAATTAGGCAAGAAAAAGAAATAAAAGGCATCCAAATTGGAAAGGAAAAATAAAATTGTCACTATTTGCAGATGACATGATATTATATATAGAAAACCCTAAAGACTCTATCAAAAAACTGCTAGATAAATGGATTCAGTAAAGTTGCAGGATACAAAATCAAGATACAAAAATCTGTTGCATTTCTATACACTAATAATGAACTATCAGAAAGAGAAATTAAGAAAATAATCTTATTTACAATTGCGTCAAAAAGAACAAAACACCTAGGAATACATTAAACCAAGAAGGTGAAAGACATGTGTATTGTAAACTACAAGACATTAACAAAAGAAATTGAAGAAGACACAAGCAAATGGAAAGATATTTTGTGTTCATAGATTGGAAAAAATAATATTATTAAAATGTTCATACTACCTAAAGCAATATATGGATTCATTGCAATCTCTATCAAAAATCCAATGGCATTCTTCACAGAAATAGAATGAACGATACTAAAATTTGGATGGAACCACAAAAGACCCCAAACAACCAAAGCAATCTTGAGAAAGAAGAACAAAGTTATAGGCATCACAATTCCTGATTTCAAACTATATTACAAAGCTATAGTAATCAAAATGGTATGGTATTGGCATGAAAACAGACACATACATCAATGGATCAGAATGGAGAGCCCAGAAATAAACTCACACATTTATGGTCTATTAATTTATGACAAAGGAGCCAAGAATATACAATGGGTAAAGAACAGTCTCTTCAATAAATGGTGTTGAGAAAACTAGGCAGCCACATGCCAAAAAAATGAAACTGAACCACTATCTTACACCATGTGCAAAAATTAACTCAAAATGGATTAAAGACTCATTGAAGATAAGACTTGAAACCATAAAACTCCCAGGAGAAAACATAGATGGTAAGCTCTTTGACATAGATCTTGGTGATGATTTTTTGAATCTGACACCAAAGGCAAAAGCAACAAAAGTAAAAATAAACAAGTGGGACAACATCAAATGAAAGATCTTCTGCACAGCAAAGGAAACCATCAACAACATGAAAAGGCAACCTACTGAATGGGGGAAAATATCTGCAAATCATATATCTGATAAGGAGCTAATATTCAAATTATATAAAGAACTCAGCTCAATAGCAAAAAGCAATCTGATTAAAAATTGGGCAGAAGATCTGAATAGACATTTTTCCAAAGAAGAGATCCAAATGGCCAACAGTTACATGAAAAGGTGTTCAACATCACTAGTAATCAGGGAAATGCAAATCAAAATCACAATGAGATATCAACGCATCCCTGTTAGAATGGCTATTATCAAAGAAATAACGTGTTGGCGAGGATGCAGAGAAAAGAGAACACTTGTACTCTGTTGATGGAAATGTAAATTGGTGCAGCTGCTATAGAAAACAGTATGGAGATTCCTCACAAAATTACAAATAGAACTACCATATCATCCAGCAATTCTACTTCTAGGCATTTATCTGAAGAAAATGAAAACACTAACTCAAAAAGATATATGCACCCCATGTTCATTGATGTATTATTTACAATAGCCAAGATATGGAAACAACCTAAGTGTCCCCCGATGGATGAGTACATAAAGAAAATGTAGTATATGTCTCTCTCTCTCTATAAATATATATATGTTATTCAGCCATAAAAAAGAATGAAACTTTGCCATTTGTGACAGCATGGATGGACCTCGAGGGCATTATGCTAAGTGAAATAAGTCAGATGGAGAAAGAGAAATAGTGTATGATTTCACTTGTATGTGGAATCTAAAAATAAATAAACAAACCAAGCTCAGAGAACAGATTGGTGGTTGCCAGAGGCTGGGGTTGGGGGATGGGAGAAACGGGTGAATTGTTTTTGTTTTCTTTTAGTTTAAATAAATTGAATTAAAATAAGTTTCTACCCACAAAATACTTATTAATTATAAAGAGAAGAATAACTGTTCAGTGGTAAAGGCTGGCAGACACCAATTTCATCAAGTGTCCAAAGTAATGACTTGAATTGATACCGACACGACCTGCTACAATACACTGAGAAGGACATAGCATCACCTCTGTGATATTCCATCAGAGATGCAGACCTGAGTCCAATCATGAGAAGAAACATCAGACAGACCCAAATCGAGGGGCTTTCTACAAAATCACTTGCCTTTCTACAAAATAATCTTCCACAGGGTCAAGGTCATGAAAATTAAGGAAAGACTAAGGAACTGTTCCAGTCTAAGTGATACTCAAGAGACCTGGTAACTAAATGTGATGTCTGATTCTGCTCTGGATCCTTTTGCTCTAAGGGACATTATTGGGACAATTGGAAAACTCAAATGGGGTCTGGGGATTAGATGGTAGTAATGCATCCATGTTAATTTCCAAATTTTAACAGTTATTTTTTGGTTATATAGGAATTATAGACAATTTATTTATTTAGAGGCAAATGTGGTTTAATATAGGTTTTATTATCATTTAGGTTTGGTGAGGCCAACGGATCAGGAGATGATTGCTATTGAAAACATAGTTTGCTACTCACAGTTCCCAAGAGGAGGGGGCACATCACACCAGGCAGGGCCACAGAGGGAAGCACCAGGATGGGTCAGGAGGCAGAAGGAGGGAGGGGATAAATGTGGGGAAGAGCCTTTATTGAGGTTCCCATGGGAAAGAACAGGCAGGGCAGGCTGAGCAGGCTTAGGAGTGGCTAGTTCGAATCATCTTGGCAGGCTCTGGGGCACAGGACTCTCCTGGTTCTCTGGTACTTGACCCTGGGGTGATTAGGCAGGTGGAGAGTGGTCTGGAGGGTGAGAGTTGGGGTGTGGACTCTGGATTGGTTGGTTCGCACTGAAAAGCACCTCACTGGCAAGTTATTTGTTATCTCTAGGAGCTGGCTACCCTGAGAGGGGCAGTCCCTGCAGAGTCAGCAAGACCCCAGATGTCAAAGCATCAGGAGACAGAAAGTAAAAGACATGGTTATTACAGATGGGACAACAGGTCAGCATCTTAACGTAAACTGAGGGAAGAAAAAAAGTCTTTGTATCGTACCTCCAATTATTCTGTAAGTTTAAAATTATTTTGAAATTTAAAAAACAAGAGAGAACGATTTACAGCTGTGCCCACCTTCACTACATTGGACTTCTGGAGGGCAAGGGGGATGTCTGACTCACTCTGCATTCCCCAAGGTGAGTGTATTAATGAGGGAAGAAAAAGGCCTTGCTGCTTCCCTTTGTGTGGTTGCCTCCTCTGATGCTTCTGATGAAAGTTTCTGTCCTCTCCGTCCATGTAGGACGGTTTGGTGTTACAGTTTGTATTTTTCTCCTAAATCAAAGTCTGCTACTTTTTCAAGATTCTCCAGCAAGAATGAGACGTCAAATGTAAAATCAAAGCACCTTAGCATTGTTACTCCCTCCTTCTTTAGCTGCTCGACATCTACTTAGACCCTAAAAAGTACAAAGTCAGAATTATTCTTGCAGGTGCTAATAGCAACCTTCCATTATATTCTGTACTGGGAAAGTGGTCATATTTTCTCAAATGAGAGTTAGGGTCTGGCAAACAGAAAATTTTAAATTAGAACTTTCCGGAAAATCTGGTCATTGTACGTACATGAGATGGAAAGAAATTTTTGGCATGAGTTATAGAACAGTCACTGTGGAGAAAGGGAGATGCGGGCAAGGGATACTGTGATGTGCCAGATTTGAGGCTGAGAGAGGGGGAAGGGAAGGGAGTGGTTGATGAAGGGTCATCCACCTTCCCTTCCCACCAACCTACTCTCTACTGGTACTGAGGATAGCCATAGGCTGAGGGAGAAGGGGGCGACAGGGGAGAAGGAGGAAGAGACACCCCAAGATACTGAGCAGGGAAAGGAAAGGAAGCCCTATGGTCATGGAGCCACCTGACTGGGGCCCCATTCCCTGGTCTATTACTGTTTGAAGATGAAGATGGGTTGGGACACATAAGTCAGAGGCCACCAGAGCTAATAAGGGACCATAGTGCCACCCCTAGAGATAGCAGGGATGACAGAAACCGATGATGAGGTGTCCTTATATGTGAGGTGAGGGGTATTAATAGATGATTTCTCACTGTAGATACATTCATGGAAGATAGAATCATCATGAGATATTCAGGAATTTAAAAAGTTTTGAGGTACGTGATTATTTGAAGGTGACACCAAAGCTGAATTATTAAATAGGTGGACTATGCAGGTGCACAGGACACTTGCAATACAGGGCAGGGGAAGGAAGAAAGGAAGGAAGGGAGGGAGGGATGGAGGAAGGGAGGGAGGAAGGAAAGAAGGGAGAAAGGAAGGAAGGAAGGGCAGAAGGAGGGGAAGATTACCCCAAATTTGACAAAGAAATCAAGAATGAACCTATTTTGTCTCAGCATACATGTATTTTCGTATTATATGGCCTACTCATCTATCATTTTTGTTTCGCATGACATGTGAAGTGTGAGCCAACTTTTCAGTGGTGAAGGATACGTTGAAGACAAGAGGAGGTGACTGCCAGAGCCTTGAGTGGCATAGCCAGTGTGGGAGAGAGGTCAGATGTCCCACTGTTCTGACCTCATGAGGCACAGTTTATGTTGACAGGTAACTCTGGCCTTTCAAGCATTTAAAACGAAACTTCATGCTTGGTATAAAGGTTTGAAAAGATCTGAAAAGCTTCACTTTCTTCAAGCATTTGGAAAATTAAACAGTTGTCTGTTGTGTTATAATCCTAGTCCATTTTGCCTTGAACAACAATTCCTGTGTGTCTGCTCATTTACTTTTTAATACAAGAGACTATTCCTTGAAACACTTTTTTGGGAAAAGCTACGGACCTCTTCTCACTGAAAATAAACAGCATGGCAACATGTCCCAGGTCCCAAGACACAAGGACAATGGCCTGAAGAGACCCAGTAGACCTCTGTCACCACAGCGGTCCCTCAGGTTCCTCCCTCAGGGGTTTCCATGTTCCCTGGAGCTCTGAACCCTGCCGTTGCCATCAGCGTGGGGTGTTGGGTGACCTCTGGCATGTCCCATGGCCGTGCTTGAGTTCTGCCTGATTTGCTGTGCTCTCCACGTATGACCAATTGAACCCTCTCCCAGAACCTTAGCAGGTGGTTTGCTCTGTGCTGTGTTCCGGAAATGACACT
Source organism: Diceros bicornis minor (assembly GCF_020826845.1). Taxonomy (NCBI): domain Eukaryota; kingdom Metazoa; phylum Chordata; class Mammalia; order Perissodactyla; family Rhinocerotidae; genus Diceros; species Diceros bicornis. The sequence continues at coordinate 9,683,928 of NC_080772.1, read as the reverse complement.
TTTGGCCACTTGGAAAAGAGACCATCAATTATCAGAAGCCATCTGTATTTGAGTGTTGCTGCCTATTTCCTCGAGCTTCTGTGCTCAGGAACTGCCCCAGACTGTGCTGTGCTATCAGCAGTTGGTGTAAATCTAGTATCCTACAGCCTTTTCCGATAACTTTACCACTTTCATAAATCTACAGCTGTCTTAAACAGGCCCAAACATTTGAATGAAATGTTGAAACATTTATTCATCAGATTTTTTTGGCGCAGATGAAACTGACCATTTGAATGTTCCCAGGATGCAGCTGTTCAGCATCATGTAGATACATCCTAAGATCTTGTTATTCATCTCCCTGTCTTTCATCACTTACCAGAACTGCATCCCCTAAAAGGTAGGGAAATTCTTATCCCACAGGCAAGTCATTGTAAAAGGATTACACTTTATAGGCACTGAAAGAATGTGAAGTTGATTTTCTTCCTTTATAGGCACGAAAAGAATATGACCTAGATAGAAATCTAGACAAAATTAGAGCCAAGATGCCTGGTTCTTGGAGTCAGCATTGCTTTGCCTCAGCTCTGTGGCAGTGGGCAAGCCACAGCCTCCATCTGTCAAGAGAAGGCTGTCACGTGACCTGTGATTCTTCCATATTGATAGTCTAGATGCACAGACTATCTCAGTAAGATGGGGTTCTTAACTGTTCAGCAATAAATACTCATCCTATATATTACATTTTCTTCAGAAGAGACCTGAGATGGATGTGGGGTTATGGTGGGAGGAGATATAATTCTCACGATAGGGTCTGGGGATTACTGAATGGTAAAGTTGGCCTGTGAGGGTAAGGCCATTCATTCCTCCAGTGTGCAGAGACGGTCCTGTCTGAAGGGAGCCAACTGCAGTGGTCTGTTTGGTTAGCTGTGCATGAAGTGACTGTCTCAGACTGAAGAGCAGAATTGAGTGGGAGGGCTGTGAGAAGTGGGGACACAACCAGAGAACTTTAGTCCCGGACGGTCGCAAGGAAGTAGGCAAGTCCCCTGGAGAAGCCTCCTGCAAGGCAGGAGAGAAGGCCACTGTTTGAGCAGCAATGTCCAATGGAAATATAGTGCCAGCCCAATATATCATTGTTAATGTTTTAATAGCCACATTAAAGAAGGTAAAAGAAGCAGGTGAAATTAATTTTAACCATCTATTTACCCCCAAATATACAAAATATTATCATTAAACATGAATTGATATAAAATTATTAATATATTTGCATTCTTTTTTGGTGCTAACATTTTGAAATCACGTGTGTTTTCCACTTAGAGCATGTCTCAGTTTGGACCGGCCACATTTCTAGTTCTCCATAGCCGCGTGTGGCTGCGGCTGCCATATTGGACAGTGAAGCACTGCAGGCTTGCAAGGAGCTGAGTCGGTGGCCCCTGGGACCCCAAGCTCGTCCTCTGGAAGCAGAGGGTATGTCATTAGCACTATCAGAAACTTGTTTCTTTTGGACAGTGACTGCAGTTATTCCCTAAGTATAACTTTGGTCACTCTCTCCCTGGTTTTATGAACGCCAGGCTGCTGTGTTATGCTAAGTAGAATCCTGGGAGTTCATTTGTCTGAACCCCTCATTGGTATACTTTAGAATAATGTCTAAGAGAAGTGGCCTTGGGCTGGGCACAGGCACTATGGGTGATAAGGGAATCACAAAGAAATGCTGGAGGAGAAGGAGCCTGCCCAAAGGGTTCCTGTCCACTGAGAGCTCTTGCTTCCAGTGTTTTCTGTGGCTGTGGCCAGGAGAGCAGCAGATGCAGTGTCCTTCTAGGGGCTCAGATCAGTGGGGGCTGGAAATAGATGGAGATGGAGGGAAGAGGGAATGAGATAAATGGTGCTAGATGGAAGACACAAATACAGAAGCATGAAGCTAGTGTTTGTAACTCAAAACCTGCAGAAGCCACACGCTAGGACTGCCCTTCATGTGGCACAGATAACACAGTGTGTTGCACACCTTTGGAGAGACAAGAGAAGCGTAAAACAGTAATTACAGTAGAACTCCCTTGCAGGCCCAGGCGGGTGTAGGAAGCAGCAGCCCCTGGGCCTTTCACTGGCCATTCAACATGAGTGGATCCGGGGTGGCCCCTCAATGAAAACACTAAAGATTATCATCACCAGTAATAAAGGAAATAATTATACTAATCAATTGGTTTGGGCAAAACTTCTGACATTCCTTTGGTAATAAAAAATAGTATCACAGGTAATTTAATGTATAAAAACAACACAATGACAAAATATAACCCTGTTGAGAAAGAAAATCCCTTTTGTCCAAATTTCATTGCAGACCGAGCATTTGAAAAAACGTCTAATACTCCGTAAACAGTCATTTACAGTCCTCCCAGGGAGCAGGCGGTGGGATTAGAGTACTTCTTAGAAAAGCGGCAATTTAGAACTGTGGCAACTTGCTGAGAAGTGCCAGTGCAGCAAAGAGCCCCCGGCCGCTGCCGCCCTGCCCCTCGCCAGCCCCTGCCAAGAAGCTCCCCTGGATGTGCGGAGTTTTCTCCTTTCCGGGCTCCGCAGAACCCTCCTGAGTTCACCTTTCGGGGAACAGCAGAGCCTTGTTCAGCGAGTCCCAGTGGGGAGCTGGTAGGGATGACCGAGATTCTGTGATGCCCTGTTGGGGTTTCCCTTGGAAATTGTTCTAGGGTCTGAAACTGAAAACAAGTATCAGCCACATTGCTGGGAGCAGCAGGATGCACACAAAAGGCGCTCAGAGACCTACGCTTATCTCTGCTGGCCTTCACCCCTCCCCTGGAGCCATCGGAGGCTTCTCAGAAGAGCGTCTGAGCGGCAGTTGGAGACACTATCTTCCCCTCACTATCTCTCCAACCCCGCCCTGGATTCCTCATGACAGCCTGAGGCCGGAGACTGAGAATACAGACTGGGTAGTTACCCCTTCCTTAAAGTGCGCGTCCGCACACACCAGATAGATGTGCACATGGAGAGAGTTTACTTGAGCTATACAAAATATCGTCCCCTTCCCTACAGGTAGAATATTTTGCACCTCCACATGCAGACCATGAAGACAGACGCTGAGGGGGAAACAGTATGGTATTTTTTACAGCCCCACAGCCACACCTCACACAATCTTTGCTCAGAGGACCTCATTCATTCAGCAACCTTTCCTGAGACCAGCTTTGTGGGAGGAAGTGTGCTAGGCACTGGGAACACAGAGACACCTGCTAGCTCACCTGAAGGGAAGTCAGCTGTCTTCAAAATAAGGTCCTGGCGAGATATAGGGTTAAATGTGCACATTATATAAAAGAAAAATAAAGTTGTCGTGCTGCTGCAATTCAGATACACCTGGGTAGATGTGCAACATATTTTTGGTGAGTGATTAGGTTAGAAAATAAAGGTGGAGCACTAATTATGGAATAGAGTGGAAGCTTTTAGCTAGAAGTTGAAGGGCAGTTTGGGATTTTTATTTTTAAGAAACTTTCAAGGTACTTCCTATCAGATCCTAGAGACTGAAGCTTGAAATCTAAAAGGTAATTTAATGATAAACTAAATGGCTTCGGTCCAAATTAGGAACCAAATCAAACCAAACCAAACTGGGGAGGGGACAGTGAATGTGATATTCTTTAAAAGCATCCAAGTATCCTCATCAAGTCAGAGCGTTCTCAGCCCTCCTTGCGCTCCCTGTGCTGTTCAGCAAGGCTTGTATTTGCATCACCCCTGAGCAAGGAGCGGGTGTGGCTTAGGTCTTCTCAGTGCCCTGAGGGGTTCCCGAGGTCTCATTCCAGGACACGCAGCAGAAATCTAATTTAATTCATTTTCCCAAATAGTTAACTAATTTATTTGAGGAAAAAAATCCCTTCTATTAGTATATAAATCCTTCTTTGCTCCACGTGTTTAGCAGCGATTACCAATCTGTTTACAGCGTTTGTGACGAGGGGAAAGAGGGCTTGCAGCCTCAGAGAAAGGCTGGACAGATCCAGAGGGGCCGGCCTCGGCGCCCTCCGGCTCCCCCGACCCCCAGCCCGATAGAGCGGCGTGAAATCCGGTAACAACACCTCCTGGCTGGAGCGCCTTACCAGGTCCACAGAGAACGGGCCAGCTGTTCGCCAGCTGGTCACCAGGAGGAAGCCCAGGGAATGGAGAAGTGAGAACGTTTCAGCAATATAACGAAGTGCACGGCCCCCTGGCCGTGGCCGGAAAACCGCGAATGGAAAAAGAAAAAACTGCCCTGAGAAACCCTTTGAGTGCTTGCAGTAAATGCACAATATCAGTACCAAGGCTTGATTTCCTTACCTGGATTAAAACAACACACACTTTCCTTTTAAATTGCAGACTCTTCTCGCGTGCTAGTTCAAGGTTCTGAATCTTACAAGGCTTGGGCGGGAAAGGCGAGGCTGGCTGGTCCTCTTCCGCTGGGTTTTCAAGGAGGGCGTCGATGTGTCTGCTGAACGCAGTTGATCCGAGGAGAGGCCTGGGGTCCCTTGGGTTCCGTCAGCCTGTGCCCCTGAGCTGGGGCTGCGTTTCCAGGCAGCGCCTCTGGTGCTGTGTGGCCCGCCCAGTTGTGTGCCAGCTCTGAGCTCGGTTTCCTCATCTGAAAGGTGTAGCCTTTGGTAGCGCGTTTCTCCCAGGCAGTTGTGAAGAGTAAACGAGATTAGGTCCAAGAAATCACTTTGTAAAGCCTTAAAGCACTATTTCAATCTTTGGTTGACTCAACTAAAAGAATCACTCACATAGAAATGTCAATGTCTACCCCAAACTAACTTTCCCCTCTCTTGTCTCACTTCTTCTTTTTCACAGAATCAAGTTACACATTTTGTTATCATATTAAGTCAATAAACATCTAGTGAGTTCTGCAAGGACACTGAGCTAAATAGTTTTGGGTTGCAATGTCCTCAAGAACCTTACCATCTAGTTGGGAAAAAAACACATAAACACATTAGAAACTTTTAAATGGTACCCATGTCAAATGATAAAAGAACAATGGAAAAGATCTCTCTCCCTACTGCATGATTAAGTACTGTATTAGTCTGCTATGGCTGTCATAACAAAGTACCACAGATGGGGTGGCTTTTAAACAGCAGAAATTAACTTTCTCACAGTTCTGGAGGCTAGAAGTCCAAAATCAAGGTGCTGACAGTTTCTTGTGAGGCTTCTCTCCTTGGCTTGTAGATGGAGGCCGTCTTCTGCCTGTATCTTCACATGGTCTTTCCTCTGTGTGTGTCTGTGTCCTAATCTTTTCTTATAAGGACTCTAGTCCTTTTGGATTTGAGCCCACCCTAATGACCTCATTTTAACTTAATTACCTCTTTAAAGACCCTGTCTCCAAATACAGTCATATTCTGAGTTACTGGGGTTAGGACTTCAACATATGAGTTTTGGGAGACACAATTCAGCCCATAAGATTTACCAAATAAATGGTGTAGACTATGATCCAGATGCTGCTAGGGGAGTCATGGATGAGCCACTGAGGGACTTCTCACAGTAGGCTCAGGCAGGCCCAAACACACAAATCCTTCTTTAGTTCTTTTGGTGATAGGCTGCCTACAAATTAGTGCCATGTAAATAATTTGCTATTTTCTAGTTAAAAAGTTCAATAATTCCTGGTTTATTTCTATGTCTACAGGATATTGTATCAAATATTCAAGTCAAATGAAAAAGTTCAAACAATCATTTGAATAAACGACTTTGCTTATGAAAAACAGTAAATAAGTTTATTGCAATTTAATTATTTTTACCTTTCTCCTCTCTCCCTTCCTCGTTCCTTTGGGAGAGGGAGAGTCCCCTGGCTGTGGAGATGTTGACTGTAAGTGGGCCGTGGTAACAACAGAGGTGAACAATAGATGCTGAACCGTGGGGCAGGAGACGTTGAGGGAAATTGGTGATGTGAAGCCTCTTTACAGAGCAAGGGCCCCTTAAACTGAGGACTGGAGCAGATCGATACATCAGTAGATCCGCTTCTGCCCGACTGTCATAACGGCTGCACAGAACTTCTCTACTGAGTTTCACATGGTATTTCTACAATTGTGCTGCACAGCTCTAAACAGTATTTCTCTATGTGTATGTACCACAATCTAAGAATTCACTGTTTCTGAATATCTTGGCTGTTTTCAACTCTTTACTCAAAAGAGCACTGCAATGAACATCTACATTACGAGTTTTATTTTGCATTTAAATTCTTACTCTCTTGTAGCCTGAGTTTTTTAAGCATCAGCAAAATTCTCTGAGGCTTATGCTCTCTCGGCCCATGATGACATTCATGGCTTGCTTCTGGTGCCTAGTCATCAGGATTAGACTCATCTACCCAGCTGGTGTGGCTATTGCATTCTCTCTCTCTTTCTGTCCTGCCATACACACACACACGTACACACACAAACACACACAGACACACACAGTAGGCATGGAGAGTCTTGTAGAGGAAAGCCTTTGAAATTCTGGGTAGGATTTAATCTAGTCAACGTAATCTAGCTTGCCTTGCCACTAAAGTAAAATAGAGAATTGAGAGAATTATTTCAATAACTCCTGCTAAAATCTTGAATAATTTAGCTGAAGCCTTTAATTTCATTTTCTACAGTACCAACTTCAGCTTCAGGCCTATTCTAGAACAATTGTTTCTTTCCCTTTTAAATAAGAATTTCAGAGACAATCATGGGATAGGGAGTACATATTTGGCATTTGGTTTACAGAATAAAGGTTAAATACAATACTTTTTGTTACAGGTTTCTCCTTTGTTTGGGTCAATTCCTAAATATTTACAGATTAAATTCTGAAATTCATTTTTGACTTATAGCACTACTGGAAAATCACAATTTGTCATCTTAAAATGGAAGGATTTCTTGTTTTACTTATTCATTTATTTTTGTTAAACTGAATGGAATGGAAACTTCCCAACTAATAGTGAAGCCCTGTCCTTACAGCGCAAAAGCAGCCAAAGACCACATGTAAATGGATATACTGTGTTCCAATAAAACTGTATTTATAGACACAGAAATTTGCATTTCATTTCATTTTCATGTCATAAAATAAAATACTTTTATTCTTTTAAACACTATTTATAAATGTAAAGGCCGTTCTTATGTGACAGGCCTGACCAAAAAGGCTGGTGAGCCAGACTTGGCTCATGGGCCATAGTGCTGACCCCTGCCCTGGGAGAACTGAGAAATTTCACATACTCACCGCTATCCTTTGGTTAGTTATAGGAAATTGAAGGACAGTGGTGCAAGGTAAGTAAGATAAGGTATACCAGCCAGGGAGTGACGCTTGCTCACTGTAAGGATTTCTAGAGACCGGCTACGGCCACCGTAAGTCTGGAATTGTCGGGTCCCCTCCTGGTCGCACTGGCTGCTTGTTGCATGATGGCTTTCAACAAGGGCCACAACATGTTTTGAATGAAAAAACACCTGCTTATAATGCTAACCAGACTCAAAGGCAGAACGCATAGCAAATGACATCTCTCCATCCAAGCAGGCTTTTCCGGTAGTGAAACTGAAAAGGCAGCAGCACGTACTGATGAATCTGTTTTCACATTCGCACTTGAGGGCGCGACATGGGACCACACCTGGGAACTCTTCCCCCTCTGAGTTGCTGCACAGCAGAAACCAGCAGACTTCCCAGGAGGGGAGGCTGTCGCATGGATGTTTCACGGAGTGGGCCCATAACTACCTTTCATGTTGAATCCTAGTTTTTAAAATGGTATTTTAAATCCATTTTTAAGAGCTGTTTAGGAAGTAACAGAAATAATAACCTGTATTTTCTTAGCTCTTTCACAACACTACAGCATCATTTTCATCAATATCCTCATAATAGTTCTTATGTTTCAAGGCAATACAGTGTCTGGAACAGCGCTAAGGGCTTTAAGCCCTATGACAACCCTCAGAGATCTGCTCACCTCCATTTTACAGCTAAAGTGGAGGTTCATTAAGACGCTGGGCTATCAACAGAGTGAATGACTCTGAGACCTTTAACCACTATACTACACTGCCCCTTAATTTATCCTCCCAATAATTTTGTGAAATGGAATTATTTCCATTTTAATGAGCAAAGAGCCAGAGACACCAAATGACTTGTCCAAACTGGATCAAATTGCCTTCTTAAGCCTTCAAGCCCAATATCAACACTTCTTTATGATTAAAACAATGTGATTAGGAAGGTGAGGGTTTTAGGTTTAAAAACAAGAAAACATCACTCTAATATTTATGCCTTTAACTTTACTCATTTGCAAAAAGAAGAAAAATCACACAAATTTCTTAAGAAGGTAGTTTTTAGGTAACAAAAATAAAAGGTTTCTCATTAACACCTGAACAATCATCTTTTTTTTTTTTACTGAGATATCATTGACTTATAACATTGTATTAGTTTTAGGTGTACAACATGATGGTTTGATATATGTACATATCCTGAAATGATTAGCATAATAGGTTCCATCATCACACATGGATACAAATTTTTTTTATTGATGTCATAATAGTTTATAACATTGTGAAATTTTAGTTGTACATTATTCTTTGTCAGTCACCCTATACATGCATCCCTTCCCCCCCTTATGCCCAGCCCCCCAACCCCCTTGACCCTGGTAACAGCCAAAAAGTTCTCTCTGTCTGTGTGTTAGTTTATCTTCCACTTATGAGTGAAGTCATAGAGTGTTTGTCTTTCTCTTTCTGGCTTATTTCGCTTAACATAATACCCTCCAGGTCCATCCATACTGTTGCAAATGTGACGATTTTGTCTTTTTTATAGCTGAGTAGTATTCCATTGTATATATATATCACATCTTCTTTATCCAATCATCAGTCGAGGGACACTTGGGTTGCTTCCATTTCTTGGCTATAGTGAATAATGCTGCAATGAACATAGGGGTGCATAAGCCTCTTTGTATTGTTGATTTCAGGTTTGTTGGATAGATTCCCAGTAGTGGGATAGCTGGATCATAAGGTATTTCTATTTTTAATTTTTTGAGGAATCTTCATACTGTTTTCCATAGAGGCTGCACCTGTTTGCATTCCCACCAGCAGTGAATGAGGGTTTCCATTTCTCCACAACCTCTCCAACATTTGTTGTTTTTGTATTTGTGATTATAGCCATTCTAACGGGTGTGAGGTGACATCTTAGTGTAGTTTTGATTTGCATTTCCCTGATGATTAGTGATGTTGAGCATCTTTTCACGTGCCTATTGGCCATCTGTATATCTTCCTTGGAAAAGTGTCTGTTCATATCCTCTGTTCATTTTTTGATTAGGTTGTTTGTTTTTTTGTTGTTCAGTTGTGTGAGTTCTTTATATGTTATGGAAATTAATCCCTTGTCAGATATATGATTTGCAATATTTTCTCCCAGCTGGTGGGTTGTCTTTTCATTTTGATCCTGTTTTCATTTGCCTTGTAGAAGCTCTTTAATCTCATGAAGTCCCACTTGTTTATTTTTTCTTTTGTTTCCCTTGTCCAAATGGACATGGAATTTGAAAAGATCCCTTTATGACTTATGTCAAAAGATCCCATATGACCGATGTACTGCCTATATTTTCTTCCAGGAGTTTTATAGTTTCAGGTCTCACTTTTGGTCTTTGATCCATTTTGAGTTAATTTTTGTGCATGGCGAAGGAAACTGGTCTACTTTAATTCTTTTGCATGTGGCTGTCCGGTTTTCCCAACACCATTTATTGAATGGACTGTCTTTCCCCTGTTGTATATTCTTGGCTCCTTCATCATAAATTAATTGGCCATATATGTGTGGATTTAATTCTGGACTCATGTTCTATTCCATTGATGAATGTGTCTGTTTTTAGGCCCATACCACACTATTTTGATTACTATAGTTTTGTAACATAGTTTGAAATCAGGAAGTGTGATGCCTCCAGCTTTGTTTTTCTTTCTCAGGATTGCTTTGGCTATTTAGGGTCTTTTGTGGTTCCACACAAATTTTAGGATTATTTGTTCTATTTCTGTGAAAAATGCCATTGGATTTTTTATAAGGATTGCATTGAATCTGTAGATTCCTTTTAGTAGTATGGACATTTTAACAATATTAATTTTTCCAATCCATGAGCGTGTAATATTTTTCCATTTATTTGTGTCTTCTTCAATTTCTTTCTTGAATGTCCTATAGTTTTCAGTATACAAGTCTTTCACCTCCTTGATTAAATTTATTTCTAGGCATTTTATTCTTTTTGATGCAATTGTAAATGGGATTGTTTTCTTGATTTCTGTTTCTGATAGTTATTTAGTATTATATAGAAATGCAACCGATTTTTGTATATCAATTCTGTATCCTGCAACTTTACTGAACTTGTTTATTAGTTCTAACAGTTTTTTTTGTGGAGTCTTTAGGGTTTTCTATATATAATATCATGACATCTGTGAATAGAGACAGTTTCACTTCTTCCTTTCTGATTTGGATACATTTTATTTCTTCTTCTTGCCTAATTGCTGTGGCTAGGACTTCCAGTACTATGCTGAATAAAAGAGGTGAGAGTGGGCATCCTTGTCTTGTTCTTGATCTTAGAGGAAAAGCTTTCAGCTTTTCACCATTGAGTATGATGTTAGCTGTAGGCTTGTCATATATGGCCTTTATTGTGCTGAGGTACGTTTCTTCTATACCCAGTCTGTTGAGAGTTTTTATCGCAACAATCATCTTTGATACCTCGATTTTCCTTAAGAATAATAATAACCAATACTAGCTAGTCCTTACCACGTGCCAGACACACAGAGCACTTTACAAACACCAGCTCATGTAATCCTCATGACCACCCTATGAGATAGGTGTCATTATCATCTCCATTTTTCAGAGGGAGAAACCAAGTCACAGAGAGGGAGTCTCCATTTCTAGACTCAGCTCTGTATCCCCTCTAGGACATAGAGGGTCCTCAGTTTGTTAAGTCTCATTTGGGCAGAAGAGTGCAGTAATTCTGGAGACGGGGTATCTGGGTTCGAATCTTGGCTATCTCATTTACTAACTCTTTGAACTCAGACAAATTACTTAGTCTTCCAGTACATAAGTTTCTTGATCTTCAAAAATGAGCCAGATACTATTTACCTCACAGAGCTCTTGTGTGTGTTAAGTGAGTTAATATACACAGAGCATTGACAGCAGTCTGCCCATTGTGAGCACTGTGTTATTTCGTTTTACCACGGTTGGAGTTGGCCCTATGGAGCTGTTTCCCAGCCCTGAAGATGACTTGTGCTGATGTTGTCTATTTTCTCTACTCTGCTCCCTGTAATCATCAAGGTCTAGGCTGGAAAATGGCTTAATGAGGAAGTAATGCAGGTAAGGCCACATTAAAAATTATAGTTGTATAATTATGTAATGCCAGCCTTGGTGCTCTAGGGATTAAAATTCGGTGCTCTCACTGCCACAGCTGGCATTTGTTTCCTGGTCAGGGAACCACACCACCCAGTCTGTTGGTTGTCACACTGTGGTGGCTGCGTGTTGCTGTGATGCTGAAAGCTATGCCACTGGTATTTCAAATACAGGCAAGGTCACCCACGGTGGACAGGTTTCAGTGGAGCTTCCAGACTAAGACAGACCAGGAAGAAGGACCTGACCGCCCACTCCCGAAAAAATTGGCCGTAAAAATTATACGAATAGTAGTGGAGCATTGTCTGATATAGCGCCGCAAGGTGAGAGGATGGGACAAAAAGACCAAGTAGGTTTCTGCTCTGCTGTATACAGGGTCACTAGGAGTCAAAATCAACTCAAGGGCACTAACAATAATAAATACTACATATTGATGTACATCAATGTATATTTGTATATATACTTTTGCATTTTTTGTTGTGGTAAAATATACATAAAATTTACCACTTTAACATGTATAGTTCAGTGGCATTAAGCACATTCACATTGTTGTACAATCAACACCACTATCCATCTCCAGAAATTTTTCGTCATCCCCAACATAAATGCTATACACATTAAACAATAACTCCCATTCCTCCCTCCTGCCAGCCCCTGGGGTTACCTGTGGTTACTATTCTACTTTCTGTCTCCATAAACTGGACTATTCTAGGTATCTCAGATAAGTAGACTTAGACATATGACTCTACTTATGTGAGGTATCATATTTAGATGTATAGATTGAGCACCAAGAACTATGTTAGAGTTATCCATATGCTCCACTCCATTTCTTTCCTTTCTTCTTTTTCTTCCTCTTCTTCATGTTAAAAATAAACCATCTTTCTTTGTTTTTCCATATGGAGAAAAAGGGCCTCAAGATCTGCGGGGGAAGGGACATAGACTTAGGGGCAAAGAAATAGTGGCAAAGGAGAAGAATGAGCCTTAGAGAGAGGAAGAGCGGGAAGTCATTAAGACATAGAAATCATCCCGGTAAAAAACGAGCAGGAAGGTGAAGAAGGTAGAAAGCCCTTCCCCCTTGGTGGGCCCCTCCATTTTCTCACTGATTTTATTTTTTATCCATGTTTTTCCAGACTCATTCTATATGATGGTGGAAGTGATTGAAGCCATCCCTGAGAGCTGTTTTCAGGCCTGTACTTTTGATAGGCACAGTCTGATGGATAGGGTTTTGACGGCCACTCTACGTATTTAACTTTTGTTTTAGTTAGAATCCTTCAGTTGCAAGAAACAAAAACCTGACCCAATTGGCTTCAATAACAAATGGAATCATTACTAATGTTGAGTTGATCAGCAGTGTGGTTTCAGGTGCGATTCGACCCAGAGATCTATGGCTGTGGTTTACCCAAGGCTGTAAGATGGCTGCTCTACCCTAGGGGCTACAGCTTCTTATTTACATCTTCTCAACCACATATAGCAAGTTCTACTTTCCTGCTGATTGGAGTGACTTAGATTGTGTGTCCACTTCTGATCCAGTCGTCATGACAGGGCACATGGGCTTTGATTGGCTTTGGCTACTCAGGGCCCACCTTTAGAACAGAGGAGAGGGTCCAGCCATCCAAATCACATGGCAGGGAAATTCAGGATCCTATAGCAATGACTGGTAGGTTGGCAACCACTAATAACATCCTCTATGAGAGTGCATGGGTTATTAACACAAAGTCATGTATATTGTACTTCATCGGGCAATTTAGGGAATATCAAGTCAGAGCTTAAATTAAAACACCCAAGTCCAGCTTGCCCTTATTATCAATTGCCCTGGGGTATTTTAATTCAAGTGCTGACTTGATAGCCTTGCCCCTTGCCTAAGATGTGACTCTGCTTTAGGAACTGAGTGTTGGATCAGATTGAAGTTGTGGCTCTAGCTTTTAATAACAAATCTGCTCTTAGAGCCAGACCCTGGGCCCCATGCTTTAGAGGGAGCCACGTACCACAAACTCCAGTATACTGACAGGCACACAGTATGTGGGCCTCCACTGGTACTCTTGGCCTGGGTCCTGCAAATGGTGGCGGCAGGCCTGACCGTGGATTCATTGAAATGCTGTCAATCTCTGCTAGAGTGAAGGCTGATCACAGCTGCCAAACATCCTCCTGGGACCGCCTGGTCGACTAGCTGAGGTGGCCAGCTATGTGAAGGTGCATGCTGAACCGTGAAAGCGCTACACAGAGATTAATTGCTGCAACATATAGTTGCTGCTATAAATATTCTCTGGCAGGATATAGACTGCTTTACAGGTTTTGTTTTTTCCAAGTGCCCAAATATTTAGTTTTGATTACAGATTTTTTCAGTGATTTATAGCTCACTTCTTCAACTGGAGTAGATCACTTTCTTCTAGGGCGAGTGGAGAGAAACAATTTTAAAACCTTGTCACATTACAGCTTCCACAATTCAAAAGCTAAAAAATTATTTTAAAAAGAAATTAAGATTAAAAAGTTTAATGTAAATTTTTATAATCACTTTAAAAGTAGTAAATAGTAAAATTTAATCTTTAAAATTCTTTCATGTATGAACAGTAAAAAATATGACAGAGCAAGGAGAGAAAGCGAATTCAAAGTTGGCACTTTAATATTGATCACACGTGGTGCAAAAATGTCACTAATGTTTATCATTGTTTCTTTCATCAATAGAATAGGAAAAGCAAATTTACCTTTAAGAGTCCTGTTGGATATGAATTTTTCAGATATGGTGAAAATGTTCATGTAAATAAAGACTTCTCTGGTCAAAGGGTATTTGGGGCATATGCAGTATTTTGTAAAGCTGGGTGGGTGTTGTCTGTTTCATAGGCAGAAAGAAATCAATGGATAAGGGAGCATGAGTAGAGAAAGAAGTGTTTCTAAGAGCTCAGGGAAGAAGACAGAGATTCTAGAATTGTATGTACTGTTCTTGATTTTGAAACTAACTGATCATGTGATTGTGGGTTAACCTGAACTTCTCTAAACTGAAAAATTAGATGATACTATGAATACCTGCCACATATTGAATGGAGTAATTTGTAAGAATTTTTTGCTGCCTTTCCAGGAAAGTACAAAGGACAATGACAACACAATTATTCCAGCTGCAGATATGAAATGCAGTGATTAACAGGGGTTTTACCTTTTAGCAGAGGATTTTCACTCAATGCTTCAACTCAAAGAAGCGGTCCATAAACTGTGGTAGGACAGTGTGATGGTCTGCAGGTGAGTAGGGCAGGAATTCTTGGGAGCTCGGGGGGATGGATCCCACAGAGGGTTGAAGAGGGGACTGGAAGGCAAGGAAGTGTCTGGAAAGGCCTCCTGAAGCAGTGACGTCTCAACAGAGACCTGAAGGCTGAGTTGGTTTTAGTCAGGCGAAGTACAGTTCGTGGGGGGAATATTCCAGTCGAGGGAACAGCCTGTGCAAAATCTGCGGGGAGCTGAGAGCAGCAGGATCAGGGATGGAAGGTCAGATGAGGAGCAGAGGGGGAGAGGTGTGGCTGGGAGATAAGCAGGAGTCAGATTGCACTGGTCTTTTAGGCCATGGGAAGGCATTTGAGCTATATCATGAGGGCAGTGTGAGGGAGGATTCAGAAGTGGTACTCAGAATTTCACTTGGGCAAAGAGAAGGATGGAAGAGCCATCAAAGAGTTTTTAAGCTGGGAGAGACGTGATCAGATTTAGAATTTAGGAAGAGTACTTGCTCTGGCTGCAGAGTGAGAAGGTAGGTTGATGGGGAACAGCCCTGGAGTCAGAGATAACAGCTAGGAGGCCACTGCAGAAATTGATGCTAAAAATGAGGGCGGCCTAAACTAGGATATTATCAGTGAGAATCAGAGGAGAAAAGATGATTCACCAATTATTTAGAAATGAGAAATTCTTGCTGATAAGTTGCATATATACAGTAAGTCAAAGCTTATTTGATCAGGTGGACATAGTAGCCTCCATGGCTTGGTTACTGTGTTGGTATCTATTGCCATGTAACCAATTATCCCAAAACTTAGCAGGTTAAAACAACATACATGTTTACCTCACAGTTTCTATGGGTCAGGAATCTGAGTGCAGCTTAGCAGGCTGTCCCTGACTCAAGGTCTCTCATGAAATTGCAGTTAAGCTGTAGGCCGGGACTGTGGTCTCCTCTGAAGGCTGTGCTGGGGAGGGATGTGCTTCCAAGCTCACTCACGTACTTGTTAGCAGGCCTCAGTTGCTTGCCACAAGGGCCTCTCAACATGACCCTCTCAGGGTGAGCAATCCAAGAGAGTGAAAAAGAGTGCCCAAATGGAAGCTACAGTCTTTTTGTAACCTAATCTTAGAAGTGACATACCATCACTTCCGCCAAATTCTATTTGTTAGAAGAGAGTCAGTAAGTCCAGTCCACACTACAGAGGGGGGCACTTATACAAGGGTGTGAATACCAGGAGGCAAGGATCATTGGGAGGCCGTCATAAACGCTGCTTACTAGTTAGCAACTACACTGTAAAACATCACCTTACCTTAGGTTGTCCATTAGTGAAGATTCTAGAAGGCACTATTGCAAAATGACGCAGAATTCCAAAGAGAAATAATTATGAAAATACAATAAGTTTTTAATGTCTCATTATTGGTGTTATTAAGAAGCACTAATGATTATCTGATGACAGTGCAAAGATTTACTTCTCATACCCTTTGTAGTTTATCCATTTTTCCTATGTCTCTTTTTATGCTATACTGTTTGCTGGTCTTATTTTCATATGCTGCGCAAAATCGCAAAACAGACGGTGTCTCACCTGTTATAGTTGTCTGGTAAAACGCAACCAGAAACTATTTCTCTCTAGAGAGAACCTTGATACCAAATGATGAGACTGTCATCAGAATCTGACGAGAAATTAAAAAAATTAAAAACCCTTTGTGTGAAATTCAATTCTAGGGAGATAAGCCATAATTGCTTCAAACTGTGGTTTACATTTTCTCCAAGAGAAGAGCATGGGATCATTCCAAGGAACGGTATCTTTTCTAGCACAAGTGTTAATTTCGTGGGCATAAATAAATACATGTGTTGAGTCCATACAGTGGGCAGAGAGAAGAACAAATGGGTTCGGGTCTCAAATGGTAGAACTTGAAATTACCTTTTCAGCCCACTCTCAGCTCCCCTGGGCTCTCCAGTGTTTGTCTTGAGGTTGAACAAGAACAGAGCAGGATGATATATATGTGCTGGCCGCTCTGCAACGCTGAGCAGACAGGAATCACAGAACCCACTCTGATCAACTGAGAGGTGGTATCAAGACCAAAGAAGGGGGCCTCAGGGTGTGCTATTTTGTGATAGAGAATATGCCATAGAAATACTTTTGAACTGTAAACATTTTGAAAAAAATGCATTTATGTGTTTTCATCATCTTAATGGTCACAATGCAAATAGTTGTATATTTCATGGAGTGGAGGTAATATAATTTACCTAGCTATTCCTCTTTATGGAACATTTGGGTTGTTTTCAAATTTTTCCTTATAAGCAATAAACATCTTCATGTATATACCTCTTTTTTTCCCCTCAAACATTTCCTTAGGACAGATCCTCAGGAGTCAGATAAGTGACATAAAGGTAATTTATCCAGGCTGAACTGAGGGCTAAAGATCAAGAGGCCAAGATGGATCAAGACCATGTCCAGAGGCAAAATGGAGATGGAAATGGACAGCTGTGCAGCCAGTCCAATGAATGTGGAGGGCTCAGGAGGAACAGCAGAATCCAGGGACAAGGCAACAGACAGACACCAGGGACACAAGACAAGAAACTGCGTATTTGGAGTGAAAGGTACCGGTTGGAACTTAAATCCTCAAGTTGTGGCCGCAGGCTTGTGTTGGAAGTGAGCTTTAAAGAGCTCTAAGCCATTTCGATTTGATTCCATTGCTTTTGCAAAAGGCACTAATGGTGAACAGCCAGTGAATGAGTGAGTTATTTTACCATTGGATGTTACTCCTTTTAAATTGCTAGCCGATGAGATATAAACTGGTGTCTAAAGGTTGCTTTAATTGGTATTACGAACCAAAGTCTAGCAGTGCCTGGCACGCTTGCTTAATAAATGATTATTAGGGAGAAGAAATATATTTCTTGTTTGCATACTATTTGCATTTCCTCATGTAAATTAATGTTTAGATGCGCTTTTTTCTACTTACTAGAAAAATAATTCAAAGAAAATGAGTTTGAATGCAGGGAACAAATGTCTTAAAACAGAGTTAAGCGCTCTGTGTGCAGGCTGAGGCGGGATTCCTCAGAAGGGCGTGCTGTGGAGCCTGAGCTCTGCACTAGCTCCCAGGGAGAGGCTGCCAGGCCTCCTGCAACAATCCAAGCAAATCGATCCAAGATCCATCGCTAGTCTAGGCTCAGAAACAGGTGGCTGTAACAGTTACAACAAAAACCTTCAGCATATACATGTACTAGTTTTAATCTGTTATATAATTTCTTTTTTCTTTTTTTTGTGAGGAAGTTTAGCCCTGAGCTAACATCTGTTGCCAATCTTCCTCTTTTTACTGCGGAAGACTGGCCCTGGGCTAACATCCGTGCCCATTTGCCTCCACTTTATACAGGATGCCGCCACAGTATGGCTTGACAAGCGGTGCATTGGTCCATGCCCGGGATCCGAACATACGAACCCCGGGGTGTCGAAGCGGAGCGCAAGAACTTAACCACTACACCACAGTGCCGGCCCCTCAGTTATATAATTCTTCATTAAATAAAGGATTAAAAAATCATGAGTAGACTTCGATTGGGACAATTAAACTATCGCAACCTTACTTTAGGACTTCCTAAGCTCTTATGTGAAATACTGGAAAAGACTGATCTCCATATTTCTGGTTGGAAGGAGGAAGACCTTTACAGCATTTCATCCTGTGCTGTAAAATGCAGAGCTGGTCATTTCACCTTCCAGCTTCGAGGCCTATGGCTCTCTATCACCTAAGGTGAAATCTAAATTCCCAAGCATTTTAGATTTAATTACAAGGTACCAAAAGCCTCAAAATGAAAAATAGTGTTCTTTTCTGTTCTCCCGAGATCTAGATCTGCACTAATGAAACGGGAGCCATTAGCAACTAGCCACATGTGGCTACTGAGGACTTGGAAGTGTAGCCTGTAAGTTTAAAACACACACTGGGTATTGAAAACTTAATAAGAGAAGTAAAATATCTCATTAATAATTGTTTATATCCTTTACATGTTGAAATGATAATATTCCATATGGTTAAATATATTATTAAAATTTCACCTGTTTATTTCTACTTTAAATGTAGCTACTAGAAAATTTAAAATTACATTTGTGGCTCATATGGTATTTCTGTTGGACAATGCTGATCTAGATGGTTCTCATTAATATTCTTCAGTATTTCCACTAGGCATCTTGCTTAATTACAGAATGCCTTCCCCATTCAAAGCTGGAGACTTCACCCACTCTTCTCTTGAAGAAAAGAGTTTTGTCTTACGGGTTCTCCAGGAACTCAGCGTCTATTGGGAAGAGTAAGGAACTGCACGTGGGGCTGACACTAACTTGCCTCTCTCCTGCGAGCTCTGCCTCCTAAACCTCTCTCAGATCTACCCCCCCCTGCCCCCCCCAGTCCTCCCTGCTGCACACACATCACTGATCGTGGATGAGGGCTTCCTTCCAGCCTCTCACTTCTGGTCAGGCCTAATGCTTGAGTTAGAGGGCTCTCTCTAAGGGGGGCTCTTCACCTGGAGTCTGTGGGCCACTATGGGGATCATGGACAGAATTCAGGCAGTCTGTGAATGTGCATGGCCAACATAAAACAAAAACAAGCTTCTAGCAGTACCTGTGCTCTGCCACCAAAAGAAATTTAGATGTTTCCAGGTAATTTTCTAGTTGCTGCAGCTTTCTTGACATACCATTTACAGGTATCACTACTTGGAAATTGCAGTAGCTGGCAGACCCTCCGAGAGATTTCACTTCATGTGCTGGTGAAAGGCTCCCACCATGTTCAGGATGCAGCTGGCACTCCTTAGCATGGCACAGGACACTCCGCTTGTCTGACGTTTTATAGACTTAGCATTCTCTTGCCTTTGTGTCTTCTAAACGTTGTTTCCTTTCTTGGAATGTTCCTTGTCCCAATTTGTTAACCTGGAAACTTCCTACTCCTGTATCTCCTCCTCATCACACTGTTTAAAGGGCAACCTTTTCATGGTACACAGTATACCATGTCACACTTCCTAGCTCCTTGAGGGGACAATATAGGTCTTTATCATCTTTATCTTTCACCATCCATTCCAATGTTTCTTAAAGTGTGGTATGTAGCATTCTTTCAGGTAGTCAATGGATTAACATTTTTATATTAATATACAAATATTAAAACGGATAGTGATTTTTCACTTATGGCACTATTTGAAATTCTTTTTCAAATAAATTTTAAGTTTTCAAAAATCAGCTGAGTTAAAAAACTAACAAACTAACAGTACATATTGGCACAGACGTGGCAACATTATGATGGTAGGAGACAGCAGCCTGAAGTTTGGGAAACACTGGCGTGGCTGAGTCTTGCCTCTGCCTGGTTAGGCTGTGACCCTGGCAGGTGAGCGCTTGGGGAGCATTTCATGTTGCCTCTTAGATCCCTCTGCTATTTCCTCCAGAATTCACCGGGGGCCACTTCTGAGTAGCCTGAGATAAGATATTAACATTTGGGAAGATGAGTGAAATGGGTACAAAATTTTTTTGTGCTAGTTTTTCAACCTTTTTATGACAGAAACTATTAAAAAATGAAAAGTTAAAGAATGAGAGCAAATATCACAAGATAATGTACTAATTTTACATCAATAAACCAAAATCTAAGTGAATGTAGATAATTTTCAGGGAATTATAAATTATTAAAAAAAATTATGAAGGCATTAAAAAACCTGAATAAAAAGATACTTTAAGAAACTGCTACCATCAAAATATCTTGCTTAAAAGGTATCAGGCCCAATTTTCCTTGGAGTTCTACCAAGGGTTTAATGAACAGATAAGTGCTAATATTATTTAGGACACAGAAAAAAAATGGAAGACTTTCCAAAGCATTCTGTCAGAAGAGTCTACTCTGATACTAAAACCAGGCAAGGTGCACAAAAACAAACATAAGCAAAACAGAGTAAACTTATCAAGTGCAATCTCATAGTGAACTAAAATAATACATTATGATAAAGCAGGATTCAATGATTAAATGCAGAGATGGTTGAATAATTTGAAATTTTTAAAGTAATTTAGTACTTTATTAGATTAAATAAGAACAAAAAGATTCTAGGTAAGAAAAGTAATATCTTTAATTTTAATGCAAGCTACAATAAAATTTAATAGAAATGCTTCTAACCTTTTGCTGAAAAATGACAAGCAAGGAATGAGTGCCATTATCATAACATTCCTGGAAGTCCTAACCAATGCAATAGCAAAAGAGTAAGAATTAAGAGGCCTCTATATCGGCAAAGAGAAAAACTCATATGTGGATGTCATGAGTGCCTAGTTAGAAAATCAAAGTCAATCAAGTGAAAAGCTATTAGAAGAACTATTAAAAAGAGTTCTGTAAGGTGACTGGATACAAGAAAGAAATTAAAAGCATTATTACATACAAACAATACATCTACTAGAAAATGTAACAACAAAAAAGATCCCATTCAAAATTAAACAAACTAAAATACCAAGCAATAAGCCTGGCACAAAATATGCAAGATTTATACAACTAAAATGATACAACTTCACTGAAAGATATAAAAGACCAGAATAATGGAGGGACATATTAAGTCTTTGGATACGAAGACTCAATGTTGCGAAGATATCTTCCTAAACTGAAAATTAAAAATCCCAAAGGATTTTTAAGATATAACTTGATAAATTCAAGTGCACCTAAAAAAGTAAAAATGCTCAGGAAGAGCCAAGGAAATTTTGAGAGACTAACGATGGGGGAATCCACAACAATCAAAGCATATAATTAGAACTACGGTAATCAACAACACGTGGCACAGGAATGGACAAGCGATCAAGGGAACAGAAAGAATTTCAGAAACAGAATTACACACACACACACACACACACACACACACACACACACAGGTTAGACTGCAAATTAATGAAGAAAGGTTGGGTCATTTAATAGAAAATCATGTAGCGATGAGCTATTCATTGGGGGAAAAATTTAGATGCCTAACACATGCATTTGGGTAATATATATATGAAACGTTGCTCATACCTCACTAGTAATCAAGACATGCAAATTAAAATAACTTGATTGTTTGTTGATCAGTTTGGTCACAATAAGTGAAAATATGCAATGTTTTTGAGGGTGTGGGGAAAACTCACCCCTTTCATGCATAGTTGGTGAGAATATACATCTTTGGAGGGCTACTTGACATGATACCTAAAAATGTCACTTCTAGGAACCTCTTCTACTTAGAAATACATTGTAGCACTATCTGCAATTGCAAAGACTAGGAACCATTTAAATGTTCATAGTTGGGTAATGGCTAAAGAAATTCCCGTAGATTTGTACTATGTGACTAGTAAAAACCATAGTGCAAATGTGTATGTATTGATGTGAAAAAATTTGTAAGATGTATTAAATTAAAATCAAATGTCAAAATAATATAATCCTGCCCCATCCCACTGTGTACACAGCTTTTAATGCACAGGGAAATGTGTTAAAGGATTCACACCAAAGTGTGAATAGTAATGGCCTCTGGGAAGGGAAGGGAAGGGTGGGAGATGGAGGCAGAGAGAAAGGGCTCAACGCAGGGGGTGACAGTGGGGGTGCTCACTTTGTATTCGAGTTGTTAAAACACATACTCATTTTTATAAAAACATCTTTAACAAGTTTTACAATTTAACAAGAAAAGCAGCGCGAGTTGGACCGGAACAGGGCTGTTAGCCTCCTCATCTGTTGGATCCCAAGCAGCTCCAGGGGCTTTACTTGTCACCCATTTCACGTATTTGGCTTCTTGGTAAGATTTTACTTGAACACAGGGGTTGCATAACAGACCAAGGTTCTTTCGAGCACTAACGATCTACAAATGAGTCTCTAAGTCAGTTATCTGCGTGTGATTAGTGGGCAGGACTATTTTAATCTTGGTGAGTTTTCCTGGTCTTGTCTCACAGGTCATGTATGCTCAGGAAGACAAATTAGTTTTTATACTAACAATATACAAATAAGAAAATGTATTGTGGAAAAAATGTATGCATGAAAGGTGAAGTGACAAGAACTAAAAATAATTGGTGATTTTGGAAATCTGCTTTTACCTCTCCACCTCCCACCTCAAGTGGCCAAGTAGTTCCAGGGGCCACATACAGAACTGTTCGTGACCAATGTTGCCGTTTTTTAAAACATGGTGACAAGTTTATGATATATACACTAATGCTCCATGATGAAAAAGTATGAAAACTGAGAACATGACAGATTTTGATGTTGCAAATTAATAAAAAGTTAATTCAATCCTCAATGATCAGCTCAACTGCTACTGTATCAGGGCAATCAGGCACACAGTGTCAAGTTTCCAGAGACGAAAGTGAGCATTGTCTCCACTCTCCAACAAAGCTGCTTTTTATTGAATAATTATTTTTTCCAGTACTTACTGTAAAAATTCCCCCAATTTATTTCAATTTCCCCAGCTCCATCCCAGCCAACACCATGTTTTGTTTAATGTTTAACATGCTCACGTTGTTAAAAGATAAAGGTCCCAGATCCCCCAAAAGCCAGAGTCCTCTGTCTCTTCTCTTTTTACCTACTTGTAAAAATTACTGAACACACTTTTTAGATGAATGAATAAGCAACACATATTCTTCCTCATTTCATTGCCATTTTAATAGAAAAAGAATATAAACTCCTATATTACAAAATATATTTCATATTGTTTTTGCAATGGAAATTTTAAAAATGCTAACTTTATAAAATAATGTTAAAAAGCAAATTCCAGATGGAACAAAGACATGAAAACAAGAAAGTTCTAGAAAAAAGCTTGGATAAATATATTTATATCCTGGGAGTGGAAAAGATCTTTCAAAAGGATGTAAACCCAGAAGAAGCAACAAAGAAAAAAGACTGCTAAGTCTGAGTACATAAAAATTAAAAACTTACGTGTGGCAAAAAAAAAAAAAATCACTTTACAAAATAAGTCTAAAGGCCAACAACCAACTGGAAAAACATATTTGCAACACCTACTAAAGACAAAGGGATGTTCAAGTTACAAAGAATTCATACATATTAATAAGAAAAAGGTAACAATCCAAAAGAAAAATTGATCCAAGACAGGAATAGCCAGTTTAAAAGGGGAAAACTATTTTAAAAAGACCACAATATATGGAAATATGCTCAAATCTCATTCATAATTAAGGAAACACAAACAATCAGATACCATTTTTCTTGCACATGATAGCAAAAATTAAAATGCTTGATGATGGAGAGCTGGGGAGGGTAGAGGGAAACACGCACTCTAATCAGAGCACAGAAGAGTTGATAATTGCAAAATACCCCCAACAGTCCAGTGTCCATCAATAGGGAACTGGTTAAATTAATTATGGTGTATCTAGAAGATGAAATACAAGATGGCCATTAAAAGGAATGAGGTAGATCTGTACGTATGCACTAACGTGGAAAGGTCTTCAAGATATACCAGCAAAAAAGTATATACTTAAAAAAAAAGATACATTAAGTAAAAGAAAAAAGGAAGCGGGTACTGAACAGTGCAATGACGAGGGGGAAAAAGTGTATCACGGTACATTGCAATTCCTTTCTGTCCTCCCAAGGAATTATAAAACACTGATGGCTGTGGTTATCTTCAGACAGATGAAGAAAGGGCAGGGGAAGGCAGTGGGAGATTGTACTTTTCATTTTTTACATTCTGTACTGTTTATGTTTCTACCCTTAAAAGTATAACATTATTTATTTCAGCAGGGGTTAAATGGGTGGATAGACTTTAACTCATTTGCTGTTTTCTTTATATTTCTCTGTATTAAAAAAACACAATAATTGTTTTTTACACACACACACAAAGGTGTTAAACCAAAACATACAAAATTAAAAAAAATACAGCCACATGCACATACATAACACACACATACACTGATGGACGTTAAGCACAGAGGAAAGACTACCTTTTCCATATCAGACACTTACTATCCTAACATAGCTAAAATTATCCCAAGATCTCAAAGGACATCATCAACAGTCATTAATCTCCTGTAAGTTTCAATTTCATATGGTGATAGAAGACAATGGGTACAAAATGTCAGTGAATACAGAAAAGAGATTCCCAGTGTCTCGTCTGAATAATGTTCTGACCACTACATGATCTTTTTGTCTTTATACCACCTCACAGTGATGATTCAGGGGCTGATCTTCGGATCAGGTCCCCAAAATAAGCAGTGATTGTCTTCAGTTTATTATTAAGAAAGTTCTGTTCTATTTCCACTTGCCCTCCAGGCCCAGCTAAGGATGCCACCTAAAAAAGAGAACAGAAGAAAGTCACACATAGATAAGGATGACTTCAAAATCAATCTTTCATCCACATGCTTTATTTAAGTCCTTCAAATAATGAGGCATCTCAAAGGCTCACTATTACTTTCCAGATAGGTATTAATGAATATTTGGCGGCAGAAATACTTTACTCAGACACATCTGATATTATGGGTAAGACCATAGTGCTATGTTATTGTACAGGACCCAATCTTTCCAGTGCCAGAAGCTAAGGAACTCAGAGGAAGAGAAAATGAACAGTATCTTTCCCAAATATCAGGTTTATTTATTAGGATAGAAATTTAAAGAATAACCCCCTTTCCTGAACTTCTGTCCTGTTCACCTTATCTTCTGCATCTTACCCTCTCATTCACTCACCAACATGTACTGAGTTCCTGCTACACGACACTAGGAATACACCAGAGAGCAAGGCAGATATGACCCCACTCTCACGAGAGTTCTGGTCTCTACTACCTACTTTTTCCTTCTCTAATTGGTCTTTTCCTCTTCTCCCAACTTGGGCCGCCTCTTCCACCTGTTGCTCTTTTGTGTGTGTATATTTCTAACCCTCCCCCTTTTTTATTGTGGTAAAATATATTGCTCTTTTTAAGGTCTACTAGAATACAGTGAGCAACCCCTTTATTAGGAAGCTAAAAGCACTACCCCCTCTCCACCTCCACAGAGTTAATATCAAAAAGATGCTTCAAATCAGCAATGCTTTACCCTAAATTCTTACAAAGTTTTGTTTTAGTCCAATATTTTTCCATCCAACCTCTCAGTTCTATTAACTAGCAAATATAGTACCTTCTAACCCATGACTACGTCACCAGAGATCAGTTCATCGGGGCAGCAGTGAGAATGATTAAGGGACAGGGGAATGGAGGGGGAAGTCCCAGGAGACAGAGAACTGGAGACACTGAGTGTTGGAGAAAGCGATACCCAAAGTATCAGGGACCAGTACAAACAACAGGAGACATACATTTTCTGTAATTAATTCTGTAATTGTAATTGGAAAAACTGTAGTTGTCTATTTTGCAAAGAGAGGTCCTGTCGGTCTAGTCTGGTTTGGAGGCTGAGAGATCTACTCTCAGAGGTATTACACATACACCACCAGCATCTGGCAGAAGGTAAGGCATACTGTGCATCACCAATGAGTATGTATTTTAAAGCATTTCAACTTCCTCTTAGAAAAAAAGTTACAGATACAGAAATAGGGAAGAAACAACACATCATTCTACGGTACATTCTTAAGAGAAAAAAAAAGAAACTGTGTCACCAAGGCAGTAACAGTGTCAACATGAACCCCCGCCTGCAAAGGGACACAAAAGAGATGGCTGTGTTTTTATCAAAAGGAATAGATGGCAACAGAAGTCAAACGTCATATTATAATTATTAAAGTAAAAATAGAAATTAAAAATAGCTAAGTAGTCTCAGAGTGGCAATTATTAGGTATAATTGTTTTATTTTCTATCTTGGTATCTTTATGTCAGTCTGATTTTTCACAAGGAAGGGCAAAATGAAGAATTTTGTCTTTAACCAATAAAAGGCATTTTGACTAGTGTCTCTAAAATAGAATTGTTTCACAATAATTTTTCTATGAGTTAAGATATACCTTAAGTGCAGTATTTTTCCTATTTCTTTAGTCACAGACTTATGTAAAGTGAGGTTGGTGAGGGGGCTGGCCCGGTGGCGCTAGCGGTTAAGCGCGCGCACTCTGCTGCAGCGGCCTGGCGTTCGCCAGTTCGGATCCCGGGCGCGCACTGACGCACTGCTTGGAAGCCATGCTGTGGCGGCATCCCATATAAAGTGGAGGAAGATGGGCACAGATGTTAGCCCAGGGCCAGTCTTCCTCAGCAAAAAGAGGAGGATTGGCAGATGTTAGCACAGGGCTGATCTTCCTCACACACACACAAAAATAAATAAAAAAATAAAGTGAGGTTGGCGAGCTGCAGTTTTCTCTGGGGTTGAGGGTGGGGAATTAGCAGGGAGAAAGGAAAGGAGAGAACAAGTCGGATTGAGAGAACCCAAGCAGACCTGAAACAACAGCAAAAAATCTGCTAGGGTTCGTCTAGCAGGAAAAAAAACGAAGTCAGAGGCAAATTTTAATACCAGTTCTACCAATAATTTGCTGCATCAATTTAGAAAGCCATTAAGATAGGCTTTGGTTTTCTAGATCTGAAAAATAGGACTACTACCTGTCTCCCTAAAAAGAGCATTTTGTAAGCCATAAACAGAATTACACTACAACAAATCTCTGGGAACACAGGGTAGTTGCTTTTCTCTCTCTACTTTTTAGAGGGTTGCCTGGACTTGGGTGCTTTGGATAGAAAAAGGAATGAAGATGTGCTTACATAGGAGTTTTCTGAGGTCCATTACAAAATAGTTAATAAATTATTTTATACAACTATTTACTGAGTGCTTATAGTTTTTTGTTCTAGGCAGTGGAGTGTAGCAAAAAAACAAAAACATCTCTACCTTCATGAATCTTACTTATATCCTAACTGGGAGAGTCAGATGATGGACAGATAAAACAAGTATTGCTCCTGATACCGGAGGAAAAGTGAATCTATGTCAAAATATAATGAGAAAACTCATAGCTATTTAGTGTTTAGAAAGAAATTAAAAAAAAAAAACTTAATATGTTACTTTCAAGTGTTCTAATTAAAAATAGTTTCTAACTTTAGCCTTTTTGTACTTTTCCACAACTATATATATTTTAAAAGTTCGAATTCCAGAGTTGGAAAGACTGTAAAGATTATGTAGTCAAGCCAATAAATAATACTTTGCTTCAAGCAAACAATGCCATCAATTTCCAGGTGTCTTTAATTTTTCACTAGCAGGTTTAACTGGCAAAATGTTACTTGGTTCCTTTCCCTTTCTTTCTTTTTTTGTGAGGAAGATCAGCCCTGAGCTAACATCCAAGCCAATCCTCCTCTTTTTGCTGAGGAAGACCAGCCCTAAGCTAACATCTATTGCCAATCCTCCTCCTTTTTTTTCCCCAAAGCCCCAGTAGATAGTTGTATGTCATAGTTGCACATCCTTCTAGTTGCTGTATGTGGGACACTGCCTCAGCATGGCCGGACAAGCGGTGCGTCGGTGCGTGCCGGGATCCGAACCCAGGCCACCAGTAGCGGATCACGTGCACTTAACCGCTAAGCCACGGGGCCGGCCCCTCCTTTCCCTTTCTTAGTTAAAGTTTAATAAATTGAGAGAGAGAAGTAGCAAGAGGGAAGGAGGGGGAGAGAAAAGAAGAGAGAAGGAGGGAGGAAAAGGGGAGGTAGGTAAACATAAAGATTAGCAGCTGTGGTTTACATGCTATGTTTTTGGCATATTACCCAAACATACTACATTTACCAAAAGAAATCCCAATTAGTTTGGACTGGAACTAGAACTAAGGACTGAACCTTCATCAACTAGATTTTATACCAGGTAAGAACTTCCCTTTGGGGTCTGGGAAGGGAGAGACGGGTGAAAATCACAACACAGGTGAGAACTTTAAGTAAAGGGTAAGGCACAGAAGATTTAAGAGTCAAAGAAACATTCAAAACTGTGTTTTTTCCAAAAGAAAACTTATTTAAAGTAAAAATGTATAGTGACTGAATGAAGGAGAGAGAATAACTTCCAAACTGGATCCTAATGGAAAAATATATAACACAGACTAAGGACAGGAACACTTCATTGTAAGAAAGATGCAGAAAAATTAGAGCACTGAGAAAAATGTGCTATTACTACGCTGGAGAAGTGATGATGGCTGCAATATGCAAAAGCTGGCTCAGAAGCAAATCACACCAGGTGAAGAGGAAGAGCATTTTTTATGGGGCCCACAGACCCTTCAATTAGAGAAAGAGCAGCAAACGTCTGAAATACTGGCTGTGATCAGCAACCTCACGTCAAACAGGTAAGTGCCGTACCCACGATTCCTTTTTGCCCTCATGTTTCTTCTGCTACATCCAACTAATGACTACACAGAAATAAAAGTAAGTTGGGTACAAATATTTCTGATGAACAGTTCTCTGGGAGATAAATGAAGAAAGTAATTTTTATCAGTGGAAAACCAGGCAATACTCAAACTTACAGATATGTATTAAAATTAGTTTCATTTCTCTGTATGTGGCAGACAGAAATGAGATTTCTATGCCTAAGTGAATAAATCTTAATTTTTTTGCTGATAGTTTTTCAGATAACTTGAATGCTACCTCAGGCTCTCACAGATATTGTTCCCTCTCTGTTTCTTTCTTTTTTCAAATATTTGCTTGCCGATTAAAACAAAGATGATTTTAAAAAGCCACCACTGTCAACAGGAGCACACAGTGACAGGGAAAAAAATTCTCCGGGGCATCAAAAGCTCACCTACATTGGTCTCTTAGGAGGAGGCTGCCAATCACCAGTTCACTAAGCTTCATCCCTCATCTGTTCTCAGGACCGGATACTGCAAACACGAAGACTGTTCTCAAATTCAACAAGTTACATAAGGCACAACAGACCAGAGAATCGGGAAGCCCCTGGCTATCAGCACAGGACTTGTAGATAGTACCATGTGTGGCATCTTTCTATTTTCTATCTATGTCATTTACTGAAAAATTTGTTCAAAGGAGTGAAGGAAATATAAGCTTAACTTCAGAAGCATTCGTGCCTTCTCAATTTGACTTACAAGGCCAGTGTTCACAGCCCTCTGGAGAATAACATTCGCATTACAAGAACCAACAATACTGCCCTAACTGTCCAGCGCAAACTTGCCGAGGGAAAAGCTAACACGCATTAGAAGCTGATCAACTGCATCCTTAATTGCAATGTATGATCAAGCAGTGGATTTCACTAAGAAGAGAGTTGGTCTAAAAACCTGGGTACTGGGCCGGCCCCGTGGCTTAGTGGTAAAGTGCACGCGATCCGCTACTGGCGGCCCGGGTTCGGATCCCGGGCGTGCACTGACGCACTGCTTCTCCGGCCATGCTGAGGCCGCGTCCCACATACAGCAGCTAGAAGGATGTGCAGCTATGACATACAACTATCTATTGGGGCTTTGGGGGAAAATAAAAGGGAGGAGGATTGGCAATAGATGTTAGCTCAGAGCCGGTCTTCCTCAGCAAAAAGAGGAGGATTGGCATGGATGTTAGCTCAGGGCTGATCGTCCTCACACACACAAAAAGTAACCACCGGGTACCAGTTACTAGAAGAGATAAGAGAGCACCTGCGGCAGACAAAGCTCAGCAGCCAGTGCCTTCCGTCTTGCGGGGCACTTGCTTACCCCTCTGCTGTCTTGCTCACCCATCAGGCGTGGAGCAGAACGATGCAGCAGAAAGTCTTTAAAATTTCCTTTGCTTCTCCTGCCACCTCAACTTCTCCTCACTGCTCCCAATCTCATGGTGGGCTAACTGTAACAAGAGATGAATCTGCTCCTTTTGGTAATGAATACCTTGTCAGCGGAAGACAGCAAGGCCACTGTGAGCCAGAATGACTAGGCAAATCACTCAACTTCCCTACATCACTCATCAATCAAATCAGGCTGACAACCTGACTTGCTCACTCCAGAGCTGTTATGATCCTCCAATGAAACGTGCAGGGCCCTACACACTCCAAGTATGCCATTAAGACAAGAAACATTTAGTAAGCTTCTATGTTGTATATAAATGCAAGGTACTGTCCTTTGAAGGATGAATGTACTTTCAAGGGCTCTGAGTTTTAAAAGCTGGGTATTTTCAGGTTAAGCAGTTTTAGAGTTTACTATTCCTACATGTACCGGAAGTCCAATCCAGTTCTTAGCCCTCTTTCTACTCTCTCCTGCTTTTGGTGTCTACACCTCTTGGGACGACTTTATTGTACTTACCACACGGATATAGTTTTGGCTATATGTGAGTGCTGCCATTAGACCAGATTTCCACCATGGAAATTTCATTTAGAACAATTTGACACAAAGTTCTTATCAATCTCAATACTGATAAGGCCCCAATTTTCCTTTTGTTAAATAAGCAGATACTATAATAGCTTAGTATTCACTTGCAAAGAAATTAGTGCTAAATTTTTATTGTATTCAGCCAAAAACAAACACTAAAAAAGCTAATGAACTGAACTTAATTATATTTAAAATGTTTCTCCAAATAACGATATTACCCAATAGTCTCCATATTTATAAATAGTTTTAAATATTCAAAAGCATGTAACTGTTTTCTTCTACATGGTAAGTTTTAGAAATGTTACCCATAAATAAGTCCTCCCTCCCCCCTAGTAAATTAGAAACATGATGACTGCTATAGGTAGAGACTCTTCCCTCCTAGACACTGTGTCTTGGCCCAATGGGAGCCTCAAGAACTCTGCAGCTAGAAAGAGACCTCTTGATTAAATCTAACAGCTATTTCTATACTTAAAGATACAACTCAAACAATCACAGAATAATTTTTACCTACAGTGTTAGGTCAATTTGTAAATATTTTCCTGCTTTATCAGGAAATAAAATAGGTGGGGTTTCGCCTAATTGTTATCATGATGTCCATCTGGGGGAAGTCACAGAAGGGTGGAGTTATCTACTGGACAAGTGCCAGAAAGTATATGATGCAGGGCCTCACAGTTAAGGTTTTCAACACAATTCTTAGGAACGATGCTCAATGCTGCCCTGCTCTCTGTACAGAAATGTGCTGCCTAATGTTTTGGTTAACTATGGGCCGCATATACAACAGTGGTCCCAGAAGATTAGTACTATAGAGCTTAGGTGTGTAATAGGCTATACCATCTAGGTTTGTGTAAGTACACTCTCTGGTGTTCATGTGACAAAATCGCCTAACGAGGGGCCTGCCCCGTGGCTTAGCGGTTAAGTGCACACGCTCCGCTACTGGCGGCCCGGGTTTGGATCCCGGTGTGCACCGACCGGCCATGCTGAAGCCGCGTCCCACATACAGCAACTAGAAGGATGTGCAACTACGACATGCAACTATCTACTGGGGATTTGGGGAAAAAAAGGAGGAGGATTGGCAATAGATGTTAGCTCAGAGCAGGTCTTCCTTAGCAAAAAGAGGAGGATTAGCATGGATGTTAGCTCAGCGCTGATCTTCCTCACAAAAAAAAAAAAAAAAAAAAGCCTAAAGACACATTGCTCAGAACACATCCTTGTTAAGTGATGCATGACTGTACTGATATAAACATATTATAAGGAAAAGTAACTAAATTAATTTGACCCCAAAAGTATAAACGCTATAGATTTTCTTAGGCTAGACATTTTGAGTTATGAAATCAAACAAGAATGAGGAGGTACTATATCAAATTAACCAGGAGCCACTCCTCTCACCATTCCCATGTCTGCCTAGGAGACAGGACTCTGCCTGCTGGAGATTCCCCCCACAGGGATTTCATACAAAGATGGTGTCTGAAAATTACTCCTGTATAGCTTCCTTGGGGAGACTAACCATTCTGCTCTGCTCAGAGACCTCTATCTGTATTGTATACATTTACTTCTTAAAAAGAGAAGCTTTTCACGTTTGGAAAGCATAGTAGATCCAAAGCTAGTACTGGCTGCAATTCTGTGGCTGTCAGAGGAAAGAGATGAAGCAAGACATAGCAAGACACAGGCATCAAGTAGACAAAATACTTTTACCCTGGGCTCTCTGAATTGAATCTAATCAGTTCCCAAGTTTCTATAGTGATTTCAGAGAGAGAGATGTACCTTCCCTCCAAAGAGCCTATCACAAAAACATTTTCTAAACTATTCAGTTCTTGAGCTTGACGGTAGGAATTTGGATAACAAGGGATACATCGTCTGGAATAGCCCCCAAACAGAAAAAGGGAATAAAAGATGGAGCCAATAGGGGACCTAGAAAAATATTTTACTAGATACAGAAAACAATTAGACTCATCCCCTATATGGAAAGATTACAAGACAAGTTATATTGACATTGAGTCCATAGTCAGTTTAACTACTCTAAATAATATTTATATTTATTGTCCAGAGTACAAATCTCCCTGGATGGGAAATAAACTGTTCTTTATAGACATTCCTATGGTGAAAATGCGGCCTGAGTTTCAAACAGCAGACCCATAAACTTTGGGAACCCAACCCATTTGTAAGTTCAGGCTGTCGTGACATTCTAAATGTTCCTTAACAAAAAAGTCGACTTCTCTGTAACTCTGCTCTCTCTCAATCCTGCAGTACTGTCTCTCATTTTTTAAAATCCTACATATGGATAGATTTTCTTCATTTTAAACAGAAAAGTTGATTACCCACTGTAATTTGATCCAAATTCAATACCAAACAATACAATGTACTGGAAATCTCAAGTTTCCTTTTTGACTTCTATTATTCTTTAGTGTCATTACTCCCTCTAGAGGTAGAAAATGTGAATGAACTACCAACTGTAATTCTAGTAGGTTTTTGAATCAATAAACCATAAACACAAGTTAAAGAAAAAAGTTAACTTTCTCCTCGGGCAAGTGTTAACTGGAAAAAAATTTACTCACTGTAACTTTTACAATAAATAGTGAATTTCCTATTGTCATTCAAGTAACCAAATAAGCCCATCTAATGTTTAATACAAGGATCATATAGTCTCTTATGAGACTAGTATGGAGTATAATATTTACATATGAGAACAGTAGGAATTATAGAATCAATAGGCTCAACCTTATTTGGGAGTCTAGAACGCATATCTGAGTCACACGAGTAGCAGATGTTAGGTTTAATGTCAAATTTGCTATGAAAATGCATGAAGCAAGGGGACAGTGCTTTTTCTTGTAACTGGTACAGCATACAGTATTTAGGAGGCCTAATGTTTAGATGCAATGGCTCATAAATAGATGACAGGTAGCAAGATCTAATTCCATATTTTTCTAACTCATAGAGTAAGACTTCAGGCTTGTTAATTTTATTTACTCCTCGTTTAACCCAGAGAATCTCAACCCTGGTAGCACGTTACAATGACCTGGGGAGTTTTAAAAGATTTATGCTTGGGCTTCATCCCAGAAAATAAATTAGAGAA
This sequence comes from Diceros bicornis minor, assembly GCF_020826845.1. Taxonomy (NCBI): domain Eukaryota; kingdom Metazoa; phylum Chordata; class Mammalia; order Perissodactyla; family Rhinocerotidae; genus Diceros; species Diceros bicornis. The sequence continues at coordinate 9,650,260 of NC_080772.1, read as the reverse complement.
TCTTTCCAGGTGAACCAGGGTATCAGTAGTTTAAAAAAGCTACTCAGCTAAAACTATAAAACTTTACAGGAAAATGTAGGGGAAAATCGGCATGACATTGGATTTGGCAATGATTTGTTGGATATGACATCAAAAGCACAGGCAACACACAGAAAAATAGGTAAGTTGAACTTCATCAAAATTAAAAACTTTTGGGGCGTGCCCGGTGGCGTAGCAGTTAAGTTCACATGCTCCGCTTTGGTGGCCTGGGGTTTGCGGGTTTGGATCCCGGGCACAGACTGATGCACTGCTTGTCAAGCCATGCTGGGGCAGTGTCCCATATAAAGTAGAGGAAGATGGGTATGGATGTTAGCCCAGGGCCAGTCTTCCTCAGCAAAAAAAGGAGGACTGGTGACAGATGTTAGCTCAGGGCTAATCTTCCTCACACACACACAAAAAAAAAAAAAAAAAAACTTGTGCAGCAAAAGACACTATCAAGAGAGTAAAAAGGCAACCCATGGAATGAGAAAAAACACTGGCAAAACATATACCTGATAAGGATTAATATCCAGCATACATGCACACGAAAAGATAGTCAACATCACTAGTCATTAGGGAAATGCAAATCAAAACTACAATAAGATACCATTTCATATTCATTAGGATGGCCATTATCAAACAACAACAACAACAACAAACAAAACAACAAGTATTAGCGAGAATGGGAATAACCCTTATGAACTGCTGGTGGGAATACAAAAGAGTGCAGCTGCTGTGGAGAACAGTATGGTGATTCCTCAAAAACTAAACATAGAATTACCATATGATCCAGCAATTCCACTTCAGGGTATATACCCAAAAGAACTGGAAGCAAGGACTTGAATAGATATCTGTACACCCATGTTCACAACAGCATTATTAACAACAGCCAGAAGGTGTAACAACCCAAAATGTCTGTGATGAATGAATGGATAAACAAACTGTGGTACACACATACAACTGAATATTATTCAGCCTTAAAAAGGAAAGAAATTCTGATACATGCTGAAACATGGAAGTAGCTTTAGGAGACTATGCTAAGTGAAATAACCTAGACACAAAAGGACAAATACTGTATGATTCCACTGATATGAGGTACCTAGAGTATCAAATTTATAGAGACAAAAAGTAGAACGGTGGTTGCAAGGGGCAGGTGGTGGGGGTAATGGGGAGTTAGGGTTTAATGGGTACAGAGTTTTAGTTTGGGAAGATGAAAAAGTTCTGAGATGGATGGTGGTGATGGTTGCACAACAATGTGAATGTACTTAATGCCACTGAACTGTATGCTTAAAAATGATTTATCGTAAATTCTGTTATGTATTTTACCACAATTAAAAAAAAAAGCCACTCAGGCAACTCTAACTTGTAGCCAGAGCTGAGAACCAGTGATCCAAAGACCAAGCAGAGAAGCCGAGGATGGGAAAGCATAACAAATTAACACGAAAATACGTTCAGTAACAAGTGAGTGTATCTGGTTTCCGACAGGAGAAAGAGAAAAATCTATAATCTGAGATGTGTTTATAAATTAAATTCTATCATTTCACAAATATTAAAGTGGTCTGTTCTTTCCTCTGGAGAAAACATTATCTTTTCATATTGGTCCTCTTCAAAATCTTAGTAACATTCACATTCTTTCTGTAATAACTTTATAATAGGATCTTCTACATAACAGATACGAGACTTTATTGAGGGTTTATGGGCTAGAAGTATGTGATATATGCTTTATCCACTAATTTCATTTATTCCTCAAAGCCACCACCAGAAAGCTAATAAGTGGCAGGGTTGATACTAAACTCAGGTCTGTCTGCCTCTTACTATCTCTTTTTCTTAGCCCATTACCTCGACATTATCCACATATTCATGTCACCGATGTTCTTGCTACCTTCTCCTTAACTCCTCCAACCAACTCTTCTCTAACTTTAAAGTCCAGTTTACATGCTATCATCCAGAGACTTTCCTGAAGTCATCCACCAGAAAGCCAGAGCATTTAATGTCCACCTTTCTTATGAGAAGGCTGCATTATTATAATAATTTATGTAGCTATCTTGTAATCCCTAGGAAGATGCTGAGCTAGCATGACTGCTGCCTCCGTTAAGATAGCTCTGGAGACATTACAGAGGGAAACCACCAAACAAAAGAAACCTATAGACACACCTGGGATGGTCTGAATGTGTGTGCGTATGCAGGACGGAGGTAGTGACCCCTGGCCTGGGGCAGGAGGCACGTGCTTATGGGGAAGATAAAACAGGAGGAAGGAGAACAAGAAATGTGAAATTCTGCTCTCGCTCCTCCCTGCCCTTTGCCTTTGCCTTGTAGGAACAGTGCAGGCCACCTCACTTGCACAAACTGAGAACTCTGGTCTATGCTCAGGAGTAAAGTCAGGGCAGTCTAAAAAGTTCTGCTGTGAGAAGCTGCGAGAAACAGGTGGGACCCAATCTCTGGCAGCTGCCTTCCCACTTCTCTCTCTCCAAACTCCAGAGCTGATGAATTACACTCTAAGATTAGAGTACAGCCTTTAAATGCTGCTTCTGCCTGGCCCCTCCCCAAAGGAGGGGGAGCTATAACGAGATGGTGTCTTGTGATAAGTAACCACAGTCTTATGTGCCTGGGTTAACAACCCCAGAGCTTACCTGCCTTTATCCCTTGAGGTTATCATTGGGGCTGACAGGCTTCCACAGCGGTTCTCAACCAAGCTACAAATCAGAACAACCCAGGGAGCTTTAAGAAACAGGGGCTTGGATGGTCCCAGTTTTTCAAGTGTCCCCAGTGATTCTAAAGTGCAGCGAGAGCTGACACTCACCAGATCCTGGCCTGTCCTTTATCCTTTGGCATTATTGGACAATAGCCAACACTCACTAAGACAAGACATTTGAGGATCGTAGGTATTTCATAGAAGAAAAACAAAGTAGATCATAAATTACATCAAATGCAGAAAGGACAGAACTGATTAAGAATTTAAACTTCTTATAATAGTAAGATTGGAGTGCAAAAGAAGAAAAACAATGCAGAAATACTAAGTATAAAGAATATAACAGCTGAACTAAAAAACAAAATAGATAGGATTGATAATGAATGTACATACCCGAGGAATGAATGAGCTGGAAGACTAGATTGAGGTAATCTCCCAGAAGGAAAAAGGAGGAGACAAAACACCAGAAAATATACTTTTGGAAGACTAACAACCACATAATAGATGTCCCAGAAAAAGGAAAAATGATGGTGAGGAGAACAAAGCTGAACAAATAATGGAGATAATTTCTCCAGAATAAGGTGAAAAAGCTCAGAATAAGGTCAGCTCTTAGAGTATCAAAAAAAAGAAAAGAAAAACCCACACCTAGGAACATGGCATTAAAATTTAGAATATGAAAGACAAAAGATTTTCAACAGAATGCAAAGCACAAAGCAGATATATAATAAGTGTTTGTAAAAAAATCAAAAAAAGCATGAAATAAAGACATCATCAGATCTTTATGAGGCAGTTATTATACCAGATCCAATTCCACTAGGGAAAAAATAACATGATTAAAATAAGCGTTTATGGTGAGAATGGAATAAGGACATGAATGTTAGATGCATGAATGTTAGTCAAGTGTCCTATACCCCGAGACTATTGATTGAAATTCATCTTGGCCAAAGTAAGGTCCTATCCGTCTGTATATTTCTATTTAGGCTACTATTTCAGGAATACCTAAAATGTCTATTCTCAAGGTAGGTTTTAGTAAAGACAAATCTTGGCTAGTTTAGGTGTGTGCATCTGAAACACTACACACGCGATCATCCTTTCAGGACTTATAATTAAAAGCCCAGAGCGCTACTTATGTTTATGTATGTCAGGAGCTGTGGAGACCAAGAGGATGAAACAGGCATGGATTTAACTGCCAAATACTTCCAGTTTTCTAATAACAGTCAAAACCAGGGACTTCTCATAAACACGTTCTCAATTAAAGAAATACCCTGTATCTCTTTCTGCCCATTCTTTGTAACAGTTATGCCAGAGGCTCAGAGAAGTTCTTTGGCAATGGCTTACCTGGTCAATGTCAGCATTTCTTGGAAGAAAATAAACAATATTATTAGTGATCTTCTGGGAAAGTCTGAAAATTTCAAAGGTGGACAGCATTAAGGAAAAAGTAACAAAAGCAGCAGTTAATTTCTGATCAGAGAAATGTTCTTTACTTATTATAGCATAACCCAAATGTATTTTGATATGTAATAATAAGGCACACATTTAAATCCTCTAATGGAATCTAAAAGAGAATTAAGTAGGAGATTTTGTAATTCAGCAGCATGCTGTCCCTGATAGGTCAGAAATTAGAAGTTAAACTTTTTTATTCAATTATCCTAGTGGTAGGCAACCAAGAGTGAGAAATACACACGCTTTCTCTTTCTGCCATTTCCTATAGACGAGTAACTCTGTCCATTGTAGTCTACATTCTAAATTTTAATTAGCAATTTAGAAACACATTTCCTGTTAGTCAAAGAGATGATTCCTCTGTGGAGTAGAGACAAAAAAAAAAAGGGATAAATAATAAATAAACGCTATTCTTTATGAAATAAAGGTTTGCTTCAGTATCTTGAAGAGTAACAGGAAAAATCTGAAGATATACAGAGAATTTTCACAAGTCACTGTGAGTTGAAAAGTTAAGGGATAAGCACCCAGACTTTAGGGACACATCATGAGGAAATTCCCAATTTCCAGACAATAACTCCACACAATTAATGCTTTCTGGTTCTTGTTCTGTAATGGTAACATTGGATAGCAACCAAAGGAAATATGACCTTACATTTGCCATAACTTTTGGAGATCACTAGCTAATTTTTACATACTTGCTTTTTATGGAAAACAAACTGGAATCTATCAAGCGCTATTAGCTAATATCGCTCCTTTTCACTAACTTCTTTCTCTCTCTTAAACACACACACGTGCACCCACACACCCCTTTCTCTCCACAACCACTGTTTGAGTAAACTCTTAGGCCTTTCAAAGGATATCCATCAGGAGACATCATTGTCCTAATGTCAAAAGTTTCTGCAGTAGCGTAGTCGGGCCCTCCCCAAGGGGGGCTGAGGAACACAACATCAGCCTTTAAATGAGAAGCCAGCAGCAGGAAATCTCCACAGATGAACTCTATCTTGTCTGCTATCCCATAAACTTCTGCATTATTGCGAGCAAGATCAATCTTAACAGGATCAATATCAATGGCAATCACTAAAAATGGGAACAGGAAAGATGAGTAAATGATACTGATTATTAGTTACATAGAACAGTTCACCTTCTGAACAGTCTGTTTATTTTCTGTACAAGGACCTTTTTTAAAGACTAAGGGAGATTTGGCCACATGTGCCAGAGAGAGAGAATTTAATTAAAAATTTTAATCTAAATTAGAATGTTTCTCTTGTGTTGTACCAAGAAAATGTGAGTGAAGGACCTGGTTTTCAGAGTTGACTCACTGAAACAGCTTTACCAAAGCAAGTCGCACTAGCTGCCACCAAGTATCTAACGAAAGCCAAACACGTGGTCGGCCCTGGGCTCCATGCAGGGTACAGCCTGCAGAGCAAACACGCGGGAAAGTCACCCACTGCCCGTACAGCCTATAAATGCTAAGATTTCAGAAAAGACCAATTTCCTCAAAATGAGGCAACCTCCGAAGGAAGATAAATTTGACAACTTCTACAGAAAACCAAAATAAAACACATTTTGACAAACCTGTATAGCCACCTTATGAAGAAGAAATGCAAAAACATCTGCTGATGATGTTTAATGAGACATTTTAGGTAGAAGGAATAGACAATGTTATGTTTTCACCAAATGGGCTTTCATTTAATTTATTGAAATTTCATAATTAGCAATGCAAACATGAGTTAATTTTAGCTCACTCATGTCTTGCAGTAAATTACTCAAGTGCACCTCTATGTGCACCAGTGTATTCATGGCAATATTTTATATTTGGAAGGGCTAAGTGGAACCCTGATGCATAAACCATGGCTGTCAAGGAAACAAAGCTGTTTTCCAGAAAACGCTGGTTTCAAAATTTGTTAACACTTTGAGAAATAATGTGTTAAATAAATCACTAGAACAATGAATACAAGCATCAATTATATGTTGCAAAATCATGCATTTCCAACGCCATTTTTTGTGTTCTAAATAAACTAACATTCATATTTATAAGAGGAAGGATGAAAATGTCCTTTTCAGCTGCTCAATCTGCTACATTTATAGCACCGAGACAGAGGGAAAGATACGCTGACAATACCAAAAAGTCAATGGAAAAAATGACTTTCAACATCAAATATATTCAGTTAATCCTCATGTTTTCATCTGCACTTCTCTTGGAGGCTGACTTTGTTTTTAGGTCTCACAGAATGCAAGCACTCAATCCATCACATAAATGAAACGCTGACAAACGCTGGATGATACTATACAGAACCGTACCGTCTGATAATAGCAGCCACTAGCCACATGTGGCTATTACCCTTAAATTGATTAAAATTAAATAACAGTAAGAATTTAAATCCTCATTCACACCGCCACATTCAAATGCTCAATAGCCACATGTGGCTAGTGGCTACCACACTGGAGAGTGCAGATACAGAACATTACCATCATCACAGAAAGTTCTACTGGATAGCATTGAGGCAGAACTACTGGAATACATAGAAAGGGAAAAAAAATCTTTAATAGCAGCAAAATGCAAAACTTTGTGGATTCTCTAACCATTCAGTTGGTTATATGTGCAGACAGCAACCGCATGGAAATAAGTCTGGCACAAAGGGCTCATGTCAACTATACACAATGCCATTTTCTCATATATGTATGTCTACATGCATGTGTGTGTGTGTATATATATACACATAGAGTTAAGGAATAATTGATTATATGCATATGTGTGTATATAAACACACACACACACACTACTTTGTTTTTAATTCCCTACCATAATGTAGTCAGCTCAACCACACTAGGGGTAGCATATCTAACTAACATTAGCGGACCTGTGAGCTACCACCTCTGGTTTGGGGAGCAGGTCACTGGACACCACTATGCTGAACACGCTTGAGGGCTCCTGAGCTTCGAGTTCCATATGATGCAAGGACAGAAGCCAGGTTATGACAGCACCAGGGAGGCATGGTGTTTGCTGTGTGCCTCCTTTTCTTCCCAGAGGCTGGCCATCTGTAAGCCTGAGTGATTAAAAGATCCCGAGTGGCTGTGATGGGAGCTAGGTCTGTGAGAACAGGGCATAAGCAGTCTCCCTTTAGCTCCACATTAGACATCTTCCTTTACCAAATGTGTACTAAGCTACAGGGTAACAGACCTATATTCGAAGAAATATCAATCTACAATATGGACTGTTTCCATAATATTTTGAAAAAATTTCCAAATCTATTTGCTGCTTTATCTGAGGGCAGATATTTTAATTGTCATGTTACAATACAATGCCAAAATGAAGACAAATTTTACAACTTTTGAGGAAAAATCATTTTCATGTAATAAAAATTGATTTGAGCTCATAGGAATGGCTCATTTGGCAAAGGCAGAGTAGAACTTTAAGAGTAAATAGAGATTCAGAGAAAATAATTACTATTCCAGTAAATATGAAAATAGCTTTCATCGAGGCTACCACATAAAGTTAGCAAATGTCATACCCTGGAGTGTAGGAGAGTTTGAATAAGGGCCACAGGTCACCAGCGTTGGTCTAAAATCAATGTTAAGTTTCACTTTATCATTTTCTAGCTTCCGTACTATGCTTTTCAGAATCATACGCTTTCCTAGTTAACATTAACAACTTGATATAAATTAATGAGACAACTGAAATTTATTAAAATGGAAGCTATATGTATAATATAAAGACAATGGGAAAAAAAAGCATCTTCAGAGTATGACTTAATTGATGTCTCTAAAATATCACATTATATACCACACTTTAAAAAGAAAGAACAGGGATATCAGATTCAGAAAAAACTGAGTAACGGCCCTGGCTTCACAGCTCAGCTATGTCAATTTGGGCAGACCATTCAATGTTGTACAGCCTTCTTTCCCCAGGGAAACAGCACATATACCACCTACTCGGCACAGTGCCTGACAGATATATAGTAACAGAGGTTTTCTTTCTGGTGATTCCAAAGTCTAACAACCACAAGGATGATCTAATATTTAAAAGATGTTTAGTGTCTCAGAATGTTGAAGCTGAAAGGTATCACAGAGGTTATTTCAATTTAACATCTCCTTTAAATTAAGGTTAACTGATGTCCCAAGTCATAAAGGTAGTGAGTGGCAAAGCTGGGACCCTGTCTACTCTTCTTGTCTTCTCAACGTTAGGCTCCCATTTTAATATTTTAAGGTTTACATAATGTTATAATCTTGGCTCCACCAAGCTGTGCCTGTGTAATCCTGGGCAAGTTACTTCATCTCTTTCTCTCTCAGTTTATCTGTGAAACGTAGATAGTAAAAGATGCACTTCACAAGACTGTAGACTAAATACATACATATGAAGCGATTATACCAGTGTATGCTTCATATATGCTAGCTATTATAATTTTAAATATATGGCATTAAATTATTAATTATATATTAAAACTCAGCAAAGATCAGCTGAAGCAAAATGAAACATTTACTGAATAAATTGAAAATAAATTACTTTTCTTCCATTGATGGCTAATTACCTCTCTTTCCTGTTAAGGCAAACTGAATGGTATTTCCTCCAACTCCACAAAACGCATCTACTACAGTCTCGCACTTGAAGGACTGACTGACCCGGCCAGCAATGTGCTCAGCGATCTTCTCAGGTGTAACTGAAAACCAGCCCTCTGTGAAGGAAGAGTACGGCTGTTAAGATGTTCAATTTCAAGAAGCCAACCCAAGCATAAACACAGCAAATATTACTATATATTATATACTTAAAAAAAAAAACTTAGTTTCTCTTTTAGAAAACTTATAAAGTACCTAGTTTTAAAGAAAAGTTCTACAAAGCTTCTTATAAAAAGTAGTACCATTGCCATTCCCAATTTCCACAGAAGCAATGACTTCAATTGTTGCCTGATTCCTTTGTAATATACTTCCAATAACTGAATGCAATTCCGATTTTTCTGTTTGAAGTATTAACTATTGACTATATACTACGGAAAATGGGAAGTTAGCTATTCTAATTGGCCAATTCCCCAAACTCCACAGAGTTTCCCAATTATTTCATTCCCAACGGGGAAGCAATGATCTCGATTTGTACCAGACATTTTGGAAAAGTTTGCACATTTCTAAAGGGTCAGGAAAAGCAAAGAGCTGAAAGCAAAAGGCTGCAGAGCAGCAAGAACAGCAGAATCCTCATCACTTTCAGAAACGAGGTCCCATGCCCACTCCAGAGGAAAGAGGATACTGCCCTCCTTCTTTCCCAAGAGAAGAAACTTACATTTTTTGGAAAGGTATTTCTCTGAATAAAAGGATGTACCAATTTTCTTGTTGCCTTTCCTTACCAAAACTTTAAACGGCTCCTCATTGCTGGAAGAATAAAAATATAAACTCCTTTCATAGAGTTAAAAGCTTTTACCTAGTCTTACCTCTCCTAACAAATTTCTATGTACTTTCCTCAAAGTACATTTTGTAAATAATTTTATGAGGTTCATAGAACCCCTGAAATTTTACCACAGATCAAGACTTCCTGATTCTGACAGTTAATAAATATTTAGGTAGCCCCAATATGAAAATAAGCATCAATTTGTTGAACTAAGTAAGCTGTTCAAGGTCACAGCAGGAAAATGAGAGAGAATTCAACATTTCCAGTGTTAATTCATTAAATTACATCTTTCTGCACTAGGTATTTCTTCATCAGATATTCTGTTTAATAACCTATCAATTCCTTTTGCTATCTACCCTAAGATGCTACAAATACAGATTAGACCTGAGTCTGAAGTTTTAAAATCACATATATACCCAAATTGAGAGACACTCTAGAAAATAACTGGCTGTTGTTCGTTGGAAAATGTCAGTCATGTGGGGTTGGCCCGGTGGCGTAGAGGTTAGGTGTGCACGCTCCGCTTTGGTGGCCTGGGGTTCACAGGTTCAGATCCCAGGCACGGACCTATGCACAGCTTGTCAGGCCATGCTGTGGCGGTGTCCCATATAAAGTAGAGGAGGATGGGCACAGATGTTAGCCCAGGGCCAAGAAAAAAACAGGAGGGCTGGCATCAGATGTTAGCTCAGGGCTGATCTTCCTCACCAAAAAAATAAATAAAAAAAATAAAAAATGAAAATGTCAGTCATGAAAGACAAAGAAGGTTGAGCAACTATTCTAGATTTAAGGAAACAAAAGAAACATGAAAACTAAATGTGATACATATCTTATACTAGAAGAAAAAAAATGCTATAAAGGACACGATTACAATAATTGATGAAACTAGAGCACAGACTGTAGATTATAATATTGTAACAATGTTAAATTTATAATTTTACCATTGTTACATAAAAATATCCTTGTTCATAGAAAATACACACTAAAGTATTAAGGAGTAGGGGCAACTGGATCAGGAAAACAGACACACACGTATACACACAGAGAGAATGATAAAGCAAATGTGGCAAAATGCTAAAATAGCTGCACCTGGGTAAAGGGATGTGAAAATTTTCCCCACATTCTTGCAACTTTTAAGTTTGAAATTATTTCGAAATAAAGTAAAAATTACATATATACTTTACCTCTGTCCAATTTAATCCCATCATCAAAACGGGAGAAGAGCCTGTATCTCTGGGCCCAGTATTTTGCCAGCTCAGGAACAGCAGCTATCTCAGGAGGCAGACCAATTGCCTTTTTGTTTTTGTTTTTCTTCTTCTTCTTCTTTTTAATTTCAGCTACAATAAAAGAATATAAAGAATATAGCTGCTCACTATGAAAACAGGAAATCATAGGTGAATTCATCTAAAAGCGCAGCCACACCAAATAATTATTTGGGATTATGTTCCAGAACACATATACAATACCACATCTGGAGAAGCAGGAGCGCACAGTGGAAACAGCACTGACTTTCGATGACAGCCTCTAGTTTGCTACTTATTGGCTCCCTTAGCTTGGAAAAGTAGCCCAGGCTCTCTAAGCTCCAATTTTTCATTCCTCAAAACGAATGAATGAATGAGTAGTATTTTACACACTTACTTCACAGGATTGTTAGGAGATATGTAGAGGTACTATTATGGGTATAAAAGTTATTACTTCTGTTAGATAAGACACTGCTTTAGTTGGTGAATTACAGAAATCCAAACATTTCCCTTCCCTTCTTTAAAATAAAAACCTCCCAAGGACTGATTAAGCTCCAACTCTCAGCTACATCAATCCCCTGAACCCAGCCATTACCTAGAAGTCAAACAGCCTCTGAGAAATTGAAACATAGGTCACTAGTTCCATTCAATAGAAAAGGAAATCATTCATTCAGAGACTGACTTTTTCTTAGAAAAACGACTTTTATTAGTTTGGTTATTTGGCTTCAGTTCCGAGCAGATTAGAAGTAGCAACTTAGAAAGATGAGAGGGCTATCACAACTAAGTATGGTGACAAAAACTGATGTCGACAAATAAAACTCTATGACATTTAAACAGTCCTCAAGGATAGGACTATATCTTAATATGGTCAGCCGATCATTGCAAATAGCAAAAAGGTGTCATCAACAGCAAAGTGCAGCAAGAGCTTCTCAAGAGAGGGGACACCGACATTTTGAGTGAACAATTCCTTATTGCGCAAGACCATCCTGTACACGACTTAACGTTAAGTAATCCACAGTACTAACTGCTAGAATTCCCCGGGGTCATTCTAACAACCAACATCTTCCACATGCCCCTGAGATGGTAGCATCACCGCAGGTGAGCACTACCTGATGGTGATGAGTGGTGACGAGGAAGTAGGGCAGAGTGGGAAAAGGGGATTTAGGAATCAGACAACTTGGTACCGAGTCCTAGCTATGCCATTCACGCCTGCCTGATCTTGGGCAAATTTCTTAATTTATCTGAGCTTTACCTTCCATATTTAAAGAATGGATCTAATTATACCTAGCTCATTGGGCTACTTTACAGGTTAAATGAGAATAAGCCCCACAAAAGCATTTCAAAAATCTGCAAGTACCACATGAACATCAGTTGTACGATGACGATACAAAAAATTTAAACTACCTTAAGTATGCTGTTTAGAGAGGCAAAGAATATGTGATTCAAAGACCATAAGTCTACACACACACACACACACAACCCATAAAGAAAAAAAACCATGATTCAAATAATGCATTTTCCTCAATACTAAGTTAAAAAAGAAACCATCACAATAAATATAATTGTTTCATTAGGGCAAGTCTGAAATAATTCATCAATAAAACTGAATACTATGTGAAACGAAAATTCTTACCTTATAAAAGCCTCAATGTTCCATTGAATACAATTATTGTTTTTTAAATTATAAAAGAACATTTGCTGTAAAATAAATTCAAATAGTACAAGAGGACATAAGTGAAAATGCTACTCTGCTCTCCGTTCATTATAGCCAACCACTGTAAATACTTTTTTACGTCAACGTACCACCCAAAAAACAAACTACCACTACCAAAAACAACCACCACAAAAAAACAAAAAAATAAAGAATTATCAAAAAGAAAACCAGGGCAATACTAAATTTCAATGGAATAAAAGGGACTGGCCACCTGTGACCCATGGGACAGAGTGCAGTGGCAGAGACCAACCTTAAGGGCAAAGACGGAGGTACTCAAACACCATTTTCCCATATACTTGATCTTTTATTTTATTGTGCTCGCTCAGCAAAGAGTAAAGTGTGCTCTGGGCAAATCATAGCCATTAGCACATTTACACTTAATCTGCCTTCTCTCAATTTAAAAATAAATAGCAGTGAATCCTTAGGTTTCACTTCATAAGTGAAAAGTAGGAAAAAACATATTTTAAAAAATGTATTTATCTAAATCCATTAGCAAGTTGAAGCATATTTGGTCTTACCTTCAGCTTCAACCTGAAGAGAATCTGGTACGTCCTGAGTAACATGATCCTCCTTATCTGGAACAGCTGCCACTGTGCTGTCTCCTTCATTTTTCCCTGTTTCAAGTTCACCAGCTAAAGAGATGGCTTGATGCGTTTCAGGTTCTGGATGGCTTGTCTCCAGTGGGTCATCATCTTTTTTAACAGACGTTTCTTGTTCCTCTGAATCACTGCTTGTGCAGGTGTCTTGTACATTGTCACGAGAAATGGACTCCTGCGATGCTTCCTCATCCATTGGTTCATTAACCCATTTTAGGAATTTTTCTACCTGAAATTGTAAGATGTTACAAGCGTGAATTAATTCCAAATTACACAGAATATTCCCAGCTGCTTTACCATTTGTGACTTGACTGACAAGCTGTGTCACAATTATTAGCTCTGATAAGTATGCTGTATCATACAAGCTAATGTGAGTAAGCAATTTTGAGCTAACCACACTTTATTATCTAAACATGCCATGAACTTATTAAAGATTTCTTAAAAGGAAGAAAATATCAGATTAAACACAAGACTATGACCTTCCTGTTATCAATTAACACTAAGATGATAAAACTGTTCCAGTAGCTTTCCATAAAGGCTTCTAACAATGTAACTGTACTATGTGATATTACAAGTACAAAAGTACCTACCCATTGTTGAATCATTCATTTTAGTTTTTCAAATCATACAGAGCTTTCTGCAATGGCCCAGGCTACAATCTATGTTAAACGGTACTCAGTATCAAAGATGAACTCAAAAAAGTTTTAGCGCCAATCTGTCTCAAAGAATAAAAGCAGTGCTATCTTGCAAAGAATGTGAGCTGCCTTTTAATGAAGCAGTAGAACCAGTAAAATGATTCCTAAAAACTAGGTTTCTTCTTTGAAATGTTAACAAGGCTCAAGATCAGATGATATATACCTCCTTGCAACCTTCTGTAACAAGAGTATTCTTCAAAACAGATCTTCATGACCTTCACAAGAGAGGAAATTAGAACAAGAGTGGTAGACAGACGATGGGCATGGATGAGAACCCAGAATCTTCCTTTGAGGGGACTGTGCCTATACATCAATCAGATATCTAAGGGCATAACAGCCACATTTATTTTTTTCCTCAGCAATACTTAGCAGTTATGTTTCCGCTCTTCATCTACAGATGAATATACGGGGACTATCACATCCAAAACATTATAAAAAGTCCTATAGGACTGATTGGACTGATACAGGGAAATCTGTTCCAGATATAGCCAGGGCCACTAAAAAATTAAACTATCACCAGCAACCAACCAATCTGAAATATAATAAAAACTGAAATCAGCTATAAATTTTGGAGCATGGTTTGGAAGAACGCTGAAGGTAGGGATGATCACGTATGTATCCTAAGAGTAAAGCAAAGTCCTCACTGGCTCTGAGATTTTGTTCCATTGCCCTAAAGAGCTACTGGAGGTGTGAATGAGACAAAGGTTCTGCTCACTAGAAGGTGCTTTTTTTCAATGATGCAGAAGAATCGCTCATCACACTGAGCAAAAGCAACTGTAATTACGCTTGTTTTCCAGGTAGTTGGGTGGCAGGTACAGCAGAGTACAGGAGAGAGGATGTGAATATTCCAGTTAACAGTGTGAATCACTAAATTCGCCTTGAGTCTCATGCCATTAGGATGAACTTGTTAGTGCCAAGTTTGATGGATCACCTCTAGATAACATCAAAACTAAGGCTTACAACAAAAGCTTTACCAGAAACTGACTTCTGGGACCCTACTGAGCTGGAAGCCGATGAGAAATCCCCCGTTACCACATAGACAGTGGCAATTTTACCTACTTAACTGCCCAGATACATTGTGTAGCTTTCAAAACATCCCCTTTCCACATTGTCCCCAACTTACTTTTTTCCAACTTTAGTTCACACAAAATATATGCCTTTAGGAAGCAAGTGGAAAATAATTTTACGTACCCTTATATCTGGTAGAAACAGCATTCCCATTTGAAAACAACAATTTTAAGAAGTCAAGCTCACAAAATGAGATTCTATCTGTAAATATAAAACAAAATTTATACATACCTTACTCAAAGTTTTGCTTTTCTTGAAAATCATTTTTTCTGACTCTTCAGTAAAGAAGATGTGTTTGTTTTTCATATTTATTTGCCTTCTCATGTCCAAGAACTTGGACTTATACTTCACATTCTTCTGTAGATACCTGACCCGTCGCTGACTGAAGTCTGAAATTCCACCATATCTGTGACCAAACCAAAAGAAGTTTACTCAAACCTTAAGTTCTATGAATTTGTTTTTTTATATGAATAGAGAATAAAACTAACAATTTTCACTATTTTTCTATTAGGAGTCACTATTTTAATTTCATTCTTCTAAATTATGAAAATTATGAAATAAAGTTCAAAATGCAGAGGAGTTTAAGGTCTAGCTTGTATGTTACTTCTCCAGTAAATGTGAAACATCAAAGTTTGAAATATCAGCATATCTTATATAGAGCAGAAAGCAGAAATTACAGAGTAAAATGTAATAATAGTAGGAAAATATAACTCCATTGCATGTTGGGGAAATATAATTTTTTCTCACAGTGAGGTGATGCCAAAGGTTCTTTAACATATATCTGGATATGTTCAAATTATCTTAAAAGTGGTCACTGAATTCTTAACCGAAATCAATCCAAACTCACCAAAGAAGCAAACCTTTATTATTAAAATAATTAGAGAATGTCTACCTGAGCTAACCATCTGAC
Source organism: Diceros bicornis minor (assembly GCF_020826845.1). NCBI lineage: Eukaryota > Metazoa > Chordata > Mammalia > Perissodactyla > Rhinocerotidae > Diceros > Diceros bicornis. The sequence continues at coordinate 9,634,521 of NC_080772.1, read as the reverse complement.
TTTTTCCATCCTAAAAGATATATATCTGTTGTGAAGCCATCTTTGACTATGTCAAGCCTCATTAACTGCCTCTCCTACAGACTATTAGGGACTTAGGGTGTAGTATACATTTTAGCAATTATAAACTCCTGAACAGTTTGGTTTTAAATGTCAGATGTTATCTTCTAGCCATATTATAAACTTCCTTATAAAAAGTATATCTTTTAAGTAGAAATGGGTGCTCTAAATAGGAGAATAGTGAAGTTAAACCTTAGGTAACAAAATAAATTTCTATGTGTGTATACTAGCAAGAGCTATCCAAGTAATTTCTGAATAAAATTGTATGTGAGTAGAAATAAATTCTGCTAGGAATTTAAACATGGCAATATCAGGAAAACCCTTTACATTACTAATCTTTATGATCTTTAGCTTTAAATGATTATATGAACTACAACTGCCTTGAAGTACTATATAGGAGAGATTAACTGATAGTCTTTTAAAAAAATTATTCATAGTATTATAATTCTGAGCATGTATTTCTGAACTAATTTGTATTTAATTTATGTCAACCTTGAGACCTATGTCCTTTCCTTGCTGACTTCATAATGTATAGGTATCCGTTAAAATTTCACAACTAACAAAATAAGTCTCAGCCCTTAGAAACGTCCAAGACCTTAATCTTGATTTAAACCAGTGGTTTAGGTCTTTATTGTGCCTTATCTACTCACTTCAGCCTTCATGTCATATGCAACAAACCCTTCAGTTTTCTTATATTTAATGCTTGGACATTTAATCCCAGAGAAAACTTGTACTTTCTGTACAGAAAAGTTCATAGCAGCTTTATTTGTAATACCAAAATACCACACACAATCCAAATGTCCTCCAATAGATGAATGGTTGAACAAACTATGGTACACCCATACAACGGAATACTATTCAGCAATAAGAAGGAATGAACTACTGGTACATGCGATAACCTGGGGGGACCTCAAGGGCATATGATTAGCTCTTAGGAAACAACCTAGAGGTACAATACAGGATGGTCAATTAAACACATGGCCCCACTGAAAGGATTAGGTAAATGTATTGATAAGGCAGGGTGTTCATGGTACATTGTTGAGGGAAAAAAGCAAGGTGCAGAATATATATAGCATGATTCCATTTTTGTGTTTTATAAAAAGAGAGTAACGTGTGTATATGCACATAATCATAAAAACACACATTAGTAAACTAGGAATAATATATGCCAAACATTGCCTACCTATGGGAATGATCTGAAGAAAAGATTTTCACTCTTTACTTTTTACTTCTGTTTTGTTTGAGCTGTACTACTTTCATAACAAAAAAGAAAAAAGATTACTGCAGGTTTGAAGTTTTCATGGCCATGTTCGCTATACACTTCAGATGTACACAGAGGTAGATACGTGAGATGTTAGATGAAGAGAGAACCATGCTTAGAAGTCTCAAGCTCTGGGCTTGAATCCCCTCCTCAGGAAATGATGTGATCTTGACCAAGTCAAAACCTTTGTGAGCTGCAGTTGCTTTATCTATGAAATTGGAATAGTAACACTGGATTGCTAGGAAGTGCAAATGAGTTGATACACGTAAACACATCAAATGTACAGTGATATCTCCAAGATTCTTACTAACAAGAGAGGGTAGTGTTTTAATTAACATCTCAAATGCTATCAAATACATAATCATTATTAGCTATCTGAATATCAGAGAGCTTTAAAACAGCTAAAGTGGTTAAGATTTCTGGAAGACAATAGCATTTATGTATAATTACTTTTGTCCCGAGCCATGCTGCAATCCTAGAAGGGAACCACTGTCATCAAAGTCTGAATCTGGGTTTTCATCGATGTCCAGTTCATGGCTAAACAAATAAACAAAAGGTAAATAGTGATAAGCCATTACCTCCAGAGCTGACTGGTGCAGGCAAATATCAAAAAGTACACATAGTCAACCTATGCAAACTTTCCCATCCCGACAATCACCATGGTTCACAAATCCAGGAAGACAGGAAAGAGTTCTTTAATCAGGATTTTCCAAATGAGATAAAGTACCTAGCATTGTTTGGAACACAGCAGTAAGCACTCAAATCTTAAACCATGTCAAGAATTTGTCAAGAATTCTTGAACACGGTACAAATATGGATTCTCTCCATTTTCCTTTGGAAAAACACCAGTAAAAGCTGCAGCCTTAAACTAATCTCCTAGAGTGTTATCTCTAGAGGTTCTCCTTAAAAATAAACAAGTAAACATTTGAGAACTATCAACCCAACCAAAACAATTACAAAAGACAAAAACCGTTAAGAAGAATAAAGTTGTGATACAAGTGACATTAAGGAACCCAGGATCATCCATCTATTGGAGATGCCTTCTAGTGATTTCTACTACCTGGGCGACAGTAACAAATGAAAATGGTAAGAATTCCTAAAAATTACCTTAAGCTCACCAACCATTTATGGAGGAACTACGAGGTCTCAGGAATATAAGTACACAGACAATCTCTGCCTCCAGGAACTAGCAGGAACTAATGGAGGAGTTAATAATCAATGTCTACCAAGTAAAAGGAACACAGTAGAGACATGCTTTTATGTGCTAAGGTACTGAGCCTCTAAAGCTTGCTTACTATTTTTCTAGAAGCTGTATGGAACATAAAAGTCTTATGTGGAACACTTCATATCCTGTCAGAGAAGTGAAATGTTGCCAGCCAACGTCCAAGTTCTGTAACGTCCATCTTTTTCTTGTATTTTACAGCATCAGCATTTGACCACATCCTACCTTACACTACCCTCTCCTTGTTTAATTCTATGTTCAAGGGTGTAACCAGAAAGAGTACTGCCTCTGAAAGAGCTGGGCTGGGCTCTAGCTTTAGAGCTGCTGCTGTTGCTATACGTCTGGGCAAGGCATTTACCTTTGTTTTGTCTTAGTATTCCTATCTATAGAATGAGAGCATTACATTTGATACATCTGAGGTCTACTTCAGCAATAAAATTCTGTGATAATATACACTGACTTTTGAAAAAAGATTAGAACTTCCTCCAGAGAGAGACTGTACCTACTTATACACTATTAGTTAAAAGCAGCATCCAACGATCGCTACTAAGTGTCAGATACATTACATGCTAGCTCCAGTCTTCCCAATGATCTCACAAAAAAGGCATCAGTCCCTTTTTATAGATAAGAAATTGTGGCAGAATAAGAGGCAAGAGTTGGGATCTGACCATGCTCCAAAGCCCAGGATCTTGCCAGTGTGTCTTGTCATTTCCCCTCATAGGATCTGCAGTGTTGTAATATAACAAGCACTTTATAACCACTCACTCATGCACACAAGTGCTTATGCTAACACATTCTGGAGAGAAAGTAATATGCAACTTGCCTCCTCTTGAGTTTGCCTGGCTTATGTTCAGGTGGATCTTCTTCACTCTCATCTCCATCAACACCACTGGGATGTGGTCTTTCTTTGATTGTGTTTGCTTCTGAAGACTCCTGTGAATCTAAAGAGGCAGAGACATTGCAGTGAACTTTCCCCCTTGGTTTGACAACTCTTCTGCCATTTGCAAAGGCAACCAAAATATCTCACTGCCTTTCCTACAATGAACCGTATGTGCACGTCAGGCAAAGTGCCAGACCACATCTACCTATTCTGTGTACCTGCATGCAGAGTGTGAGCATAAACAACCAAAGCTACATCTCTTAAAGTTTCCATGATCTAACTACTTAAAAAGTGAACTGTAACTCTTACCTCATAGCTGTCCAAATCCACACAAATTAATCCATAAAGTTACCTCTGTGATAGCTGTTAGCTATCAGATTTTGATAGAATTTTAATCTAAATGACTCTAAAGACAGCATGATCACACTGATTAAAAATAATTTCTCTTTATTAAGAAGCAAATACATTTAATTGTCTCTAATATAGCTCTGAAATTAATAATGGAAGCAACAGAAAGATAGGCATTTAAAAAGTATTTTTAACTTGTGGTGGCTCCAACTGAGGCACATATCTTTGTTCTCTATTTCTTCAGACTGGAACAAAGTAGTTGGGTGGGACTAGAAGGAGAGGTGTCTGCAATGTAGAGAGTGGGAAGCTTTGACTGTGTGGGGACAGACTATTTCTGGAGAACACCCAACCACAAAAAAGTAGAAAACACACTTAAAGAGAAATGCAATACATATCTTATGTTTTGATCTCAAGGGAGGATCTAAAACAAATGAAAACCTAGAATTCTCAAGCTGATCCTGATGGCAGTCACACTGGAGCTAATTAAAGAAATGGCCAATTATATACGTAACTAAGGGAACAGGCAATAGAAATGGTCAATCTATATATATAACTTAGGAAACAGGCAATAGAAGGCAGAAACTATGAGGTTTACTACGTTTGACAAAGGAAAAAAGTAGGAAGATAAGGAAGGATAATCAAAGGGAATAGCATGAAGCAGTAAGATAGGGGCCAATACACATATTTGTGTGTACTGACCAATAAACATATTTGAAGTTTTATGGTCAAAATAACTATGGAAAGTAATAAGGAGAGTATTGAAGAGTATCAAAAGACTAATATAAAATAATCACATAAAAAAAGGATGGAAAAAACAGCAAAAGAGAAAGGAAAGAGAATACTGTACTGACATTGTAAGAGTACAGAGAAAAGAGAAATAAAAAAGTAGATAGAGCTCTTTAGTAACTCTAAAGGAAACTCTGAACTAGATGAAGATCAGCTATCTGAGACAGCAAAGCAAACCCAATTGTTAAGTAAAAGGCCAAAACCTTTTGCTTCATACAGGAATAAGGCTGAGAAGAAAGTCCCTATAAACCAGACTTTTCCAGCACCAAACATCAAGAATGCCAAGACAACATCTTAGTGGGCTTCAGGACAAATTCAAGTTATAAAAAAATTTCCTCTTCTCCCATTTTCCTGGGGCCATGAGTCGGTAGGACGCTTCTCCCTAGCAAGAGCATTCTTATTCATCCTACCCTAACTTCTCTGAACACACTTCTCACTGGCTTTTAGTCCTGACAGGGGTACCAGTCCGCACAATGATTTTTTTTTTTTTTAAATCACTTAGGCATGAGTCAACCAAATTCCTTATCTTGGATATCTTATGAGAATCCTAAAATCAACCCTTCCAGTTACAAATTAATATCATGCCCTGTTGAGATTCTCTATAGAGCAAGAGTTCCCTTGTCCCAACTGAATTTCCGATATGACTCACAGTCACATTTGCCTAATGTCAAACGTGTGCTCTCAATCAATCTCTCACATGCCTCCTGGGAACTTACAGGAGAAACTCTGACATTCCAAGCTCACTCTAAATTAGATTTCCCAAGGGATTTCCAAGTTCTAATTCACTGGCCACAAAGGTACAAGAGGAAGGAATGATACTTTTCAGAAGCCTATGCAAATATTCTTTTTATTTATAAAAAAGGGTAATAAACAACTTGTGATATAAAAATAAGAGGATTAAATCATTTTATTATTATACTAGAAAATGTAAGTTGGCATTATTTAACTCTACCATAATGGACTAGTGTTAGTTATTTTGCTAAAGAGATTCATTTTGTTAACCATTACTCAGTAGGATAAATCTTGGCCAATCTTACCCTGAGCCGGTTGGTTTGTGCTTCTATTATTCCCAGACAAGCTGCTTTCCTTGGTTCCACCATTACATGGTTCATTTTGGCCAGAAGCAGGGCATTCTCTTCTGCTGTTAACTTCACTTAGCCACTGATGTCCATCACAACTTACAGAAGAATCTAATCGGCTCTGTTCTACCTCCTCTGAATTCAAACTTATATTACTAATTCCATCAAGTATCTCATTATGATCTTTATCACTTGAACTAGAGCTTTCGCTACCAACTGATGAAGATGGAAAGGAAAGTAAGTCTGCTTTCATGCAATTTTCACCTTTCTTGTTGTCAACTTCTGTTTTAGATCCACAAGTATCTGTACCACAGCTTTGTGAGGCATCGAAAGTCCAACCCTGAGCTTCCCAATACTGAAATTGTTCCAAATAATACCAATAAAGTTGACTATAATGTTGTTCCCATTCTTCCTTTGTATCAGGAATGTTCCAAGGTTCAGAACATAGTGCTTGATCTGGATGTTTTTCTTGCCAGCTTTGCCATAATAGTCCTCCACCATATTCATTCCAATACTTTTCCCATTTCTCTGTAATTTCTAGCTTTGGAGATAACGTATTTTCAACAGGAAGAGTTTCAGTTTCAATGTCTTTTTTGGTTTGAAGTTTACATCTTCTGGTGTTCTCATACTGTTCAACAGAAGATGGATCATCTGAAGCCAAAATGTCATCTTCTACATATTCTTGTCTCCAAGATTCTCTTATAAATTCATCTAAGTACTTCTTTTGATGCTTTTTCTTTTTCTTTTTAATTTTAACTTTATTTCTAGTATTCATAGACACCTACATAAGACAAATAACTTGAATATAAAATGCATGTCATAAACTATAAGAGAAAGTAGAACCCAAGTCTATTTTAAATCCAAGTCTATTTTGACATTAAATTAAACAAAATACCTTCAATCCCCCCACCCCGGGCTTTTAGTTACACAAAGAAGTGAATCTTACTAAGTTTCTAAGAGGAGGAAAAATCACATGTGAGACATATCTCAACTTGCAGTTTTGGTTAATTTATAAATATGTACATTTAAAAAGAGGTACAGTGCTCTAATTTATCAATGGATTAGATTTGGGATAAAAAAATTCCATGTGTTATTTTATGAAGAAAACTAAGAAACAGAAATAATAAAAGTAAATTAATAGCTACCTCAAAATGTTTATGTGCAGACGTCCCACCAAACTGAAGTGGCAGCCCCATACTTCTCATGAGTTCAGCCTCAGAGTCAAGCTCACTTTCATCTAGGCCTATGCCTTTGCTGTCACGTGATTCCGTAGTGCCACCTTCCTCCTCTTCTGTGCCCTGGTCTCCTACAGACAGCATTTGTTAACTTAGTTTTAAGATAATTTAGACACAGGTTTTATCATCTTCATTTTAACGGAGAACCTGAGACAGAGTTATTACATGACTTGCCCAAAGTAAAGGTGTACAAATGTTACAATTTTTAAGGGGAAGAAAATAAAAAAGGAAAAAAAGCAATTGATGGTAATACGGACTAGTAAAAAAACAGCCAACTAAGGCTCAAGAGACAACTTCTAGTCTGGCTCTGCCTGCCACTATCCATACAGTGGCCCATCAACTTACACTTACTGAGCATCTCCTCTGCGCCAAGCATGGTACAAGGTACTGAGGACGTAAGACGGAAAACAGCAGAGCAACCAGAAGGAAAAGATTTACATTTTCACATCCCTTGTCTGAACTAGATCAGTGGATTTAAAATGATGATTTATGGAGTTATTTTAGGAGCTGTTAATAAGAGAGGTGAGAGGTATGTCTTCAGGCCCCTAACAGGTACTTCAATCACAACAGGGATTTATGCCCTGGGACTCTGTGGGAGAACCGATTTAATGGAAGCGTTCTGCTATTAAAACTCTGAAATCCACAGAACTGGAAGATCCTTTCAAGTTCCCTGATTCTAGGTCTTATAGGAAACCTGTTTTATTATAACAAGTTTTACTTTATCTTAATATGGTTATCTAAAAGTAGATCATACCACTAATTGGACTAATGCCATTCAAATGCTCTTAAAACGTGAGACAAAAATCACTTTATATATTAGCATACTGAATTAGGGCTGAGCTGCACTCCAGCTAAACGATTTTAGGCAACAGAAAAGGGAATCTTACACAGCAAATATGGAGACTGAAAAAAAGAAAAATCTCATGTGCACAAATTCTACTAAAAGAAAGAAGGAAAAAAGATCCTATCTAAATAATGAAGGTGATTCCACTCACCATTCCACTCAATGAACTTATGGAGAGAGACAGCTCAGGAAACAGCAAAACAGGAAAAGCAAATCAGCTAAGTTTTATGTTTCTCTCACAGTATGCATATTTTCTTATGTTCGGTGGGAGTCTAGTATCTAAAGAAATCTTGTTTGTACAATGTAACATTGAAACACAGCCAAACATTTCATCCACTGAAGATACAGTGATTTTTCACTGTATAGTCTGTATAGTCTGTAACTCACGCCGCAGTTTTCCCTGTGTCTAGAGAAACATAAAAGATTTGCATGGAAAGAACAAATGGGGTCCAGAAACGATGAAATCCAGCCATTTGTGACAACATGGATGGACATTGAGGGTATTATGCAAAGTGAAATAAGTCAGAGGGAGAAGGTCAAATACCGTTTGATTTCCTTCATTAAGTAGTAGATAGTAACAACAATAAACAAACACATAGAGACAGAGATTGGATTGGTGGTTACCAGAGGGGAAGGGGGGAGGGAGGAGGGTAAAAGGGATAATTAGGCACATGTGTGTGGTGATGGGTTGTAAATAGTATTTGGGTGGTGAACATGATGTAATCTATGCAGAAATAGAAGTATAATGATGTACACCTGAAATTTTTACAATGTTATAAACCAATGTTACTGGAATAAACAAAAAATTAAAAAAAAAAAAAAGAACAAATGGGGTCCTGATAGTGAACTCTGAGAGATCAAAATGGTTTCCAGGTAACTAGGTGAGGCTCAAAGTATAGAACAAATTATATTTGTTATTTGGGAAAATTAACCCAGACTGTGTCCTCTTTACTTCAGGCAAAAGATATGCATGTTCACTTGGAATTTATCCTGAATCATTTATCTATACAATTGTTCAAGTATTTAACCAGGAGGCCATCAGACTGAGCTGGCTCTAATGCCTTGGTAGCCTATCCAAACAAACCAAAACCTAAGCCAGAGTCAATGCACTGGAACCTGAGAAAATGAAACCGAAGAACCACCAATCATAGCCAACTCAGCTTTCCCAAATAAGGCAACTGCATAAACTATGGCCAATCAAATGATTTCTTTGCATTGCTTCAGCATAAGACCCCTCCCCTAGCTCCTGTTGGTGGAGCACTCCTAAACACCTTTAGTTTGGCGCTGCCCAATTTGACTTTGCCCAATTATAATAATTTTGCCCAAATTAACTCTTGAAAATTTTAATGTGTCTCAGTTTACCTTTTAACACAACAAAATTCTGCTGAAGAAACTATACATTCTCTACTTTTCAAAGCTTTAAATTTCAGGTTGCTCTTATCTAACGGCGACAACTAAAGAAGGAATGCTTACAAAGGGCAAAAAGAGGCTACCTCAAGTCCACAAAGGAGCTACCTACAGGAAAAGAAAATATCTGCTATGATAGGGATTCTAGAACCATGTTATAATAAAAAATGAGGACTGTCTCTGATTAAAGGATTATTTGCCATTTATAATATTTTATGCTAATAATATAGTATTATAACAAATTATACTTAAATTAATACAGTATTATGGTTAATTTTAGCAAAAAAGGGCTATATAGTTTTATACTGTATTACCTGCATCGTTGCCATTGCCTTTAATATAGTAGCCTTTTAATCCCAAATTGCACAATTTTCGATCTCTGTGAAGCAAATTAAACAATGTTGAAAAAAAATTAAACTATAAATTTAGAGAAAAAACAAGTTAGAGGTAGCAGAGACTAATCAGTAAAAAAGTTAAGGAACAGAAAGCAATCTCTTAATCCACTTTCCTCATCTGTAATATAGAGGTGATAATACATATCTCAAGGGGTTGTTGTAAGGATTGACAGTATATGTAAAACATTCAGTATATACCACATAGCAAGCATTTATAATTAAAACACTAATTATTAAAATTAAGAGGCAGTTTTGGATATTGGGGGAAGAATCTGATCCTCCTTATGATACATAAACAATGAAATGTTCTTTAAATTTTCTCTAAGTGAGCATAAAAGTAGAAAGATTATCTTACACATATATAAATCCACATGCAGACCCTAGTCCATTTGCAAATAGGCCAAATTACCCACTGTCTAGTAGACAAGATGTTCATGGATTGGGCAAAAACTATTTTGGGGACTAACATATAATGAAGTTCTTATTTAAATATTTTATCAAAATGAAACATAAATCAAGACAAAACAATTCATTCTCAACAACTTTTAAAAACAGTGAATAGTTAAACTTTTCTTTACATATCTACTTTAAAATTTTTTCTTTGTTTACTAAGATTGGAAATTACATAACTAAAATAAACCTAACAAAAGACTTAATAATAGCAAAATCCGCCCCTCCTTTTTTTTTTATCTTCCTACCAGTAAATTCAACTCCATCATAACTGCCATAGTAAGGCAAGTAATAGCTAATACTACTTTTCTAATGGAGCTACAATAAATTCAACAAAATAAAATTCTTGTGTACTTGATATATTTCATATCCTCCTGTTTATTTTTTGATACTTTACAGAACAAAGTAGGTGGTGTCTCACAGCAGGACAGTGAATGGGGGAGGGGATGAATGCTAATATGCTTTGGTAGCATGCCCACTGGCCTCAAAGAACATGGGACACTAGTGGGGCGGCGGAGGGAGCAGCAGCCACAAAGAGGGCATCAATGGTGTGCCCTCCAATACTCAAGGATATGGGACACTAAGGTGTCAGGTGGAAGAGAGGGCCAATATGATTGTAAGATTGGTTACACTGAGCAAATAAGTCAATGTATTGAGGATAATGATAGCCAAGAGCCCCCCCCCCACATATTTATGTATGTAGGTAAAATACATATATATACTGCCTAACTTTGTCTGCTGAGAGGGCATAGAAGCATTGAAAACCCCGGAGCAATGAGCACAATGAGCACCCAGGACTTGGTTTCTAAATATTCTCCACTAAAAGGAACCAGGGTACCTTAGAGAAATGGCAATTGCAGGTTGGAACATGGACTGTAAAAGATATGCCTGTGTCATCTTATTGTACCAGAAGGTTAGGAAGAGTTCAAAGAATGCCAGGGACACATCAAAAGGATACAGGAGCCACCTCAACGGGCCCCCGCCAGCCAAATCTGAGACAACATGAACATCAAAATAAATAACGATAGTAACAGAATATAACCCATTAATAAACTAACAATCCAGAGTCCATGTTAGCATTAGGTAGCATTCTCCATACAGAATGCTAACTAATAAACGTAGAAGGAAAGATGGAGACAGACAATCACTCTTTGGCAACCTCCAGAGGTAGCTGATTCAGGTAGGAACAGGGCATTGGTGCACACTGGAATACCTCCCCACAAAATACTAATTCATATGAAGGGAACCATTGTGACTTTACAGTAAAGAAACCTGAGAAACAGCAACATGATTAGGTAAAGGAGGTCAACATCACCAATTGTGGTGTGGGTCTACAGAAAGTGCCTCCTGAAGTGAGGCAGAGCGGAGGACAGGATCATTTCTGCAGCATTCCTGCAGCTAAGGCGTAGCCTGGCTCTTTTCCTGTTGAAACGTCAGACAGACCCAGGTTAAGTAAGGTTATCCTACAGAAGGTAAGGTCTGAACCTTTTAAACTGCTAAGGACATGACACGGAGGGAAGAGTGAGAAATTTTTCCAGATTGAAGGAGACTGACAAGACATTAAGCAAACAAGTCCCTATGTGGAACCCTGGATCAGAAAGGAAAGAGAAATAGTGTTTGAAAAGTTGGGAAATTTGAATTTGAATCTACTACAGTGGTTATGTACAGGAATATCCTTGTTTTGGGGAAATATACAATGAAATATTTAGGAGAGATGGAGAATCAGGTCTGCAGCTTGCTCTCAAACAGTTCAGAAAAAGACTCATGATTGTGTGTATGTTTATAGGGAGAAAGAGATGGAATAAATACAGTTAATTGTTAACAGTTGGTGAATCTGGGTGAGAGGAATATGGATGTTCTTTGAACTATTTTTGTAAGTTTGAAACTATTTCAAAATGAATTATTTTAAAAATAATTAAAATTAAAGCCTGTTATTTATAGCACAAGTAGCTTTATAACAAAAATCTACCACTCCATCATTTTCTATTCTAGGCTTTGTATACAAGCACACAAAATTTTTACATAATTGTAATCATAGTGTAGATATTTTGTATTCTGATGTTAATTAACACAAAGCATTTTTCTCTGTAGTAACAACTACAGAGCCACTGTAATGATTATTTTTAAGAGTCCCATAACGTTGTCTTCTTCATATAGATAATGTATAGAAAATTGAATGTGTAGATGAAATAGAATTATTACTCCAATTACAGAGTTCATAAGACAGTATGTTAATTGTAATGTCCTCAGAAAAGAAAAATTAATTACAATACAATGTCCTAGCTCCTGCCTTTGAGAGGAAGTGTACAAATAACCTTATTTAGTATGAGAAGCAACTCAATTACTGAGAAGTTATTTGGAAATTATACTCATTTTCTATGTTTCTGCTATGCAGTACTGATTTTTCAGTTTAATAATCTATTTTAGAATTTTGCCAACAATCAAATCTGTTGTTTTTAGATTCTGAAACAGACCTTTTCCCTACCTGGAAAATCAGGGTTACACTTACAAGCCTCTGAACTTTCAGCCTGTCTCCCACTCCTGAGGACTTCTCAACAATTCCTACTGGCAACAATTCCAAGATCATATCTCCAAGTTCTTTTTGTTCTAAAGGGTTATAATTTGTCTGAGCATTAATTTAGCTAAAGGAAAAAGTCATTCTTTTCTCTTTACTTATTTTGAAGTTGGAATGTAGTTTCTAAAAGTGAAGTAGAGCTTGTAAGTTTTAAGAATATGTACGAAATTATCTGTAATGAAAAGAGTGCACGTTTTAATTCAAAAAGACTAAATTCAATATAATTGGTGATTTATATAGCAATTAAAATTGTTTTAAATAAAGTCACTTTAATTGAAATCCAGTTACATATTGTTTTCTAGAGGTATGGTATGAGAATTTTTCTCAACTTTTTATATTTTGTAACTTATGTTCTCTCCCTTCCTTTTCTTTTTTTGGAAAGGAGGCTTCATGAAGACAGCATCAAGACTCAAGTGGGCTGCAGGCTAAGAACTAACTATGTAACCTGGGCTGGTGCCCTATGCAAGCTGACTCTTCTTTCTTGGCCTGCACACCCAACAATACAGCCAGGTACTCTCCTGTGGTGAGCGCCTTGGCCCCGCCCACAGTGCTAGCCTGCACCCCTTTTGGGGAATGGGCCAGCCCAATAAGTCAGCCCAGGTCCAGAGGTAGGAGCAGAAAGACACTTCTTCATGGGTGAGAGGTGAAACAGGTATCCAAGGTTATTACTCGTACATCACAAGGCTACAGATAATCTGAGGCCGAAAGATTAGCAGTAAGAGAGAGAATGCTAGCTTTTAAATTTTTATGACAACTGTTTCTTACTTAGGGCAACTTTCAAGAATCTCCAAGAACATTCATCACTGAGAAAGATGTATTTCTGATGCCTGATATTCAAAGAATTTTCTGTTATACTTGCTAAGTGTTCTCTATAAAGCAATCTTTGAATTTGGTCAGTGTAACTCAAGCCAAAGAGCATAATGATTCTGGATGAGTATCTGGACCTGGCACATCGTAAGGACTAAATAAACTTTAACTGCTGAACTGAATCGTAAAGCTGGAGACCAGACCTGCACTGTAGTGACCCCACTAAGATACTGCTCCCCTAAGAGCCCTAAGCAGCTCATCATCACACCTCTGAATACAACAATCATCACTACCGTGCCTAAGTCATCTTTTTATTACAGTGCCTGACACATGGGTGGCTGATATACATGGTGAATAAATGAGAAATTTTGTGGGAAAAAACACATTCAAATGATTTTGTTGTGCTCACCACCAGTCACATGGGCATGATGAGATGTAAACACAGGTTCTTCAATTTCCAGAATAGTTCTCTATCTCAAATAAAATACATTAAAATATTTTAATAAGGCTCCAGTTGTCCTAGTGACTTTAGACCACTTAAATACTCAATTGGGAAGATTCAATAAAATCATATGTTCTAGACTAATTAGTGGGATAGTGGAAAGGCTATGGAGTCAACACAGACCTGGGGTAGAAAGCAGGGCTGCCACTTACCCGGCTGTCTGATTTTTTTTTAGGCCATTACTGAAACTCAGTTTTCTACTTGAATAAAGTAAGGATAGGAAGAAAACATCCCAGCTCAGGGGACTGCTGGAACGCTTAAACGGAAAAAAAAAAAAAAGTATGAAATGTAAAGCAATTACTGCCCGGCACTGAGCAAGTCAACAATCTAGTAGATTTTCTTTTTGCTGAGGAAGATTGGCCCTGAGCTAACATTTGTGCCCATCTTCCTCTATTCTGTATGTGGGACGTTGCCATAGCATGGCCTGATGAGTGGTGCATAGGTCCACACCCAGGATCCGAACCCGTGAACCCTGGGCTGCCAAAGCAGAGCGCACGAACTTAACCACTACACCACGGGGCCGGCCCTAATCTAGCAGATTTTTAAAAAATTTTTTACCAATTCAAGTGGATATTTTTTAGTTCTCATATAGCTTGTTACAGTACCAGCTTTCCAATGTACTCCTTCCCTCAAATGTTTGGTGACAGTATACTTGCATTCTACCTCTTTCTCAGTTAATCCATCTCTTCTCGTTTAATCTTTAAAAAACGTTGGAATTCTTCAAGGATGGATCCCACACCCCCCCACCCTTAAGTGATAAATTAATGGCTTCAATTACTATCTGCACTAGAATGGCTCAAGTTTTTAAGACCAGCCCAGACTTCGCCAGAGCTCCAAACCAATATATCCAACCATCTATAACATCCACCCTTGGATATCTCATAGTACTCCAAAATTAAAACATACAAAATTGACTGTCTTCTCACTACTGTCCCAAAATAAAAACCTATCACTCTCCCGTGATCTTTATCTCAGAGAAAGGCATCAATTCAAACCAGAAACCAAGGTGTTACCCTTGACCTAGTTTCCTCCTTCCCATCCTTTATCTTTCGTTTATTCCCCTACATTGAATCCAATCCCCTCAACTCAACAATTTTTCTGCTATAATTCCTTCTTTCTCCATTTCCACTGCCACCAATCCTAATCCAAGCCACCATCATCTGTAGCCTGGAAAATGATTTTAAGTGGTTCTCCTCCTCGGAACCACCCCCCACGCTGCTGCCGGAGTAACCTGTCTTCTACAAAGTCCTGCATATTTGACCCTGCCTCCCTCATCAACCCTGTCTTCTATCTTCCCCTCCCAGCCGTTCTGTTTCAGTTACACAGGCTTCTTTTGCTCCCTCAAGACTTTTACAGAGTTTTGCTTCTGGGAATGCTTCCTCCCACTCAAACACATCCCAGTTTATCTCCACACACTCTTCACACCTCTTTTCAAACACTACTTTCTCGAAATTAAATCTCTGTGATCTGTGGGCAAAGGTTAGGTTTCTGCTGCCATAGCATCCTGTACTTCTCTCCCACAGCACTTACAACTATAATTAACCAACTGCTTATGTAACAGTTGTCTTACTATTCATCACCCTTGCTAGAAAGTAAACTCAAAGGACATAGGGATGGGCTGTGTCTTGTTCCCCAGAGCCCACCAGGACTTAATACAAAGAAGCACAAAAAGCATTCATCGAATGAATACATGCATACACGAATGAAAAGATAATACTTTCTACATTAAATTTAGCACAGTGTTTAATTTCTTTTTGCATTAATTTTCTGATTACTCCACAAAAACACATGATGAATAGTAAGAATTTCTTCAAACTTAAATTCTACTACATTAAACTATATTAAAAGTCTGTCACATAAAATTCACTTCTGCAAGTTCTATCTAACAATTAAAATGATTAGGATAAATATACTTGTTTTAGAGATTAAAAGAAAAGATTTAAGTGGCTAAATGTACACATCTAATATAAAGAAAACTACCCCTAGAATCCAATTCTTTAGTCATTTTTTTTCCTGCCCGCTAGCTATCTTCCATGCAGGGCAATTTTTACCCGAAACAAATATTTCCCAAAAATAAAGACAGCTCAAAAACTGATGTAAATGTAGCTAAATCTTGTATCTCAGGTAATCAGAAGTCCTACTTATGTGCGTTTGCGCTTTAGCAAATCTTAAGGTTTTAAAAAAGATATTAACCAAAACAAGTTACCCATTTTCAAACCTTCACCTTGCGACGTCACGTCCATGAAAGAGACTGCATTTTACATATCACTTTCCCCCAATTTTGAAATGCCCCCTCAATTTATAAATACAAAATGGCATCTACGAGCTCCCGCACTTCCCCTAACAGCCTACAGAGGAGACCCACTCCCTCACTTCAGGGCAGCAGGCCGCCACTCCGCAGTGTGAGGACTTGTGCTGCCGCTGCTTAAACATCACCATGCCCAAGGGCCAAGGCCTCTGGTCGTGGTTTCCGGGATCACTTACAACTAGTGCTCAACACGTCCATTCCTGGGCAACCACGGTGCCAGAAACGACGAGGAACACGTTTTTACTTACTCCACGAACGCCCTGGAGCAGAGGCAAAGGATTTTATAGTCCTCCTCCAGGTCCTCGATGAAGAGAAACATCTCGGCCACGCGGCTCCACTTCTCGCAGCACATCCTCCACCTCGGTGGAGGCAGCCCTGCGGTAAACGGCGCGGGACCGGCCGCCCGGCCTCTGCTCGGTTCCTGGAGACCGGAGGAGGCCTCGCCGGCCCGTCTTGGGGCGAGTCAGGAACCAGCCCGGGGCCGCTCCAGGCGGGAGGAGGCTGCGGAGCCGCCACCGGAAGTGGCTCCCGGAGGCCACGGGAAGGGGCGGGGCGACGGGCGGTGTCACACTCAACCCCGCCCGGGCTGCAGCCGCAGCGCCGTTCGACTTTTTCCTCACAGGTTGAGCCAACCGCTCCAGTTTCTCCGCTTCCCGCGGCCGCTGAGCCACCGGAGAGCCCCCGCCGCTGCTCGAGGGTGAGGGCGAGCCGCCTCTGCTCCCTCCCGCCCGAGGTGCGTGGGCGCCCGCCGTGGTCTCCCCGCGCTCCTCCCCGCCCGGCGCCCGACGGCGCGTCAGACGCGCGGGGCTGGGAGCGGCCCGGGCCGCGCGTGCAGTCTCCCGGGGCGGGCGGCTCGCTCCCCGCCGGGCTCGGTGTTGGGCTCAGGCACCGGGGGGGGCCCCGCGAGCCGGTTCTCCTCGCCCCGCATCTCCCCTCGCGCCCGGAAACCTGCGTGTGGTCTCAGCTCGCCGCACGCGAGGCCGGGGGCTGGCCCGGTGACCTCCCGATGCCGGGAGCGCAGCCGAGCCTGCTGGTGTGGAAGCTCGGGGAGGCTGTGGAGATGCCGGGAGCGCAGCCGAGCCGCCGCCGGGGTGGAGGGTGAGCGTGCGCCTGCAGATGGTCAGGCTTCGAATCCTGGTCTGTGCCCCTTGTGCTACCTGTGTGACCCGCGCAGGCGGCTTAGCCTGTCTGAGCCTCGTCGTGATTGTCTGTAAAGTGGGGCGATCAGTAGTGCCTGCTTCCCAGGGCTGCGGAAGGCACTGAGGGAACCGTGCATATCACACCTCTTCTCTGTGCTGTGGGTAGTGTGGGTGCCCAATACTTTTTAGGCGCCAGGCACTGTCTGGGTCCCTGCGGTTTGCAGCTTGTGATACAGGTCTCTGCCCTCAAGCTGCTGGTTGATAAAAAAGTTACATGTGCACGTAATCAGGATGTCAAAACTGGAGCAGCACTCTACATTTGAAAAAAGCCGGCGGTCTTGGGTGCGCGGTGTTCGTCGAGACTGCCCAGGCAGCCTCCTCAAAGAAGCACGTTCAGACTTGACGGTTGTTGGAGCGGTTAGGGCTGGGTTTTCCATTTGATGCTGAAATTGGTTTGCTCTTTCTTTAGAGTATATAAAAACTGAGGTAAAAATCCAGACATTTAGGACAGTCACTAATATTTTGGCCACATTTATTGGTGGGTGGAAATAGAAGATTAATTTTCATATGAAATGTTTATTCCCACATCCTTACTGCTGCCTTTGATGTCAGAGAGATGCTCCTTTTAGTGACTCAAGAAGGTAGGAGTGCTGATGAGCAACATTTTACGGATGAGGCTGGGTTAAGAAAATAAGGGTAGAGCAGTAATTATCAAGCACTGGAAGATTTTAGCTAGAAATTGAAGGACATCCTAGGATTAAAAAAAAAGAATCCTTGAAAGGTAATTCATATCAGAACGTAGAGTTTGAAGCTTGAAATCTAAAAGGTATTGTTTTAAAGATAAAAAGGTTGAGTTTGGCGGATACCTTAGCTGAAATATTAGATAAACTTCAGCTTTATTGACTGTTTGAAATAGAATGCTTAGTCGCTAAAACTGAGTACTAAACTCCTGTTAAACCACTATTAAAAATGCAAAAAGAAAAAGGGAAAGTTAATTTGTGTTTCAGTGAGTATTTCTTTTAATTGGCATTTTCAGCATATCCTCAATGTGGCTCATATACTGAAAGTAAGAAATGCATCTGCTACCATTCATGGTGGTAGAACTGGTTTGTTGTTAGGCTGTCCAGTGGATGCTGACTCCTAGCGCCCCTGTGGACAGCAGAGTAGAACCCTGCCTGGTCTTTTGCGCCATCCTCTCGTCCTTCCAGCACTGTATCAGATGATGCTCTGCTGCTATTCATAGGGTTTTCATGGCCAATTTTTTTGAAAGTGGGTGGCCAGGTCTTGCTTCCTAGCCTGTCTTAGTCTAGAAGCTCCGCTGAAACCTGTCCGCCATGGGTGACCCTGCTGGTGTTTAACATACCCGTGGCACAGCTTCCAGCACACAGCAACACGCAGCTGCCGCAGTATGACAACCACCAGATGGGTGGTGTGGTTCCCTAACTGGGACATGAACCTGGGCCGAGGGGGTGAATCTTAACCACTAGACCACCAGGACTGGCAAAAAGTACTGGTAATGGGTGTTTAAAAACAGATTTATTTCTTTAAGGTTTTGTAGAAAACAAACCAAAAAATCCTCTGTTCTGATTTATCCATTTTTGAAATATTCTGATTTTAAACATCTGTAAAGTCAATAATAGGAAATATTCCTCACTATCAGTATCAACATGGTAATATTTCAGCCTGTCAACTCTTTCTTACAAGTTACATGAATTCCAGATGAGAAAATTAAGATACTTTAAATGTGATGCATAGGACTGTGTTTTATCATAGATTTTTTTAAATAGGAAATAACCTGGAATTTTGGTAACTAAAATATTATATCTCCCTGAAAAATCTTTTAACAATTAGAATTTTTATTGGATTAAAATAAAGTGGTAAGGAGTCAAGTACAGCCTCTGGTAAATCGGAGGGGAAGAAGGGCCAGGCAGAAGTAGAGGGAAGACAGAAATTGCAGTCATAATATTTTCAGCCTTTCTGTCAGAGAGCGAGAGAGAGATCAAAGAAAGCGTAATGAAAACCTGAGTAGGAAGTAGGAGAACTGGGTTTTAATTTTGGCTCTTGATTCTTCACTGAATTAATTTAGTAACTTTGGGCAAGTCAACTTGGCTTTCTGTTTTTAACTTTTTTCTTCAAAATTAAGAGGTTGCATTCAATGAGTTCTAAAGCCATTTTCTCATATTATCAAAAGTAAGTTAAATTTTATCAACTCAAAGCATGTTATTCAAACTCCACTGATAGTTCTCTAGGGGCAAGTTTTAGGACACTGTCTTTGTCCATATTTTTATAAAAGATTTGGATGAACATAGTTCAGATCTGTCTGTATTTAGTTGGCATTTGTCAGGTGCCAAAAGCACATATTATTCTAAGTGCTTTATGTAGATTCTCTCATGTAACTATTGATTTTGCTTACGGATGTATCCCTGGTGTTTAGAGTAGTTCGAGCACAGACTACTTAGTCATAAATATTTGTTGAGTAAATAAATGAATGACGCAGTGACGTAAGTCTTCTTGGGCTATCCCCTCTCTTGTACACTGTGTTTTGTGCCCTCGGGCCTAGTCAAGGACAGGCCTCAACAGTTATCTCCTCTCCTGCATCACCCTTTTCTCAGGCTCCCATTGACACGTTATTACTGGTATTAAAAACTGCTGCATTTTCTCTCATCTTAAAACAACAACAGACTTGACCCACGTTCCCCTCTAGATGCCTGTTTCTCTGTTCCTTTTTGTAGCAGTATTCCTCTAAGAGTTTTCCATATCTGCTGTTTCCAATTCATTTCCTCCCATTCGTTCTTGAACTTACTCCACCTGACTATCATCCCCACTGTATCAAAACAGTTCTTATCAGGGCTTGCCAGTGCCTCTGTGTTGTAAAATCCAGTGATCAGTTATCATTCCTTATCTTACTGGACCTCAGCAACTTTCAAAACAGCTGGATACTCCTTCCTTCTTGAAACACTTTCTTACTTTGACGTCCAGGATGCCACTCCTGGAAGGAGGATGCTGGTTCCTCATTGTCTTCCCAACATGTAAAATGTTGAGTGTCCCAAGGCTCTTTTTTATTCTATATTTATTCTGGAAATTCTTTTTTATTCTATATTCATTCCCTAGAGGGATCTTCTTTAGTTTCATGGTTTTCAGTACTGTCTATATGTCTCCAATTCCCAGATAAACTTCTCTAGCCCTGACCTTCCTACTAAACTCTACTTATGTCCAGCTGTCTCTTTAACATCTTCACTTGATGTCCAGTAGAATCTTAACACGTTCAAAACTGACTTCCTGATCTCTATCCTCCCCCACACCTGTTCTTCCTGCACCTCCATCTTTCCACAAGCAAGCTAATAATAATAATGATGGTGACGATGATGATAATAATAGCAATACTTATTTAGCACTTGTAGAGTGGAAGGCACTCTTCTAAGCTTTTTTTACATATAATCTTCACAACAGTCTTATTAGGTAAGTACTGTTATTATCCCCATTTACAGAGGGGGAAACTGAGGCAGAGAAATGTTAAGTAACTTGCCAAGGTCACACAGTAAGTGGCAGAGCCTCCCAGAATACAAACCCATGTTGCCAAAAAACCAGGGGGTCGTCCCAGACCTCTTTCTCACTCACGTTCTACATTCATTCACCAGCAAATCCTCTTGGCTTTATCTTCAAAACATAGCCAGAAACGGACCCTCTCTTAGCACCTTCAGTCTGCACACTTGTCTAAGGCGCTTTCATCAGTCACCTCGGTGATTGCAGTGACTTCCTTTTTGCTCCCTGGACAGGGTATTCTCAACCCAGCAGTCATTTAAAACCCAGGTCAGGCAATCTCACCCTTCTGATGCCATGTCCATCCCACTTCTATAAAAGCTGGCCTGCAAAGTTTTACAGTGCTACCTCTCTCTGTCCATTTTTGACTGCTCTCCCTATCTCTCTTCCTCAGCCTGCCGACCTTGCTGCTCCTCAGACCACACCAAGCGCACATCCTTTGTACTTACTGTTCTTTTAGCCAGGGATTCTCTTCCAAATGCCCACATGGTTTACTTTCTCACTTCTTCAGGTCCCTGTTCAAATGGGTGTTTTAGAGGCCTCCCCAGACTACCCTATGTGACATACCGACCCCCTCCCCACTCCTACCCTATTGCCTTTTATAGAACTCCATATTCCTCTTTCCCTGCTGTATATTTTTCTCCATAACACCTATTATCCTTTGATTATTATTATCCCACTTTTACAGATCTGTTATATACTGTTATTATCCCAGTTTTATATGTACTGTTATTATCCCAATTTTACAGATTATCCTGTTATTATCCCAGTTTTACAGATCTCAGCAAACTGAGGCACAGATGGGTTAATGTACAAGTTTCTCTCAATATCATAACTAGAGTCAATCACAGGGAGTGACCTGAGTGGTGACAAATTATGAAACCAAGGTCTGAGGAGTGGTTGAAAGAACTAAGGATTTTGACTAGAAAAGGGGATTTTGCAGCTCATGATAGCTGTGCTGAAACTTAAGAGATGGTCTAATGGAAGAGTTTCTACGGTGCAGAACTCTTCCCCAGTAGGGAAGAGTACAGTGAGGTAAGTATAGGGAAGATATTTTTAGCAGTTCAATGGATAGTTCTGAAGATGGAATGGGACACCTTTTGAGTTTTCTGTTCTGGAAGGGTTTAAATCAAAATCGGGGATGACCATTTGTGGAGAAGGTTCTTGCACGCAGCACACTGCGGCCTGTTGAGGGACTGCTAGATCTCGTGAAGGTTTCCGTGTAACCTCTCTCACTGGAACTCTGCCTCTGCACTGTCTCCCTTCCCTTTACTGTGTTTCTTAAGTGTATATATTAAATCAGAATGTGAGTGAGGTGAGAAAGGGTAGTTCTATTACCAATTTGGGTGGGGGGAGGTACTAAAGAAGGTTTTAAAACCACAAGATTTTACAATCTTATTAAAAATCGGAAATGAGACTAGCTCGTTGGGGGCAATTGTATTAAGCATTAAGAGTCGGATATTAAAATAATTGGTTTTTAGGCCTTTGAAAAGCTCCTTTTAACATATTTGAGAGGCTGTCATAAATTTTGATTTATTAACAATATTTAAAAACTTTTTCTATTGAGGTGTAATTCACCATAACATTCACCATTTTAAAATGTATAACTCAGTGGTTTTTAGTGTAGTCACAAAGTTGTACAACCATCACTGCTATCTAATTCTGGAACATTTTTTTTTAACAAATGCATGTTAATGCTCTTGGTTCAAAAAAAAATGAGTTAGCTCAGATTCTACTGCTTTTCCTAGTACTTTTCCTTTTTGCATAATTGTTTCAATCCCTGTTCATCTGCATGCAGAGCTGCAGCTATTCTTTTTTTTATTGATGTCTTAATAGTTTATAACATTGTGAAATTTTAGTTGTACATTATTGTTTGTCAGTCACCCTATACATGCATCCCTTCCCCCCTTATGCCCACCCCCCAACTCCCTTAACCCTGGTAACCGCCAAACAGTTCTCTCTGTCCGTGTGTTAGTTTATCTTCCACATATGAGTGAAATCATGTGGTGTTTGTCTTTCTCTCTCTGGCTTATTTCACTTAACGTAATACCCTCCAGGTCCATCCATGTTGTTGCAAATGGGACAATTTTGTCTTTCTTATGGCTGAGTAGTATTCCATTGTATATATATATCACATCTTCTTTATCCAATTATCAGTCAAGGGACACTTGGGTTGCTTGCCCTTGGCTATTGTGAATAATGCTGCAATGAACATAGGGGTGCATAAGCCTATTTGGATTGTTGATTTCAGGTTCATTGGATAGATACCCAGTAGTGGGATAGCTGGATCATAAGGTATTTCTATTTTTAATTTTTTGAGGAATCTGCACACTATTTTTCATAGAGGCTGCACCAGTTTGCATTCCTACCAGCAGTGAATGAGGGTTCCCGTTTCTCCACAACCTCTCCGACATTTGTTGGTTTTGGCTTGGTGATTATAGCCGTTCTAATGGGTGTAAGGTGATATCTTAGTGTAGTTTTGATTTGCATTTCCCTGATGATTAGTGATGTTGAACATCTTTTCATGTGCCTCTTGGCCGTCTGTATATCTTCCTTGGGAAAGTGTCTGTTCATAAAATTCTGGAACATTTTTATTATCTGTGAAAGACACCTCTGTTTCCATTAGCGGTCACTTGTTGTCCCCTCCTCCCAGCCCCTGGCAACCGCTAATCTTTCTAGCTCTATGGATTAACCTATTCTTGGTATTTCATATAAATGAAATCATACAAAATGTGGCCTTTTGTGTCTGACTTTTTTTTGCTTAGTATATTTTCAAAGTTCATGCATATTGTAGCATGAACCAGTACTTCATTCCTTTTTATGGCTGAGTAATACTCTATTGTATGGGTATAGTACATTTTGGGTTGTTTCCACTTTTTGGCTATTATGAAGAATGCTGCTGTCAGCATTCATATACAGATTTTTGTGTGAATGTATGCTTTCAGTCCTTTTGGATATATACCTAAGAGTGGTTGCTGGGTCATATGGTAACTCTATGTTTAGTTTTTTGAGGAACTGCCAAACTGATTTCCACAGTGGCTGTCCATTTTACATTCCTACCAGCAATGTATGAAAGTTCTGATTTCTCCACATTATCATCAACACTTGTTATTTTCCATTTTTTTGATTATAGCCATCCTAGTGGGGAAAGCTCTCATTTCAAAAAGTAATGAGTTTTGCTATGTTGCATTCTAAATGATCAAATACTGGTAAATTATAGTGGTTCAACTCTTTAGATGGATTGATTAGAATTAATGTAAATAAAGCCCAGGGTGTGGGCTTAATCTGTGCTGTCACCTTCTGTTCCCATAATAGGCCCAGATTTCTCACAAGTAAACGCTGTTGGCTACAAGGAAGTTAGACTAAATCCTCCATCCCTGGAAGAACACGTAAAAGTGCGTGCCCTGCTAATGCCAGTTAGCAAGATAATCTTGGCATAAAGACAACATATAATTGCTCTTGTATATCTGTTTCTCCCTCTCCCTCCATCCCTTCCTTTCATTTAGTCACTGCCTGCCTCATCCACAAAGGAATTGAGATGATTTTCATTAAGATTATGTAGTTTGGAATAATGATAAAATATCTCTAAGAATAGATTCAAGAATAGAGAAAATAGGGATGGAAGAAGGAAATCTTATGTAGCAGAACATGATCAAAAGGGCTAATACGATTGTATCATCGAATACCATGTTTGACCATCAGCTTATTATCTGGCAGAGTTACTAAAAAGAGGCATAGTCAATTACATATCTTAACTTCATACTTTTTCTCTGAAGAAGCAAAGTTTTTTATAGCTTTGAATTAAAAAAAAATCTCAGGTGGGGCTTTATATAATGGTAAACAGTGCATAGAGGTGTCCTCACTAAAGCATTGGTAGCGTGAGTATAATTTTTAATTGTGATACACTAGTGTGAGGCTGCAATCATATTTGTCACACATGGGTGAATGTCTCCTGCTATTTATTTTATGGAAATTCTCACTCTAGGTATTAATGATAATCTTTTTTTAATCATATTTTTCTTCCATTTGTATACTGTTTTCCAGAGTACATACGTTGAAGCTTGGGACAAGATATTTGTCTAATTTCTGGTAAGTTAAGTGACTGGTTTAGAGAGTGACATAATTGTCACTGTATTTTATTATGTGTATTAATGACTGTATTTTCAGTCATTAAGACTTAAGATAAGATAAAAATGATACTGATAAATTTTTATTATTGCATAACATCAAAAGAACAGAGAACTTGTCTATAAACCTGCTTATAAAAGACAGTACCCAAAAATGTATGTCATCATTTCTTAAAGAATTGGGTTACTTTTATCGAGTCAGATATTGATGTTTTCTTTGGTAAAGAACAGAGTTATCTCAACATAACCTAGTTTAAGATACAGATGTTCAATATGATCTACTTAAGATGTAAGTCAGATTATTAAGATCAATCTGAGATTTCATTCTTCATCAACTTCATTTTCCTCTCTCAGTGATCGCTTGTGAGTTGTTTCAGAAGCTGGACCCAACGTGCTTCATGAGTGAATGGATAAAATGTTATAATTTTCACATTTAAATCTGCAGCAAAATTAACCATTAACAATCTACTGATTTGTGGTATTAAGAAAGGACTCTATATAGTATTTAGGTATACTAAAACATTTAACTTTTCAGCTGTGAAGAGAGTAACATTGGATTATTTTTCCCTTCTAGTGACAAAGTTAAAGACCTGCCATGACAAGGAAGAAAGAGACTGAATTTGTCATTTTCACCTAAAGAAAAATGATAGACAATAATCAAACCTGTGGTGTGGGACAGGATTCCATGCCCTATATGACTTGTCTGATTCACATACTCGAAGAATGGTTTGGTGTGGAGCAATTAGAGGACTATTTGAATTTTGCAAACTATCTCTTGTGGGTTTTTACACCACTAATACTTTTAATACTTCCTTACTTTACTATCTTTCTTCTCTACCTTACTATTATTTTCTTACACATTTATAAGAGGAAGAATGTATTAAAAGAAGCATATTCTCATAATTTATGGGATGGTGCAAGGAAGACGGTGGCAACTCTGTGGGATGGACATGCAGCAGTTTGGCATGGTAAGCAAGATTACTTTGATCTCTGTGTGTTGCTCTCCATGTGTGTGGTACTGAAACTATATTATCATTCTGTTTTATTGATTGACAAGCTACTGAAAAGTATAATGGACGGGATATTTACTATTTCCTGTCATCTATTTGTATGCGTTGTGCATAAATATGTCTTTCTTAAAATGTTTTCTTCCAAACACATAAGTTTCCATTAAGCAAAAAACCACGCAGCAGTGTAGGCCATTACTATAAGCTAAAATATAAAAATTTATATTTAAGATATCTAAAAGAGTAAGAGACTAATTAAAACTATGTAGAAAACTGTTTCGAAAATGCTTTATTTATAATTTACTTCCACTTTGTTCAAAGTAAGTTTGACTTTCCCAGTGTAGAGATTTTAAAAAAATGAAATAATATTTTTAATATTATTAAGTAATATTTAATATAAATAATATAAATATTAATATAAAATAAATAATATAAATAATATTAAATTAAATATAATTTGTATACCATAATTTACCCATTTTCTGTTTGATTCATTTCAGCAGTCGTTATGTCTTTCTGAATAAATGAGATAGCAATAAGTTTCTCTCCAGCATATTCATTCTTTTCTCTAGTATTTGAGAGATTGTCATGTTGTATGTTTAATGATTGGGTCTTCTTCGTTTGGCTATCATGAAAATTGCCCTCTAGTCACCTATTTTCAAGGACTTGGTGTTTTTCTCTACCAATTTTTACCTTATTTGTTGGTCTCTTTTGTTTTTGGACTATACAAAAATACTGAGAGTTCAATATACATGTACAAAGATGTGCTTTCTGTATCATGTTGTTGAGCATCAAGGTGGTTTCACAGAAAGACATGGAAGGAAGCACAGATTTTGAAATAGACACTTGAGGATATATACATCACTGAAGTATAGGCTGCTGTTAGCAAGGATCACCAATGACATGCTAATTAGGCTAACGTGTTGTCATTTTCAAACTACATACGTACTTACAAATCTCTTTTGAGCTCTTACTATGCCATATACTGTCAAATGCTTAATGTGCATTAGTTCTTTTAAACTTTTTAACATAATAGATAGATTCTGTGTATTATCTCCATTTTACAGTTTTCCCATGAGGAAACTGAGGAACAGAGAGGTTGTTATTTGCCCAAATCACAGTAGGAAGCTAGGAAGAAGAGCCAGGATACAACCTCAGATATCAGGCTCTAAGGCCTGTGCTGTTGTGATCTGTGCTGTGTGGTAAGTTTGTCCCAGGTTGGGGATTCAGGGTCATAAGTAGTGGTATTCAGCAGGTTTGCAAACAGGAACCATATATCTTTGATGTTTTGAGTTCTTAATATTTACTCATTAGTACTAGTGGTCTTGCCAGTCAGTACAACTCTCATACCCTCTCATGTTGTTTTATATAAGGCAAGATGATACTGCAGCATTCCACGTGTGTATGTCTGCAGAGACTGCATCTGTGTAGACTGCTACTGTTCATTGTCTTTAAAACAGTGATAGAAAAATTCAGTAGCATCGTTTACAATACTCATTGGGAATATACATCCCCCTCTCGTATATACACCCCCTATATTTCAGGATAATGTATATTGTAAGGAATTTGAATTTATATTTCAGGAGGAATGATTAATTTGGATAAATTCAAGCACTAAACTTATTTTGTAGTAGAATATATAATTTTGAGGTATTTTTATTTATTTATGTTTTGAGGTATTTTTAGATGTGCACTTATAGCTCAGAAGAGGTAAAATATGTAGTTCTTAGCCTGTTTTAATGTTTTATTATGATAACATTATATTTTATTAGGGTAAGTGATACTTTTTAAAATGATTTTCTTTACCCTGTTCTTTAGTAACATATGTAGTAGGTATTTGTGTGCATATTTGGACTTGGTATTGGTGTCAAATCATTTTAATTCATGCTTTTTAAAGACTCTTCAAAGGGATTTTTTAACTAATAAAATTTTCATTGTAAAAACATGGCAGATATAAAAAAATATAAAGAGGAAAATAATAGTCATCTAAAATTTACCATACATTAAGTTCTGTTAAAATTGTGGTGCGTGTATCATTTTTTATGTATGTGGCAGACTAGTATTTTTTGTGCCACTTAGCCTTCTTAGTGACTTCTAATGACTACATGGAACTCTGTAAATCTTGTAACTACTTTAGTCAGTTACCTACTGAATCATAATTTATTTATAATTTGTTTACTGTAAGTATCTTTGTACAAGAATCTATCCAGTGTTTTCTATTTTGAAGTTAAATTTTACCCTCATACTATATATAATGTAAGAGCTCTGTTATTTTTCAAAAAATTCTGATTCTTATGTGCAGCATAATGCCTATACTAAATCAAGAAACATTAATTTGATATTTCTTAAATACCTACATTTCTAGGTAGTTTGCTTGGTGATGAGTCAGTGAAGTCCCTACTCTCAAGTTACTGACAGCCTTTAAACTATAAAAATTCTGACTTATTTTTCAAAAAACATTATGCTTGGAAAAAATGAATAATATTTTTAAAAGGTGGACTCATAATATTTATTGATTTCCCCTGAAAATTAATATGATGAGGAAGAGTCCTCAATAAGATATGTAGATGTTTTTGAGAAAATTTAAAACTATATATTTTAGAGCCAGCCCTGATTGCCTAGTGGTTAAAGTTCTGCGTGCTCCGCTTTGGCGGCCCAGGTTGGGTTCCTGGGCACAGAACCACACCACTTGTCTGTCAGTAGCCATGCTGTGGCGGTGGCTCCCCTAGAAGAACCAGAAGAACTTGCAACTATATACAACTATGTACTGGGGCTTTGGGGGGAAGAAGGAAAAAAGAGGAAGATTGGCAACAGATGTTAGTTTAGGGCGAATCTTCTCCTACAAAAAATAAAAAACCACACAAAAAAACAAAACTATGTATTTTAGCACAACTGTAAAGGTAATGAGGACCATAACTTTCACTTCAGGGAAATAAGGAATATTTTATCTTTGGGGCTTTTAGTTTGTTTTACCTTGTTTTATTTTGTGTGTTTGTACATATTATTGTCGTTTTGTTTTTGTTTTATAAGGAAATGTACTTCATTTTCTGAAAATGATATTTATGCTTACCTAACACTAATATAACTGGTTCAATTCATTGGCAATACAAAATTTTGGAAAAATGCAGTGGTTTGATTAATTAAGTAATCTGATCATATAGTTTACTATTTATATTATATGGGTTACTGACTTTTTAAAAAAATTAGATCATAATAGCACAAACTCAATTTTCTTTTAATTCATAGTTTATTGTTATTTTTTTTAAAGAAATGGACACATTTTATTCACTAAAATGGTCCTATAAATTAAACCATCTGTGGCAAAGTTTTTTATGGGAAAATTAAATTGGGGTATCAAGAGAACATCCTCTCTCTACTTCAGTTGAATAAGAGTTTTCTTTCACCTCTTCTGTCTTTCATGCAGTGAAGGACTCCTCAGTCAGACTGCCTGAGTTCAAAACCAGGCTCTCCCTGGGTACTGGGTGACCTTGGACAAGTTACCTAACTTCCTTCCCCCTATTCCCTTCCTCCTTTTCTCTTTCTTCTTTTCCTCTTTCCCCCTTCTCCCTCTCCCTCCTCCTCCCTTCCTTTAGTAATAATTATGATTTTCTAAAACTTCATTTTGAAAAAAATTTAGAGTTACAGAAAAGTTGCAAAAATAGTACAGAGAATTCCTATCTGTTTTTCACCCAGCTTCCCCTACTGTTAACATCTTATATAACCATTTGAACAATCGTCAAATTAACAATGGTAGAATACTATTATTAACTAAACTACAGACCTTATTCGGATCTTACCGGTTTTCCCACCAGTGCCCTTTTTCCAGGATCCCATACTGCATTTAATTGTCATGTCCACCCCAATCTATGACAGTTATTTAGTTGTTTTTTTTTTTTGTCTTCACACTTTCGAAGAGTACTTCTCAGTTATTTTGTAGACTGTCTCTCAATTTAGATCTGATGTTTTCCATAATTGAATTGAAGTTATGTATTTTTGGCGAGAATACCACAAAAATGATGATGTGTTCTTCTCAGTGCATCATATCAGAGGTTCTTGATGTTGATATGTTTTATTACTGGGATATTAACTTTGATCACTTGGTTAAGGAGGTGTCTGCCAGGTTTCTCCACCATAAAGTTGCTATCATTTATCTTGTAGTTGATAAATATCTTGGGGAGCTACTTTAAAACTAGGTAAATAATCCTTCTCAAACAAGATACTTAATTTTTCTGAACTTCATTTTCCTCTTTTGTAAAATGGGTTGTAAGAATTCAATGAAATTTCATTTAAAGTATTAGCATAATTTCTATTACGTATTAAATGTTCAATAAATGTTAGCTATTATAATTATCGGGCATCTTTCATTATTAATATAGTGAAGATCTCTAGTATATGCAAGATACAGTTTTAGGCTATCACATTTTTGACTGTTATTCCTGGTAAGAAATGCATTTTGCCACCCAGTATACACACACATGTATATACTGTTTCATGAAAAGTATATGTACTTTCTACATGTGATCTGCTCTATTTTCTATTCTCCTCTCTTTTATTTAAAAAGAAAAATGCTGGTCATAACTTAGGAAAGTGATTTCACAACTCACTAATTAGATTATAACCAGCATTTGAAAATCACAGATGTAGGTTAGCATGGACTTACCTGTAGTAGGAGGTGTGATATGGGGCAAAAGCACAGACCTTGGAGTTGGACATAGTGGGTTTGCATCCTGGCCCCACCATGACCTTGAGTAACTTATATGAGCTTTTCTCACTTAGGTATCCTCATCTGTGGAGGCTTTTTGTGAGGACTAAATAATTCTTATGGATCCAATACAGTCTTTGGCATGTAAACGCTCAGTGAATGTTCATCTTTTTTCTATGGGACAAAAATAAAAGCACTGTTCACAGAGGAGGTAGCTTTTGAACAAAGCTTTGACGAATAAGTAGGAAAAAATTGAGTAAATATTTCCCACTACTGTATTTAAAACCTAAATGAAATGGACAGTTTTGCAGGAAATCAGAAATGATCAAAATTAGTTCAAGTAGAAGAGAGAAACCAAACAGACCAGGAATCATAAAATAAATTGGAACAGTCATCAAAGTCTATCTCCTCCTCCTTTCATAAAGGGCCAAGAGCTTTATAAGTTATACCAAACTTTTAAGGAACAAATAATGCCCATCTTAAAACAGTTTTAGAACGTAGAAGAAAGTGTGGAGCTATACAGTTTATTTTGCAAGGCTAGCATAACTGCTATCAAAACTAAGGAGAGGGCTCGCCTGGTGGCACAGCGGTTAAGTGCATGTGCTCCACTGCAGTGGCCCGGGGTTCGCAGGTTTGGATCCGGGGCGCGCACCGACGCACCGCTTGCTAAGCCGTGCTGTGGCGGCATCCCATATAAAGTAGAGGAGGATGGGCACAGATGTTAGCCCAGGGCCAATCTTCCTCAAGAAAAAAGGCAAGGTTTGGCATCAGATGTTAGCTCAGGGCTAGTCCTCCTCACCAAAAACAAACAAACAAACAAAAACTTAGGAGAGCACACACAAAAAGGAGATTTTCAGGTCAGTCTCATGAAAAATAATTTTGTAAAATTCAGTACTTATGATAAAAAATCTTAGCAAGTGAGGACTAAAAAGTACTCCTTTAACTAATAAAATGGAATGTTCCAGAAATCTTCAACAAACACGATCCATAATGGAGAAGTGGAGAAATATTAAAGCAATTCCAGTAAGTAGGAAACAGGACCAGGATGCTCTCACCAGTACTATTTAACATTATCCTGGAGGTATACGTATAATATAATTATAGAAATAAGCATAAAGAAGGAAGTAGAAAGATTAGACGAGACAGCTGAAAGAACCAAGTGAAATCAACTAACAAACTTATCAGTACTAATAAGATTGGTTAGCAAAGGGAAATGGGTATAAGATCAACATAAAATTAGTAACTGCTCAGATACCACCAATAATCATTTTAAAAATGGAAAGGAAAAATTCTATTAAAACTAAATCTAACTATAGACTATAGAGAAACTGTATACTTTATAGATGGAATTCAAAAAAGAGTAAGTGGATGGAAAGTATCAGTACAGTAAAAATGTCACTCTACAGCCCATGTTTCCAGTCCATTTATTAATTCAATGCAATTCCAACTGATTTTTCATGCAACTTTAAAAATTCATACAGAAAAGTAAATAAGAATAACCAAGGCAAATTTGAGAAAACAAGATAGGGGGTATTTTCCCTGTCATATCAAAAACAGCAACGTTATTTATAATGATTAAAATCATACAGGGAAAGGATTGTCACAAATAGATCAAACAGATTCAAGAGTCCAGAAACTTGTGCATTTAGTAAATGATAAAAGTAGTATTCCGGATCAGCAGGAAAAGATAAGAAAATATTTGACAATCTCCAGATAGGGAAGGTCTTCTTAAAGATGACACAGAAAAACAAAAGCTACTGAAAAGGACATAACTAAAATACATGTCAAAATATGGGACAGATCAGCACAAGTTATTTAGAATGTATCTTAGAAAGTAATAAATTAGGAAGAAAAAAATCTAACTTAAAAATGCCCTAAGCATGTGATTAGGAAACATAAATGGCCAATAATTATAACATACACAAGCCCACTAGTAATTAGGAAAACGCCAATTAAGACCACATTGAGGTATCATTTTTGTTCAAAGATTGGCAAAAATTAAAAAGTTTGATAACATTAAATGATGAGAATGTGGAGAAGGGAACTCTCATTCAATGCATGTGAGAAAGTAACGTAGTACAGCCAGTCAGGAGGACAGTTGGGTAGAATCTACTGTAATTTAAAGTGGGCACATTGAACCACAGCTGCCCTTCTTAGTATCTGTTCTAGTGGCACACTCACGTGTTGAGTGCACAAGAATGCGTCATAAAGCGGTATTCATTGCAGCAATATTTGTGAAAAGTTGGAAACAATCCGGTTGTCTTTGAATAGGGAAATAGCTAAATGAACTGTGATAGGAATTTATTATAGAATACTTTGTAGCCATGAAAAAGAGTGTGATCATGACATGTGCCTGTCAAGGGTAGATCTCCAAGATACATTGTTGAACGGAGAAACTACAACTACAGTCATAGTAGGATACCATTTATGTTAAAACACGCACACACATCAGTGTCAGTAAATAAAATGCAGGGTGTATTCAGGACTAGAAGATCCTTTGTGGGTGAGAGGTATGCTGCATGATGAACCTGGAAAGGTAGACTGAAGCTAACTTTTGAAGGATCTTGAATGCTGTTCAGGAGTTTGGACTTTGTTTTGTAGGTAGTTTAGTTCTATGTGCTTTCCTGAGGAATACCCAAAAGGATGGCATTGTTAGTTTACCATGGAGTATAGGTATATAGGCTTAAAAATGGATTTTTGATGACAAATTTAGAAGGGATCTATCTCTTAGAAGATTATCCTTATCTGAATTCATGATACTGATGTCTAAAGCAGTAGGCAGTTAATTCATTTACATAATAAAAAATTGCTATGGAGATGAGACTGCTTGAGCTCCAAGTGACCTTCAAATCCTCTTCCTGTGGGCTAAGCTGCATGGGAAGCCAAAAAATCAGGAGAGTGCTTAGTGAGCATGGGGTCAGAACATGGGAGGTAAATAAATTCACGTCTAATGGTATCAAATTAGAGAGCCACATTCATCACAGAATAGGGATGTTCTTATTAATGGGGCCCAGACTACTCAAAATCTGCATTTTGAGGCTTTCCCTCCCAGGATAGTGGTTGGATGGACAGTGACGATAATTGCCTTTGTAATTGCTCTCTCTGAGCTTCTGTTGCTCGTCAGATCCCCTTAGAGTTGGTGTACTTACTACAGGCAGGAGATGATGGGGCTGCACTTTGAAACTAACATTGGAAAGAAAGAAAGATGTAAGTGAGTTTTTCGAGGTACTATGCACAGAACTTGGTGACCAGGTGAATATAGAGTCTGCGGGAGGAGAAGTCAAAGTGCCCTAAGATTTCTACTTCTGCTAGACAGGGAAACACAGGATAGGAAGTGCTCCCTTGGGAGGCATTCACATGAACAGAAGCACAAAGGTGGGAAGGTGTATTCAGGGAGCCACCATTAGTCCACCTGATACATGAAGGAATCTGACTAGTATCACTTGATAGGCACTCGATCTAAAAGGCCTTAAAAATGTTGGACTGGAGTGATAATCCATGGATGCTTTCTGAGCAAGGAGTCCTGTGATCACGTCTGTGCTCTAAGAGTGCCACAGTTAAATAACATTTGGACATAATGTTTAGAGGCACTGTGGTAAACTATAGTTTGTCAAGAATCGATTAATTGAATTTTTCTGCTTTCAATTGGGTGATTTAGTATTATATAAGTAGTTCAATGATTTCTTAATTCTTTTTTTTTTTTTAACAATCTGGAAAGTAAGAGAGAACCTCAGAAATATTCAGTGTATAATCCCTCAAAGAAGTATTCTTTATTTCTCAGAAAGTTTATCTGATGGGACAGTTGATCCTTTTGGTAACTTCAGACAACCTCAGTGATTGTTCTGTAGAGCTTAAAGTAAATTGAATTATTTGAATTAGAATTAGGTCATTGGAAAGAAGTGTTAAAAGAATAGAAAGAAAATCTTGAAATATCATTAAATTTAATTTTTAAAAACATTCTCTTGAGTCCATTTGAAATATTACCAAGTAGTTTATTTCCTTCAATACCAGAATCACAGTTATCACATATAATTTAATTTGTTTGGTCAAGACATTATAAACTGCTTTAAAAATGAATTTTTGAGCCAGCCCTGATGGTCTAGTGGTTCAATTTCAGTGTTCTCACCACATCGGTGGCCTGGGTTCGCTTCCTGGTTGCGGAACTACACCCCCTGTCTGTCAGTTGCCGTGCTATGGTGGTGGCTCACATAGAACTAGAAGGACTTACAACTAGGATAATACAACCATGCACTGGGGCTTTGGGGAGGGAAAAAAAAACGAGGAAGATTGGCAACAGATGTTAGCTCAGGGCGACTCCTTCCCTGCAAAAAAAAAAAAAAAAAAAAAATTGTTTGCCTACTTAAAAAAATGAATTTTCTGCTCTAAAATATACACTGAAGCTATTTAAATGCTTGTTTCTTAGCAAATCAACAGGGATAAACTTAAGGAAGGCAATAGACTGATAGTGTCTGATTTCTATATTCTGGACTTTACTTTTGTCTTGTGAGTGGTGGGCCTTCCTGGGACAGCTGTCCTGTGTGGAGTAATATGGCAGTAGGAACTTCCTTTCCTTTCCACTAGAGCTACTCGAGATTTCTTTCCTTTTTACCCTTCCTTTTTCTTTGAGCCTAACTCTGCCATTGGTCTGTGATGGCATGCCTGACGGTTGTGAGATGGGAAGGAAAAGCAGATCTTATGACTAAGCCATGATCACATTCCATCTGCTCCTTATAGTATGAGTTCCCAACTCCTGTGATAAAGTACCCAGGACATTTTCCTCTGAAGCATAGGTGGATCTTACATGAATCTTTAGCTGGCAGAGGAGAAAAAAGGGACAGCCAGGAAGCCAACCTTGAATTGGGGTTAAGTTAGCAGGAAGCCTCCAGTAATGATCCCTCTCCCCATCTCTACCACCCTTTTTGTCCTGTCATTGGCTTCCTGTACTGAAACCCTTGTTTTTGCTTACAGTGGCTTGGAATAGGGTTTACACTGTGGCAGGACGGAGAGGTAAGGGATGGCATGAGTCTCTAATCTTGCTTGTAATACAGGACAGATGTTTTCTTGACAGCTAGTTCAAATCTCTCATCACAGTTTTTTTTCTCCTCATGTACTAGTTGGATTCTATAAAATCTTTTTTGTTTTTAATTAATAGAATGGAAGGAATTTCTAAAGAATAATTTATATATGTCTATAAATATGTTTGTGAATGAAATAAAAGTTTGCAGCATTATTAAGTTATCCATTTGTATTTAACAGTTTAAATGGCATTTTATTTTGCATTGGTTTGCACTAATTAAGAGTTTTTCCTATTTTTGTCAGTGAATTATTTTATGACTCACTATTAAATTATACTCTAGGCTGTGTAAGCTCATAGGGAAGTTATAACGTAATTGATGTCTCCACCCTGGCCCTTTTCACCTGCTCCCCCTTATCTGCTCATTTCATTACGGCTTTCACAACCTGCTTGTACTTCTATGGAACTACTCTATAGCAAGCTTACACAGAAGCGTCCGGGTTGTTTCCTAGAAGCTAGCAGATTCAATCAAGTGTGCTTGATGTTTCAGAGATGTGTGACTCCTTGGATAACCTCAATCTAATAGTCCTAAGTTCTAATATTATCTGTTAGGTTGGAACCTGAAGGTTCTTTGTACATTGTAGATTCTGAGTCTCTGATATTACATGATTTTTCCGTAGAAGCTAATATGATTGTTGTTTTTATTCATAGACTTTTTAAAAATTAATATTCCAAGTATTGTGCAAAGAACTTATTTTCCTAAATCATTTGACTGTAAGTGCCTACATTACCCTCTCTTTAACACTTCTAGTGAATATTTCCTACAAACAAGGATGTTCTCCTACTTAACTTCAATAAAACCATTAAAATCAGGAAATTAACATTGATATATTACTCATATCTAATCTCTAGATCTCATTCAAGTATACAGCCTTTCCATTTGACTCTTTTTTTAATAATTTCCTTCTATCTGCTGAAATTTCTAATCTGATTATGCTTGTGTTTACTTTTTACACTAGATCTTTAACATATTAACTATGATTATTTTATATATATATTTTTTTTGTGAGGAAGATCAGCCCTGAGCTAACATCCATGCTAATCCTCCTCTTTTGCTGAGGAAGACCGGCTCTGAGCTAAAATCTATTGCCAATCCTCCTCCTTTTTTTTTTTTTCCCCCCAAAGCCCCAGTAGATAGTTGTATGTCATAGTTGCACATCCTTCTAGTTGCTGTTATGTGGGACGCGGCCTCAGCATGGCCGGAGATGCGGTGCGTCGGTGCGCGCCCAGGATCCGAACCCCGGGCCGCCAGTAGCGGAACGCGCGCATTTAACCGCTAAGCCACAGGGCTGGCCCAGTTATTTTAAAGTTATTGTCTGATAATTTAAACATTTGAGTCTGGTTCTTTTGATTAAACAATCTCTTGACAAGGGATTTTTTTTTCATGTTGTTTTGTATGTCCCATAATTTTTTTTATTGAATTCTGGGCATTGTTTGTGAAAGAACAGTAAAGACTGATGTAAATAGTGTTTATAACTGAAAATTGGCCTTTTTCTGTTAGGCCATTTAGTGAATGAGGTGGCGGTTAATTCAGTCACTCAGTAGTTGAACTGCGCTTGGGTTTTATTGTAGCTATAATTATCTTCAGTTCAGCACAGACTTCAAAATCCTAATGCTACCTTATGCACAGTATAGGGCTTGGGGTACCAGAGGGTTTTTCTCAGTTACTGCTCCACCCTCAATCTTGTATACCTGCGCCACAGAAGAGGTCTCTCTGTAGGCTCCTGCCTCTCCCCCAGGAAAAGGTTGCGTTTGCTTGTAACTCCATGCAATGCTTGTAGTCCGGATAGGGGTGGCGAGGGCACTCCTCGATTTTCCTGGTTCAGCCAAAATCTTACACAGGCCCTGTATGCCTGAGGCTCAGGTAAGGCTTTCTCAGTGTTTCTTTCCCTCTTCTCTGTAGCAGGCAAACTTTGCCTTGTGTGGCGGGGGCGGATTTGGGGTTGGGAGCAAGTTTCCTGCCCTTCCTCCCAGTGGAGCAGATCTCTGCTTTATGCAATTTCAGGACCCTGGGCCTACCCCCTACCTCCCAGTAGCAGATGCTTTGGCTTCTACCCTTCCCTAGGAATAGTGGCCTTTTGCCTGAGACTGGGATGGCAGGGCGAGGCAGAGGAGAGGAGGAGGCTGGCGTGGAGCTCTGTCCCTCCCAGCATCTCAGATGCATATCCTTTTCTTAGAAGGGGTGGAAGAGTTTTCTGCACCTCTCCCAGCGTCAGGTTTTGCTTTTACAAGAGAAGCTTCCAGGAAGCAAGGGGTTTTGTTCTCTGTACCGTTAGCAGGGCCTCTCTTGGGTTTCTTGCCTGCCCTTGCCCTGACTTGTCTTATGAGCACCACCAAGGCCTGTCGAGGAATGCTGGTGAGTGAGTGTGGACTCGTGTTTGTGTCTGGGGTTCCCAGGGATTCTACACTCAGTGCTCGCCCACATTTGGTCTTTAAGTATTTGTTAACATTTCAGTTGTTTTCTTCTTAACCACTTGTATGGCACCTGCCTCTTCCACCCATACTCAGTTTTCTTGTCTCTCGTTAGAGGGGGTTGTCACCCTTGGGAGCTCAGTTCATCTGATTGAGAGGACCTCAGCTTTCTGACATGCTGCTTTTTCTCGTTCTTGGGGTGGGAGCAAGGTTCTCTTATGACTACAGAGTTTATTCTAGTTTTCTCCTTTTCTGTATTTGCAACCACCTTCTCTAACATTGAGAAGCCTGGCTCACATTATCCTTAATATGTAGACGTATTTATCATTCCCCCTGTATGTAACCAGTCTCCCCTCACTGCCACCATCCTCTGCCACTCACAGATAGCATCTTACTCCATTTGGGCTGTGACATCGAGTACCAGGCCACTTAGGTGTCTGGGTGCCATCCTCATTTCAGTCAGGCTCTGGCCCCCATGCTTGTCCTAACCTTGGCTCCCCTCTTTTTCCCACTCAGGCCGCAGCACTCTACTCTAGGCTCTTCTCCTATGCTTGGGCTTTGACTCCCCGCTCTAGGACACTCCATATGAATGCCCTCCTCACCCTGGCTGGGCTCAAATACTCCAGACTGCCCCTCCACACAAGTGCCTGCTTCACTCTGGCCCACCTAATGGCTGTAGGACTGATTTGTTCAAGAAGGGAAGGAAGGGGAAAGAGGAAGGGAAGAAGAAGGGAAAGTGGATGGGAAACAGCAAGGCCCATACACTTCTGTAAGAAAAGACTGAGTTTCTGAGTTAGTAACCATCCTTTAGTGTAAATAAACTAATAAATATATTTTAAGTATTTATATTTTGTCTTTCTAACAGGTTATGAAGTTCATGGAATGGAAAAAATACCAGAGGAAGGACCAGCACTTATAATTTTTTATCATGGAGCTATTCCCATAGATTTTTACTACTTCATGGCTAAAATTTTTATCCATAAAGGCAGAACTTGCCGAGTAGTAGCTGATCACTTTGTCTTTAAAATTCCAGGTAAATTTTCACTATAGATAGTGATATTAAAATATTTAATTAACATGATCAAGTTATGTGATAGTCTATATCTTTGAGCTCTCTGGTATCATTTGGAAAAGCTTTTCGCCTTTTTAGGGTAACACACTTGGAACTCCAATTTGAGAGTATCTAATTATCCTGTTTAGGTAATATATCTAAATATAAAAACTTTATGGCCAAAATTTACTTTCTTTATTAACAGGTATTTAGTCATTATTTTCCAAAGTTAAATCCTGAATGTCACTTTTTAAAAATAAATCATAACTTTTGCCAAACAATTAATAATTTATATTTGGGTATAGAAGGTAGTTGATTTTTTTCATATGATGAATTTCTTCAATGAGGTATTGATTTTTGGAGAATAATTAGAGTTTGATAGCAAATCAAAATTAGTAAAAAAAATAAAAATTAGCCAGGATGTATTTTGTCTTCATGTAATATAATATTTCCTCAGAAATCCTATCTTAATAGGATAGACATAGTAGAGTCTATTATGTCTTTTATCATACTTGACTTGCCTGGTAGACTTATAAATCTTAAGATTGAGGACTACATTTTTTTTTTTTTTTTTTTTGTGAGGAGGACTAGCCCTGAGCTAACATCCAGTGCCAGTCCTCCCCTTTTTTCTTGAGGAAGACTGGCCCTGGGCTAACATCCGTGCCCATCTTCCTCTACTTTATATGGGACGCCGCCACAGTACGGCTTAACAAGCGGTGCATTGGTGTGCGCCTGGGATCTGGACCTGCGAACCCCCCGGGCCGCCACAGCAGAACAGGTGCACCTAACCGCTGTGCTGCTGGGCCGGCCCCAGACTACATTCTTTTTAATCTGTTCGTAAAGGCTTTTTACCTTTTAAAATAGATTAATTAACTGAGTGGTTTCAAACATGGTAAAGTTTTAAAAAAATCATTCTAAAATAAACTCATTGAGATTAAATCTTATTTTCTTCTGTCACTAAATCACTAAGTGACTATAAACTAAGAACTAATCACTATAAACTAAGAAAGTTTATAATATGTTCTCTGGAATAATAAAAGCAAAGGCCACCCATCAACAGACAGACAAACACCAAGCAGTGAATTAAATAACAATCTACTCAGTGCCTTTCATAGACATGGTTAAAGTTTTGGGTATCCTTGAGTCACTAAAAAGCCCTTGTGCTTTGTCTTTAAACTAAATTGGTTATAAAAGGTTTTTCTTTAGAAGTAATCTGATCACTTTATAATAAATTTAGAAACTAGAGTAGAACATCGTTATAGTCTTACCACCCTAACATAACCAGCTACCATTTTGCTTTATTTTACTTCATTTTTAACTTGAATATTTTCACGTTTGCAAACTAGTTTGTGTTCTTTTTTCAAAAAATTTAATTTTAGCATTAACATTTTACCATGTTATATAAAGAATAGTTTTAATGTATGACTAAAATATTTACTTATGTAGTTTTCTCCTATGGAACATTAGGTTGCTTCCATTTTTTTTCTATTTATATATATAATAGAATGTGAATATTTTTATTTAGCATTTGGCTTTTAAAAATTTTTTCCTCTTTATGATCTTGTAATTGATGAAACCTCCCCTGTTCATTTGCTATGAGAATGCATCTAGTTAAATCAGTGAACTTTTAATGTAATGTAGGATGAAAACTATTTCAGTCTTAATATTATTTATAATCTTACTTCAGATCCTTAAACCTATGAGAAGTTTGGTTTGTCTGCACAGTTTTCACTACCCACCCCCATATTTCCCAGTCTCAAAGAATAATGTATACTAACATCAGTCCTCTAAAGTTCCAGTTTAGGATTTGGTTAAAATATTTAATTACTGATAGGATTATTTCTTTCATCTATAAGTAGTAATAATTTGGAAAACTGTGTAACATTAAGACCTGGAATTAGTTGTTCCTGAGTTAAACACTCACTTTATTAAAAACTCTTAATGATTTTGCTATTATTATGGATTTTAAAAAATTTAATTGTGGAATTAGCATCATCTGACTTAATTTCAGTAGATTTGATTATGGCTTGCCAGTTTTGGCAGGGCTAAGCATAGTCAGATTCACATTCTCTTGAGTGATTCTCTTATAGGGTTCATGGAAGATTAGATTTGTGATTGCTGATGGGATACCATTTCTGAGTGCTCTAAGAAATACTGTAGACAGTGTTTGGCCAGGAGATGCAGTGGAAGGAGCTTTGGATTAGACATAACTGGACTGGAATCTCTGCCCTGCTGTTTGCTAGGTGTGTGGCTTTGAGCAAGCTACTGCTCTCTGAGCCGACTTTCCTCATCTGTAAAGTGGAGATACGAATCCCTGTTTTCCAAGGTTTTTGTGAATTTTAATAAGAGTTTGAACATGTAAAGTAGCCAGAGTAGTAGGTGATCACTAAGGAGATGATCATTAATAGGTGATCAATAAGATATAGCTATTACTTTACCAGCAATATTAATCTTATGTTAACCTTAAGAGTTCTTGTTGATTTTTAAAAAAGTAAAAAAGAATTTACTGATTTAAGTATAGATAGTAAATTATGTAGATTGTGAAGCTTTCTGTCTTAAAAAATTAGATAAGAAGTACTTAAGATATATCTTCATTCTAATGTTTCTTACAGGGTTTAGTTTATTACTTGATGTATTTTGTGCTCTACATGGACCAAGAGAAAAATGTGTTGAAATTCTGAGGAGTGGTCACTTGTTAGCTATTTCACCAGGTGGAGTTCGAGAAGCCCTACTTAGTGATGAAACCTACAACATCATATGGGGTAATCGTAAAGGCTTTGCTCAGGTTGCAATTGATGCAAAAGTGGTGAGTTGTATAAAACTAATTATTAAAGTAAAGCTAGGTTGAATTTAAAATAAATGCTTAAATAGTGAGCCAAAGTATATAAGAATTTAGATACTTACATTACACTACTTTAAAAATTAGTATGTATAACTCTTTAAGAGGTAACAATAGAGAAATATTCCTTATGCATGGAAAGCCATCTTTAAAAAAAATCAATCTGGCAAATACCCAGCAAAGTTATATTTTACATTTCAAAATCTGGCTTATTTTAATAAGATTTGTAAAATTCTTTGTATTCCTTCAGTTATCTTTTTTTCATAAGTATAATCAATCCAATTCTATGTATTTTAATCCTTTGGTACAACTGAGTTGGCATATTTCATTGCTGGTTGTTGGTTGTTTCCTTTACAATTCTTTTATCTGTGACCAGTTTATGTAACAATAGGACTCAAATACTATAGGACTCCTAACATTTTTTTATCACCAAATGTGATCAGCTATCTAATAGTATGAATAAAGATGAGAGATAGGTATTAGTGTAATTTAGATCTTTTTAAAAGACTTTACAAGTGAATTAGTCACTAAAATTAAGTGTTGCTCTGGGATTCACTGTACTCTACTTAGTAGACTGGAGAATGTGAATGCCATTTTGTCCTTTTCTTTGGCTTTGGAAAATATTTCTTAGCTTTTTGATCTCCATATTGTACTTTATCTTATGAAACACTTATTTATTACTTATGGAATGTTTCTTCTTTGTTTTTGTTTTAGATTGTCTGTCAGAAAAAGAAATTGTAGTACCTTTGACAAGGTGGTATTCTTTTTCCAGGCCAGTTAGTTGAGTACTGCCAGTACTTGCACATTTCAGTTTTTTTGTATATTCATTGCTGCCACATAAGGAGACCAGTCTGCAGTCTTAGCTTGCCTGTTCATCTTGCAAATACAGACTGTTGATTAAAAAGGAAAAGATGATGGATGACTCATTCTAACCCAAGACCAGTATTGGAAGAAGAGTGGAAATTTTTTTTTACTTTTTAATTGCAAAGTTAAATGCATTGAGCTCTAGTCTCTCCTTTACATATATGTATGTAACTCCTAGAAGTAAGTTATTGCTATAGTGCTTTGATAATGTGATCCTAGTATAAGAGTTAATGTACTTGCCCAAGTGTATAGTAATAGACAACATAAAAATTTAAACACTACTGTCCTATAGTAGATTATAAACTCCTTGAGGACAAGGCCATCTTTTATATTGAGTCCGTAGTACAATGACTAGTACTTAGTAGGCTATTCGTATTTGTTGAATTGAATTGGTTTTTCTTAACACAGTATTAAACACTACTAGAAAGGATCCTTTTGAATTTAATTTTATGTTAATAGTATTAGTGATATAGAAAATTAATTTATAGCACATTTTATTTTCCAAAAAGTCTTAAGCCCTGATGTAGAAAACAAAACTTTAGGCTATATGAATAATATAGAATACAAAAGGATATAGGCAGAGTTGGACAAAAATTAAGAAAAATCAGTGTAATGTATATTAAAGCAATGATAAAAGCTAAAAACCTAATCAGACAGTTCAATTTTTAGGCTTATATTTTGAAAGAATTATTTCTTCTAAGTCTTAAGATAAAAATGACGAAAATAGATTTGGAATCACATAAATCAATCATGGGATTCTAATTTCTCATCCTTAAGTTGACAGTTTTAAGGAACATTACCTGGAAGAAGCCCTGAAAGAAAGAAATTATATAGAGAAAGGAACTCCTTTTCCAGTCCTTGAAAGGGTTTCTAGATAATTAACATAATCTAGATAATTTAGTTAAGGTTTTTATACAAAAACTTGAGAAAATTTAATAAACAGCCTTTTACAAGTTTGAAAACAAAAATCTTTAACATTGCTGATTTACAAAATAGCTTTATAAGTTTGATAAATATTGTACCACTTCAACTTCTTGCAGTGCTTTTAAAGGCTTTATGTTGGTCCTCCTGCAGTAGTAAGTAGGTGACATATGTAATTATTCCAATGTTACAGATGAGGAAGCTCAGTCACAGAGAGATGAAGGGATGGAGGGATCGGGTCACACAGCAAGGCAGAAGCAGAGCAGAGCACTCAGTTCAGGACTGCAGGCAACGGTGCTGTTGCCCTCCCTGACTGCGTTCACAGTGAGTCTGCTGACCTGGAGGTTAGAGCGGCCTTCCAGATATGTGAGGGAAAGCTTTCAGTCATATATGGATATAGTTGTAGATGGCACAAGTATCCTGTCTGGAAAACCCCTTCACAGGCCTCAGAGAATTATCGTAAACTTTGAGTAAAAATTTGACTGTTGTTTCAGGATTAACTACATTTAAATTGTGACATAGAAATTAAAGTGAAAAAATCTAGACTGTCAATACAGGTTCACAAAATATTGGTAGAAAATAGTTAAGGTTCATCTGAAAGTTACAGGCTTTTTGATATAACATAAATCCCTCTTATTTTGTGAATTCCTGGGAATTATGATTTTGATAAGAATTTTTAGGTAGCTTCGAATCTAAATAAGTTGGGAAAAAAATTTGCCTGTTTACTCTAATT
The DNA here is from genome assembly GCF_020826845.1 of Diceros bicornis minor. Lineage (NCBI taxonomy): Eukaryota > Metazoa > Chordata > Mammalia > Perissodactyla > Rhinocerotidae > Diceros > Diceros bicornis. Next base: position 9,589,956 of record NC_080772.1, on the reverse strand, counting down.
GGAAAACAATAGATGTAACAGAAAATAGCATTCGTTTCAATAAAATTGTTTATATGTATTATTGCAATCTATAAAAAACCTTTGAGATAGGAAAATTATTATTATTACCCCCCCCCCCCTTTTTTTGTGAGGAGGACCAGCCCTGAGCTAACATCCAATGCCAATCCTCCTCTTTTTTTTGCTGAGGAAGACTGGCCCTGGGCTAACATCCGTGCCCATCTTCCTCTACTTTATATGGGATGCCACCACAGCATGGCTTAACAAGTGGTGCGTCAGTGCGTGCCCGGGACCCGAACCAGTGAACCCTGGGCCACCACAGCCGAGCGGGCATACTCAACCACTTGTGCCACCGGGCCAGCCCCTATTACCCACTTTTTTTACATGAAGAAACTGAGGCTTAGACTTGGTAAGCAACTTGTCAAATGGTTCCCACTTTTTTAGTGGCAAACTTAAGACTCCAAGACCATGTTGAACTGATTCCCCAAGAATAGTTTTAGCAAAATACACCTTTCCTCTCTCTTGCACACATATGTGTACACACATACATACAGAGACACGGATACATGTAAACAGGATTTAATTCTGCGTTACTTATCCAACTACCTTGTATACAAAGTGTGCACAAGGAAAAAGGAATGAATAATTGTACTACAACATCAAGGTGTAATAAGGTAATGCTTGCAGCTTTAAGGCTGCAAGCTTGAATGCAAATCTAGAAACCATGTGTCCAGTCTGTAGCCTGGAATACTGAGCCTGCTAGGGTACGCTTTCTCCTCTTTAGTAGGGTCTAGAAATGTCCAGCTTGCGGAGAGTTAGCTGTTTAAAGGATGATATGTAACCTGAAGAGTCTTTATAAAGTGCATACTTGAATACAAGCTTCGGGGTTCGTGCTAGTCAGTAGACATAAATTCAGCAGTACTGGTCAGAGAAGGAAAGATGGTGTATATATGAGCTGAATGGTTTCTGTTCCTTTTTGGGCATTTTAAGTTCTCACCTCTAAAGACACTTTATAACTATTTAAGAGATTAGGATTTCAACCTTCATTTTATTTTAAAAAACCAGTGGTGATTTTCTAGATCATAATCTGAATTTTTTACAAAAGAGTCAATGTACTTTGTCTTATGTGTTTGTTTTGTGAATTAACTCTGTCAAATTTTAAATTCTTCATCTGACTTCTTTTCTTTACCTGGCTGCTCTTTTTCCTCACTGCTTTTGAGATTGCCGCTGCCTGTTTCTGACCCTTTGTATTCGGAGAATACAAACTTAATTCATTAGCAGCAATGTTTCTCTGTTCTATGTGTTCATTCATCACACTTTCTTTTAGCACTAACTCTATTCCAGGCACTCTTCTAGGTGCTGGGATACAGCAGTGAACAAAGCAATGTCCCTGCTATCAGGGGTCTTCCTTCTGATGATAGGAGAGATACAATAAATAAATGATCAGTTAGTTATATGTGAGGCAATAAATTTTATGAAGAAAGCTATACTTTTAGTCTCTTTCCTTCAGTCCACTATATTTTACTGTTTTCCAAAGCTGAATAGGAATGACTTTTTAAATGTCAGCTTATTTAAATGTCTCCAACCCTGCTCACTAAGGCAGGTAATTCTGATTGAGGCAAATGCTGATGGTAGACTGTAAGTAAAGTGGTACTTGCCCCCTCTCCCCAGTTTTATCTATTCTAAAACATCATTTAATTCAGTATATTTTGTGTATATTTTAGAGTGTTTCTTTCAGTTTTTTATCTACTTCAGTTTCACCATGGCATAACCTCCTTACATGATCCTTTGCTACTTCATCCGTTGTTTTATGACATTTAGTTAAGGTCTCCATTTAAAAAAATCATACATAATCATTGATATTTATGGAAAAATAAAACCCATAAACATGTGAGCAGAAACCCTCCAAAATTGATGTAAAGAATTCTTTTCTATATATGCTTTTTTCTGCAGTGAGTCTTATACTTACTTTTCATTGTTGTTGAACATTTTTAGATTTAATAAGCTTACAAAAAAAAGTGATGTTTCACTAATTTCTTGACAGCATCTTGCCAAAACGTGTCATTTAAATTTATATAAATTTTCTGTAGAGAGAATCTCCATCTTGCAACTTTTTCTTCAGTGCGCATACCATTCAGTAGCACACTAAAACCAGTTGAATTTACCAGATTCATTTAATTTAATGAAATTATGATTACTGTAATCTTTATTTTGAGTTTCAAGGGTTTAAGTGTAGAATGATAGGAAAAGTGGTAAATGAACTATTATATATTACCACTAGAGGGTAGTGTTTCCTACTTATATTTTTTAAAATAATCAAGTTAAATTTAGTCTGATAGATCACACTAGTGATAAAGTATATCTTTATTCTAAAAATACCTTATTTTCATAATCTTAAACAGGTCCTCAAAAGTTTACATTAGTGGCTCAATGGAGACATTGAATGGATTGATTTATTTACTTTTTAATTCAAATTCTCTCTTTAGCCTATTATTCCTATGTTTACACAAAATATTCGAGAAGGATTTAGATCACTTGGAGGAACAAGTAAGTTCTGATTCGTATGGTTTTTCTAATTATAATGTAATATTTAGAATGTAATATTTTAAATATTTGGGCTTTTGAACCCTGTAAGGAATCATCTTGAATTGTTACTTTAGATAATGGATATACCGTTTAGATGTTTTTTTATGTCAAGTCTAAGAGGTAACTGGTCCTAAGTAATGGTGGTTCTTAGATATTAGATTTTTAAGAGTCTAATATACATATTTAAGCTTATTTGTCATGGGCTTTTTAAAACTACAGAGTGAATTATCTAATTTACTGTATTAAACCATGTTGTTGAGGTTTAAAACAAATTTACGTATTATCCAGACTGTCTTCCTAACTCACCCCTGAAGAAATATGATATTGAGATAAGATGAACAACCTAAGGAGATATCATTTGCTTTGGTTTATTTCTGTTACTTCTTGTTTTTGTTTTTTTTTAATATTTTGAACCATGATACATTTACATTGAAGAGTTCTTTTTGCCTACCTTTAATTTATTGATAACAGAATAATTTGAATCTAGTTATAGGAGTGATAACGATTAGATATGCTTTGTCGTTGCAGTATTTCTGTTGTTTTCTTTTTATTTTGAAGTTTTCATAGTTTGTTTTCCTCCCCTATAGTTTACATATTATATTCAATTGATTATATTTTATATTCCTTGCACTAACAATATAGTGCTCCTGTCCACATACAAATCTCCTCCTGAAGAGCTTGAAACTTCTGTTGTTTCTTTTATGTCTCATGTTGGTATATGGTTGATATTCTGTTTTTTAGGTCTTACTTTTTTTTCCTTTTTTTTCAAATTTAAGTAGAAAGGCAGATTGATGTAATGTTTAACTGTTGTTGTGGAATTATTTCTTCTAACTTTCTTTTGGGTCATTTCTTCAGAATTTAAGTTGCATACCAGAAATTATTCCTAATTTTGTTTCTTAAATTGTAAAGTGGTTTTAAAATTCTTTTTGACATCAACAGTTGAATATCTCAAAAATTAGTGTCTTATGGTATCTTCTGTTTCCTTATGTAAACATATTCTGTGTTTTTTTATTACTTTCTTATGGGTCTTAGGGTATATTCTGTGTTTCCTTATGTAAACAGTATTTTAAACTTCAGTATAATTCATGACTATGTATTTCATGTTGGTTGCCATTTTGAATTTCTTTTTTTTAAGACTTAGTCTATCGGTTAATTTTACATTATTACCACTTTTAAAAATCTTGCTAAATTTCATACTTGGTCATTTGTATTAGTAATTCTTTGCTTTCTTGCATTTTTTTCCAATTTACAATAATGTTTTTAGTTTTTACCTAGTTTATTGGTTCATTTTAGTCTCAGGTTTACATGAATTTACTTTATGCTTCTATTTTTTCTTCTTTTATTCATATGTCATGTATTTGTGAGTCTCTAGACTTTTTAGCTTCTAGCTTTTGGTTGCAGTCTTTACCCTTTGTTTTGCAATAATAGTAATTTGTTTGCCTTTTAAAATTCTCATATTTTTTAAAGCTCATCTTTTTTTTTTTTTAACAGACATTATTTTGTTGAGTATTTTTAGGTTTACAGAAAAATTGAGCAGGAAACACAGAGAGTATATACCCCCCAGTTTCTCCTATTATTAACATCTTGCATTATTGTGGTACATTTGTAACAAGTGATGAAAAGCTCATCTTTAAAAAAAAATACTGTATTAATTTCCAGGAGGTAATACTGTTTGCCACCTTCCTCTAAGTGTTACATATTACAATTTGAAAGTTTATGATTACATGCTCAGAATATTTAACCAAGTAAAATGATTTTGTTACTTTAAAACAGGGTTATTTAGGTGGCTTTATGAAAAATTCCGCTATCCGTTTGCTCCAATGTATGGAGGTTTTCCAGTGAAGTTACGCACCTATTTAGGTGATCCCATTCCGTATGATCCAAAGATAACAGCAGAAGAATTAGCCGAAAAGGTAAATTATTCTTTCTTTCTTAGTCTTAGGATAGATTTTTACTTTCAATTATTATATTAAAAATTTATTCATTCATTCATTCAACAAACATGTTCTAGATCAGTGGTGATTTCCCCCCAGGGGACATTTGGCTGTATCTGGAGACATTTTTTATTGTTATGATGGGTAGGACTTGGGAGGTGGTGGTGCTCCTGGCATCTAGTGGGTTTAGGCCAGGGATGCTCGTAAATTCTGCAGTGCACAAGACAGCCCCCCACAACAAACAACTATCCATTCTAAAATGTCACTGTGCTGACGTTGAGAACCCCTGTTCTTGGCACTGATGGTTAAAAAGTTTTGTAAGTGGTGTTCAGAAAAAGAAAGCTATGATCTCCATGATAAGAAAGAAATTGTTCCTGTCTGGTAGAAGTATCTTGGGAGGAAAATGGAATAGTGTTTAAGAGTGTGAGTTATGAAGTCAGATTGTTCCTAGCTCCACTGTTTGTTTGCTGTATGACCTTGGGCAGTCCCCGCCTTACTCTCCTAGTCTGCAGAGCAGAGAGTAGTACCCACTCATAGAGTTATCCCTGAGGACTACATGGGATTGCTGATGTTCATTGTTTAGAACAGTGTCTGGCATATAGTAAGTGCTCCATGAATGCTGGCCACTGTTGTCATCCTAGGAACTTACAGTCCGGTGGGGGAGATAAATAACTGAATCAGTGTTTATAAGGTGATAAGTGTTACCACAATGGTGTGTTTATGGCAGGGTTTCTCACCTGGGCACTACTGACGTTTTGTTTGGGGGGGGGCTGTCCTGTGCATTGTGGCGTTGCGGGATGTTTACCACCATCCCTGGCCTCTACTCACTGGATGCCAGTAGCACTCCCCATCCCCACCCCTCACTAGACATGGCCATATGTTCCCACCGAGGGCAAAATCTCCCCTGGTTGAGAACTGCTGTGGAGGGTATTATGGAAGCACAAAGGAAAGGCATATAAATTAGATTGGGGACCCCTCCTTGAGGGAGGTAATGCTTGAAGTGAGTTTTGAAGACAAGAAGGGATTAGCTGGACAGAGAGTAATGAGGTAGAGGAAACTGAATGTATAAAGGGATGGCAACATGAAATAGCATAAAATCTTTGGGGAGTTGAGGGTAGTCTGGTATAGCTAAAAGAGAAATTGTAGATGAGGCTAGAAATGTAGGAAGAGTCTGGACCTATGTTGGCCTATAATTGATTTTCTTTCCTGAAAGCTAGGGGGAGCTATTGAAAGCAGATGAAGGAAGTCATAGGTTTGCATTTTGAAAGATCCCTAGAAGCAATATGGAGGCTGAATTTGAGTGAGACCAGTAGAAGCTCAAAGGGGAAAGAGACTGCTTAGTGAGGGAAAAATAGGAAAAGCGTCCTAGAATGAGGGCATTTGTGGTGGGTTTTGAAAGATGGTCAGGACTTGGACACGTAGACTTGGGGCGGGAGAGGAGAGTAAGAACAAGAAACAGTGGTAGGAAAGCTGACTGCTTATACCCACGGTATTGAGCAATCTGATGTGATTAGAACAGCAGGGCTGGGAGAGACTGCCTAAGAAATTGTCCTCCAGGAATTTGGAAAGGACATTAACGTATTAAAGGTTCTAAGAAACCCTACAATAAAGGGATCTATTTTGTTTCAAAGAGCATTTCCCTGTCTCATCTGACCAAAACCGTCTCCCTGTTTTTCCATGAATAGCAATTAATAACAGCTGTGGAATAAACTTGGGGAATCACTGGCTTAGTGGGTAGGGTTTGGTTGAGATGAAACTGGAAAAGTAAGTAGGAGCTACATTTTTAGGCCCTTAAATCTCAGACTAGGGAATTTGTTTACCAAATACATTTCAATTAGGATAGGCCTCTATTTGAAAGTGGCTTATATCAGTTCCACTCAAATTTTTTTGGCCAAAGCAAGCAGATGTATGACCTCTTCCTCTACAATGGTTTGTGAAGATGATTCTAGCAATTGTCATTATTTAGATACATATAAATAAAAGTGCAGAGGTTATGCTATTTATTATTATTAGTTTATTTTTTAAGAGCAGAGGTTATGCTATGAATTTTTATGTCTCTAGTTCCCAGAACAGTGTTAAGTGTTTAATTAGATCTCAGTAAATGTTTGAAGAATGAATGAATTAGATAATGATCTCCTTATCTACTTGAAAGGGAGAGCAAAAGAGATTTTACAGAGATAGAATGCACCAGACTTGAAAACTAATCCTATATAGTTACCTGCAGGATATCTAGATATATATTTATATACGTAGGTTTTTGGAAATATTGTACTAGAGTTGGGAGAGAAGTCAGAATTGGTGATAAAGATTTAGAAGACATTTGCACTGAGACCATTACCCTTACAAGGCAGATTAGAGAGAGAAAGAAAAGGACTGAGGATAGACTGTAGGAGACGTAACATTTAAGGAGTGGGCCAAGGAAGTACAATCAAGACCGACTGAAAGGAAGGTGGCAGAGAGGTAGGAGAACAAGTCAGTTTGTGTGAGAGAAGTCAGCAGGTGAGGTTTTTAAAAAAATAGGAATGGTCAGTAGTATTAGTTCTTACAAAGAGATCAAGGAAGATGAGGATGAGAAAAGACCACTCAGCTTGCAATTATACTTTCAAAGAGTATAAAACTACATAAGAAGCAATAAATGTCATATTATTCAATCACCTAGAAAATGGGATGAAGTATTTTGATTATGACTTTTACACCAGCCTTCTGTATACATAGTCTGATTTTTTTTAAGTTTTTAAAGTTGTGGTAAAAAATACGTAGCATTAGTTTATGAACTTAACCATTTTGAAGTGTACAGTTCAGTAGTGTTAAATATATTCACATTGTTGTGCAGCAGATCTCTAGAACCTTTTCATCTTGCACAACTAAATCTCTGTACCCACTCAGCACCACCTTCCCATTTCCTTCTTTCTTTTTTTCATATACATCCATCAACACTTTTTTCTGGTTCCTTTATGGGCTGCACAAGATTCTTTTTTATTTTCCAGCTTTATTGAGATATAATTGACACATAGCATTGTGTAAGTCTAAGGTGTATAATGTGAAGATTTGATACATGTATATATTGTGAAATAATTACCACAATAATATTAGTTAACACCTCCATCACCTCACATAATTACCACTTTTGTGTGTGTGTGGTGAGATTAAGATCTACTCTCTTAGCAACTTTCAAATATATAATATAGTACTGTTAACTGTAGTCACCATGCTGTACCTTAGATCCTCAGAATTTACTCATCTTATAACTGGAAGTTTATACCCTTGACCAACATCTCCCCATTTCCCCCACCTCCCAGCCCCCAGCAACTACCAGTCTACTCTCTGTTTCCATGAATTTGGCTTTTTTTGGATTCCACATATAAGTGAGATCATACACCAGCTCCCTGTTTCCTCCTTCCCCCAGCCCTTGGCAGCCACCATTCTACTTTGTGTTATTATGAGTTTGACTACTTTAGATACCTCATATGAGTGGAGTCATACACTGTTTGTCTTTTTATGACTGGTTAAGTGTAATTTCACTTAGCATAAAGTCCTCAAGTTTCATCTGTATTGTAGCATGTGACAAGATTTTCTTCCTTTTTAAGGCTGAATAATATTCCATTGTATGTATATACCACATTTTGTTTATCCATTCTACCCATTGGTGGACATTTGAGTTGCTTCCTTTTTCTTGGCTATTGTGAATAATACTACAGTGAACATGGATGTGCAATTATGTCTTCAAGATCCTGCTTTGAATTCTTTTGGATATATACCCAGAAGTGGGATTCCTGGACCTTATGATAATTCTATTTTTAATTTTTTGAGAAACCTCCTCCATCCTGTTTTCCATAGTGTCTATGCCATTTTACATTGCTGCTAACAGTGTAGAAGGGTTCCAATTTCTTCACATCCTTGTCAACACTTATTATTTTCTGGGGTTTTTTGAGAGTAGCCATCCTAACGGGTGTGGGGTAGTATCTCATTGTGCTTTTGATTTGCATTTCTCTAATGATTAATGATGTTGAGGAACTTTTCTTTTTTTTTTTTTTTTAGTTTTATTTATTTATTTATTTTCCCCCAAAGCCCCAGTAGATAGTTGTATGTCATAGGTGCACATCCTTCTAGTTGATGTATGTGGAACGCGGCCTCAGCATAGCCGGAGAAGCAGTGCGTCAGTGCGCGCCCAGGATCTGAACCCGGGCCGCCAGTAGCCGAGCACGTGCACTTAACTGCTAAGCCACGGGGCCGGCCTGAGCAACTCTTCATATACTTGTTGGCCATTTGTGTATCTTCTGTGGAGAAATGTCTGTTCAAGTCTTTTGCCCATTTTTTAATTGTATTATTTGGGTTTTCTTTGTTGTTGAGTTGTATGAGTTCTTTATATATTCTGGATATTAACCCCTTATCAGATACATGATTTGGAAATATTTTCTCCCATTCCATAGGTTCCTTTTCACCCCGTTGGTTTTTTGTTTTGATGTGCAGAAGTTTTTGAGTTCGATGTAGTCCCATTTGTCTATTTTTGCTTTTGTTGCCTGTGCTTTTGGTGTCATAGTCAAGAAATCATTACCAAATCTAATGTCATGAAGCTTTTCCCCTGTTTTTCTTCTAGGAGTTTTATAGTTTTAGGTCTTATGTTTAGGTCTTTAATCCATTGTAAGTTAATTTTTGCATATGGTCTAAGGTACAGGTCTAACTTCATTCTTTTTAATTTAAGTATCTAGTTTTCCCACCACCATTTGTTGAAGAGACTGTCCTTTCCGCGTTGTGTGGTCTTGGCACCCTTGTCAAAGATGTTTGACCATACATGCAAAGGTTTATTTCTGGGCTGTCTGTTTTGATCCATAGGCCTATGTGTCTATCTATGCCAGTACCACACTGTTTTGATTACTGTAGCTTTGTAATATGTTTTGAAATGAGGAAGTGTGAGGCCTGTAACTTTATTCTTTTCCAATTCAAGATTGTTTTGGCTATTCAGGGTCCTTTGAAATTCCATATGAATTTTAGGAGGATTTTTTTCTATTTCTGCAAAAAATGCTGCTGGGATTTTGATAGGGATTACCTTGAATCTGTAGATCACTTTGGATAGTATGGACATCTTAATAATATTAAATCTTCCAATCCATGAACACAGGATGTCTTTCCATTTTTCTTTGTCTTCTTTAATTTCTTTCAGTAATGTGTTATGGTTTACAAAACTTTCTCCTCCTTGGTTAAGTTTATTCCTAACTGTTTTATTCTTTTTGGTGCTGTTGTAAATGGGATTATTTTCTTACTTTCTTTGCAGATTGTTTGTTGTTAGTGTATTACAGAAACACAACTGATTTTTGTGTGTTGATTTTATATCCTGTAACTTAGCTGAATTTTTATTAGTTTTAACAGTTTTTTGTGTGGAATCTTTAGGATTTTCCGTGTATAAAATCATCTCATCTGTGAATAGAGATAATTTTAATCTTTCCTTTCCATGCATAGTCTGATTTAATCCTCACATCAACCCTATATGGTCGCCCTATTAGCGGTGTTTTACACATGAGAAAACTGGATGATTCAGTCAGCTTCGCTAGGTTATGCTGTGGTAACAACCAACCACAGAATCTCAGAGACTTAGGACAATAAAGCTTACTTCTTGTTCATGTTGTGTTTCCCCTGAGGCCTGTGTCTTCTTTATTCTGGGATTCAGGCTGAAAGCATCCGTGTGGGATGTTGCCATTTGCATGGCAAAAAGAAAAGGTTAGGAGTGGACCCATGAGATGGCCCTGAAAGCTTCTGTTTGGAAGTGGCTCACTCGCCCCCACTGACATTTTATTGGCCAAAGCAGTCACACGGCCACATGGGACTTTAGTGGGGCAGGACCTGGATTCTACCTGCAGGGGTAGCCTAGAAGAGAGAGGCCTAGTAGGCAGAGGGAATGAATGACTATAATACACTGTGCCATACTGGAACTCAGCAAGGTCAGACATTTAGAAAAGGATGTGCAGCTGAAGCAGCTTTAATGTTACATTAGCTGAAACTGTTCAAGCCAAGCAGCTGATATGTAGGAAGTCTCGCAAAAGTAACATTAATGATACCTATGTGCCTTGTATATGAACTTCATTCTTAGGAAACTTACTTCCAGTCATTGTGCTGGGTCCTTAAGTATACTCACAGTTTATTGCTCTCTTTTTCCTCAAAGAAAACCCTGTGACACTGGTTTCTAGGGTCAGCACACGCTCTCCACACAGCATGGCTCTTCTCTCATCCTGAAGCCATGCCTGCCTGAGATGCTCCAGGAGCCTTAACCAGGGCTGAGACCTCACCCTGTGATGTTGCTTCTGCTCCCACATACTTTATATTGTTAATATAACACATTTCTTTGCTGCTTCCTAACAAACGCATTCTTCTTTAGGATATAACTGAATTCTGTTTTGTTCTTTTTAAATTTTTTCTTGCCTATCAGGATTTAAGTGGGTCAGAGCTAGTTAAGAACACTTTTTTACAAATACTGTCTATTTTATGGTCAAAATAGAAGGTAATGGAGAGAGAAGGGGAAAAAAAGCCTGGCCTGGAAGTTTAGGGATCTGGGTTCTAATCCTCGCTCTACCATTAGGCAGCAATGTCCCTTTGGATAAATGACATGTTCTTCTCTAGGTCTCAGTTTCCTTATTTGTAGAATGGGGAAATTGAACTAGATGATCTCAGAGGTTTCTTCCAGGTCTAAAATTAAATGAATCCTTTCCCGTCTTTTTCTCAGTTAAGGAAAATATATTACTGATAGTTAAATTGCAGTGACTTGATTTTCCTATGAGAGGAAAATTTACTCACATTCATGTCCCTGGTAGAGTTAGATATTTTACATATTAAAATATATAAATATAGTAAAATCTTGCCAATTCAAATTAAGTAAGAAAGAAAAGGCCTTTTTGAATCATTGAAATACCCCAGTTATTGTGTTCAGTTACTTTATGTACTTTATTATCAGTACTTAGAGTAACAGTAGTAGTCTACCAAAAGCATAGTTTAGTAGAATTTCTTGAGGGAATTTACTTAAATATATAGTTACTATATACATATTTTTGATTGTAAATTGTCATTATTGAACTAAAGTATACTTGAAATAAAGAATACTTGAAATTTCCCTTTTGTGAATACATTGTCATGATTTTCCAATCTTCATTGTTAATAGCATAAGCATAAACTATAGCATAATGATCCCTGGGTTATCACAAATTCAAAATGACTAGCATCCAAATTAATGTAGAAATGAAACTTCATTTAAAAAATGAGTGATAGATTGTTCAGGCATTTGATTGTGGAGAAAACCCATTTTGTAAACACTGTCAAACTCTAAATTAAAATATACTGTACTAATGCTGAAGAGGACGCTTGGGATAGTTCCTTAAAGTTCTCTCAGTCTTAATCTCTGTTCTGTTTCCATTTCTTTCTGTCTCTTTGCCTCTCTCTGTACGTTCTCATACACACATTCACATATACATATAAATACAGATTTATTTATATATACATGTACATATACTATACATGTATTATTAAGGTGGAAAGAAAATGGAGAGAAGTGGATAGATTTGCAGGGTGTTGGGGAGTGAAACTAATGGACGCCGTCAATGGATTGGGTATTGTCAATGAGAAGCAGGAGTTGAGGATGACTCTTGTGTTTTAGCTTACTTGGCTAGACTCATGGTAGTGTCATTTGCTGAAATACGGAGGGAACTCAGGAAAGGACAAAGTATGAGGAGGAAAGAATGTGAGTCTAGTCTTTAAGCCTGTTGAGTTTGAGATGCCTTTAAAACATTCGAGGGAAGTCTTATTGAACATTCCTACCTGAAGTTGAGAGGTCTGCAGATATAAATTTGGGAGGCATCTGCAAATGGATGGTAATTAAAGCTTTAGAAATGGATGAGATTACTGAACCTTTGAAGAATAAGTCAGTGCCTGATTTGGGGATTATAAATCTGCAAAAAGAGATTGAAAGGGAACAGTCTGAAGGCCAGAGTAAAACCTAGCTTTTCCTCTAGTGTGCGAGTTCCAGAAGCAAGATCAATTGTGACTGAGAGGTCAAGTAGGATTCAAAGAATGTCTATTGGATTTAGTGACAAAAGGGGTCCTTGGTGATCTTTGCAAGAGTTGTATTTTCTTAATGCAAAGCTCTGACATTTCTTTACCCCAAAATCCTTCCTTGACACCTCAATTTATACTAAACAAAGTCTGTACTTTTTCACTTGGTGTTTAACTCCATTCATGACTTAATTGAAACCTAACTTTAAAGCCTTATACCACCCCGCTTATGAACACCTGCCTGAAACTCCAGCCAAACTCCCCAACTTGCCATTCTTTAGGTGTTTTCCTGTGGTCTTTCTCCTCTTGCTCCCTCCTTACGGAAATCTTATTGGGCCTTCAGACCCAGACCAAACAGTAACCCTGTCATGCGTCCTTCCCCGGTCACTGTCCACCAAATGGGCTCTCAGTCTGAATTTTCATATGCTTTCTTTTCACGTCTCAGATGATAAGTCTCACAAATGATCTTATATTTTAATTACCTTGTACTTGATTATGCTTATTAAGTTATGAGCTACTTGAGATTAGAAACTTGGTTCACTAACGTTATAGCTTTCAAAGCATCTAATATTATCTGAATGAATAAATAAAATTGAAAACAATACTTCACAGAACATAGCCCATGTGTTAGTCACTGTGCCAAGTACCTGAAGACATGGTTTCAATTTCGTTTAATCCTTATAATAAGTGTATGAAATAGTTCTCATTCCACAGATGTGAAAACTTGCGGTTTAGAGAGGCATATTTTTAAAATACGCCTTTAGGCTAGGGTTTATTAATTATATTTATTAATTATATTTAAAAAGAGATGAAGGTCCAAGATTGTAAAAAGAAGGCTCATTAAAAGGTTAGCATCTATAAGGAAGTGTGTATGCATATGCATGCATGCAGTATGTACATGCATAAAACATTTTTGTGGATAGCCATAAACTGATTTAAAAGTAAAAATTGTTGAAATTTGTCATGAATTTAATGGGAAACAAATAGTTGTAGAAGATTTCTTAATATATCCTAATTGACTTTTCCATTGCTATGACTTAATTTAAATTCCTGATAAACTGTCTGCAAATTAAGGTAATGAACTAAAGTTTATCAGCTCATTCATAGTTTTCCTCACTTTTTCCTGTTACATTGCCTGATTTAATTGTTTGGTGGGTCTGGTGATGAAAGAAAAGTACACGAAAGTTTATTACTGGCTGGAAAGGAGTGAAGCTACCATTTGGCTGCTAGAAAATTTCCTGCTACTTTTTTTCTTCTGAATTTTTTTCCTCAGTTCTTTTTAGTGTTTAGTGTGTGCAAGGCATTGCTCTGCTCACTGCTGAAGAGATACTAAGAAGTATCTTAAAGAGCTTACAATCTAGGGTAGAAAATAGCCATGTGGACAATAACTGTAATTCAAGCATAATAAGTATAAGAAATATGCTGTGGGTGTACTGAGTAGGAAATTATTAATTCTGAGGAGAGATGGGTGCTAAATTAGGGAGGACTTCTTGAAAGTAGTAGTATATTAAAATCTTTACAAAATAAATGATCTATATTGAGAACTAAAAGAATAATGGCTTTTGTGTTTTCTTAATAGGCGAAGAATGCTGTTCAAGCTTTGATTGATGAGCACCAAAGAATACCAGGAAACATCATGAGTGCTCTGTTAGAACGTTTTCATAAAAAACAAAAGATCAACTAGAAGATGATTTAATACATTTATATTAATATGTTTGTGTCTCTAGTACTGTCTTCTAAATTTTGTAGGTACTATAATAAGTATTTTTTAAAAAATCATGTTAATAAGCATCTTTTACTGAACTTGCTTAAAATTGTGTTGTCAATTTTGTGTTTGCAATCAAATGTGTCAAATTTAAACAATAACTCATTACATGCGTATTAATTCAGGAAATGGTCATGTTTCTTTTTATAAATTCCTAATGTATGATAAACATTTAGATTCTAAAGTTAAGTTTATTAATAACAGCAGTTTATGTTAAACAAACATTTCTAAATAATGTATCTAATTTCTGTATCTGTTGCCCTGAGCTAATTTTGTGAGATGGCATAACCTAGGGTTTAGTACAGATGCTTAAGTTAGAAAAGAAAATGCTCTTTTATCTTCCTTTCATGATCTTGGGGAAATCATGCAATGCTTTTGTGCATCAACAATTCACTTTTTTAAAAACCTGTTAATACTATGGTAAGGAATATTATTTTAAATTCTTTGTATTTGCTGTGGTCGATAACCGTAGAACCAAAATTATAACTGAATTAATTAAGCAATACCAAGATCTTTTAGAGTTTGTGTATATATTTTGTTCATAGGATGTTTAAATTATTCCTTCAGGTATGGTGTCAAGTTGCCAAGTACAATGAAAAAGATGTACTGCTTTTCATATTGAATAAAAAAATTAGAAAAGGAAAATTTCTAATTATTATCATCTTTTTAGTATTGTATTTTTAATGAGAATCTGCAAACAATATAGGGTGTGCCGTGCATTGTCAGCCCTGTAATATGGCATTTAATAGTGTAAGGTTACAACGACCCTTGTGCTCTGCATTTCCTGTTTGAAGCGGATTCTAGGCTGATGAAAGCAGAGCTAAAGAAGGCTCTGCTTTTGCTTCATATCGTGGCTTATTCAGTGTGACTTTGCAACTAGTCAGATGGTTTATTGTTTCAATAAAAATATACTTGAATGATGAATTTATGTGAACACAAAGCTTTCTGAAAAATTAATGGCTTTCAATTTGTTGTTTCCTTGAAATCTGAATTTTAAAAGTATTTAAACAGAATAGTACCAGAAATCAAATGCAGTATCTCCCTCTTCCTTTTTAGATATTAAATTACTTGGACACTTGTATAACAAGTGTGTATGTCTGATATGTGTAATGTGTATACAATTATGCAACATAAAAATAAAAGAAAAACTGAATTGTAATTCATTTTCTTGTGAATTTGCATATGTGACATTTTCTTATTTTAAACTGATTTTTTTTGTTTTATGTTTATACATTTCTCACTCACAATCATATTCATCTATCTCAGCCACAATGAATAAACCTTACTTCCAATGTAATAAATATATTTGAATTTCAATTTTAGTGAAAAGACTCAATTAATGATTATTTGTAGCTTTTTTTCCCTCTAGCAGTGAGCAGTGTTTGTTTAAAATTGATAAATATTTCCAGAATGAATGAATAAATGATCATAAAATGAATGAGAATAATGTTTTTGGGCAACTATTGAGTTTTAAAAACTGAAGAAAGAACAACATTTACTGCTAATTTAGCAAAAGCTATTAGTTTTTGCAGTGTTTTTACTGCTTTACTTAAAACCTTTTTTGTTCTCTGATACTCAGACTAACAGGAAGGCTTCCTGTCTTGCTTGATACGAGATTTTTATCTTTGCTATTTGAATTTAAATCTCACTTAGAAGAATGAGGGGATATGACTGAACATAGAAATGTCAACTCATGAATGGAAAGGGGCTGCTCTTGACCCTTTTTGAAGGGAGTGTTCACAAATCAGAATCTCTTGAAAGCTAGAGACTCTCCAGAAGCATGAACATGGCACACTTTCATGGGAAATCTTTCATACCCTTGTAAAAACACTTTCATTTTGAAGCAATTTCAAATTTACAGACAAGTTGCAATAATAGTGCATAGTACTCCCGTATACTCTTCACCCAGATTCACCGATTGTTGTGGCACGTTTGTTTTACTCTCTTCACACACCCCTCGTCTTGTTTCTCTCTCTCTCTCCACGTAGATATCTGTAAAATTTTTTCTCCTGAATCATCTGATAGTAAATTGCAGACACTGTGTCCCTTACCTTTACCCTTGACTGTAAGGCCATCCATTTACAGCACCACAGAGCAATGATCAAAATCAAGAAATTTATCATTGCTATAATAGTATTATGTGATCTAAAGACTGGGTTCAAATTTCACCAGTTGCCTCAATAATGTCCTTTATATCAATTCAATTTCTCTTCTTGATCCATGGTTCATGGCAGGATCACACATTGCATTTAGTTTTCCTCTCTCTTTAGTCACCTTTAATCAGAATAATTACCCAGCCTTTCTTTGTCTTTATGATAGTGACATTCTGGGAGATGACAGACTATTTCTTTTGTAGATATCCTTTCAGTCTGTTTTTCCCTGATATTTTGTGATGATTTGATTCAGGTTATGCATTATTCCAGAAATATGACATAAATGATGTTGTTTTCTTTCGAATGTGTCACATCAGAAGGCACACAATGTTGGTTTGTGTCATTAGTAATGGTAATAACTTGGCTCACTTGGTTAAGATGGCACCTACCAGATGTCTTCCTTGTAAAGTTCTTTTTTCCTTTGTAATGAATAAGTTTATGGAGAGATACTTTGAGACTAAATATCTGTTTCTCATCAAACTTCCACCCACTAGTTTTAGCATCCTTTGAATTAACTATTGCCTGAATAAATTATTGCTATGGGGGTTTCAAAAGTGTGATTTTCTAGCTCTATGATTCTACATTTATTAGTTGACATTCTACTATAAGAAAGAGCTTTCCAATTTCCATCCCTCACACATTTAATGTCAATATGGACTCAAATTCAAATTCTGAGTCCCTGCTTTCAGTTCTTTTGGGTATATACCTAGGAGCAGAATTGCTGGGTCATATGGTAGCTCTATGTTTAACTTCTTGAGGAACTGCCAAACTGTTATCCACAGAGACCATACCATTTTACATTCCCACCAGCAATATACCTGGGTTCCAATTTCTCCATATCCTCACCAACACTTACTTTCCATTTGTTTGATAATATCTATTCTAATGGGTGAAGTGGTATCTCGTGATTTTGACTTTCATTTCCCTAATGACTAATGATGTTGAACATCTTTTCATGTGCTTATTGGCCATTTGCATATACTCTTTGGAGAAATGTCTATTCAAGTTCTTTGCACATTTTTGAATTAGGTTTGTTGTTGAGTTTTTGGAGTTCTTTATATATTCTGGATATGGATATTAATCCTTATATGATTTGCAAATATTTTCTCTGTTCTGTGGGTTGCCTTTTTACTCTCATGATAGTGTCCTTTGATGCACAAAAGTTTTTAATTTTGATAAGATCTGATTTATCTTTTTTTTCTTTTGTTGCTTGTGCTTTTGGTGATATATTCTAAAAATCATTGCCAAATCCAATATCATGAAGCTTTTCCTTTATGTTTTCTTCTAAGAGTTTTATACTTTTAATTTTCAAGTTTTTAAGTGTTTGGTCCATTTTTAGTTAATTTCTGTGGTGTAAAGTAAGGGTTCAACTTAATTTTTTTTTTTTCCTGAGGAAGAGTCACGCTGAGCTAACATCTGTTGCCAATCTTCCTCTTTTTTTTGCTTGAGGAAGATTAGCCCTGAGCTAACATCTGTGCCAGTCTTCTTCTACTTTATGTGTGGGATGCTGCCACAGCATGGCTGGTGAGTGGAGTAGGTCCGCACCCAGGATCCAAACCCATGAACCTGGGCCGCCAAAGCAGAGCATGCAAAACTTCAACCACTCAGCCACCAGGTCGGGCCCTCGACTTCATTTTTTTTACATGTGGATGTCCAGTTTTTTCAGAACAATTTGTTGAAAAGACTGTCCTTTCCATTGTTTGGTCTTGGCACCCTTATCAAAAATCAACTGACCATATATGCAAGGGTTTATTTCTGGGCTCTCTATTGTATTACATTGATCTGTTTGTCTGTTCATATGCCAGTGCCACACTGTTTTGATTACGGTAACTTTGTGGTAAATTTTGAAATCTAGTGTGAGTCTTCCAACATAGTTCTTTTTAAAGATTGTTTTGGCTATTCTGAGTCCTTTGAGATTTTATATGAGTTTTAGGATGGGTTTTCCCATTCATAAAAAAAAAAAACTATTGAGATTTTGATAGAGATTGTATTGAATCTGTAGAGTGCTTTGGGTAGTATTGTCATCTTAACAATATTAAGTATCCTATGAACACTGAATATCCAATGGATATTAAGTATCCATGAACATGAGATATCTTTCCATTTATTTATATCTTCTTAAATTTCTTGAGCAATGTTTTATAATTTTGAGAGTACCAGTCTCTTGCATTCTTGGTTAAATTCTTAAGTATTTTATTCTATCTTAGATAGAATTGTTTTCTTAGTATCTTTTTCCATTGTTCATTGTTAATCTGTAGAAACATAAATGATTTCTGTGTTGATTTTGTATCACCAACTTTGCTGAATTCATATATTAGCTTTAACAGATTTTTTTGGTGGAATGTTAGAGTTTTCTATATTTAAGGTCATGTCATCTGCAAACAGAGAAAATTTTTCTTCCTCCTTTCCAATTTGGATATCTTTTCTTTCTTTTTCTTGCCTAGTTGCTCTGGGAAGAGCTTTGGACACTATGTTGAATAGATGTGGTGAAAATGCACATCATTGTCTTTGTATGATTATTTTTCATGTGCAAAGATGATGCCTGTTTGTGTGAATGTAACTGAAAGAATAGATGTGAATCTGTATATCTCTTCCATGTTGTGTGTGTTGACTTCTACACATAAGGCTGGTTTGTGGTATTAGGGTTATTTTGCATTCTGGGTGGCTTTATCGTATTATTTTAGATCATAATTCAATATCTGCGAAACATTTGTTCTGTCTTGGTCCTTCCATCTAATTTATTCTACAGCAGCTATTTATGTATCCTGTTCTTGCTTCTTCTCTACCGTGTGCCATCCAGCAGTGTTGAAAGTCAAGTACTCAATATTTATTCATTTAACATTATTTCCCCATTTAGGACTATTGTTTTATAGATAATACAGAACACATTAATTGACCCAGTAGGCAAAATCAAATTCCAAGCATAAACCCTCGCTTTTAAAAATTGGCTATCGGGGCCGGCCCCATGGCTTAGCAGTTAAGTGCGTGTGCTCCGCTACTGGCGGCCCGGGTTCATATCCCGGGCGCGCAGTGAGGCACTGCTTCTCCGGCCATGCTGAGGCCGCATCCCACATACAGCAACTAGAAGGATGTGCAACTATGACATACAACTATCTACTGGGGCTTTAGGGGGAAAAAAGGAGGAGGATTGGCAATAGATGTTAGCTCAGAGCTGGTCTTCCTCAGCAAAGAAAAGAGGAGGATTAGCATGGATGTTAGCTCAGGGCTGATCTTCCTCACAAAAAAATAAATAAATAAAATAAAATAAAATAAAATAAAAATTGGCTATCAATATATTATCTTATACAAATAAAAATTATGACCCTAAACTCTATAGCTCAAAATCAGAAGACACTATTTTCTCAAAAAGCTATATATTACTCTTGGCCTCTCCTCAAAAATTCTCTCACACAAAGCTGCCTTTGGTTTATTCTGGATCAATAAAGGAAGAAAAAGGATTCTCAACAAAATATATCTACTAAAAGCTCCATAATTCTCTACCATTGAAATTGGGCTTGATCCTGGTATCTATTAACTTGTGGAAGTAAAAGTACACTCATTCTTTTTTTAAATCTAATTTTCATTTATATCAGAGTAGTGCACGTGCTGAAGAAAGCTTCTAATGCAAGGCAGCGGTCCTTTGTCCTACCTCTCCCCCCATCACCCAGTATCCCACTCTAGACAAACACTTTCAGTTCTTCTAGCTCCTTCTGAGAATTACCTCTAAACAACATATATAAAATATGTAAAAGCTATATATATATATAAGCTATAAAAAATAGCTTATATGCCACTACTTCTAGGTTTATCTGCTGACTTTCCTACTAATTTCCTACTAAGAAAGCTAGTGATTTAATTCATTTACGTGCACTGTTCCCCATACCTTTCCTATCTCCAATTTACCAATTGAGTTCTCACAATTTGGGGTTAAATGAGTATTCAGTAGTATTACAACTATGCAAATACATTTACAGCTGAGGCATATAGTGGCTATGCTTGAATTTCCTTTCTTCCACAGGCTTTTCTATTCCCCAGCCAAATTAGTAATTATCTCCTGTTTCATTTGGTTAATTTCCCTTATAGTTCTTCCCCAAACTTTTCTACAAACCTGCAAAAACAGTCAAAACAGCTTTTACAGTCAGGCACCTCAGCCAGTTTTTATCTACCCTGTTCTTGTCTTGGTGCTGACTCTGCTGGAGCCTTCTGCACATCTGTTGTAATCCGACATGGTTTCTCTAACCCTGCTGTGTCATCCTAGGAATTCCTCTGACTTCTCTCCTTTGGAGCCCTATTTCCTGGATCCCATTCTTCCTATTTCTTGGCTAATGCCTACTTTTGGTGAGATACGTCCTCTAGTCGTTTCCTAAGAAAGGTTGCATCAGAGATACATGGTTAAGTTTTTGAGTGGCTTCACACTTGTTTGGTAAATGGTAAATTACCTGGGCATAGAATTCTACGATAGAAATCATTCTCAGAATTTTTGAATCATTTTTTATTGTCTTCTAGTATCTATTGTTGCTCACATAAGATATTTGGTGCCATTTTGATTTGAATGCTTTACACGGCATCTTTTTTTCTCTCTGGTAGTTTCATTTTATCCCAAGTCTGAAATTTTTTGATACTTGTTTAGTTTTTCATTCTTTGGGCTGGGTATTTGATGGATTCTTTTAACTTGGAAATTTATGTATTTTATTTCTAAGAAATTGTCTTTCTGTTTTTGTTTTTAGGTCTTTAAAATTTTTAATTGTGAAATACATCATCCAAAAGTAACTGTAATGTATATGTACATTTGCCTGTAATTTTTCTTTCTTGTAATGTTTTGGTCAGGTTTTTGTATCAAGGTTATGCTGGGCTTGTAAAACTTGTAAAGATAAGCTTTTCTATCGCTGGAAGAATTTCTATAATATTGCTATTTTTCCTTAAACAAATGGAAGAAGTCATCAATGAGGCCATCTGGGCTTGGAGTTTTCTTTGTAAGAAGGTTTTTACTTGCAAATTCAATTTCTGTAATAGACATGGTTTTTCTTCTTGGTAAGATTTTCTATTCTTCTTGGTAAGTTTTGATAAGTTCTGTTTATGTAGAAATTTGTCCATTTCCCTAACATTTTAAATTATTCTCATGAAGTTGTTCATAACGTCTTGTAGGATTTGTAGGATAATCCTCCTTTTCATTCCTGCTATTGGTAATTTGGACTTTCTCACACTCTCCTTGTGTCTCTAAGTCTCTTTGGCTCTTTCTCGTTTCCTTGATACTGTAAAACAGGGCCTGTCATGCTTTTTCCTGTAATGGTGGCTCTTTTACAGTAAACATTTTTGATGTTGTGGGCTATAAACTGTCCTAACTAGCATAGTGAGGTTTCAAGTCTGCAAATTGATTGGTTGCTTATTTATTCAACTTACACATTTTTTAATCAGCAAGTAGTATTCAAGTGTGTATTCTGTGCCAAGCATTCCTATATGCCAGGAGTCAGAAAACTTTTTCTGTAAAGGGCCAGATAGATAATATTTTAGACTTTGCAGGCCATACAGTCTCTGTCATGACTACTCAACTCTGCCATCATATTACGAGAGCAGCCACAGATAACATGCAAATAAATGAGCATGACTATGTTGCAATAAAACTATACTTATGGACACTGAAATTTGAATTTCATGTGTCACAAAATATTATTTTTCTTTTGACTTTTTTTCCAAACATTTAAAAATGTGAAAACCATTCTTGGCTCACGGCCCATACTAAAACATGTGGAGGGCTGGATTTGGCCCGTGAGCTATAGTTTGTCAAATACTTGCTGTAGAAAATTCAATTTGATTGTTCTTTTCAGAGTCTTCATTTTGTTGTTGTTGATTTTCTTCCCATTTGTGTTTATTTTCTTTTCCAACAATTTCTGCTCTTTATTATTTCCTTTTTTCTAGTTTCTTTAGGTTAAATTTATTGTTTTTATAACTTTTTGAGATGGATACCTAAATCATTGATTTTTCAGCCTTTTTTCTTTTCTAATATATGCATTTATATTTAAAAGTTGCTAGGAGAGTAAATATTAAAAGTTCTCATCACAAGGAAAAAGTTTTGGAACTATATGTGGTGATGAGTGGTAACTAGACCTATTGTGATCACATTGCAGGGTATACAAACATCAAATCATGTATGCTTGAAACTAATATAATGTTATATGTCAATTATACCTCCATAAAGAATAAAGTCGTAAATTTCTTTCTAAGCACTACTTTAACTGCATTTCACAAATTTTGATGTCATTCTTTTATCATTCAATTCAAAAGGTATCTAATTTCATTATGCTTTCTTTGTTGTTTTCTTATTTCCTTCTTTGATACTAGAGTAACTTAGAAGTGTATTGCTTAGTTTCCAAACACTAAGTATTTTCTTTTTTTTGTTGTTTGTTTTTAGTTGATTTCTAGCTTAATTTTACTGTGGCAAGTGAACATACTTGAATGATTTCAATCATTTGAAATTTGCTTTATGGTCCAGCATATAGTCAGTATTTGCTAGTTCTGTGGGCACTCACAAAGAATTTTAACTCTTTTAGTCTTGAATGAAGTGTTCCATCTATGTCAATTAGGTCAACTTTGTTAGTTTGTAGTTTTATTATTATTATTCAGGTGGTGAGGCCAACAGATCAGAAGACAATTGCCACTGAAGAGATAGTTTGTGACTCTCAGATCCCAAGAGGAGGTGGGGAGGAAACACCACACCATACAGGGTCACACGGGGAAGCACCAGGATCAGTCAGGCAGAGGGAGAGGGGGAAACTGTGGGCAGGGGTCTTTATTGTGGCTTCTGCAGGAAGGACATGACAAGGCAGGGTAAGCAGGCTTGAATAACTTCAGTGGGCTCTGGGGCATAGGGGCCATCCATAGTGTCCAGTTCTGGGGTCTGGAGTTATTAAGGCAGGTGGATGGTGGCTCTGAGTGTGAGAGCCAAATAGAGGACGTGGTTGGGGGGTATGGGCTCTGAATTGGTTGGTTTCCATTTGAAAAGTGAGCTCCAGGGCTAGCTGTTTATCATCTCTTGGAATTGGCTAGCCCTGGGGGGCAGTCCCTGCAGGGTCAGCAAGGCCCCAAGACGTCGAAGCTTCAGAGCACAGCAAATGAAAAGATATGGTCAATACGGGGAGAAACATGAATCCACATGCATGTGTTGAGTTTCAGGTACCTGTGAATCCCTAAGAGGAGATGTCTATGGGTGCTTAGGTGCTTGTTTTGAGCTGGAGACTTAAATTTGGGGACCAAACTATTAGAGGTAGTGACAATCAAGAGGTTTCATAAGGTTATTTATGGAGAGGATGTAGGAGGGGAAGAGCAGAAACACCAATAGTTCAGGTGCAAAATGGAAAGGAGATCTCACAAAGGAGACAGCAGGGGAGAAACCAGGTGAGGGTGGTGTGGCAGAAAGCTGAGGATGACACACACCATGGTGCAGGCACGCCTGCAGTCCTCTCTTCCTTCAGGAGGAAATGGCGGAGAGAAGAGGAAGTTGGGAGAGTAACTAGAATATTTCTGTCATGGCTGAAGCCTACTTAAATTCAATCTTTTACCTGGTCATTACATTTGCCGGGAATCCTCCCCTGCCCTTATACTTTTTTTTTTAAATTGTGGTAAAATATGCTTAATACAAAATTTACCATCTTAACCATTTTTAAGTGTACAGTTAAGGACAGTCACATTGTTGTACAACCAATCTCCAGAACTCTTCCCATCATCCCGAACTGAAGCTCTGTAGCCATGAAACAGCTCCTCATTCTCCCCTCCCCCCAGCTCCCCACAATCACCATTCCACTTTCTGTCTCTATGAATGTGACCACTCTAGACACCTCATATCAGTGGAATCCAGTATTTGTCTTTTTGTGTCTGGCTTATTTCACTTAGAATGTCTTCAACATCCATCCACATTGTAGCATGTGTCAGAATTTCCTTCCTTTATAAGGCTGAATAACATTCCATTTTATGTATACATCACATTTTGTTTATCCATTCATCTATTGATGGACACCTGGGTTGTGTCCACCTTTTGGCTACTGTGAATAATGCTGCAATGAACATTGGAGCACAGATATTTCTTCAAGACCCTGCTTCCAATTCTCCTGGGCATATGCCCAGAAGAGTGATTGCTGGATCATATGGTAATTCTGTGTTTATTTATTTTTTTTGTAAGGAAGACTAGCTCTGAGCTAACATCCATGCCCATCTTCCTCCACTTTATGTGGGACGCTGCCACAGCATGGCCTGACAAGTGGTGTGTCAGTGCGTGCCCGGGATCCGAACCTGGGCCGCCAGCTTACAGAGTGCTTTGACCAGAAAAGATGCTTTAGAATGTAACAACAGGAAAAATATTTTGATTTCTTCCAGAAGATTGAAAGTAAACTTAAGATGCAACTGGATAAAAAGTCAAGACAACGATTAAGGGGAATGACACAAGGATGGGCAGGAAGAAGTCAGATTGCAGAGGTCAAAGGGCCTCGGGATGAAGAGAGATGTTCAGTTCTGGGTGGAAGGCAGCAATGGAAAGAATGCTTTCTAGATTCCCGTGCTTTGAGGGAGCAACAAGGGTCAATATAATAATCAAGAGCCTTTTTAAAAAATGTACTGTCACATCACCACTACTGCACTCACAAAGCTTAAAGCAGACATTGTAAAAATTACAGAATTAAAAACACTGAATTTTGGGATCTGAGCAGGGCCTTCACATTTCCCAACCCGAGTCCCTTCCTTGATAGATGAGAAAACATGTTTTTTCATAATTTATTTCTTGAAATGTTAATGGGAGAATGGGGTGTGATCTATAAAATCATTTGGAGAGGCAGAATAGGGGAAAAAAAGGTAAATTATGTGACATTTACCTGTGGGGCTTGTTCCAGAAAAAAATTCTGACATGATACGTACTCAATAATGTTTGTCAAATAAAGGAACAAATGCATTATATTTCAGTCCTTAAGACATTTTAAAATAAATTACTTGTTTAAACGTGGAAATGAAAAATAAAGGTCTTCTAGTATGGGAAACTTTGATGTAAGTTTAAATTAAGGAATGTATTGGCTTTTATACGCAAATCTTTATATTTTAAGCAAAGAATTTAATTCTCACCAATTTCCAGTCCACTCTCGAGCTTTTGTCCCTCTTTTCAGTGACACTGCTCTGGCTTTACTCCCTAATCCAGGGACCTTGACCTGGGCACCTTTCACCATGAGTGACAAGAAGAGCTGCATCTTTCAGGGTTACTCAGGATACGGATTTCAGGGCCCATCCTTCCAAAGCAGAGACTTTTGGGAAGTCACCTGCAGAGCTGTGGGTCAGGTTATGGAAACAAACAGGATGGTGATGTCTGAGACTACCACAGGCAGGCCCTGTCACTACCCTGGAGGCTGCAGGGGCAGGGGGAGGACATGGTGTTTCCAAGGCCCGGGATGAGATGAACCTTAGAGGATGGGCTTCTGGGTAAAGTACAGAAGCAGGGAGTGAGCAAGGAAAAAATATCCACTCTCTCCTCCGTCCTCCAACTGCCTGCTGTGTCTCCTACTGACCCAACCCAATGGGAAGCTAGTGGAAGGGAGCCTGGGGGTCCAGTCAGCAGTGGGCTTCCTAGGGTAAAGGTCAGGGCAGAGAAAGGTGGGAAATGGACACAAGAGGTGGGGGAGGGTCAGAGTAACCAGCACAGGATGGGATTTGATAGCAGAAACTGACAGCAAAGCTGCTGACCTTCCTAACCCCGACTCCTTTAAGACAGGACCATCGCTTTCAAGCAAGTTAAGTGGTAAAAGTCCAGCGGGCAGCTGAGGGGCTTAGGATGAGTGGAGAGAACCCATTCTCTCTGGATGACACTTTCAACACTCACTCACTCAATATTCATTAAGCACTTACTGCTGGGCCGGGTGACTCTCTATTACTCTGGAGCATAGGTGCACGCTGCTGTAGGAGAGTCAACCTGCAGACATGTTTTGTTTGGACGGCAAAGTTTTATTTTCGGTTTTCAATTTCAGTTGTGTTAGGTGGGCCTGTCTAGCTCATCAAAAGCCCCTTGGCTCCCTCCTGTCTTGCACCAGCCTGACTCACACCTACCCGCTACTGGCAGGAGAACAGAGCCAAGCTGGGTCTGGAGTTGCAGAGAATGTTTTCAGTGTAGCTTACCTTCCACAAACTAGAGCCTTCTTTTCTCCTTCCTTCTATCACTGCTCTAGCTTCCCTACTAACATTTAAATTGGCACCCACAACACACCTGACCCACAAGTCAGCATGTACCTCCCTGGGCTTGGCCCTGCCTCTGTGCCCACCCTGGCTCCTGTCTGGACCCCGTGGGACCCTTCTCACTCATCTCGGGTCACTCACGGAGCACTTGGGCCAACTCCAGACAAGTGTAGACAGGTTCTTGAAGACCAGCGCGGGGCTTCTAGCACTGGCTCCTCAGGTGGCTTTCTTGCCCCCACCTGCCAGGAACTGGCCCCACCCAGTGCAGTCCACATCTCTAAGGGAGAACTCGAGCTCCTCCACCTCCTCCACGCTGCCATCCCACCGAAACTTCAGCAAAATCTGGGGAAGGGCTTGGCTCTTGGCAGAGAAGTTTGTCCGTGAACCTTTATCTGCAGCCGTTTCTAAGCTGAGATCTTAGATTTGCAGAGGGAGGCCTAATCAGAAATGGAATTTGGTCGTTGTGGACAAAAAAAGCTGAATGTCCAACCCAGGGAGTGAAGGGAACAGGACTGCAGGAGAAGTTGAACTTCAACGCAATTGCAGAAGATCTCCACCAACCCCATGGGGAGGTCTGGAGCTGGGGTGGCCCTTTAGAGGTATGCTGAATTGGGACAGGGGCCAGGCCTGTATTCTGCCCCCATGGACCAGTCACCGGAGGTCAGCTAGTGCCTGGGGAGGGAGGTGCCCTTGGGTAATGCAGCAGCCCCTTCAGCAGAGCGCAATGCCAGAGGAGCTGCCCAGCTCTGAGCCTTCAGCAGCTGGGAGAAAAAGCTCCTCTGTCCTGAAGGAGGATTGGCGGTACATCACAGTACCCCCTATACCTGGCCTGATGCTGAGTCTCCATGACACCAAGGAGGATCACCTACAGCCCACCTAGAACACGAGCAGGACGGGAATCAGAGCAGCAGTGGTTGTTGTGGGAAAGTCAAGGACTTTTGCAGACAGATCAGCTCTTTGCTAGCAAGTTATTTAACCTCTTTGAGCTCCCAGTCTCCTCTGTATTTATAGACCACTTAGGGTGAGGATTAAAAGGCACAACCTGGCACTAAGCCCAGCATATAGTAGATGCTTGATAAGTGTTTGTTTTCTTCCCTCTTGGACTCTCGGAAGGGTAGACCTGCAAGTGAGAATCAGGCGAGTTGGGCAGTGGAGAGAAGTGGTCCGGAGATGACAACCCTCTGCATGCTAACATCCACCTCAGAAACCAAGCACACTGCTGGTCCAGCTGTATGAATGTACTCCATTTCCAGCTCTGACCAGGCTTCTCATACCCTAGTTCTGATCATGGATTCCTCAACCCTGAATCTCGTCTTCATCCCTCATCTGCAATCCCAGGTACCTGTGGATCTTCTCCTGCCCACCTGCTGGAGCCATGAATATTGCCTGCTCCTAGCCTCCTGGATTTGATATATGGTTCTCCCAGCTCTCTCGTTAAATTAACTTTTCCCCCCAAAAATCTGAGATTAGTGTGGTATGACTCATTCTCAGCAAATTGAAGCTGGTTTTAGCTGATCATCTCTTCCTTTTCTAAGTAATCACAAACAATCTGCTTGATCAGCACAGCTAGAATTGTTTTAAGCAGTGTCTATGTGTTAAAACGATTCACTTAGCTTTCAATATCTGCATTTCTTTCTTTCTCAGTCTGGTATCCTCACAACCCACCTCTGCCCTTTCTTGAAAATGACATTTATCCAAGTTCCCCCTGGAAATTTTGGTCCCTATACTGCTGTCCAAAATTCCTTGGATATTATTAATTATAAATTCTAATTCATCTGGACCTGGAGATTTGTAAACATCAAAAACAATTAGAAATTACCATGTTTTGACAAACATATCTTAAGCATCAATTCCTTTGAAGATGGCTTATTCACACTTTTCTCGTTTTAAGACCTTTTCTAATGAAGACCTAATGTGAATTAAAAGTGAGTGGTTTTTCTCTCTTATTAAAGGTTTAGCTTTGTTATTAAATGTTTTCAATTTGTTACTTAGTGCTCTGTCATGAAATGTTTAGCACTCACTTACTTCATGGGTACCTGCCATGTGCTAAATCCTTTACAGCCATGACTTAACTAAGAGTCCTATAAGGTAGAAATTATTATCTCTATTACAAAATATATGAAATGGTCACATTGCTATAGAGAGAAAGAAATTTAAGCCCCCAGATGTTAAGGAATTTGCCCACGGTCATGTCACCAGTCAGGAACAGGGGAGAATCCCACTCCAGCTCCCTCTGTCTGCCCCAGAGCCTGCCCATTTCTGCTTCACACACTGCCCCTCAATGGCCACTAGCCCCAAGCATGGGTCTGTCCCTCTCCTCTTCTTGCTGTTTAAAAGTCTCTTTAGTTGTGATGATTAATTTTTATGTGATAACATGACTGGTCCACAGGTGACTAGATATTTGGTTAAACATTATTCTGGGTGTGTCTATGAGGGTGTTTCTGGGTAAGAGTAACATTTTGAATTGGTAGACTGAGCAACACAGATTGCCCTCCTTCATGTGAGTGGGCCTCATCCAATCAGTTAGAGGCCTGGGGGAGAAAGAGAGAATTCAGTCTCTGCCTGACTGTTTTCGAGCTGAGACATCAGTCTTCTCCTGCACTCGGGCTGGAACTTGCACCACCCGCTTTCCTGGTTCTCCAGCTGGCAGGCGGCAGATCATGGAACTTCTCAGCCTCCATAATTGAGAAATCAACTTTTTTCCTGTTTTGCTTTAGCTTTTATTGAGGCAACATTAGTTTATAACATTGTGTAAATTTCAGGTGTACATCATTATATTTCGATTTCTGTGTAGATTACATCATGGTCACCACCAATAGTCTAACTACCATCTGTCATGGTACACATGTACCCCCTTACCCCTTTCGCCCTCCTCCCTTCCCCCTTCCCTTCTGGTGGCCACCAATCTATTCCCTGTATCTATGTGTTTGTTTGTTGTTGTTTTTATCTTCCACATATGAGTGAGATCATACAGTATTTGGCTTTCTCTGTCTGACTTATTTTGCTTAGCATAATGCCCTCAAGGTCCACCCATGTTGTCACAAATGGCAAGATTTCGTCTGTTTTTATCACTGAGTAGTATTCCATTGTGTATATATACCACATCTTCTTTATCCATTCATCCATTGATGGGTGCCTAGGTTGTTTCCAAGTCTTGGCTATTGTGAAAATGCTGCAATGAACCTAAGGGTGCATGTATCTTTTTGAATTAGTGTTTTCGTGTTCTTTGGATAAATACCCACAAGTGGAATAACTGGACATATGGTAGTTCTATTCGTAATTTTTTGAGGAATCTCCATACTGTTTTCCATAGTGGCTGCACCAGTTTACATTCCCAGCAGCGGTGTATGAGGGTTCCCTTTTCTCCACATCCTCTCCAACACTTGTTGTTTCTTGTCTTTTTAATAAGAGCCATTCTGACAAGTGTGAGGTGATGTCTCATTGTAGTTTTGATTTGCATTTCCCTAATAATCGGTGATGTTGAACATTTTTTCATATGCCTGTTGGCCATCTGTACATCTTCTTTGGAAAAATGTCTGTTCAGATCCTCTGTCTATTTCTTAATTGAGTTGTTTGTTTTTTTGTTGTTGAGTTGTATGAGTTCTATATATATTGGGTATTAACCCCTTATTAGGTATATGCTTTGTAAGTATCTTCTCCCAATTATTAGGGAGTCTTTTCATTTTGTTCATGGTTTCCCTTGCCATGCAGAAGCTTTTCAGTTTGATGTAGTCCCATTAGTTTATTTTTCTTTTGTTTCCCTTGCCTGAAGAGACATGATCTTCAAAAAATACTGCTAAGATCCATGTCAAAGAGCATACTGCCTATATTTTCTTCTAGGAGCTTTATGGTTTCAGGTCTTATATTCAAGTTTTTAATCCATTTTGAGTTAATTTTTGTGTATGATGTAAGATAATGGTCTACTTTCAATTTTTTTTGCATATGGCTGTCCAGTTTTCCTAACACCATTTATTAAAGAGACTTTTCTTTCTCCATTGTATGTTCTTGACTCCTTTGTCAAAAATCAACTGTCCATGGATGTGTGGGTTTATTTCTGGGCTCTTAATTCTGTCCCTTTGATCTGTGTCTGTTTTTGGGCCAGTACCATGCTGTTTTGATTACTAGAGCTTCATAGCATATTTTGAAATCAGGAGTGTGATACCTCTAGCTTTGTTCTTTTTTCTCAGGATTGCTGTGGCTATTGAGGGTCTATTGTTGTTGCATATAAATTTTAGGATTCTTTGTTCTAGTTCCATGAAAAATGTCATTGGGACTTGGATAGGGATGGCATTGAATCTGTAGATTGCTTTAGGAAGTATGGACATTTTAACGATGTTAATTCTTCCAATCCATGAGCACAGAATATCTTTCCATTTCTTTGTGTCTTCTTTGATTTCTTTCAACAACGTTTTATAGTATTCAGTGTACAGGTCTTTTGCCTCTTTGGTTAAGTTTATCCCTAGGTATTTTATTCTTTTTGTTGCAATTATAAATGGGATTGTATTCTTGATTTCTTCTTCTGTTATTTCGTTGTTAGTGTATAGAAACATAACTGACTTTTGTATGTTGATTTTGTACCCCACAAATTTATTGTATTTGTTGATGATTTCTAATAGTTTTTTGGTGGATTCTTTAGGGTTTTCTATATATAGAATCAGGTCATCCACAAATAGTGACAGTTTTATTTCTTCCTTTCCAATTTGTGTCCCTTTTATTTCTTTTTCTTGCCTGATTGCTCTGGCTAGGACTTCCAATACTATGTTAAATAAGAGTGGCAAAAGTAAGCATCCCTGTCTTGTTCCTTTTCTTATAGGGATAGCTTTCAGTTTTTCCCCATTGAGTATGATGTTGGCTGTGGGTTTGTCATATATGGCCTTTATTGTGTTGAAGTACTTTACTTCTATACCCATTTTATTCAAAGTTTTTGTCATAAATTGACACCATATCTTGTTGAATCCTTTCTCTGCATCTCTTTAGATGACCATGTGATTTTTATTCTTCATTTTGTTGATTTGGTGTATCATGTTGATTGATTTGTGAATGTTCAACCATCCTGGCATCCCTGGAATAAACCCCATTTAATCATGGTATATGATCCTCTTAATGTGTTGTATTTGAGTAGCTAATATTTTGTTGAGGATTTTTGCAGCTATGTTCTTCAGTGATATTTGGCTTGTAATTTTCTTTTTTTTGTGTTGTCCTTGTCTGGTTTTGGTATCAGGATAATGTTGGCCTCGAAAAATGAGTTAGGAAGCATACCCTCCTCTTCAATTTTTTGGAAGAGTTTGAAAATGATAGGTATTACATCTTCTTTGAATGTTTGGTAGCATTCACAGGGGAAGCTGTCTGGTCATGGACTTTTGTTTTTTGGGAGGTTTCTGATTACTGTTTCAATCTCCTTACCAGTGATTTGTGTATTTAGATTCTCTATTCCTTCTTGATTCAATTTTGGAAGGCTGCATAATTCTAAGAATTTATCTATTTCTTCTAGATTGTCCAATTTGTTGGCATATAGCTTTTCATAGTATTCTCTTATAATCCTTTGTATTTCTGTGGTATCTGTTATAATTTCTCCTCTTTCATTCTGATTTTATTTATTTGAGACTTCCCTTTTTATCTTGGTGAATCTAGTTAAAGGTTTGTGAATTTTTTTTTATTTTTTCAAAGGAGCAGCTCTTAGTTTCATTGATTTTTTCTATTGTCTTTTTAGTCTCTATTTCATTTATTTCCACTCTGATTTTTATTATTTCCTTCCTTCTACTGATTTTGGGCTTTGTTTGGTCTTCTTTTTCTAGTTCCTTTATGTGTATTGTTAGATTGTTTATTTAAGATTTTTCTTGTTTGTTGAGGCAGGCCGGTATTTCTGTAACCTTCCCTCTTAGTACCACTTTTGTTGTATCCCATAGATTTTGGTTTGTCATATTTTTATTTTCATTTGTCTCCAGATATTTTTTGATTTCTCCATTGAGCCAATAGTTGTTCAGTAGCATGTTGTTTAATCTCCACATATTTGTGACTTTTCCAGTTTTCTTCTTGTAGTTGATGTCTAGTTTCATACTATTGTGGTCAGAAAAGATGCTTGATATTATTTTAATCTTCTTAAATTTATTGAGACTTGTTTTGTGGCCTAATACCTGATTTATCCTGGAAAATGTTCAGTGTGATTTTGAAAAGAATTTGTATCCTTTAGTTTGGGGATGGAATGTTCTGTATATATCTATTAAATCCATCTGGTCTAACGTGATATTTAAGGCCAGTATTTCCTTATTGATTTTCTGTCTGGATGATCTACCCGTTGGTGTAAGTGGAGTGTTAATGTCCCCTACTATTATCGTGTTACTGTCTGTTTCTCCTTTTATGTCTATTAATAATAGCTTTATATATTTAGGTGCTCCTAGATTGGGCACATAGATATTTATAAGTGTTATGTCCTCTTCTTGGATTGTTCCTTTTATCACTATGTAATACCCTTCTTTGTCTCTTATTACAGTTTTTGTTTTAAAGTCTATTTTGTCCAATATAAGTATTGCTACCCCAGCATTCTTTTCATTTCCATTTTCATAGAATATCTTTTGCTATCCCTTCGTTTTCAGTTTGTGAGTGTCTTTAGTTCTAAAGTGTGTCTCTTACATGCAGCGTATATGTAGGTCTTGTTTTTTTATCCATTTAGCCACCCTATATCTTTTTATTGGAACATTTAGCCCATTTACACTTAAAATAATTATTGATAAATATGTACTTATTTCCATTTTGTTACTTTTTTCCTGGATGTTTTTGTAGTTCTTCTCTGTTCCTTTCTTCTTCTCTTGTTCTCTTCCTTTGTGATTTGATGGCTTTCTTTGGTGATATGTTTGGGTTCCTTTTTCTTTATTTTTTTTGTGTTATAGATTTTTGGTTTGTGGCTATCATGAGGTTCATACATAATAACCTATATAAATAGCAATCTAGGGGCCTGACCCGTGGTGCAAACGGTTAAGTGCGTGCGCTCTGCTGTGGCGGCCCGGGGTTCGCTGGTTGGGATCCTGGGCAGGCACCGACGCATCGCTTGTCAAGCCATGCTGTGGTGGCATCCCATATAAAGTGAAGGAAGATGAACATGGATATTAGTCCAGGGCCAGTCTTCCTCAGCAAAAAAGAGGAGGATTGGCAGATGTTAGCTCAGGGCCGATCTTCCTCACTAAATAAATAAATAAATAAATAAATAAATAAATAAATAAATAGCAATCTATATTAAGTTGATGTTCTCTTAAGTTTGACCTTTTACTAAAAGCCCTACCCTTGGGAAAAACTGAGAACCAATTTCTCATAACAAACCTCTTTCTACACATACATATCTCCTATTGGTTCTGTTTCTCTGAAGAACCTTGACTAATATATTGCTCTTGGCACCATCATCTCATTTGGTGCTTCAGCATGAAATGCTGATCTAGGATACCATGTCTTGCCATTTGAAACTTGTTCTTGGACATTTGCCATTTCTTCCATCTTTCATAAACAAGCTATTAAAATTTGAGATTACTAGAGGGCAATTTGTGTAGCTACATAGGTTTTGACGTATGGCCTTCCATTTCTTCATACTTTGTGTTGATATTGTGAGGACTTATATTTTGGATCACTCATTCCTCTTAAGTCATCTTCCTTTTTTAGAATCTCCAGATAAGGAAATGTGCCTATTTTTATCGAAAGTCAAGATATCAATGCTCAGAATTCCTTTGCTTAGCTTTCAAGATATCATTGCTTTTCACATTTCCAACCAGTTCTTGGTGTTCACAGTTGAGTTAGAATAACAATTCTCCATATTCCTCTCCCTACTGAATGTGGGGTATAATTAACTTCAAGGCAAGTCAAGATTTATAAACTGCATTTTGTTTGTTTCTTCTCGCTCAAATGAGATCCCCAGCAGACGTTTTCTTGTTTCACTGACTCCTATTTATTTTGGGAGGGAGTTGTGTTTCTTTCTCCTCCTTTACTTGAATCTTCCTGCTTTATAAAATCTCCTCTCTTTTATTCTCTTGTCTGTTACTTTTGAGCTCTTTGTTTTTAATAATGCAAAGTGCATCTTTTTGTTAAAAAAAAGAAACCATGTAATAAAATGCACAGGGGAAGTGAAAAATAAATCGGGAGCAAATTTTGATACCACATTTCCTTCAACTTGTCAAAATGACATATTTGTGTTCTACTTCATATTGGTTTTTTTTTAGGTCTTAAGTGCCTAAAGAGCAAGAACTATTTCTTTTAAGAAATTTTTATCCACTATTAACATATCTCATACAAACTTTATACTTAAATAAATATTTTTGGTTGATGGCATTAGATGAAAATGAAAATAATGTATCCTCATCCTCAATGATCTTTCTGAGGTCACACAAGGTCCACTTTGATGAGTGTTTGAGTGACATTCCTGATTACGTGGTACCTGGTTCCAGAATGATGATTTACCAGAGTTTTCTTCTTTTTTTTAATTTTAAAATTTATTTTTAATGTACATACAATACAATCAACTCTTTTTAAATGTATGGTTCTTTGTGATTTGAAGGTATCACTACGTACTTGCCATCACAATCAAGATACAAAACTATTGCATCATCCACCCAAAAAATTCCTCCATATGCCACTTTCATAGTCAACCCTTCTCCAACTCCACCCCCTAGTAACTACTATTCTGCTTTCCATCCCTAAGGATTTGCCTTTTCTAGAATGTCATATCAATGGAATCATGCACTACACAGCATTTTGGGTCTGGCTTCTTTCACTTACCATAATTTACATTTGAGATTCATCCACGTCATTACCTGTATTGTAGTTTGTTCCTTTTTCTTGCAGAGCATTATCCCATTGTCTGGATGTATCACAGTGTATTTAACCATTCCCCAGTGAAGAGACCTTTGATATTTTTCCAATTTCTGGCTATTATGAATAAAGCTGCTATAAATATTTTTGTACAAGTCTTAGGTGAACATAGGTTTTTATTTCACTTGGGTGAATACCTAGGAGTGGGATTACTGGGTATATTAGCTTCCTGTTGCTGCCACAACAAATTACCACAAACTTGTTGGCCTAAAACAACAGAAATTTATTCTTTCACAGTTCTGAAGGCCAGAAGTCCAAAATCAAGGTGTCAGCAAGGCCACACCTTGGGAAGAATTCCCAAGAAGAATTGGGAAGAATTTGTTCCTTGCCTCTTCTAGTTTCTGGTGGTTGGCAGCTTCCTTGGCTTGTGGCCACATCACTCCAATCTCTCCTCTGTCTTCACATTGCCCTCTCCTCTGTCTGTCTTCTCTGCATGATCATATTCCAGCATATGGGCCCCACTTTGACTCTAGGTGACACAGAAACACATTTGGTCTGAGTGCACACAACTCTCCTCTGATCCTTACTGATGAGGTTGACGATGTATAGGGAAGCCAGGTGTCACTCCAGGCAACATACTATTTTCCTTATGACTGTTTCCTGAATTCTGTTACTTCTTTCTGGGTTCACTTTTTTCCTTGTTTGAGAACGTTGAACCAGTCAGAGTTCTTGGTTGCGAACAACAGAAACTAATTCTGGTTAACTTAAGCAGAAGATTTTTTATAAGGATATTGTGTAGCTTGCATGGTCAATGGAAAGTGTATATTCCTGGGATTAGAAAATGTGCAGTCACCAAGGGAACCTACTTATGACGCTATTGCCCCTGGGCTCCTGTTCTGTGTCCCAGGATTCTTGGCTCCACCACCCTTGTCAGGAATAATCTCTGCCTCATCATCTTTACATTATATCTCAATATTCAAAGTCTTAGGTGGGAAGATCCAGTTGGCTAAGCCAGGACATGTGGTCATGCCTTAGCTGCAAGGGAGCTGGGAAGAAATTTTAACTGTCCATTCGTGTTAGCTGCTCTACTGGGACCATCTCATTCTCATAAATTTGGTTTTCTCCAAAATAGGATGTGTGTTTAGCTTCTGGGTAGCCAAAACAAAACAAAACAAAAATCACAAGTGTTTGCTCCATTTTCTACATAGTTCTTTTAGTCATTTTTTTCAGTAGGGATGACTGACTGTTACTCTTCTACTTCTAGTAGTATAAAGGATGAATTTGTCTGCTTGATCTTTTTAACCTCTATTACTGCCGTGGTTTAGAATTAAGGAGGAAACGTAAAGCGTGAACTCACAGCATTATCTTGACCAGAACTTCTCACACTGCCCGGATTTGTTAGCTAACAGCTATCACTTGGAGATCACTTGTTTACTCTATCAAAAATGTCATACCAGGGCCAGCTTGAAGACCAGTGGTTAAAGTTCCACACGCTCCACTTTGGTGGCCCGGGTTTGGATCCTGTGTGCAGACCTACACCACTCATCAGCCATGCTGTGGAGGCATCCCACATACAAGGTGGAGGAGGACTGGCACAGATGTTAGCTCAGGGCTAATCTTTCTCAAGCCGAAAAAGAGGAAGATTGGCAACGGATGTTAGCTCAGCGTGAATCTTCCTCATCAAAAAAAAAAAAAAAAGTCATAACCTAAATTACTTTAGAATTTTAAAAAATGAATTAAAAAAAACCCCAGACCAATGGTAAAGATATTTTTAGGCATATCCAGTTGGCATGTGGCTCTATACCAGGATAAACACCTTGCCTTCCTCCTCACACTCCCTTAACTGCCTTCTCTTCCTCGCTCCCTTGGTTGGCATGCTACCTGCACCATTTACCCACCTGCTTTTGGATTTTGTTAAAAATTTATACAGAAGAGTACAGTATTTGCTTTCTGAGTGGCCACCAATGGTCCAGATGATGCTACCTGGCGCATGAGGGAGTTAGCTTCCCTTGAGGCGAATGCTAGCAAGGGGGAACTGACAGCCGGGTGCTGGGCACGGGCATTCCCCTTCTTTCTCTCTGCTGTGGGCTATTCTGAGATACATTTCCTCTTTGCAACCCTTCTGGAAAATCATGTGCGATGAGTAAACATACTGCTGAGCAACCTTCTGTTTTTTGTTGTCACTGCATGAAAAACAGCAGCTCGAGCAGTAATGCTAACACGTCTCATTACCCTGCATCACAAGTTGGCTTGCCTCACTTCTCACTTCACCCTCCCTGCCCTGGGCTCGTGTTTCCCAGATAAAGTGTTAGCACCTTAACCTTTTCCTCCGGCTCCATTTTGTACAAGATCTGGGCTAAAAGCAAGACAGGGATTTTAGGTTAACAGTTCTCAGTAGACTTATCTGTCCACTGCTACTGAATGTGACTGGTGTAAGGCTCACTTCCATATCCATTCTGTTCTGGAAATCCAGGGAAGAGGTAGGGAGTTTGTCTCTCCTAATAGAGATTCCAAACAAATCCAATCTTGTAGAACATAGTTTTGATGCTATAAATTTATAAATCTGAGCAGCAATGATTTATAAAGCTACACTTCCGGTACAAAGGTCAGAGGCAGGGAGAAAGTTGGGATTTTAGTAATATTGAATAGATCAAGAGTAATATCAATGCTATTAACTGGCTGGAACAGGGACAGGCAGCCCAATGTGGGCACCAGCAACGAGGGACCCAGGAAGACTTGTGCTTTTCCAATCCTCCTCGCATTTCTGTTGAGAAACTGAAGCAGGTTAGCAGACTCACAGGGCTAACCACGCGGTGCCTTCTATACATCTGTGCAGTAATCATCTCTAGTCACCGCTCGTCACTTGTACAATAATTCTGCATTCTGTTAATAATTTTATCATTCTAGCATTTCTTGATTTATTTGAAAAGTCTAACCTAAAGTATCATGGATCTTTAGAGAAGTCATTTAACTCTGTTCATAACAACAGAATTTGTAGGCATTCCTCCTTGAAAATGCATCCATTTTTATGAGATTAAGACAACTCCAGCTCTTCTCAGCTTCCGTTTCGCTAAGCTCTCCCTGTGCGTTTAGCCACTGTCATATAACTTAAGTCAATATTGTGCCAGGATGTCCTGCTTGCTCTTTGTTGTCTTATTTTGGTCTTAGCTTCCCAAGTGGGATATAAACCTCTTCAGGGCTGTGACCGTATCTTTCTACTTCTTGTGTGTGCTTCTGGGAGGAGAGCTGTGCTTGGACACATAATAGATGCTTAACAACTACCTGCTGAGTAAAAAGTTAGACAACGAATACACAAGCACTCAGTCACTACAGAATGTGAAACCTCAGTGTATGGGTTAGGACTAATTTGTCTGCATGTGACAGAAAACCCTAAGTAACAGTGGCTTCAAAACATTAGAAGTTTATCTTTCTTTCACTAAAAGAAATCCATGCCCTGACCCTTTAGTCATTATCTCCTCTGCCCCCTGTCTTGGGTCAAGGTCCAGCCTCGTATTACCATACAGGCCACAGGAAGGAGGGTGGGCAGAAGATGGCACTGCCCCCTGCCTTAGAAGACTCCCCAGAGTTGTTCACATTGTACTTAGGCTTCCATCTCAATGGGCCACACTTCCTCATACGACTACATCTAACTGCAAGAGAGGCTGGTGGCACACGCCCAGCTACAAAGGGAGGTTCCTGCTGCTGAAGAAGAAGAGGGGACTCTGGGATGCAAAAGCACCCCTTGCCACAGCACCTTGATGAAATCACGAGGTGAGAATGCATGTCATTTCCCAGTGGACCTGAAGCCTTGGCCCACTTCTCCTGGCGAATACCTAGACTCAAAGAGGAGGGGCCCACAATTTGGAAACTTTGAGGAATGGAATCTCCAGAAATGAGAGATTTTACTTGCTCTGTGGAAAAGTGATCAACTAAGACACATGATCTGGTGATGCTCTGACCTGGGTTCCACTGAACAAGAGGGGAATCAAGTCCAGCTCTTCATTCAGAACTGGAGGTCTGAGGGTAGTCAGAGTCAGTTACCAAGAGGCCACTGGGAGATATGGGGTGAAGGAGGAAGCTGCCATCAATTGTCCAGGGGCAGAAAGAGGTAAAGATCAGGCGCTGGAAAGGAGGCATTGGCCTGGGAGCTGGGAACACCCAGCAGGAGGCCAGACCAGGTCAGGCCATTTTCAGGAACCAAGATATACACACATAGCATTAGATGGTTTAGATTTCACTCCCTCCTGTCCGGGATGGTTTTTAATTTTATGATGGAGGTTTAATGGGAAAATAGAAGTCTCTAGGGAAGGGTTTTTAATTTTTGGTGAGAACAATTTGTCCTGTTTAAATCATATTTAATAGATTTCTGAAATACAAAAGTAAAGCATGCTCTTTGTACTGAGGGAATTTGTCAAAGATATATAAGGAGAAAAAATGGATTATCCTCCTCATGCCTCCTCCTCTGTGAGCCTCTGAGGTGTGCACTGTCAGCCTCCGTGTGTCCTCTGGTTTGTGTGTGTGTGTGTTTTGTTTTTGCAAAAATAGGATCTGATTATAAACATTATCTTGAAACCTGCTTTAAGAAGAAAAAAAAATCTTGAACACTCTTCCAAATGAGTAGATATAGACCTAAGTTCATCCCTTTTCATAGATGTGTAATATTCCACAACATATATACCCACAAATTTACTAAACCATCTTTTTACTGGTGGACATTCAGGAACTCATTTGATAGTCAACTATGTTAGAATATCTCTTTTCTACAAAAGAGGCTTGCAGATAAACTCCAAGTACTAAGTTAGTGTGCCAAACCTGAGAAACATCAACATTCTTCACACCTCCCCTAGCTGGGGATCCATAATATAATCCAGTATCCCACTGAGGACCTGAGAAGAGAAAAATACCATCAAGCCTTCAAAGAGTAAGTGTTAATTATCTGATGGTACACCACTATTTAAAAACTTTGGACTATAAGAACTCTGCCAACATGCCAAAGAGGATAAATGCATTGCTGCAGGAAACGTCCATATTCCCAGTGAACTAAGCATTAAGTTAATTAAGATGACAATTCTGTGTTTTTGGTCTGCATGGAAATCTTTGTGTTGTTAGTCAAGAGGAGAAAAGTCATCTAAAAGTGATACCTCCAGGATAGAGATTAAGCAGATACATTAAAAATTACTAGTCATGGGCCAGCCCCGTGGCTTAGAGGTTAAGTGCGTGCGCTCTGGTGCTGGCGGCCCGGGTTCGGATCCCGGGCGCACACTGACGCACTGCTTCTCTGGCCGTGCTGAGGCCGTGTCCCACATGCAGCAACTAGAAGGATGTGCAGCTATGACATACAACTATCTACTGGGCTTTGGGGGAATAAATAAAATTATTAAAAAAAAAAAAAGGAAAAAAAAAATTACTAGTCATATAATCTATAACTAACTAACGAGACATGACAAGCCCCGCCATAGCATAAGGCTCTTCGTCACACATCCCCCACAGCTTGGCTGGTGCTACAGGCGTGTCAGGCTCCTGTCCTAATGAGACTCGTTCGTAACTGTCGTCCTTCAGTTCAGCGAGCACCGTGTTAGCGGCAGCTGGCCCTTCCCCTGGAGTGCCAGGCCCCTTTCCAAGGCCTGGGGAATCTTCTCAGTAACCTGACAATGCTTGTAAGGCTTAATTTTAAACCTTGTAAATAAATGAAGATCCCGATTTAATAACAGTCAACACCCATCAAGCACTTATCACGAGCCAGGTGCTGTTCAAAGTGCGTTACTTGTCTTACTTTTAAAAATCCTCACGACAACCTTTTGAAGTAGGCACAGGCTGCTCCCCCACTGCATGTGTTTCCTCGATGCATGCCAGCTCTCGTGCAACTGGCAAATGGAGGAACGGCATCAATATAACACGAAAGTGTCAGGGTTCAGATGTGGTCACCCCAGTCTTTGCTAATATTTTAAGTTTATCAGGAGCAAGATTTTTCATGAGTGAAAAAAACGCCTGAGCAACATACAAAAAACTTATGAAAAAGGCTGAAATTCTGCAGAAGTGCTTTCTTCAGGGCAAGTGGCTGCTTTAGCGGATTCAAGAATCACCATTCTTTTCATCAAGTTGTCTGGGGAACCTGCGTGCTGATGAAGAAGCTTCGAGTGTTCTCCGAGTGTTATTCTTTTTTTCATTGATACATAAGGTGACTCCTGGAGCTGCATTATAGTTTTAATTTTAACAAGTGTCCATGACAAGCACGTGCCTTCAAGGACTTACGTCTTGGAAGTGGAAACACAGGCTCTGGGCTGCAAAGATGGATGGACTGTTGCTCTAGGTGCCACCGCCGGAGGCTGGGCCCCACCTGCCACCAGTTTTCAAAGTGTGGTTTATAAAGCAGAACGTACCACTTACGATAAGGTCTCTGCCTTTCAAGGAGCTGTAAATGCTAGGATCCCCTTCTTATTCAAATACTTTTGAAAATCAGTCAAAACATAACTTCACAATGAAAGACCCTAACCAAGAAGTGGAATGCATAGTCATTAAAGGACACTTTTTTCGAAAAATAGTCCAGTAACCCAAGTCACATCTTTATTTTATATAGACATACCTTGGAGATTTTGCAGGTTTGGTTCCAGTCCACTGCAAAAAAGCGAATATTGCAATAAAGTGAGTCACACGAAGTTTTTGGTTTCCTGGTGGGTATAAAAGTTACGTTTACATTATACTGTAGTCTACTAGGTGTGCAATAATAGCATTATGTCTAAAATGCAATGTATATACCTTAAATAAAAAATACTTTATTGCCAAAAAATGCTAACCATCATCTGAGCCTTCAGCAGGTCGTAATCTTTTTGCTGGTGGAGGGTCTTGCGTTGATGTTGGTGGCTGCTGGCTGATCAGGGGGGTGGTGGCTGAAGGTTGGGGTGGCTGTGGCATGAAGTTTGCCATGTTGATTGACTCTTCCTTTCATGAACGATTTCTCTGTAGCATGTGGTGCTGTTTGATGGCATTTTACCCACAGTAGAACTTCTTTCAAAATTGGAGTCAGTCCTCTCAAACCCTGCCACTGCTTTACCAATGACGTTTATGTCATATTCTAAATCCTTTGTGGTCATTTCAACAACTTCACAGTATCTTCACCAAGAGTAGTTCCCATCTGAAGAAAACACTTTCTTTGCTCATCCATAAGAAGCCACTCCTTATCCATTCAAGTTTTATCATGAGATTATAGCAATTGAGTCACATCTTCAGGCTCTACTTCTTTTTTTTTTTTTTTTTTAAAGATTTTATTTATTTTTTTCTCCCCAAAGCCCCAGTAGATAGTTGTATGTCATAGCTGCACATCCTTTTAGTTGCTGTATGTGGGACTCGGCCTCAGGATGGACGGAGAAGTGGTGCCTCGGTGCGCGCCCGGGATCCGAACCCGGGCCACCAGCATCGGAGCGCACGCACTTAACCACCAAGCCACGGGGCCGGCCCAGGCTCGACTTCTAATTCTAGTTCTCTTGCTGTTTCTACCACATGTGTAGTCACTTCCTCCACTGAAGTCTTGAACCCCTCAAAGTTATCCATGAAGGCTGGAATCAATTTCTTCCAAACTTCTGTTAATGTTGATATTTTCACCTCTTCCCATGAATTATGAATGTTCTTAATGGCATCCAGAATGGTGAATTCTTTTCAGAAGGTTTTCAATTTACTTTGACAAGATCCATAAGAATCACTATCTATGGCAGCTATTGCTTTACGGCTATATGGGTGTTGTGTTAGCAGGCGTGAAAACAACATTGATCTCATTATGCATCTCCATCAGAGCTCTTGGGTGACCAGGTGCATTGTCAATAAGCAGTAATATTTTGAAAGGAATCTATTTTTCTGAGCAGTAGGTCTCAAGAATGAGCTTAAGAGATGCGGTAAATCACGTTGTAAATAGATCTGCTGTCATCCAGGCTTTTCCATATGTAGAGCACAGGCAGAGTAGATTTAGCATAATTCTTAAGAGTCCTAGGATTTTTTGGGATGGTAAATGAGCACTGGCTTCAACTTAAAGTCACCAGCTGCATCAGCCCCTAACAAGAGAGTCAGCCTGTCCTTTGCAGCTTCGAAGCCAGGCATTGACTTCTTCTCTCTAGCTATGAAAGTCCCAGATGGCATCTTTTTCCAATATAAGGCTGTTTCGTCTACATTGAAAATCTGTTGTTTAGTGTAGCCTCCTTCATCAATTATCTTAGCTAGATCTTCTGGAGAACTTGCTGCAGCTTCTACATCAGCACTTGCTGCTTCACCTTGCACTTTTATGTTACGGGGATGGCTTCTTTCCTTAAACTTCATGAAACAACCTCTGCTAGCTTCAAACTTTTTTCTGCAGCTTCCTCACCTCTCTCAGCCTCATAGAATTGAAGAGTTAGGGCCTTGCTCTAGAGTAGGCTTTGTCTTAAGGGAATGTTGTGGCTGGTTTGCTCTTCTATCCAGACCACTAAAACTGTCTCCATATCAGCAATAAGGCTGTTTCACTTTCTTATCATTCATGTATTCACTGGAATGGCACTTTTAATTTCCTCAAGAACTTTTCCTTTGCATTCTCAACTTGGCCAACTGTTTGGTGCCAGAGGCCTAGCTTTCATCCTGCCTCGGCGTTGGACACGCCTTCCTCACTAAGTTTAGTCATTTCTAGCTTTTGATTTAAAGTGAGAGGCGTGTGACTCTTCCTTTCACTTGGGTTGTTAATTGGTCTAATTTCTATATTGTTGTGTTGCAGGGAACAGGGAGGCCCGAGGAGAGGGAGAGAGATGAGGGAATGGCCGGTCGGTGGAGCCGTCAGAACACACTCAACATTTATTGATTAAGTCTGCCGTCTTACATGGGCGCGCTTCATGGCACCCCAAAACAATTACAATAGTAACATCAAAGATCACTGATCACAGATCACCATAATAAGTATAAAAATAATGAAAAAGTTCCAAATATTGCCAACGAGAGTTACCAAAATGTGACCCAGAGACACGAAGTGAGCAAATGCTGTTGGAAAATGGCACCGACAGAC
Organism: Diceros bicornis minor; assembly: GCF_020826845.1. Classification (NCBI taxonomy): domain Eukaryota; kingdom Metazoa; phylum Chordata; class Mammalia; order Perissodactyla; family Rhinocerotidae; genus Diceros; species Diceros bicornis. The sequence goes on along the minus strand of NC_080772.1, from coordinate 9,545,481 downwards.
TTGCTCAATGCAGGGTTGCTACAAATCTTCAATTTGTAAAAAACTCAGTAGAAGCACAATAGAAGGAGGTATGCTTATATGTTAAAAATGAATGAAAACAAATTTACCCTTATTCAATTTATAATTTAAAAAATCAAAATATTCAATTACAACTAAAGGAAAATATGCAAGAAAATAGAAGAATATAGGACCCCCATGGTAGGTGGTAGGATTACGTGCCTTTGCATTTAGGTCAAGTCCTGTGTTATTAACAAGGTTCACAAGTAAGCCTGCCTCTTACTACTCGGCCTTTCTCCCTCCTCCCGCCACTTGATTTTAGCCATACAGGTTCTTTTTCCTTCTAGTTTCTCTGCACCTTGCCCCTACTTTTCCTCTGCTTTGCACAATCCCCTCAACTCCTCCACTTTTCCTTGGCTAATTCTCATTTGGCAAAATGTCGTGTCCATGATGGTCTTCTCTGTCCCCCGAAGGTTGGGTGCCTTAGATTTCCTTTCTATCTCATTTGTCACACTTGTAATTCCTTAACATTATGCCAGAAGCATTATAGCACTGTGGTTAAGAGCTTGGGTTCTAGAGACAGCCAAACTGTGTTTGAATGTTGCCTTTTCCACTTCTCAGCTATAGTAGCTTGGGCAACTCACATCACCTCTACAAAAAAACAGACGTAACTCACTTGGCACAGCGCTGCCACATACACTGGATACATCTTATATATTGTTAATATTATTAGTTAGCAATGGTTTGTAACACTGACTATTGTGTCCTTCGTTCCTTCCACAATACTGGCCATGTTATAAATAGTTGTTGAATAAGTGAACAAATAAAATGTATGGAAAAGATTAAAACATTTTCTTGTGATAAAAATCATTTGACTGAGTTCATATAAAAAAGCAACTTAATTGATTTATGAAAATGCACCAATGTATTTAAATCTCTAGCAACAAGTTCTACTAGCTAGGAGATTAGAATCAGTTCAAAAATGTTTTTCTCTATTGATAAATCAAAATAACTTGATTCCCCTAAAGATCAATGTTCAAGACTACAGTGAGCCTAAACTGTAGAAATAACAAAGAGATCCCCTCTGTAAAATGTATTGTATTGAGTTTTTTGCAAATTGAATCTAGGAATTGCTCATTTTTATGGATTGGTACTGCCATCAAGAAATGCTATAAAGAAATATCTTTTAAAAGTTCCAGGATACAATTAAATAGATTTTGTGAAATCTGTGTGGAATAACTTTTGGAAATGAACAGTTGTATTTCATGTGTGTTTAAGACTGAAAAAGAATAATTGGCCTTAAATGTAGGCAAGCACGGTATTGATTAGGTTTCTTGAACCTCAAGGTGATAAAGCACCATAATAGGCTAGACAGGGAGGTTGTGAATCCTCCCTGTTAAAAAAAAAATACTACATAAAAGGCACACTCCATCCATTTTCTCCTGGAAAAATTTTATTTTCTGTCATCTACCGAGTCGCATTATTTGAGTATGTATTCTCTCATCTCCCTTTCCTACCCAGGAAACCTGAAGAGGTTGTTAGTGTTTATGAAAAAGATGGGTTACAAGATTCTTCACTCACTTCACATTGCCATGCCTGTCACCACTTTGAGGCTATTATTTGCGCATTTTAACCAAACCAGACAAAAACTTCTTTTCAGGTTCATAGCTTCTGCCTATAGCATCATTCATGTATGTTTGCTGTTGCTGTCTACCCACCTCCAGATGTAATTTACAATCTCCTCCCCCAAGCCTCCCCGCATTGTGACCCTGGATCCCCTACCTTGTCTGTGTGGATGAATCATCCAAGACTCTAACTTGCAGCTGGTCTTGACGCTGGAGGTCAACTGTCTATCAGCCATTCCCGTTTCTTCCTGGTTGAAGAGCCACACTTCGGTTTGGGTGACCACCCTTCCCAACATGGCACCCAGAGAACTGCCGAATAGTCTGGAGAATCCCCTTCCCCCCTGCCAGAGATTTGTTCAGGAGTTGGCTCTTGACTCAGTTTCAGCCAACGACCCAAGAGGGTATCTACGTTGGGGTCTCTAGGAAACATTTTCCTCACTGATTAAAAGTGACAACCATCAGAAGAAACAGCTCCTCATCTCCCTTGCCCATTCTTATGTCTAGAACATAACAAAGGAAGCGCAGCCTCTGTCTTGCAACCATAGAGGAGCTAAACTGACAGGCTGAGGATGACAGAGTGAAAAACGTACAGAAGCAAAAACAAACAACGAAATGCTAAAATTAGCTAAACCTGGATCCTTCCTACTTCATGGTAAGAGGAAAAAAAATATTCCTGTTGTAAGCCACTTGAACCAGGAATTTCTTTTTTATTTTTATTGTGATATTTTTTATCCTGATATTTCCTCACAATTAGGTTTAGGCTATGCACTTTTGGCAGGAGCACTGCTGAAATGAAGTGCTGCTGTGTTCTTCCCAGTGTGGCTGTCAGGAGGCACGGGGCTCCATTTCTCACAGAGCTGGTGAGGTTAACTTTGGTCACTTGGTTAAGGTGGTGTCACCTGGTTTCTCCACTCTAAAGTCATTGTTTTCCTTCTATAATTAATCAGTGTCTTGTCAGGAGGTACTTTGATACTGTAAATTTCCTGGTTTTCATTAAACTTTTACCTACTAGTACTATTATCCGTCGATGCCTCCATCACTTATTGTGATGGTTGCCAAGTGGTGTATTCTGTGATTTTTAAAAAGTTGTTTAAAAAGATTATGGTAAAATATATATAACATAAAATGTACCGTTTTAACCTTTCTTCAATATACAATTCAGTGTCATTAAGTGCATTCACATTGTTGTGCAGCCATCACCTCATCCGTGTCTAGAATCTTTTCATCATCCCAAACTGAAGCTCCTTACCCATTAAACACTAACTCCGCATTCCCGTCTCCCTCAGCGCCTGGTAACCACTGTTATACATTCTGTCTCTATGAGTTTGACTATTATACGTATTACATATAAGTGAAATCATGTAATATTTACCCTTTCCAAGTTATTTCGTTTAACATAATGTCTGCAAGTTTCATCCCTGTTACAGCATGTATTAGAATTGCATTCCTTTTTAAGGCTGTATAATATTTCACTGTGTGAAATACTGCATTTTGTTTATCCATTCATTCTTCTACTGACATTAGAGTTGTTTCTAGTTTTTGGTTATTGTGAATAATGCTGCTATGAGCATTCATACAAATATCTATTCATGTGTCTGCTTTCACTTCTTTTGGGTGTATACCTAGAAGTGAAATTACTGGATCATATGATAATTCAGTGTTTAATTTTTTGAGGAACCACCATAATGTTTTCCATAGTGCCTGCCCTATTTTACTTTCCCACTAGCAATGCACAAGCATATCAATTTCTCCATATCCTTGTTGATAATTATTTTCTGTTTTTTTGATAGTGGCCATCCTAATGGGTGTGAAGTGGTATCCACTGTGGTTTTGATTTGCATTTCCAGAATGATTAGTGATGCTAAGTATCTTTTCACGTGCTTATTGGCCAGTTGCGTATCTTCTTGGAAAATCGTCTATCAAGTTTTTTGATTATTTTTGAATTGGGTTGTTTGTTTTTTGTTGTTGAGTTTTAGGAGTTCATTATATATTCTGGATATTAACCCTTTATCAGATGCACAATTTGCAAACATTTTCTCCCTTTCTGTGGGTTGCTTTTTTGCTTTCTTGATAGTGTCCTTTAATGCACAAAAGTTTTTAGTTTCGAAGAAGCCCAATTTATCTATTTTTTCTTTTGTTGCCTGTGCTTTTGGTGTCATATCCAAGAAATCATTGACAGATCCAATGTCCAAATGAAGTTTTACGCTATGTGTTTTTCTAAGGGTTTTATAGTTTGAGTTCTTCCTTTTAGTCTTTAATACATTTGTAGTTAATTTTTGCATGTGGTATAATGTACGCGTCCAACTTTGTTCTTTCGCGCATAGATATCCAGTTTTCCCAGCACCATTTGTTGAAAAGAACAGGATGTAGCTGAAAACATGTTAGCTCTGAGATTCCCAAACTTTCTCAGGTCACGGTACCCTTCGCATCTCAATAAAGTTTTCATGGTGTATCTAGGCCAAAGGAAACAACTAACAATTCCATTTATTAAATAGTTAGGTCAAAACAACTTCATATGTATTCATACCTGAACAACTTAGCCATTTGAAAAAATACTACACACAAATTGAAAGAAAAAATACTATTTTAATTTCATTCTTAGATAACACAATTACTTACTATTGGGGTGTGTGTGCTTGTTGGTGACACACAACATCTCAGACCTTGGAGTCAGCCTGGCCTTCCTTTCCTGTTCACAATGGCTTTCGTGTGGTGTCTGCTTTCTGTCTCAACAATTGTGGAAAACTCAGTTTTACAAAGATATAATGTCGTTAAAGGTAAGTAGTGTGATCTAATGTTGAAACAGTGAACTGTTTTAAGTTAGTAATTCACATGATGTCTGAAAGATGTCCAGTGTTGCTGTGCACCCCATGAGTTCGCTGTAGCATCTCAGTACTTGGTGCAGTTTGGAGGTGTGTCTTAGCTGATACAACATCTTTAATTTTGATGACCTTCACCTCCACCCCTCCTTCGGCCATCTGCTCCAATGACCACACTTGTCCTGCTCATAACCTGGAACATCTTTACCTTTTACTCTTCTATTTCCCCCTTTCATGCCCTTATCACACCCTCTTATCATCCATCACACAGTCCTTCTCTTAATTCCTACTTTTACTTCATGAAAATCTCAAAGTTCTTCACTTTTCAATTTTCTACCAGTCTATCAGCTTCTTTCTGTTTAAGCATTTCCCTAGCTAGCCACTCATTCAATTTCTCTGCTTATGTCCCCAGTCTGCTGAACATTAAAAATTCCATGTATATTGGGATCCGTAGTCTCTAACGTCATCGAGACCCTAGACATTTCCTGGCAATCCTTTATATAAGTTCTTAGTGGCTATCCCAAAATGATTCCAAACGTTTTCTTCATTTCTCAAAATTCCCACTACACTGCCTTCTGCCTCATAATTAGCAGCTCCATGAACTTTACTAACAAAATAAAAATCATAATCCTCATGCTAGAACTCACTCAACGTCCTACCCCACCACCCACACGCATCTCCATCTCTGCTCAGACATCTTCCTCTCATCGTATTTCAGTAAAGGAGGGTCCCTTTCTTCTGGCAAGGAGAAAGCACCTCCTCTGCTTAGATGCTTCATTTGTCCCTGCAGACGCACACTCCACCTACCCTACCTGCTCTGCTCTGGGAAGCCACTCCCCGGCCCTCTTGTTTCTGGTGGAGTTTTGGCCAATAACACATCGGGAGGAGACTGGGGAGTGGGAGGAGAGGCAGGTCTGCTGACGCAGCCCCCTGGCCCCCTCCATGCCCAGCCTTGAGTTGACAGGGCTGCATGTCTCTGTCAAGCTGCAGCTCCTGCTGCAGCCCTCTATTAGAGCTGGGACACTTTCTCCTCTGGCCCCTTCAGGCCACAGGCTGTAGTGGCTTTTGCTACCAGCTCAGGAGGGCTCTACTCTTCTCCTCTGGTTACCCTTATGTAACTTGCCAACACTATGGTAAATAGGCCCTTTGTTAGTCTCTCTTCAGTCACTGCTTTTGAGCGTGCCATCTGTTTCCTGTCGGTATCCTGATGGCATGCAGACCCACCCTCTATAGTTCTTTATGGTATCTCTTTCTAGAAAACACCATTCTCTGGCCAGTGATAATGCTGATGACAAACTGATAATAATAATATAGCAACAACTATGACTTATTGAGCAGTTTTGATGTTCTAGGCACCTGATGTGTGATCTTATTTAATCCTCACATTGAAACTGCTGTGATCTGTTCACAGTCCCCTTTTACAGCCGAGAGACCTGAGATGTACAGAGGAGAAGCGACTTTCCCCAGGTCACATACCGGGAAGTGGTAGATCTGGAATCTGAGCCCAGGACTGTGTGAGACTCACCTGTTAGCTATGTAACCACAAGAACACACTTCCTATCAGTCCATATGGGCTGATCACGACCTCCCCAAAGCAAAGAGGGACCAGGAAAGGGTCCTATATGGTTGGTGGTGTTACACTGGTGATTTCTGTTATTTTCAGGTTTTAAATTTGGTACTTGAGTCCCTTGGTTTAAGAGGAATGCGAAACAGCCAGCTCTGGAGTTGCAGCTTGTTCTGTCAAAGCTCTCCTGCTGAGCTGGACTGCAGCGGGGACGAAACGTTTGCGGCAGTGATCAGAGAAGAGCAGAAGGCCTAAACACGTGAAATGAGTCTAAACCCACGCCTCTCGCTCCTCCTTCCATCTGGGAGGAGAGCACTTGCACACTACTGAGAACTTCCTTTTATTTTACGGCCTACTCCGCCCTGACATGGAAAAAATTCATGGCACTTCTGGTGGAGTTTAGAGTTTCCCTAATGAAGGGACTGAGTTATAGCAGAAAACCTTAGGAAAGTTCTTTAAGAGAACAATGTTGTGCCCTTACCTAAAAATGATTGATGCTCTAAAGTCTCTTTTGTAGCCTCTGCAGAATGCTGTCTGTTCTAAGGTAGGAGAACAAACAATAGGGTGGCAGTGGGGTGGTGAGGAAGAATGAAGCAGAAACATTATTTTTCTTGATTTTCTTTTCAAAATGTTTGGGATAATCAGATAGGGAAAATATGTAAGTGAAGGCAACATAATCCTTATCCTTGCCTTGATCTCTAGCTTCGGCCAGCACTTGAACAATGAACATGTTTCCGGTAATGTGATTCAAATAAATCCTTTCTGAATACTCACCTTTTAAATCCAATGCGTTCCTCCTGAATCTATGCTTAGCTTTCAGACACAGAGAGCACAAGGGAAGTCCAGACAAATGCATAATTTAGATTTTTCCACAGAACATCTCCTAAGTTTCACTCTTTGCTATTCTGGGAAAATGGGTGGACACGGCAGAAAGAGATCTGAGAGTTCTAGCACCAGTTCTGAGCCACTCGCTTCTGGCTTTGTCTCCTCTCGCCCTTGTCTGCCCTCTGCTCTGCCACGTCAGAGGTGCCTCTTGAGCAAAAGGCTGAAGAGGATGGTCTTCTGTAAGCCTCAGGAGCCCAGGGGCCCAGAATTCCTTTAAGCAGCAGAGTTACCTGGCTTCCTCTTCTTCTTTTGTTAGGTCTTCCCTTTCTCTTCTGCCCTCTCAACTCTTTGGCTTTGTGGTGTATTTATACCTAATGGTGAGGGAAGAAGGGGAAATGAGGCTCTACCGTTGTGGTCTACTGTTCCATTTATTTACCATCTGAAGTGTGAAGGTGTGTGGTTTGTCATCTTCACCGATCCTAAATCTTTTGGACTTTTGCATACTTTGGAGATTCCCCACTTCTTTCACCACATCTTCCTTCATTCCTTTTCTGAGTGTTCTTGACGGGACCTAACAGGAGCTTGGTTGAAGGGAGTATATTGGGGAGCCAATATCCCATAATTTTCTCTTCTAAAACTTTTTTCCAAAAAGGACTCAGAGAGCATTGAGAAATTCTGAAAGAAGGCTTTCCCAGGAAATGAGTTTCTAACTTACTCCTTGTCCATTTCATAGCATCTTTTTGATTTTCCTCTAAAATGGATCATAGGTACATTGCTTTTTTTTTTCTTAGCTTCTTAGGCTTCTGAAGTTGAAGGCAGAGAGTCTGAAAAAGGGGAAGCCACTCTATTTTGAGCAGCAGCAAGAAGAAGGAAGCTATTTTCTTCATGCCAGAGTGCAGCACTCTGGTGAGGAGCAGCTCTTTCCCTCTCACACTGGTATTCTGGGGGCAGCTTGCTCTAGTCGCCTTAAATTATGCACTTGCATAATAAGTAAAATAAACTCCATTCCACATGACTCTGTGGCCAACGTTGTTATAACCTCTGTTGGAGTAGCTTTTTGAAGTCTGAATACGTTTCAGTGTTAGGTTTCTTGGTACAAATACTTTTGATGGCTTCATCTTTTTTAGAGACTGTGCTAACTCAAGACACATGAGACATTTCATGAACAGTATCTTGTAAAATGTGCAACCGTTGGGGCCGGCCCGGTGGCGCAAGCGGTTAAGTGCGCGCGCTCCGCTGCGGCGGCCCGGGGTTCGCTGGTTCGGATCCCGGGCGCGCACCGACGCACTGCTTGGTAAGCCATGCTGTGGCGGCGTCCCATGTAAAGTGGAGGAAGATGGGCACCGACGTTAGCCCAGGGCCGTCTTCCTCAGCGAAAAAGGAGGAGGATTGGCGGATGTTAGCTCAGGGCTGATCTCCTCACAAAAAAAAAAAAAAAAAAAAATGTGCAACCGTTTGTTAGGAGGTCTTTTTCTAGCTCTTCTATCACTTTTATCAGAATCATCTGGGAGTACTTGTTGAAAAGTCAGATTCCTGGGCCCCACCCCAATCCTACTAAATCAGGATGTCTGAGTTGAAGCCAAGGAGTCTGAATTTCTAAAAAATTCTGTTCTAAATCACATAGAAGCTAATTCCAGAGCAAAAATTTCTCAGTCTTGGCCCAGAACATTATTTCTCAACCCTAGTTGCATATGAGAATCACCTGGAGTATTTAAAATATAAGATGCCTGGGCCTTACCCCCAACTAATTAAATCAGAATCTTGGTGGGGGTGGTAGGATTTTTTTAGCTTCTAAGTATTTCTAATATGTAGCCACAATTAGAACTCCTGGTCTAAACCTAGAGGCCTAAGAATTGCCTTCAGGGTGTTGATACTCTCTGAAATTGCATAAAATACAAAAATTGGGGTGCCTGCTGGGCTCAGGATCAATTTCCCTTCCCTGAGAAGAGTCTTGACTTACAGTTTGGGAATCCAACAGCCAAAGGCCACTGATTCAGCTGAGACATGCAACCTAAGCTGAGACCATCAGTATCTTTGCCCTGCAAGTTTTTTTGTTTTTAAATTTTTTTTGCTTTTATTTTTCCTTTGCTAGATTTTTTTCTCAAAATAAACACACCTTTATTTTTTCTTGTAATAAAAATAACACATTAGAAGGAATAAATCCAGATAATACAAAAAGGTGTAAAGTAAAAATGAAAATTACCACCATCCAGAGAGAAATCTTATTAACATTTTGACGTGTGCCTTTCCATATTTTTTCTATGCATATATAAAAAATATGATCATATTATACATGCTGTTTTGTAATCTTTTTTATTAAATGTAACATATCATAGGCATTTTTCTTTATAATGAATGTTGATCTTCATTATTATTCTTAAATTTGCATAGCAACACTTCTTTGTATGGCTGTACTGTAATTTATTTAATGAATTCCCCATTGAGAAGTAAGAAAACATGCTTTCCGTTTTTTCAAAATTATAAATAACACTGTGATGAACATAGTCATGCATATAACTTTGTGTGCATTTCCAGTTATTTCCTTAGGATAAATTCACAGAAATAAGATTGCTATGGTAAAAGGGTATGCATATTAAAAAACTGATTACATATTCCCAAATTACCCCCAGAGAAGCTGGTCTTATTTATATTACGACCATTGCAGCATGAGTACCCTGCTCCACACATTACCAACGCCAGCTGTTAGTAATCTTACAATTTTGCCAATCTGTTAGGCGAAAATTAGACTCAATATTGTTTAATTGCTTTGATTACTTGATAGGGGAAGCATTGACCAAATTCTAAGAGAGCAAGTTTCACTTCAGCCGTGGAAGTCACTGGGGTTCATCTCCACGTTAGGGAAGTAACTAGAGACCTGAGTCTAATAAAGGCTGAGATGGTGTCCTGCTTATTATTATTTTTGTAAACAGGCTACTCCTGAGGTCTACACAGTTAAGTTACTGGCCATTTGACTTTAAGATCCCCTTTTGGTTCCACATATCCAAAATTAAATTGAGAAGAATTTGGGAGCGTCTTGAAGAAGTTATTCCTTACCCTTATCTCCCCCTCACCTCGGCGTGAAATAGCCTGAAACAGGTCTGACACTTCAGATTACTACTGTAACTCTGTCACTTTTCTTTGCGTCCTCACATTTCCTGCTTGATATATTCTTTTTTTCTCAAAAACTCTCTTTCTCATCCAGCAGTGATTTATTCCTTTTTTCCCCATTCCACTGTTTTCTTGTTTTAATTGAGGTAATATCCACATAAGACAAATTTAACCATTAGCTATTTTAAAATGTACAGTTAAGTGGCTTTTAGTACATTCACAGTGTTGTGCAACCATCACCTCTATCTAGTTCTAAGACCTTTTCTTCACCCCAAAAGGAAACCCTATACCCATGAAGCAGTCACTCCCCATTCCCTTGTGTGGGCTCTTTGACAGCCTGACAGATGAGCTTAGATATGGACATTCAAAAGAAATGATCGAATATCAAACATGTCTTGTACGGCATAAATCTCAGCCAGAAATGCAAAAATCACCTTTTAGGATGGCTACTATAAAAAAAAAAAATACAGAGAGGATGTGGAGATGTGGAGAAATTGGAACCCTTTTGCACTGTTAGTGGGAATGTAAAATGGTGCAGCTTCTACAGAAAACAGTATGGTGGTTCCTTAAAAAATTAAACACAGAATTACCATATGATCCAGAAATTCTGCTTCTGGATATATACTTAAAAGAGTTGGATGTAGGGACTCGTACAGATATTTGTACACTCATGTTATAGCAGCATCATTCACAATTGCCAAAAGGTAGAAGCAACCCAAGTGTCTATCAATGGATGAATGGATTAAAAAAAGTGGTACATACATACAATGAAATATTATTCAGCCTCAAAAACGATGGAATTCTGACACAAGCTGCAACATGAATGAACCTTGAAGTTCATGCTAAGTAAAATAAGCCAGCTCCCAGAAGACAAATACTGTACGATTCTACTTATATGAGGTATCTAGAGTAGTCAGGTTCAGAGACAGAAAGCAGAATGGTGATTGCCAGGGGCTGGGGGAGGAGAGAATGGGGAGTTAGTATTTAATGGGCATATGGTTTCAGTTTGGGAGGATGAAAAGAGTTCTGGAGATGGATGGGGTGATAGTTGCACAACAATGTGAATGTACTTAATGCCACTGAACTGTACACTTAAAAATAGTTAAAATGGTAAATTTTATGTTATTTACACTTTACCACTATTTAAAAAATTACTAGGGTCATCTCCAAAGGACACAGGAGGCATCTACAGGGGGCAACTTGACCATCTAAAAGAATAATGATTGCAGTAAATTAATTTATGTATATAAGTCATCTTAAAATTTATAATATGTTTCTGATGCTAAACAATTCTCACTTATAAGTCACTTTTGGATACTGCTAGGGCATCAATTAACTCATTATTCTGAAAACTGGCAAATAAAGGTAAAAGAATTATGAAAAAAAAGATATGTGTAGGGAGAAATAACATTTGCAGCCAGTTTGAAGGATCTGTTGTTTTGGCCTTGTTTTGGTATCTATTTTCACTGAAACTTGGTTATTACCTTTTATGTGGGCCCCTTGCCAGCCTGACAGATGAGCTTAGCTATGGACATTCAAAAGAAAAATGATTGAACATCAAACGTGTTCTTGTGGGGCATGAATCTCAGCCAGGAATGCAAAAATGACCTTTTCCCCTGATCTGTAGCTCTAGTTGCTGAGACAATATTATATTGTTCTCTTGTCAGAACTGGATTAAATTTGATCTGTTGAAAATGGAACTTAGAACACTAAAGTTAGAAATCTCTTAAATTGGAGTTTGAGTAGCATGCAATAGATATTATGGAAATATGCATAAAATATCTATTTCCTTTTAGGTTTTGTCCATGTTTGCTATAGAATGTTATAAAAATTGTTGACTGGATTCTTCTCCATGAACAAAAGCACCTGAAACAGTAAGTAACACTGGCAACTATTTATATTTTATTTAATGTCCATTTTATTAATATTATAATTTAAACCTAATAAAAGAATTTATTAAAATTCCTTTAAACATTAAACATAAATGATTAAAATTCCTCTAAGTATTTACGGTCTACTTAAGACGAATAAATCAAAATATACACAGTTAACCCAAATGCTTAAGCATTGATTGCAAACTTATTGTTGGTTTGCAACCTCCTCGGGAGCTTCTGGGTGTAATCTGAAACTGGCCTCTGTAGAGGAGGGCAGAGAGACCAAAGAAAGAGGCGGGGCACTCCAGATCGGTGGGTGGCACGTTTAACAAGCAAGGGAACTTACTTGTGAGGCTTGTTTGGGGAGGCTACAAGACAAGTGGATCTCCACACCCACCCACCAAATCTTAAAAGTTTATATAGAGGCCTTAACAGAGGTCAGTCAAGTGTACTGTCCAGATGGTCTCAACAACACATTGCTTTCTCAAGGCTGTGTCCTTGAAACAGCTCCCACTGTGGGAACGGTGGGTGGACTATACATTCCAGGCACAGGAGAGGGAGTGAGCAGCCTCTGACTGTCCGGGTCCAGTTGTCAGGTCAACTGGAGGTCGTGTCCTCTCATCACCTTCTCCAACACTTATTCAATCAAACTCTTCTCAACATTAAATAAAATCACAAATCCCATCTATCTAATGCTTCAAATGCCTTAAGAAGCAGAAAAGAAATGCACAGAAGTATAGCAATAATTATAAAACTGATTACCCTTACTGATACCAGTTACAAATGTGCTAATGCTATGGATTGACTGATTGATTGATTTCTTATATTTTTCTGGACTTGTCCTCCTAGAGTTGTAGATAGTTTTACAAAAACTAGGAAAAAAAGAATACCTCCTCAGACTAGCTGAGGTTGCAGAATCTGGTTGTTAAGCAATTGATTCTTGGTCAGGACCCAACATCCATTGTGCAGTCTAAGACTTAAATGTGAGCCTATATAAAAAGGCTGAGTTGCTCTTTATAATTCGGTTTCTCTTTTACATCAATGAGAACTTTAAGTCCATATCTTTCAGGAGGCTTTTGGTTCTTGAAGCTTTATGTATTTCCAAAAAATGATATATTCTTTAACTTTCATGTGGTCTGCATTACCAAGCTTATCTTGCCATTATGACCCAATTTCTTAATATTACTGCAAATTTATGAGTTGTATGCATTATATTTAATAAGATCATTCAGAGTTTTCATCTAGATGTGAATAAGGGATAATTAGGGATAATTCCATCTTTGGGACGTTTGGCTAAACTTGGAACAGTTATGTATGACAACTAGTATTGATGACCTGCTAGATCCTGCTTTCACATGTGGATCTCATAGTTTGCTGACGATCTGTTCACTTTTTAAAATATTTTTTTTTATATTGGATAATTTTTATTTTTTTATTTTATTCTGACATTTTCAATCTGCTCTTAAGCTCACCCAATGAATTTTTAATTTCAAGTATTGTACTTTTCAGTCATAGAATTTCCCTTTGGTTCTCTTTTTCTGGTTTTTATTTCTTTGCTGAGATTTTCTGTCTTTGCGTTAATTATGAGCGTATTTTCTTTTATGTCTTAGAGCGTAGTCATAATAGCTGTTTTAAAATCTTTGTCTACTAATTCCAACCTCTGGATCATCTCAGAGTTGGTATCTGCTGCTTGTCTTTTCTTTTAAGTACGGGTCATGTTTTCCTGTTTCTTTGTATGTCAAATAATTTTGGAACATGTCCTGGATATTGTAAGTGTTATACTATATAGATTCTGAATTCTGATGCTATTACAAAAAGCATTGATGTTTTGTTTGGGCAAGTAGATAATTTGTTGAACTCAAACTGCAAACTCTGTCTTCCCTGTTTCACTCTAGCCTGGAATTCGTCCATGCAAGTGTGATTTGGGGGTTGGCCATGTTTATACACAGAATTTGGTTCTCTAGCTCTCTTCTTTCTGAGATTTTCCTCCTCGTTTTCCAGCTGTTGATTCTGCCCAATCTCAGTTCTCTTATTATTCAAGCCAATAAGACAATTTTTTTTCCCCTTAAATCCTATGTTTAGCCACATGGTATAGACTGGGACCTCCCTTCAGGTTAAAAACCATACAAATGGGAAACTCACTCAGTGCTTTCTCTTCTCCCTCGTGTTGATCTCTTTCTACTATATTCCTGCTTTTGTTTGTTCTTTAGTATCTTCAGTATCTTTAGTATCTGTGGTTGTTTCTACATTTCATCCAGAGTTTATAGTTGTTATTTGTGGGAAGATTGGTCCAATAGGATCTACTCACCCATTGCCAGAACATCTTTTTAAGATCAAGGGTTCATCCTAATTTTTCCGATTTACCATAATATATGTTGCTCTCCCTACTCTTTTTTACAGTATAAAGTCTCATTGGCCATTAAAACCTTTTACTGCATTATTAGCAATGATTGCAAGGGGAAGGCTTCCTCTAAAAAGGAAGTACAAAAAACGTTGGCTAAGTCTTGTTTAAATGTAATCCTATATTGTTTTGCAAGAGGTTCTGGTGTAATGGTCTGTGTAGATCCTGATTCCACCTGATGACAACTGTATGATTCGGGGCAAGACTGTTAACTTCTCAAAGTTTTAGTTTTCCTTTTTCTAAAAGAAAGACAGTGACTCACTGTTCTGTCTATGTCCACAAAGTTGATATTAGAATTAAGTGATATGCTACACTTAAAAGCATTTTAAAATGAAAGCAATTATAATAACTTCTCCACCTGGTCTCACCAAATATTCTGAGTGTTAAGAGGGAGGATGAGAACATAGTGGCTTTAGCCCCAACTCTTGCCCTCTCGTCCTTCATAGGTTGCGAGTAGAGGACCAGGATAGGGCAGTACTCTCAGGGAGGCCTGAGGCTGGCCACTGAGAAAAGACCTCACCACAGGGCAGTACTTTAGGATGGTGTTCCAGCTTCTGATCCTCAATTTTACACATATTTAACTTTAGTTTTACCAGTGTTCCAGAACAGATCAGACTGACTCAACTAACCAAACTCACAAGACTCTAGTATGCATACCAGAAAGCTAATTTATTAATTTGTAGAATATTTGTGTCTGATGTACAGGGTGCTTTGCATCAAGGTATCAGTACTTCTGTAAGCTAAATTAATAATTCACAAGTTGTTTCCTGACACAGAAATGGGGCAAAGAGAGATGAATAATAATTATTATACTAATAAAATTTCTGCCATCGCCGAGTACTTTTTGTTCCTTTTTGTTAATTTTCACAACAACCTTGCAAAGAAGATATTATCTTTCCTATTTTGCAGTTGAAGAAACTGAAACTCAGAGAATTTAAAGGTCTTCCTCGGGGTCATAAATCCTGGAAGCATTGGAGCCACTTCTCTGGCTGGGGTGAGATCAGACGAAGCATCTTGGCCCTACAAGAAAAAGCAGAGCTCTCTAGGGATAGGGAGATTTATGTCTATGATGCTGTGTCTGCACATTCGAGGTGCTGGATAAAGACTTGCAAATTCTCTTTCTCGGATGCCCTATTATCTAGGCTCCATCTGACTGTTCTTCTTCGGTATCCCATTGCTTTCCCGACTGTCTAAGACAATTAATTTGTTAGTTACGTTCACATTCCAGTCCAACCTCCTGATGTTATGGCCAACACCGAGCTTGTTGGATTAGTGAGTGTCCCCAAGGCTTTTGGGGAAAACAGTCACATGCATTTGCTAGGCTGAGACAGTGAGACTCTGCCGAGGGCTAATAGTGTTGTTCCCCTCAAGCAGGTATTCTTTACACACAGTTCAGCATTTGTTAAATGAGCTCAGGAGAAACTGATATTCTATTACCTAAAACTGTATCTTTCTTTATGTTCAAAATAAGATAATGAATTTCTGATATACACTGACATTTTAGCTTATTTGGAGTTATCTTTCATTTTTTAGTGTTGTTTTCACTCATAGATGGACCATACAAGTGATCCAATTCACTGAGGGCAGAAGTCAATTCCATTGAAATATCCATACGTATTATGATAGTAACATTTTCTGAGCTGAACAAATGCCTGTTACTGCCTATGTGCCTTTTTTATCTTCATAAAAATCTCTGTAAGGTAGATACTATTATCTCCATTTTTACAGATGAGGAAAATGAGGCACTGAGATGGTAAGAAATTTGCTTAAGGTCACACAGCTTGTTAACGGTGAAGTTGGAATCAAACCCAGGCCTTCTGCCGATATAGTGACCTTCCTGGTGGTTAAAGTTATTAATTGCTACGGGCTGAACTGTGTCCCCTCAAAATTCATGTGTTGAGGCCCTAACCCACAGTACCTCAGAATGTGACTGTATTTGGAGTAGGGCCTATAAAGAAGTGATTAAGGTAAAACGAGCCATTAAGGTGGGCTCTAATCCAATCTGACTGGTGTCCTTGTAAGAAGAGGAGATTTGGACACACGAATTTCCTCTCCTCCTCTCCCTCTTCCTCCTCCTCCTCCTCCTTTTTCTCTGTCTCTCTTTCTTTGTCTCTCTCTGCAATCTTTCTGAACCAGAAGACTTCTTGATAATCATATTAAAGGGTTTAAATTTTAGATAGAAAAAGAAATCATGGGTCCTAGTAGAAAGCACCTGGCCATGCATGGTTGATTCTAGCATTTCTGAGGTCTTTGCTAACTTTTGGCCTCCCTCAGCTGGCCGGCCTCAGCGTCTCCCCACCACCATGGTTGCCTTGTGTGGCAAGGATGTGCACGTGGCAGTGAGCCTCAATGCATGTGAACCAGCTTTCAGCTCTCCTCCAGGGTCTGTCTACTTTGGAGGAAGTGGGGCAGGTTTGTATTCTGCCACGTAGGGAATCCTGAGATGGCCCATGCTACACTTGTGAGTTAGTCTAGTGATGCTCTTGTGCCCTCTAGAACTTAGCTCAGGGTGGCTGACTGGCTGCTTAGTGTGGCTCTGACTTAAAATGCCCCAGGAAGCTTTTTCTTATTTAAATCCTCAGTACCTAGCTGTTTTAGTATAGGTTTTATTATTATTCAGATATGGTGAGGCCAACAGATTAGAAGATAATCACCATTGGAAAGATAGTTTGCTACTCACAGTTCCCAAGAAGAGGGGACATATCATGCCAGGCAGGGCCATATGGGGAAGCACCAGGGTCAGCCAGGGGGCAGAAGGAGTGAGGGGGTAAATGTGAGCAAGAGATTTTATTGTGGCTCCCACAGGAGAGGCAAGGTGAGGCATGGTGAGTAGACTCAGGATTGGCCTTAATTTGCATCATTTCAGTGGGCTCTGGGGCATAGGGGCTGTCCTTGGTTGTCTGGTACCTGGCTCTGGGATGGTTAGGGCAGGGGGATAGTGGCTCAGAGTGTGAGTGCCCCATAAAGGAGGCAGTTGGGTGTCAGCTCTGAATTGGTTGGTTTGCATTTGAAAAGTGCACTGGCAGGCAATCTGTTTACTGTCTCTAGGAATTGACTAGGGACAGTCCCTCCAGGGTCAGCAAGGCCCAAAGATGAAAGCATCAGAATAAAAGATAGGATTAATACACCAGCACAAAGTTATGCTCTGGGACTAATGAAATTTTGCCCATCTCCCGCACTAAAACACAGGGTCGCAGTGCTGACATGAAAGGCAAGGTGCCTGCTCTGGTGCAGTGGAACTGATGGAGCATGTGATCCTCTTGGGTTTCTTTTACTACAGATTTCGCCTTTGCTATTTTCACAAGAATTTTTGGGGGATTTGTGCATGAAAGAGAGGCAGCAGGAGGATCGTTTCCTTGTGGCTTTCAGGCCCATGTGCACCTGGCCAGAGAGCGCCCTGTGCAGCGCCCCCCGCCCCAGGCAGGCTGTGGAGGTCTTCTTCACCCCATCTGAGACAAGAGGGCCATTTGAGTGCGGACACGTTGCTAAGTGCTGTAATACACTTGACTTCATGGAACCTCACATCGCCCTCTGAGGTGGATATTATATTTGTTCCAGCTCCTCAGATGTGGAAAGGTAGATACCGAGAGATGAATAACTTGCCTGAGGTCACACAACTGGTAGATCGGGTGGAATTTGAATCCAACTTGTGTGAGTGCAAAGCTATATTCTTGGCTGTCATGCAAAGATGCAACCTCGGTTCTTGGTGTGACACCTACCTTGGCTCTGATAAAGCAAAGAAGTTGACATATAAATACATTTACACCTTTTTATCTCCTCCACCCCATACCCAGACCAAGGTATAGCATTGCAATATCTTTTACAACCTGAAGCATCTTGCTGACAGTTTGGCTATATGGACTTGGGACAGTGGAGAGGGAGGGAACTCTTCTGAGGACTTTCCAATGAGCTTCTCTCACCCCAGATCTCTAGGTTTATGATGACAAGAGATTTTCACATATTGAGGTATGTGGGGTAACTAGTCAGGTTCAAAACTGATTCAGCTTGAACTAAAGAAGCCTGACTTGAACTAAAGAGGCCTATCAAACATATGTTGTACATCTGCTTTAACCATTAAAGTAAAGAATACACTCTCTTAAGATAAGAATCATACTTCCCCTCCTATGAGGCCAGTAACGCCCTATCGGTAATGCCCTATTGGTAAGTATCATATTAGTATTCCTAAAATCAGTTCCCTTTTTCCGACATCAGGGTCACATCAATCTGCTAATTTGAAACTGAATACCTCTTTGAAACTTGGATGAATATGTATCCCGGGCGTGTTTAATGTATGTTCTTTGTTCTAAAAATGTATAAGACTATATTGAAAACCATGCTTCTCTGGACACTTTCTTCCATTCTGGAAAAGGCCTGCCTGGGTTATAATCCTCACTCTGGCTCAAGTAAAACTCACCTATCTCTCATATCTATAGAATCATTGTTGGTTATTTTGTATTGGCAATGAGTTTAGGAAGAAAAAGAAATATTGACAGCACATTTCCTGGAGCCTCAACACCACCAGGATTTTAGGTGGAACGTGAAAGAGTCTGGCAGGAAGCCCCAACCAGGCTGCCCCAGATGCCATCTTGTACCAACACGCGGGTAGTCCAGCCCTACCTTCCTTTCTGACGGTGGCCCATAAATCAAGGGGTTGGGTCCAAAGTAAGTCCTAAGTGGGGATGATCACAGCGTTTATTCTGGCTGTTGTTTTCTGCTTTTCCAGATTTTAGGGAAGTTATGCAGAAGAGATGGGAAAGGAGACAATTTGAGGTCCATCCTTTATTGCCTGTGGCTGTGTTTTTACAGAGATGTCCACATAGTGGTAAGGGTAAGTGAGAAGAGAAAAATGAGAGTTTCAGTAGGGATTCTAAATGGGTCTTGTTTTTTCAGGCTCTATCAGGCCTATTCTTAAGGCAAAATGATGCCAATTGTCACCCTTGCCGTCAGCAGTTCTGCTGCTCTGAGAGCACAGATGAATATGTGGAGTGTTGACACGTCTCTTTGTTCACGCTCCTGCCTGGAAATCCGGAAAACTTACCTCATTTCTATGGCTTGAATGCATGATATGCTAGCTTGTCAGGAAAGGTTTTAACAAGAAAAGTCAGGCAATTGCAAGTCAAATTGCCTGTCCTGAGGAACTAGAAAATCTGTTCCAGGGAAGAAGCTTTCTGCGGGGCTGCCCCTGCTGGCGTTGGGGCTCCCACAATGCCTGTGGGTCCCTGGCTGTTCTTCACGCTAAGGATTCCTACATGAGTTTGGTTTGTCTCACACACAGACACTGGTCTCTCCCCGCTTCCTTGCAGGTTCTTAGCCTCAAAAAGTCTAGAGTGTGTCTTAGAATTCTGCTTTTTGACAAGAGGAAAAAGCTCAGGTCAATGGCTAGGTGAATGCCACGGGCATGGTGTAGTTAGGTCAGAGCAGGGCATTGCCCTTACAGACATGTTAGGGACATTGTATTAACTAGATTATCTCATTTTCTCTATTCTTTTTTTTTGGTGAGAAAGATTAGCCCTGAGCTAACATCTATTGCCTGTCCTCCTCTTGTTGCTGAGGAAGACTGGCCCTGGGCTAACATCCATGCCCATCTTCCTCCACTCTATATGTGGGACGCCTGCCATAGCATGGCTTGATAAGAGGTGTGTAGGTCTGCACCCAGGGATCCAAACCTGTGAACCCCAGGCCGCCAAAGCGGAGCATGAGAACCTAACCACTACGCCACTGGGCCAGCCCCTTATTTTTTGTATTCTTAATGCTCTGGCATCTGGGTCTCACTGACCATGCAGAGAGACTGCCCCTCTCAGGGCTAGCTAATTCCTAGAGATAGCAAACAATTTGCCTGCAAGCCTGTCTTTGATATACAAACCAACCAACCCTAAATCCATACACCCACCCACCTCCTTTTGTCAGACTTCTGCAGTTCCAGACACTATTCTTCTGCCCTAAATGACCTCGGGGCCAGGTACCACTTAACTAGGGACTGCCTCTATAGCCCAGAGTCCCCTGAAATTATTCAAACCATGCAATCCCAACCCTGCTTAGCTGCTTACCCTGCTTCACCCATTCCTTCCACAATAAGGCTTTTGCCCACACGTTCCCATAACTCCTTCCACCTCCTGACTGGCCCTGATGCTTTCCCATGTGGCCCTGCATGATGTGGCATGGTCCTCTTCTTTGGAACTGTGAGTTACAAACCAATTTTCCAATCGCAGTCATCTCCTGATCTGTTAGCTTCACCATACCTGAATAATAATAAAACCTGCATTTAAAACAGACATGGGAGAGCTTATATCCCCTTAGGTGGAGTCATAACTGGTCCACAAAGACTATTTATTAATGATAATCATTTTAGGAAGATTCTATAATTCATCATGATCTTGTCAATATTTTTACTATTGAATTGGGTAAAAATATAGAAAGCATATCAAAATTTTGGATGAAAAAGTTTGGGATAGCTTATAGGTTAGAAGATAATACAGTCATGTGTTGCTTAACAACAGGGATATGTTCTGAGAAATGTGTCATTAGGTGATTTCATTGTTGTGTGAACATTATAGAGTGATGTACAAACCTAGATGGCACAGCCTACTACATATTGAGGCTATATGGTACTAATCTTATGGCACCACCATCTTATATGTGGTCCATGGTTGACTGAAATGTCATTATGAGGCTAATGACTGTATCAAGTTTTAAAAGTATCTTGACACTTTAAATTTATCACTAATGCAAACAAGGGAAACTTGAACAGAATAAATGTAATGAACTCTATTAAGAAATCAATTGCTTAATGGTAGCTTAAATGTGGTTCATATGAAAAAGATCTAGAGGTTGTAGGATATAACATGGTGGCTCTAAAAAGTACAACATAAATATGGGGTTCAGTACAACCTGTGTTAATGTCCAGGTCAAAGGATCTGATAGTTTCACATCGTACACTTACATATCATGTGGAAAAGGTTATATCCTGTGTGACCGTTGCTTTTTGAGAGAGCTGCTTATGAATTGGAATATATCCATAAAAGGATGACCATTCATGTGGATGAAAAGGGTTAAAAATATCTGCCTAGGTGCAGGGAGGAGGAGAGTTGGAAAGCAGGAACCTCTTAATGGGGTTCCATATTATTAGAAACTCTCTGATGGATGGATGATCAGGAATGAAGTCCTAGGGTCTCAAAATGGAAACATTTTAGGCATAATTGGAGTGAATCTGGGCCCAACTTTAAGTCCAAGTAGTTGTGTGTGTGTAGGCTCAGCGGATGAAGGCAGGCGGAGTAGGGTTGAATCTGGTGTTGCTTGTGACTGAGTGGAAAAGTGAATGATGTTCCATTTGAAAGTAAACTAAAGATTTGTTAACTTAGGGAACCAGTGAGACAGCTACTGTTGGTCTGATGCAAAACAGGAACTCTACAACCTGCACGGAGCCTTGGGCCAAGAAGAGAAACAACTCAGTAATGGCGAAGGAGGCACTGAATTTTTCAGATACTATTTTCCACAGCAAAACTTGTGTGAGAGTAGAAACAGCAGACAACAATGTTTCAATCTCTAGTTCTGTATTTGCCGTGAATTTGAAAAGAGGATTAGTTTCTTTGGATTTCTATAAGGACAAAAATGGGGTGGGAGGTTCCAAAAGAAAGAAATTGGATGTCCTATTAATGTGAGAAGATGAGGTCCCCAGAATTGAAGGTAAATATTAAAAAGAGAGGTGATTTAATTATTCCCAAGGCTAGTGAGTTGGAACCTACTAGTAATACTAGAATTGTCTACATTTGTGTATGTATTTCCTCTTTATTTAAAACCATGAGTCTAAATAATTACTAAATTCTTCAATAGAAAGTGGGAAAAATTGTGTTTAGGAAATTTGTATAACACATTGGCAGGCTGCTTGGAAACACGTATCACCATTTAGCCTTTGAGAGCTAAAATTTCACTCTTGTCTTTGGTTTTATTTTGGAGGAGTTTATTTGGAAATATAATTTATAAGCTATGCAACTGTGAGGTTTTTTTTTGTCCCTCTCTCCGAGCTTTAGTTACCACCCTGGAACTGCTATGAGATTGCATAACATCATGTTTATGGAAATGCTCAAAACCAAACCAAACAAAAGAATGACCAGAATTATAATGGGGTGGAAGCCGTTGACTGAAATAAACACATCCAGAAGGTTAAGGCTTATACACGTAAAGGGGTTGGATTCATTCTGTGTAGACAGAAGGCACAGAGCTAAGACCCACTGAGATGTTCATGGAGAAGTGGATTTTGCCTTTACACGAGGAAGAGCTTTCTAGGAATTAGTGTTGTTTGAAAGTGGAATAAATGTTTCTGAATCACAGAAAGTATTCAAACAAGGAATAAATAATCACTAGTTGGAGATGTTGTAGATGAAATCTCTGCACTAAGTGAACACTTAGACTTGCTCACTTCGAAGATACTTTCTCACTCTAAAATTCAAAGCAAATTTCTTTTTTTGCAGGGAAATATTCACCCTGAGCTAACATCTGTTACCAATCTTCCTCTTTTTCTTTTTTTCCCCTCCCCAAAGCCCCAGTGCATGGTTATATATGCTGGTTGTAAGTCCTTCTAGTTCTTCAATGTGAGCTGCTACCACAGCATGGCAGCTGACAGACTGGTGGTGTGGTTCTGTGACTGGGAAGTGAACCTGGGCCACCAAGGTGGATAGAGCACCAAACTTTAACCACTAGGCCATCAGGGCTGGCTCCAAAGCAAAATTTTAAATCCTTTTTGGGCCTAAGTTTTCTCACATATAAGATAGTATATACTTCATAGGATTTTATTAGTCTATCATTCTTTTTATTATAAAAATATTTTAAATGACTAAATTATTTTTCTTCAATCACATTGATAATATTTCTTTGGGAAAAGAAGCATAAATCAGAATAATTACATAGGGTAAATCTGATTTCCACTCTGAAGCTAATGTTAAAGACAAAATGATCTGCCTCTTCATACTTACTCCCAGCCCTGGATTACATGGCTTGGCCTGAGTGGTCAATTTTGTCCCATCATCTCGGCCTCTGTTCTGTAAAGGCGATCAGCAAGATTGGGGGTGTTGGAGAGGGAGGTAGAATGAGGCTTTACAATGTTATTGCTGACTTTTTGCTGTTTGAAGATCTTGAAACTAAGCCTCAACTTCTTTGAGAAGTTTCTCTTCTTTTCAACAAATTGTGAACAAATTAAACTGGCTTTATCAATTTCATAGCTGGGGAAATTGTAAATCTTTTTCCTACAAATTTTTGGCTTGATAGGACTCTCTGTTAGCTTGAAAATAAAGAAAGAAGAGATTAAAAAAAAGCCCCCACACTGACCAGGTTATGAGTTATAATATGAAACAGAATTTGGAAGAGGCCTTCCCTGATTTTATTTTAAATCGGTCACTACTTCCGAACTCAAGTATAACAAATTCCATGTGAGAGGCTCTAAGTCTGGGCATCTGAAATGAGATTGATGGCAAAATGGTGGACAAAGATACCTGTTTATAAATTTTGTGAGTGAAATTGGAGAAACATGGAACTTTTTATTGACACTCTGGAGTCCTCCTTGTCTTAGTTTTATAACCTGGGGAACAAAGTGCCCTGAACTTTGGACACACCTCCTTTATTTGGTTTGATAATGCTGCCTCATTAATGTAGTTATTTAGACATGAAAGTTAATTAAAACACCCGATGGATACGCCCTGCTACCTGAATTCTTCATGGTCTATTATAATGGATGGTTATTTTGTTTATTCATAATAACTCTGTTGGAGTGGCCTTTCTGGTTGGACTCAGGATAATTTTTCTATGTTATAGTCACACCTTTTACAAGACAACTTTTTTCCTAGATGGAATCTTGCATGGAAGAATGGCCAAAGAAAACCGGTGAAATAAGATCTATTGTGGCTGGAGCAGTGGGGGGAGTCCTGGACCCCAACTTTTTGGCCCTTCTCTTTCATATGATTCTGCTTAAGAACACATTGGTCTGTCCCATATTTAAACAGGAAAATTCCATACCCCTCTAAATTACTGACCATTCAGGACATCCTATTTACAAATAGCGGTTGTTCCCTGGCAAATTGCTAGTTTCTTTTCTCAGGCTGATAAGTGGGCTTTGAGAACTTATTCCACTGTTGATGGTTGCTATGGAGAAACAGGTGAGGGACTAGGTTGTTCAGAGTCTTTGCTGCCTTTGCTTTTGGAAGGAACTAGTCACAGTTAAGTCACACGAACTGCGTATGTATCCCAGTTACTGATGTGTACACACAACTTGTAAATTAATACTATTGTGAGATTCAGAATCAGCAGGACAGACAGTCTAGTGAGAAATTAGACAGGTATAAGGAGTTTAAAAGAGAAATATATTTTGCTTTCCTTTTATTCCCCTTATAAAAAATGTACATTCATGATTTGAACTGCTTTTAGATGCATTAGGATCATACCCTCTGGTCCTATTTGCTGAAGATATGGGTTTATAGTCACAAGCAGAAGTAGTCTTGAGAGGGGTCCTGCTCTATAAGTACTGTCAGAAAGAACAGTTTAAAACAAACTACTCTCAAATCTTTTACGTCAACATTTACGAGAAATGCCCTTCAAAATTTAATTGGCTGATAGTCAACAATTGTGTGCAGTTGGATCAACTCATTTAGATACCCAGGAGTACATATTCCAACTAATTCTGCCCTGGAGGCTTTACCAGCACACTGTTTAATTGTTTCATCATTGGGTGCATCATTGAGATTTTATTTTTTATGGCAAAAGTGAGAAGTTTATAAGTGTCATATATTTTTTCTAGGCCAAAAGGATATCAGTGATGTCCTCCAGTGTGGAATTTTGGGACCCAGCCTTAAAGCAGGCATAGATTCCAACAACATTTTTCACAGAAATAGAACAAAGAATCCTAAAATTTTTATGGAACAACAAAAGACCCCAAATAGACAAAGGAATTCTGAGAAAAAAGAACAAAAAGCTGGAGGTATCACACTCCCTGATTTCAAAGATACTACAAAGCTATAGTAACCAAAATAGCATGGTTACTGGCACAAAAACAGACACACAGATCTATGGAACAGAACTGAGAGCTCAGAAATAAACCCACACATCTATGGACAGCTAATTTTTTTGTGTGTGTGTGTGAAGAAGATCAGCCCTGAGCTAACATCCATGCCAATTCTCCTCTTTTTGCTGAGGAAGACTGGCCCTGAGCTAACATCCATGCCGATCTTCTTTACTTTATGTGGGATGCCGCCACAGCATGGCCTGACAAGCGGTGCGTTAGTCCGCACCCAGGATCTGAACCTGGGCCACCAGCAGCGGAGTGCGCACACTTAACTGCTACGCCACGGGACCGGCCCCTGGACAGCTAATTTTTGACATGGGAGCCAAGAACATACAATGGAGAAAGGAAAGTTTCTTCAATAAATGGTGCTGGGAAAACTGGACAGCCACATGCAAAAGAATGAAAGTAGACCATTATCTTACACCATACACAAAAATTAACTCAAAATGGATTAAAGATTTGAATGTAAGACCTGAAACCAGGAAATTTCTAGAAGAAAACATAGGCAGTACGCTCTTCGACATTGGTCTTAGCAACATATTTTCAAGTACCATGTCTGACTGGGCAAGGGAAACCATAGAAAAAATAAGCAAATGGGCTACATCAAACTAAAAAGCTTCTGCACAGCAAAGGAAACCATCAACAAAATGAAAAGACAACCTAACAATTGGGAGAAGATATTTGCAAACCATACATCTGATAAGAGGTTAATATCCAAAACATATGAAGAACTCATACATCTCAGCAACAAAAAAACTAACAACCCAATTGAAAAATGGGCAAAAGACCTGAACAGACGTTTCTCCAAAGAAGATATACAGATGGCCAACAGGCACATGAAAAGATGTTCAACATCATTAACTACAGGGAAATGCAAATCAAAACTACAGTGAGATATCACCTCACTCCCATCGGAATGGCTATAATTAACAAGACAGGAAACAACAAGGAGAGGATGTGGAGAGAAGGGAACTCTCCTACACTGCTGGTGGGAGTGCAAACTGGTGCAGCCACTATGGAAAACAGTATGGAGATACCTCAAAAAATTAAGAATAGAACTACCATATGATCCAGCTATTCCACTGCTGGGTATTTATCCAAAGAACATGAAAACACCAATGCATAAAGATATATGCACCCCTATGTTTATTGCAGCATTATTCACAATAGCCAAGACTTGGAAGCAACCTAAGTGCCCATCAAGGGATGAATCGATGAAGAAGATGTGGTATATATACACAATGGAATACTATTCAGCCATGAGAAACGATGAAATCCAGCCATTTGTGACAACATGGATGGATCTTGAGGGTGTTATGCTAAGTGAAATAAGTCAGAGGGAGAAAGTCAAATACCATATGATCTCACTCATAAGTAGTAGATAAAAACAACAACAATCACATAGAGACAGAGACTGTATTGGTGGTTACCAGAGGCGACAAGGGGAGGGAGGAGGGCGAAAGGAACGATTAGCCATATGTGAATGGTGATGTGTTACTGCACCAGGTCAGTTTTTGCCTGCCGCCCAGAAAGCCAATCACCGGGATGAGATTGCAGAGAGAGAGGGTTTAATTACAAGGCACCCAAGTGAGGAAAACGGGAGAACAAGTCTCGAATCTACCTCCCCGAAAATAGGGACTCAGGAGTATTTATGGGGAAGGGGGCAAGGTGGTCTGAAATGATTGGAGGTGAGGAGAGATGAGTCAATTGATGATCTGTGCAAGCGTAGTCAGCCTTCATGCCTCTTCATAGGACACATGTTCACAGAATGGCGGCATTAGCATGCCCTGAGGGTGGAGTTCCAACCTCTTGCCAGCAAAAGGGCCCAGTTGATGGGTTGGTGGTCTCAATCAGGCCTGAAGTGGACGAGGGGTTCAGTTCCTGAAAAAAATAGCTCAAACACCCATTCCATGGTGACCCCGGCTCCAGGGGGATATTACCTATAGGAACCTAGTGGGAGTCAGATAGCATATTACCTAAACAGCACCTTAACAATGGGTAAGTTTATCATGCATATTTAAGTCCTCATCTTCCGTTCTGATAAGTTTCTAGGTAAGGCCATACCCCCCCTTCCTCTTGGTAAAGGGAAGAAGATACTTTACAAATGGAGATTTTCTTTACAAATGTAAATATCTTTTATAAAGGGCAACCAGAACTAAGAATGGGCTTAGCACAGACCCACCCAGATACTGGAGATGTCTATGGCGATGTCCTGTTCTGGGGGCAGGCCTCCCATCCCAAACTCCTCTGGTTAGTTAGTGGGGTTGGGGGCCAATTCTGATACCCCATAGTTACTAGCTTCTTAATCATCAATGGCTAACTGTTTGCCGGTTTCAGATGGATTGTAATTAGCCTTTGGGTGGTGAACATGATGTAATCTATACAGAAATTGAAGGATGTAAATTATGTTAAAAATTTAATATGTTAACACCTTAAGGGGCAGTTGGGGCGAGTCTTCTATGAATAGAGTCTATCGATCCTAACTGACTCTGTTCGCGGAAGACTCACCCTAAACTGTTCAGAGAAAATTGAGAACAAGGGAGTGCTACAGAGGGATAAGTTTGGGAGGGTCGGGGTGGAGGGGGGCCAGGTGTGCACCTTGATAGCTGTTTCGCGCCGTAGCAATTCGCGCCATAAAATGTAACTGTCTGAATGTTTTGAATTAACCAATCATGTAAAACCGCGCCAACCTTTTCCCGCTTTATGCTCCCAAATCCTATAAAAGAACTTGCCCCCTAAGGCTCGGGGTCGACCCCTCTGTCTCCTGCGAGGGATACGAGTCGACCCGGAGCTCTGCTCAATAAACCTCTTGCGTTTGCATCAAGTTCGGTCTTCTGTGTCTGTGGGCCCGCGTCATCCCGAGACCTGGTGAGTTGGGATTTCCCTCCCCTTCCCCTTGGGAATCCAACATTTGGGGGCTCGTCCGGGATCCACGCGGTAACCCCAGACTCCGAAGACCCCTTGGAGGTAGGCCTGAGTGACTGAGTGTGTGAGTGTGTGCGGCGCCGCAAAGTATTGTTTTATTGTTTTGGTTTCAGTATTGGGCAGCCGCCGCTTCGGCCCGTGAGGACCGAGCGGCTGCAGTGGCAGACGTGCTGGGAACTGCAGGCTGCAACCCTGGGGGACGCCCCAAGGGACAAGGGGAGTCAGGAAAGCCTGACTACCCCCTTTCAGGTAGAAAAAGAAACGGCACTCTTTTTCCCAGGGAGGACACGAAAACCCCTCCCGTCTGAAACTGCCTTCGGTTGGCTTGTACGGACACCAACCGGGCAAAGTTGTTTTTGTCTTGCTGTGTTTTTGATGTTCATTGTTCTGTTTTTGTTCGTTACGTGGACCTCATTTGACGGGATGGGACAGACTATGACGACCCCCCACTCTTTGACCTTAGACCACTGGACTGAAGTGAGAGCGAGAGCGCACGAATGGGCGGTAGAAATAAAGAAAGGGCGTTGGCAGACTTTTTGCACCTCTGAGTGGCCCTCCCTCAATGTGGGTTGGCCCCCTGAGGGGACGTTTAATCTAACTGTTATCCTTGCGGTGAGGGCTATTGTTTTCCAGGAGAGACCGGGGTCCCATCCTGACCAACGACCATATATTACAGTGTGGCAGGATCTGGTGCAGAACCCACTCCCGTGGGTTAAGCCATGGGTAAAAGCAGAAAAACTAAGCCCCCGAGTCCTGGCGCTGCAGGATGCGGAGACACGGCAAAAATCGAAATCAACTCGAACAGCGGAGTCGGAGACCCCTTCGCCCCCCCCCCCCAGGGGTCTACCCTGAGATTGAGCCTCCTCCCGAATGGCCCCCTTTCTCGCCTCCTCCTTACCCCTCCCCCGCTCCAGGATCGCAATCAGGACGGAGGGCGACTGGCTCGGGTCCCTCCGCTGGAACCCGAAGCCGCCGCGGAGCCACTCCGGACGGGCCTGATACCACGGTGGCGCTCCCGCTAAGAGAGTATGGAGCCCCTGTGGGGCCCAACCAGCTGTCACCCCTCCAGTACTGGCCTTTCTCTTCCTCAGACCTGTATAACTGGAAAAATAACCATCCCCCCTTTTCAGAAAACCCCGCCGGATTAACTGCCCTGATAGAGTCCCTAATGTTTTCCCATCAGCCCACTTGGGATGATTGTCAACAGCTCTTACAGGCACTCTTTACCACGGAGGAGAGAGAAAGAATCACACAGGAAGCAAGAAAGAATATCCGAGGCACCAACGGGCAGCCGGCAACGATAGCGGAAACGGAAGAAGGGTTTCCGCACAACCGGCCCAATTGGGACTATAACACGGCTGAAGGTAGGGAGGCGCTGTCCGTTTATCGCCGGGCTCTAGTGGCGGGTCTCCGAGGGGCCGCAAGGCGGCCCACCAATTTGGCTAAGGTAAGAGAGATCCAGCAGGGGCCCACTGAACCTCCCTCCGTTTTCCTAGAACGATTGATGGAGGCTTACCGCAGGTATACGCCCTTCGACCCATCCTCGGAAGGGCAAAAGGCCTCTGTCATTATGGCCTTTATTGGACAGTCTGCCCCAGATATAAAAAGGAGATTACAAAGGCTAGAGGGGCTGCAGGACTACGACTTGCGGGACGTGGTAAAGGAGGCTGAAAAGGTGTATCATAAAAGAGAGAGTGAGGAGGAAAAGCGAGAGAGAGAGAGAAGGGAGGCTGAAGAGAGGGAAGATAAGAGAGATAGGAGACAAGAGAAGAAACTGACCAAAATACTGGCCGCAGTGATAAAGGCGACAGGGCCAGATCATAGGCAGTCAGGGAACCTGGGCAACGCCC
Source organism: Diceros bicornis minor (assembly GCF_020826845.1). NCBI lineage: Eukaryota > Metazoa > Chordata > Mammalia > Perissodactyla > Rhinocerotidae > Diceros > Diceros bicornis. The sequence continues at coordinate 9,515,446 of NC_080772.1, read as the reverse complement.
CACGACCAGGCTCGCGCAGACGACAGCCCTAAGACAAGGACCAATGTGCCTATTGTAAGGAGAGAGGACACTGGGCAAGGGAATGCCTGGTTCCTTGCCGGTCTCCTTGGAACACCCCTCTCCTGCCTGTAAAAAAGCCTGGAACTGCTGATTATAGGCCGGTCCAGGATTTGAGGGAAGTGAACAAGAGAGTGCAGGACTTACACCCTACTGTGCCAAACCCATATAACCTACTCAGCTCCCTCCCCCCATCACGGAAATGGTATACTGTCCTGGACCTGAAAGATGCATTCTTCTGTCTGCGGCTGCACCCAAAGAGCCAATTACTTTTTGCTTTCGAGTGGCACGACCCTGACATGGGGGTCGCTGGACAACTGACTTGGACAAGACTGCCTCAAGGGTTTAAAAACTCCCCCACCCTGTTCGATGAGGCTCTCCACAGGGATTTGACTGACTATAGGGTTAAAAACCCTCAAGTGACTCTTTTACAGTATGTAGATGATCTACTGTTGGCGGCGGAGACCCCGGAAGACTGTGAAGAAGGGACCAAGCGCCTCCTGGCCGAGTTGGGTGAGTTGGGGTACCGGGCGTCGAGGAAGAAGGCACAGCTGTGCCAGGAAAAAGTAGTCTATTTAGGCTACACACTAAAGGACGGCCACAGGTGGCTGACCGACGCACGGAAAAAGACTGTGATCCAGATCCCGGCCCCAACCTCCGCTCGCCAGGTAAGAGAGTTCTTGGGGACAGCCGGCTTCTGCCGATTATGGATCCCTGGGTTCGCCACTCTGGCTGCTCCACTGTACCCATTGACTAAGGAGAGCGGGGACTTTGTCTGGACTCCAGGGCACCAAAAGGCTTTTGAGACTCTAAAACGGGCATTATTAGAGGCGCCCGCATTGGCCCTACCAGATTTGACTAAGCCCTTCACCTTGTATGTAGATGAAAGAAAGGGAATCTCCCGGGGAGTCCTAACTCAAGCCCTTGGGCCCTGGAAGCGCCCAGTCGCATATCTATCAAAAAAACTGGACCCGGCAGCCAGTGGATGGCCCTCCTGCTTAAGGGCGATCGCAGCCACCGCCCAGCTGGTAAAAGATGCAAATAAGTTAACTCTGGGCCAACAGATAACCGTAGTAGCCCCCCATGCCTTAGAAAGCATTATCAGACAGCCTCCAGATCGATGGATGACTAACGCCCGAATGACTCACTACCAAAGTCTGCTCCTAACTGAGAGAATTACCTTCGCCCCACGGGCCATCTTAAACCCGGCCACACTACTGCCCGAAGCAGATGATGAAATACCTGTTCACCAATGCGGCGACATCTTGGCATCAGAAACGGGGACCCGACCCGATCTGCCGGATGAGCCATGGGCTGGGGCCCCTAATTGGTACACCGACGGCAGCAGCTTTATGGCAGAAGGTAAGAGGATGGCTGGGGCTGCTGTGGTAGACGGGAAAAAGACTCTGTGGGCAAGCAGCTTGCCGGAAGGGACTTCTGCACAAAAGGCTGAGCTTATCGCCCTGACACAGGCATTAAGGTTAGCTGAAAATAAGACTGTGAATATATACACGGACAGCAGGTATGCCTTTGCTACTGCCCATGTTCATGGGGCTATTTATAAACAAAGAGGGCTGCTTACCTCGGCCGGAAAAGATATCAAAAATAAAAAAGAGATTCTGGGCCTCCTAGAGGCTATACATTTGCCTAAAAAGGTGGCAATCATCCATTGCCCAGGTCATCAGAAAGGCACCGACCCCATAGCTCAAGGGAACCGCTTAGCAGATTTGGAAGCCAAGCGGGCGGCACTAGGACCTATGGTCCTGACTCTCCAGGGAGCTAAGGTCAACAAAACTGTCTCCGGTGGGGAACTAACTAAAGAAGAGAAAGTCCTTTCCGTTGCAGAAGGGCGAGAATATCTATCACATCTACACCGGCTAACCCACTTGAGCCCTCAGAAACTAATTAAAATTATTGAGGCCTCCCCGTACCAGGTGCCAGACTTGAGAAAGGCGGCTGAGGAAATTTATAAGGATTGTAGAGCTTGCGCTCTCACAAATGCTGCAGTTACCAAATACCGCACTGGACATAGACTCCGGGGAGATAGGCCCGGAACCTTTTGGGAGATAGACTTTACTGAAATCAAACCGGCCCGGTATGGAAATAAATATCTTCTAGTATTTGTAGATACCTTCTCGGGATGGGTAGAGGCTTTCCCCACCCGAAAAGAGACTGCCTCTGTAGTAGCCAAGAAGATATTGGAAGAAATCCTCCCGAGATTCGGGATCCCAAAGGTAATTGGATCTGACAACGATCCTGCATTCGTTGCCCAGGTAAGTCAGGGACTGGCCAGTCAACTGGGGGTCAATTGGAAATTACATTGTGCTTATAGACCCCAGAGTTCAGGCCAGGTAGAGAGGATGAATAGGACAATTAAAGAGACCCTAACTAAATTGTCTATGGAGACCGGCGGTAGTGACTGGACAGCCCTCCTGCCCTTTGCCCTGTTCCGCGTCCGGAACACCCCACAGGGACCCTTAAAACTTACACCCTTTGAAATCCTCTATGGGACCCCTCCCCCTTTGGCACAAATAGGGATACATGACCCTGACATTATACCCTCTATACCCTTGTTAGCCCGCTTGAAAGCACTCGAAGCTGTCAGGCGCGACATCTGGAGCCAACTAAAGGAAGCCTACCAGCCTGGTGACCTGCTCATACCGCACCAGTTCCAGGTTGGGGACTCTGTCCTTGTGAGACGACATTGGACGGGGTCGCTAGAACCACGCTGGAAAGGGCCCTACGTGGTGCTCCTCACTACGCCTACAGCAGTTAAAGTGGACGGTATAACTTCTTGGGTTCACGCCACACACGTGAAGAAGGCACCCCAGAATGCAGCAGATCTTTGGAAGGTGGAAAAGACTGATAACCCTCTTAAGCTGCGTTTGCGTCGTGGGGACGGCAGACAGACCGTCCAATCCTAACCCCCACGCTCCTCAACTGCTCACGTGGCAAGTCGTCTCCCAGGTAGGAGATATAACCTGGTCAATCCAAAAAACTGCTTCCCCTTGGACATGGTGGCCAGACTTACACCCTGACCTTTGTAAACTGGCTATAGGAACCCCCGACTGGGATTTCATGGGTCGACGAGGGGGGGCAAAACAAGCCGGAGGATGCCACTCCCCCCCTCGCAAGGGTAAACTAAAGGCATACCCCTTTTACGTGTGCCCCGGTCACCACAGACCTCGTTCAATTGACTCCTGGTGCGGGGGCAAAGAAGACTTCTACTGTAAAAACTGGGGATGTGAAACCAGTGGGACTACTTATTGGGAACCCTCCTCTTCTTGGGATTTAATCAGGGTTAGAGCAAATTATAGCCACCAGATGAGTCGGGGCTCAGAATGCAATACCTGGTGCCACCCCTTACCCATTCAGTTCACAGGGAAGGGAAAAACAATTAAAACCTGGATCGGGAATGGTCATTCATGGGGAATAAGATTGTACAAAGAACGGTACGATGATGGCCTGACCTTCTCTATTTGGTTAAAAATAGAACCCCCCGCCAGCAGACCAATAGGGCCAAACGGGATCCTAGCCGATCAGAGGTCCCCTCTGCCCCAAAAATCCCCCGCCAGCAGACCGATAGGGTTAAATAGCCCCAAATCCCCCCAGGTAAAATCCATAACCCTAAATGGGGCCGTAGATATGGTCACCAGATCTGCTCTGCGACCACCATCTACGCCACCTCCCGCAGTAATCATGCTGGCTATGCCTAGCGGTCAGCCCCCCTTATTATGAAGGAATTGCCACCATGGGGGTCTATAATAACACCCCAGACCACACGACTTGTCTTTGGGGCAAAGAAGGGCGGCTAACCCTAACGGATGTGTCGGGGACCGGTTCAGGACTATGCTTAGGAAAAATTCCCCCAGGCTACCAGGCTCTATGTAATAAGATTGAAAAGAGAACCAGTATCCCTCACCCTGGCTGTACTCCTGGGACTGGGAGTTGCCGCGGGCGTAGGGACTGGCACTACGGCCTTAGTCACAGGAGAAAGGGGATTAACTGCCTTGAGCAATGCTATAGATGAAGACCTCAGGACTTTAGAACAGTCCATCTCTAAATTAGAAGAGTCCCTCACCTCCCTGTCTGAAGTAGTGCTCCAGAATAGAAGAGGATTAGATCTGCTGTTTTTAAGAGAGGGAGGACTCTGTGCAGCTCTTAGAGAAGACTGTTGTTTCTATGCAGACCTCACAGGGGTGGTCCGAGATTCAATGCAAAAATTAAAGAAGAGATTGGACATGAGGCAGCGAAGCAGGGAGGCCCAACAAAGCTGGTTTGAATCCTGGTTCGCTAAGTCCCCCTGGGTGACGTCCTTACTATCCTCCCTAGCAGGGCCTTTGTTAATTCTTTTTCTACTTTTGGTTTTTGGACCGTGTGTTTTCAATAGAATCACTACTTTCATAAGAAAAAGAGTCAATGCAGTGCATGCTATGATGCTCCAACGCCATTACCAAGCTATCCCACGCAATGAGCCACTAATAGCAGACACCGAAAACTAAGTTCTAAGATTAGAACTAGGGACAAAAGAAGAAGTGGGGAATGAAGGATGTAAATTATGTTAAAAATTTAATATGTTAACACCTTAAGGGGCAGTTGGGGCGAGTCTTCTATGAATAGAGTCTATCGATCCTAACTGACTCTGTTCGCGGAAGACTCACCCTAAACTGTTCAGAGAAAATTGAGAACAAGGGAGTGCTACAGAGGGATAAGTTTGGGAGGGTCGGGGTGGAGGGGGGCCAGGTGGGGACATGTGTGTGCACCTTGATAGCTGTTTCGCGCCGTAGCAATTCGCACCATAAAATGTAACTGTCTGAATGTTTTGAATTAACCAATCATGTAAAACCGCGCCAACCTTTTCCCGCTTTATGCTCCCAAATCCTATAAAAGAACTTGCCCCCTAAGGCTCGGGGTCGACCCCTCTGTCTCCTGCGAGGGACACGAGTCGACCCGGAGCTCCGCTCAATAAACCTCTTGCGTTTGCATCAAGTTCGGTCTTCTGTGTCTGTGGGCCCGCGTCATCCCGAGACCTGGTGAGTTGGGATTTCCCTCCCCTTCCCCTTGGGAATCCAACAAAATCAAAATATAATGATGTACACCTGAAAATCGTATAATGTTATAAACCAATGTTACCTCAAAAAAAAAAAAAAAAGCATGCACAGAACTGTGTTTTGAAGAAATATTGGCCCTAACTTGGGAATATTTCTTCTTGTTCATCTTCTAGTCTGACATTAGTCTGATTATGTTCTTAATTTTTATAAGGTGATTCAAATCTATTAAAAATACATAGCTCTTTTTAAAACTTGCAGCAAGAACATGTATTCTGGGCTCTTGTTAGCAAATATAACCTTGAACATAACCTACTTCTTTCTCTGGCTCAGTTTCAGGCAGAAAGAGGGATTCTCTGAGGGATGTATAGTTCCTCTGTCCTTCCTAGATTTGTGTTTCAGAAAGTGTGGTCCATGGGCCCTCGGCACAGAATCACTGAGGGGCTCCTTAAAAATGCTAGGCCCTGACCCCACTGTGCAGCTCTGAAATCCGGCTCTCTGAAATGAGGCAAGAAGACTGCAATTAAATGAGGAGCATTACACTCCGAATTAAGATCCCATGCTCTCTACGTTCTAAATCTACCTGGGACCAAGCCAGGTCACAGAATCAGTTTTACTAAAGAGTGTTCTGGCGTTAAGCCCTCAGAGACCTTGGAAGAAGCAGCTGTGTAGAGAAAGGATCCAATTTTCTGAGAAGCCACGAGTGTTGTGCAATTCCTCCCTGCTCTCTGCCATCAGTGTGGACCTGACCCTGCCAGGAGTGGGAGCAACGGAACTCTTAACTCCCCTCTTTGGTCAGGATTCACCCCACTTTTGTTCCCCATTGGGTCTCAGAAGAATCCTCCAGTTCCTTTTTTATTTTAATCATTAAGTAGAAGTGCAAGATTGCTGTAGCTATTGAAGGAATATTCTTTAGGATGTCGTTCACTGTGTCACTCAGTGCATAGTACATCACTCAGTGTCACCTGGGATAATTTGCCTTAGGTCTCGCTGCTACTGACAGCCATAACCTCTCAAGTAAATAGTATTTGTTGCATCTTATGGGCAATATGATTGTAGTAACCGATCACGTTTTTGGCTTTGCTTTGGTAACTAGGCAATTCAGCATTAAATGCATGGCCCACTTTTCATAATCAACTATGCAGGCTGTTATGGCATATATTTCTATATGTTAACTTTCCTTGTTTTTATCTCATTATGTGACACCAATTCTCCCTTTGCCATGAATTTTTAATCTTTGGGGTAAAATCTTTTAATTGTCTAGCATATATTTTTTGATTCTTTACATCTTTTAGGGATGAAGATATAAATTCAACCAGAAATAAATAAAAACAATAATATGAAAAAATTAAATTTTTGTTTTCCTTGTGGTCTGCACATAAAAGGCATTAATAAAAATTTGCTGAATGAATGAGTGGTGAATTCTAGAGGCGTATAAAAAGAAAATCTGGACATACGCTATTTTAGCAGAGGATACAAGAATAGAACCAATAGTTAATAATAGTAATAATAGCTGATAGTGATTGTGGGCTATGTGCTATAGACATGATTTTACTCAATCCTCACAAGGAATGAGTGAGCTAGGTATAATTAATACCGATAAAGACACCACTCCACAAGAGGGCAATGACTTCCCAAGGTCACCAGAGGGTAAGCGGTGGAGCAGGTTAGCTTCTGCCGTCTTTGTTCCAGGTGTTAATTTGCCCTAACTAACTCAGCTTTTAGCTTAGGTTGTTCTGTTCTCTGAGATCAAGACAAGATTAATGTAAACTCTAGCTTCACGTCCTTCACAAAATCCGTCTTCCCCAGGGTCTCTGCAGATTCCTAGAGGCTTTGTTCCCACCGTCAATTCTGGCTCCAAGTCCCTGCTTGGAGGGGGTTCTTGAACTTTTCTCTCCCCTTCAGTTGTTTTCTTCTCTCTGTTCTGTGCTGCTCCAAGGTGGAACTCGGTTTCTTTGGCTGATTTCCACAAGCCCTCTCTTTTGATGCACTTGTGTGTGGCCAACTTCAGGAAGGTCTGGGGAGACAGAGACTGTTTACAGGCAGAATCCCAAACCACTGAACACTGATCACTGGACACTCTCGTCCTTTAATGTCCTTCGGCTACCTTGCCACAGGAGATTGCTCATCGGCCACTTTCTCCAACAGGTGCCAGGCTTGGGGCTCAGCACCTCTTCCTTCTGCCCCACCCATCGCTTACACAACCCAGAGAGTTGGGGGAGTTAGAGGCATGGGCGGGCCAAAGGTGTGACATGTTGTGTGAGCTTGGGGTAATCCATTTTAAGATCATCAACTTGCAGACCAACTGATCTGCTTGAAAAGGCCCTGTGGCCCAGGTGTTTTTCTGCTGCTTCTTTCCCATTTCCCTTTTCATAATGACGCCCTTTCCTGCTCTACAGAGGAAGGACACGCCTCTCCCCCAATTCAAATTTTATTGCAGTATATTGCTGTGGAGGGTTAAAATCTTCGCACAAAGGAATCATTTGAACTATTGACATGGGTCTAAGAAAGCGATAGACTCTAGTGAGTGGGGAGCTGTTCCTTTTTAAGTCAGGTGGTTTCCAATTCTTGCTTTACAACAAAATTGAAGGAGAACTTGATGGAGTTGTCAGCTGGTAGATCATTTAAAAATACATTTTGAGGATACATAACTACGCTAATTTGGGGAAATAGAACTCAGGGAGAATTCAGCAGTTGAGTGACGTTACTATAATGCCTTCATTCCCATCTACTTATTTAGGTGAGTAAGGAGCTTTCTGCATTTTCATCTATAAAAAAGAAAAATCAGGATAGAATGAATGCTGTGTCCTGTGTCATTTTAGCAGTAAGTTGTAGTCATCTAAGGATATGGAAGCTCATCAGAAAAAGAACTGCGCAAAATCTATTAAGAGGAACATTTCCAATTTTTCTTTTACTCTTCCTGTAATACATTTGATCATTTTCCTCAGTGGTGTACTATTAATAATTATAATGATAATTCAATCCACACATTTTTTAAAATTTAGAACTTTAAATTCATAGGAAATAAACAACCAACTTCCAATTTTAACTTTCATTGATTTAGGGTAATAATAAAAAGGCTTTCAAGAAAAAAATACACTAAATTTGAACAAAATTCTATGGCAGGAGTGGAATGGAACTCCAAGTTTAAGGATAAAACACAAATGTTAACAAAGGATAAGATAAACCTAAGAATAAGAAAAAACAAATGAAGTTCTAGTATTTTCCTCCTGCAACTCAGTAGATCATCTTGCACAGGCCCGAGTGCAAATGTACCCAAGCCGCCTTGGCGGATCCTGCCCTAATCCAGCGGCAGGGCGCTTCTCCTCTGTGTGCAGAGGAAGGGAGGTGGGGGAGGTGATTTGTGATCACACTCCTGCACGAGTCCCTGCCGTGGGTTGGGTGTGCTGTGTACACTGACCTTGTAGTTATTACTCAGTTTTTCTTATTTCAGTATAGCTACTCTTCACTGAAAAATGAAAACGCTTTACGAATACTAACCAATAAAAACAATCTTATCTCTTCTCTCCAGATGGTGCAATAAAGACCTAAAAATATCAAGGAACTTTTCTTAAATATTGCTAGTAAGTGGAAGAAAGAAGAAAAGGGTCCTTGAGTCCTCATTCCAGGGTTATTAGACTGTAATTTGTGATTGTAGGTGTGAGGTGAAGCACATAACTGGAAGATTTTAGCATTATGATTTAGTGTGACTTGCTAAAACAGCCTGCTGAATAACAAGCTTTCTTTTGATGTTTCCTAGAATTGCCTTTTGGAACAGGCCTGATCAAGTTTGTCCCTGCCAGATCTCATGTACCCTTCCCCCAGTTCCTCCAACGGTAACGTCGTGCAGAACTACAGAACAATGTTGAAGTCAGGATTCTGACAGGGTCACATGCTGAACTAACAGAGATTTTCATCGATTGTGTTGGCTACTTCCCTCACCTCCTGGAGCTCAACTGAGGTGAGCATGTCAGCGCTGTGGAGGAAGTCATGGGGAACTGCAGGGGGGATGTGGCAGGAGGGGTGCGGCATGTGACAGCAGCGTCTAGCTGAGGAAAGCCCTGCCGTGGGGACATGTTTTGCTGACTCAGATAATGCCTTGAATCCTGTCTAGGCCCCTCATGATATCCCCCAGGATACGAGCACCTGTGAATTTGGGGTCGGCAGCTATCATGTACAAGAGGGATAGTTAACATCACATCCATTGTGGCCCCATTGAGACAGGAGGGAATCCTTGACTTTGAGAGGGTTGGAGTGGAGAATGGGGGTCTGGGCAAGTGATGCTCTTTGAGATATAATTCACATATCATAAAATTCACTCTTTTAAATTCTACGACTCAGTGGGTTTTAGTATATTCTCAGAGTTGTGCAATCATTACTGCTACCAAATTCCAGAATATTTTCACCACCTGAGAAAGAAATCTCATGCCCATTAGCAGTCACTCCCCATTCCTCCCTCCTTTCAGCCTCAGGAAACCATCTTTGTCTCTACATAAATGGGATCATACAACGTGTGGCCCTTTGTGTCTGGCTACTTTTGCTCAGCATAATGTTCTAGAGGTTCTACCACGTTGTAGCATGTATCAGTACTTCATTCCTTTTAATGGCTAAATAACATTCCACTGTGTGTATATATCACCATTTGTCCATTCATCAGTTGATGGACATTTGGGTTGTTTCCACTTTTTGGCTATCAAAAATATTGCTGCTATGAACATTCATGGAAAAGTTTAATATTTTCTAAAGTGCATGTTACTCAGAGCTCATTTTAGTTGAACAATGCTGATGGGCTAGTCAAGATTCATTTACTCTAGACTCTGTGTTTGTCTGGCTAGTCCAGACGCCATTGTGGATTGAGAGTAAGAAGTAAAATAATCTCTGTTTACATTATTATGCATCACGGATGTGAAGATAACATGTTTATTTGCCCATTTCATCTACATATTTGCAAATCACCCTTAGAAATTTAGTTCAAAGGTGTTGCCAGTTGATTATATCTTCATTGTCATGGCCATGTCACATTTGTATTTGAGAAATGTCTCCTTATATATGAGATCTTTTACGGTTTGACTTCAACCTATTCACTGGCCCAGTGGTTCCCAAACTGGGTGCTTGGGTGCCATTGGGTACTGCAAGAAAATTATAGGGGGGCTGTGGGAATATTTTAAATTTTCGAGTTCAGGGTACTCAAAACTAGGTACTACTGGTTAAGGATAAGTTACAGTTTAAACATTAGATAATAACACATTCGATTGAAGTAATGACTTTGTGAAGCTGAGATTTTGGCAGTAGCTCTGATAAAAATCAAGTACCACATGAAAATCAATGAGGAACAGGAAGCAGGAGTGTTGTGTCCAATCTGATTCAAAGATTTGAGAAGTTACGTGGTGGCCAACTGATACACACCTCTCCCAAATGAGTAATTGTGGTTATTTAAGAATGAAGTAAAAATATGTTTTTTTTCTTTTCTGCGACTTAAATGTTATTTAAACCTAACTACTTAATAAATGAAACTTTTAGATATTTCTTTTGGCCTCAAGAGTGCTATGAAAACATTACTGAGACACAAAGGTTGCAATAAACCAAGAAGTTTGGAACTTTTATTCTAGTCATTTTTTTCCCTAATTTCTAATCTTTGCTACATGGAACTCTCATTATTTCTAAAACATACTCTGCCCTTTCGTGGGTCCACGTCCTTGAATGTGTCTCTGTAACTTGCAGTTGCCCCTTTCTCTCCATTCTTCTTCTCCCTGGAAAACTTTTACCCTTCAAGACTCTTCTCAAACATCCCCTCCTCTGGGAAGCCCTCCTGGACCTCTCCAAGTGTAACGGGTTGCTGAATCTTCAGTGCTCTCATCACATCCAGTTCATTCTCCCACTCTAACGCCCACCACGCTGTGCTGTAATTTGTCTGGATAACTCAACTTCCTCTCCCATTCTGAGTTCCACAACGGCAGAACCACATCTTAGCACCTTCGTATCCCTAGCACAGTGCCTGGTGCATTGTGATTGACGGGTTAACTGCGTGAATGGACAGAGCCATACTGCAAGGTACCTATTGAGCTACCCACCTCTCCTTTAGGATTCACATTTTTCACAGGAAGCAATTTACTATGGTAATATTAGAGAGCACGGTAAATAATTGTGATTGCAGTGCCAATAAAGATTTATCACCAACCAGAGAGACCATTTGAATACAAATTGTGCCCATTTCAAAGGCAATTTCCTGACCACTCCCTCAGAGCACATGTCAAACACAAAAGTTGTGTCAGTCTAAGATCTCCATTTTAAATAATAGAGTTCACTGCAAGTTCAGCCTGAACTGGGCTCAAATAAAATGAAATTGATAGCAGATGAAAGCTCAACAGGTTCCAGAATAATTATAGACTTGTTATGATGTTCTCACTAATTGGAGCACTAGCTCAATGAACCTCGGCTTCTGGAACTGCTACTGGGGGAACTGGCAGATGCATCTGTTTGGTACAAATCTGCGTATTTGCTCATTTGCCAAAAATGTAAAGTAGAGCCCTGAATTAGTTTCAGTTCACTTAATCACTTCCAAGCTGAAGAATCAGCTGAATATATTATAATACTACCCCTTCCCCTCAACATGCCAAATTTCATCCACAAGTGAACATTCAGAAAAGGCGGCTTGAAAGCAGGGTGTCTGGAAGGGTGATGCACGGGGACGGCTGCCTCTGTTGGAAGAATGTGTTACTCTCACTTATCTAACTAGGAGCCGAGTGCTCACACCAAAGAGGAGACTGACAAAGAGACAGTCTCTGGAAACTCTTATTTTCAAGAGTAGGGTTAAACTTGCATTTTCTTAAAGAAAGGCCCTTTTAACTCATGTTTCATTTCCTTTGGCAATGTGTGCATTAATAGATAAGTATTTGCTTCGGGGTTTCAAAAGTTGTGCTTCTAACAGAATTAAAGTTTAACCTTCGTTAGTCCCAGTGGTGTTCTCTCTAAAATAACTCCTGTCACAGCACTTTAATGCCGTGTTCACTTTATTTTATCATGGTCCTTAAATTACGGTAATCCTCCTATCCCTTAGATTCAGTATAAAGCAATTTTGTATTTATATTGTACTTGGCAGACTCAGGTTATCTTCAAGTGCTCTACAAAAAATAAAACTATCAGTCCACAGAGCAGTAACCACCCTGCGGAGATGAACTGGTTATAAAGAAAGGGCTTCACTTCCTCTTTAAAACGCCACTTAACAACACCTCCAACGGTACTAATTACGTAACCTTTATTTCAGAGCACAAGGAGCAGTGAGTGACTGAGTGACCTCTGGGACGGAAATTCATTTATGGGACATGTCCTCAGCCTGCAAGGCCAGCTCCATCGTGCCTGCAGGGGCCTGAAGCTCCCCTCCCCAGGCCCCGCCTGTTTCCTTGGTGCCATGAATCAAGGATCGCCCTGGTCCCTACTGTGTGCCAGGCACCTTCTAGGTACTGAGTGTTCAGCAGTGAAGACAGACAATGTGCCTGCCCCAGGAGTTCACAATCTAATGGGAGACACAGACGGAAAGTAACCTAACCAATAGAAATCAAGATCCTTTTAAAATGATGATATGGCTGAAATAGGGTAGTGGGAAAAGAACAATTTGTGGGTGTGGGGGTAGCGCTGGTGGTCATGGAAGGCTTTTCTGAGGAGGTACCATTTGAGATGAAGCCAAGGACAAGAAGAGACGCCAGGGAAGAGCACAGGTAGAAGGAACAGTAAGTGCAGGACCCTGAGGACTAGAAAATGCAAATTTCTATCCCACCAGGCCTCCCCTCTCTCCTGCCTCCCATCAGATCCTCCTGTGCTTTGCTTCCCTTTCATCTTTCCTATATGTAAATTGGCCAAACATCCCATCTGGTAGACCCCCTGGGTGGGCCAAAAGGGTCTGGGTGATCCAAAGAGCCAGCCATACCTAATCCCCAGAAGGCAGGAGGTCTTAACAAATTACAGGCACTAATATTGGGATCCACAAAAACTAAAACTATAGACCTCTTCTAGAAGATAGTTTCACGGGAGCAGGGTCTGTGTTTGATAAGTCAACCCTGTGAAACTTACAGACCTCTAAGGCAGGCCCTGTTTTAACGTTTTCTGAGGTCTACTAAAATTACCATGAGTCCCGTAAAAAGGTGGGGAGTTGCTCTTTTGCCTGTCTCATCTCTTGGAATGTGGCTGGCCTCTTGCATTCTTTTTAGGTACAGGCGGTCTGAACAAAAGGCAGACTCAGCGCTAATGGCTGTGTTCCTAGCCTGTGATCGGCAAGGCATCCCTGTAGCTGTGGGGACCCACAGCCATCTCCCAGTGGCTGTCATCCGCAGTCATCACATCCCTCATTCTTCCTATTCCAAGAGGATAGTTCCCTTGAGAAGAGATAAAATGAGCGCCAATGGTGACAAGCAAGTGGACAACCTGTTGTCATCTGCCTGGGGTATGAAACAAAAGAACACAAAGATGGGACGACTTTGCCTCATGGGAGTGAGCCTGGGTAAGGGCTGGTGATACTCTCCCCATATGCCTGAAGAATTCCCACTGTTGTTCAAGACCCAGTCCAACTGACTTTCCATCAAATTTTGCCTGATGACACCCAAGGGCACCATTAGTCTGCACAGTTTCTGTGTACCCCAGATCCTTGTACTTGCCCATCCCAGTGAACTGAGTGTACCTGACTATAAATCCAGATCCCTATTTGGACCGTGAGCTCGTCTGTGTTTTACTCGCTTAACTATCTCCAGAGTGCCTGCTCAAAGATGTTTGTTGTAAATGAATAAATAAATGCATGCTATATAATAAATACAGCTCTATCAAAGTAATATCAAAAATGTTGGTTGCAAACCAGCGATAGTAGCAGAGCCCGATGCACTGTGATAACTGGAGGAGGAGAGAGGCGCCTTCCTCAGCGGAAGCCCTGTCCACGGGAAATAAGCACCATCACTCACTTAGGATTGTTAATCTTTCATCCACGTAGACATTTTCTTTTCCTCTGCTTTGGAAATTAATGGACAGAAAGTGGAGGGACTGAGATGTTTTGATGAAATTATCTAGTTACTTAATGGGTCAGCCTGCACACTCTTTTTCTTGCTATAAAGTCTGTCCAAAATGTGTGTTGTGGCCTCTCTGTCTTAGTAACTTAGTAAGTGCAATATTCTGAACAAAATGGAATCTTTTTGTGAAGGCTGAAGCTATTGTAATGTCTTGAGGCCATGATAACATCCAGACCTCTGCCCTGGTTTCTTCTGGAAAATGCATAGGAAATACAGCCAAGTCTTCACTGACCCCAGGGCATGACTGGCACAGTAATTTTTTGAATAAATCTTAAAATAATCTGGTTTCCTTATGACCCATGCTTTTGTACCCAAAGTCATAAGCTATAAAATATTTGGATGGGTTTATGTTTCTGGTTAATCAAGCTTTACTGTCTGCTTTAAACTTAGTGCCAAGAGACATCTAGTAATCATTCTTTGTTTGGAGCGTCCCAGCAGCAGAGAAGTAAATTCATCACCAAGTGACAGTTGCACTCACATTCCAGAGGAGAGACATTCATAAACCTCTCATCTTTATTTATTTTTCTTTCACCCCTACCAGGGAATCTTATAGCTTGATGCTATTAGTAGACAGGGCATGACCTTCCACACTACTGTAATATTTCTTCAGTTGGTGTGCTTAGCAAGAAGTCTCTGGAAAAATGGATATGGAGAGAGCAGGATGTATAATTCCTGCCTTCCTAGGAAATGTCACAGTGATAAGTGGATGATGAATGCTGATGAGCACTGACTACTTCCTCAATCAAGCCCTGTGTGTTCTGGTGTGTGTGTGTGTTTTGCAGCTGCTGTCTAGACTATTCTCTCTATTACCAAACCATCAGGATGATCACAAATAATCAGAGAAAAAAACTGAAATGACATCAGATGCATTATTTTATCCATCTACAATATTAACAATGTGGCTTAACAAAACACTCCTGGAACACATTTTGTCTTAATAATATATCAGTGGCAATAGCTGCAAAGAATTTCTGAAATCTCACTCGAGTCACAGATGTGGACATGTTTTTGTCAATTGAATTTTAACAAAATAATTTTTTTGACTAGACAGTATATAGTGGAAATGGGCTTCATTTTTTGATAATCATCTATATCTGAAGAGAAAAGGACCTGGATCAAACACTTACTGCTTGGGTACTTTTGTCACCTTGTTAACCCTCCTAACCTTGAAAACTTGCCTTAAGGGGTTATTGGGAGGATAAAGCTGGAGAGGAAGGGTGTCACAGGAGAAAAACACTGGCTCTGGAGTCTGACCACCAAGCTTCACTTCTCATTGACCAAGTAACATTGGACTAACTGCCTGACTTCTCTGAGTCCCATTTCCTCATTTAATGGATATGAATAACAATATGGACCTCACAGGATTGTTATGAGGAATTAGATGGAGATATTACAAGTAAGATGACTGGAATCTAGTAGGTGCTTCTTGGGTGTAAAGGCTGTTCACACTCTCCTCATAAGCTGGAAAAAACTCTATTCCCCATATAAGACTCAGATCAAATGACTCAAGTCGAATTGCTTAGCTCAATCAATAAATATTGAGTAATAAAAAATGATGTGAGGGGCCGGCCCGGTGGTGTAGTGGTTAAGTGCATGTGCTCTGCTTCAGTGGCCCAGGGTTCGCAGGTTCGGATCCCGGCATGCACCGACATACCGCTTGTCAAGCCGCGCTGTGGCTGTGTCCCATATAGAGCAGAGGAAAATGGGCATGGATGCTAGCCCAGCAGAAGAAAGCCACAGATGCTTTCCTCAGCAGAAAGAGGAGGATTGGCATTGGATGTTAGCTCAGGGCTGATCTTCCTCACACACACACAAAAAAAGGATGTGAAAGTACTCTGTCAATATTGTTATTATCAATGACAAAATTTAACAATCAAGACACTTGCTTTCCCACTGTAAAATCTCTAAAACTGGATGCAACATATGAGGCAAGTCTTTTTAGGCATTGGACAACAGGCAGCACTGCCTGGTGTCCAACGTCTGAAAACTTGTTGATTACTTTGTTTGATCTTTAGTTTTTTCAGGTGGGATGATAAATCCAGTCCATGTTACTCCATTGTGGCTGAAAGTGGTGGACTGACAGTAGTCTGTGATGAATCAAAGACGCATTTACTAAAAAAATAATAATGAGGGGCATAGCTAAAAAGACAATACAAGAAATAAAATGGAATATTAAAAATTATTTGATTAATCCAAATGAAAGCAGGTGAAGAAAAACAGGAACAACAAAATCATATGAAACAATAGAAAACAAATAAAAAGATTGTAGAATAAACCCAACCATATCAATAATTACATTAAATATAAATGGACCAAACATTCCACTTAAAGACAGAGTATTGTCAAGACAATGGTGGACATGGAGCTGCTCTACCAGACCCTCTTCAAGGAAGGACTTGCTGCCCAGGCTGTCAGAAGTGGGTCTTCCTCTGTTAGCTCCTTCAAGGTTTGCCACAGCTGCAGAGAATTGCCTCACTCAAAGCATGTTCTTCTCAGTGTGGTCCACATCAAATTACTGA
This sequence comes from Diceros bicornis minor, assembly GCF_020826845.1. Lineage (NCBI taxonomy): Eukaryota > Metazoa > Chordata > Mammalia > Perissodactyla > Rhinocerotidae > Diceros > Diceros bicornis. Next base: position 9,498,772 of record NC_080772.1, on the reverse strand, counting down.
TTGAGGGAGGGGCATAAAGACCTGGCCATTTCAGCCCAGTGTGGGACAACTCTGACAAGCCGTAATGCACCAGAGCTCTCTGTGGGGTGGGCTGAGGCTCTGTCAAGACTTCAGTGTAGTGTGATTTTTCCCTCTGCCCCATCCTACTTCCAAAGTTGCTGATCCCATTAAATATTCTGCACAGCAAACGCCAGTTCAGCATCTGCTTTTGGAGAATCCAACCTGTGACAAAGACCCAATTATATGCTGTCCATAAGAGAAGGACTTTAAATATAAAGACGGATAGATTAAATAAATAGGTAAGAAAAAATATACCATGCAAACAATAAACTTAAGAAAACTGATGTGGCTATAGTCATATCAGACAAGGTAGAATCCAAAACAAGTAGTGTTACCAAAGATAAAGAGAGCTGTTTTAAATGATAAAAGGGTAAATTCAATAGGAAATCACAAAAATCCTAAATGTGTATGTACCTAATAATAGAGTTTCAAAATATAAGAAGAAAATTGACATAAATAAAGGAAGAAATAGACACATCCATAATCATAACAGGAGAGTTTAACACCACTTTCTAGAAGTAGAAAAAAATCAGTAGGAAATGAAAAGATCTGAAAGCAATATCAATCAACTTGACTCAATTTTTATTTACAAAATACTATAAACAATAATGGCAAACTGTACATTTTTTTTCAAGTGAATATGATATATTCACCAAGATATTATATGCTAGGGTACAAAACAAGTCTAAAATATTGAAATATTGGAAAGTACATTTTCTGACTACAACAGAATTAAATTAGAAAGCAAAAACAATAAGATACCTAGAAAATCACCTGAATATTTGGAAAGTAAACAACACACATTTCTAAGTAATTCATGGGTAGAGAAGAAGTCACAAGCAAAATTAGAAAATATTTTCAGTAAAATGATAATGAAAACACATGTAGCAAAATTTATGTGATGCATCTAAAGCAGTGATTAGAGTGAATTTTATAGCTTTAAAGGCCTGTATAAAAAAGAAGAAAGATCTAAAATCAAATAAGTTTCCAGAAAACAAAAAAATAGAGAAAATTGACAAGTCCAAATCAGTTTTTTGAAAATATTAAAAAACTGATAAAATTTAATCAAGACTTATAAGGAAAAGAGAGAAAGAACACAAATCAACAATGTTAGGAATGAAAGAGGGATATCACTATGGATTCTACAGACATTAATTGGATAATAAGGAAATATTCAGAAAAATTTTATGCCAATAAATTTAATAATTATATAAAAGAGACAAATTCCTTGAAAAACACAAACTACCAAAGCTCACTCAAGAAGAAATAAAGAATCTATTTCTGTAGTTACTAAATAAATTGAGTTCATAATCACAATAATCACAAATCTTCCCACAAAGAAAATTCCAGGCCCAGAGCCTTACCTGATGAAGTCTATCCATTAATAAATAAAGAAGAAAAAATAAATAATACCAGTATGACACAAGCTCTTTCAGGAAATAGAGGAAGAAACACATCCTAACTCATTTTAAGCCTGATACCTAAACCTGACAAATATATTAGTGTAAAGAAAATTACAGACCGATATTCTCTGGGAACATGGATACAAAATGCTTGACAAAATTTTAACAAGTCCATTCTAGCAATAAATAAAAATTATAATACATCGTGAAGTGAGGAATACCAGGAATACAAGGGTGATACAAAATTCAAAAATATCAATCAACTTAATTCATCATTTTATAGTTATGTACCGCGAAGCAACATTTCGGTCAATGACAGACCACATATACAATGGTGGTCCCATAAAATTAGTACCACACATTCTAGGTGTGTAGTAAGCTATACCATCTAGGTTTGTGTAAGTACACTCTATGATGTTCACACAAAGATGAAATTATCTAATGATTCTCAGAACATATCCCTGTGGTTAAATGATGCATGACTATAACAGAATGAAAGAGAAACACTATATGATCATCTCAATAGACGTAGAAAAAGTACCCAATAAAACTCAGCATCCATTCATGATAAAAATTCTCAGCCATGTAGGAGAAGAAAGGATATTTCTCAACTTGATATGGCTAACATCTTAGTGGTGATATATTGAACACTTTCCTTCCAAGACAGGGAGCAATGCAAGGACGTCCACTCCCATCACTTCTATTCAACACTATTTTCTAGCCAGTGAAATAAGGCAAGAAAAAAAGTCATATAGAATGGAAAGCAAAAAGTAAAGCTATCTTTATTTACAGATGATATGATTGTATACACAGAATATCATAAGGAATCTACCAAAAAAAGAAAAACCTTCCAGAATTAATAAGTGAATTTAACAAAGCCACAGGACAGAAATCAATATACAAAAATCAGTTGCATTTCTATATACTGGCACAAAGTAAATGAAAAATGAAATAAACTGCATTTACAATAGCACTGGAAATCATTAAATACTTAGGAACAAATGAGCAAATGATGTACTTCCATTTGGGAAATTATATTCAGGCTATACTAGAGGTAACAGATCAGAAGGTTCACAGGCTAAATTAAAGCATTAAAGTCCAAATCACAAAATCTGGGACTGCTGATTTCCAGTTCTCCTTAGAGCTATGTAAGGAGCTTAGAAGGTGCTCCTCTGTCCTAACAATGAGTAAAAAGCTGAACAGACTGAAAAATCAATAACTCTTATTGGATATCTAAGAGAGGGGAGAACACAACACAAACCACTACCTACAATATTGGAGAAATAGATAGGTGAATACAGGGAGTCACGGCTTACCGGAGCAGAGACTCACAAGTAGAAACCACTGCAGGAAGCAGTGCCCGGTAGGAAAACCGAAACTGTAATTGATGAATTGCTGGAGGCTCAGTGTGGACAAGTCTGAGAGCTAAGAACTCTGGGGCAACCCAATCATAGGAGGACCTCCATAATATTGTGAGATTTACTTCCAGGAGCTCGACTAGCTTCCCACGGTAAATATCAGAGAAAAATCTCCTTGTGTTTCTGGTAGAAGGAGGGAAAAGGAACGACTCTGAAACAGGCCAGAGCACTTAATTCTTAACAAGGTCTGCTTCAGGGGGAACTAGTTAACCAGAGCCTATCTGGATGGGTAGTATTAGAGCCCAATTGACCTGGAGGAAGGGAACACCCAACTCCAGCCCACTCTAGCTATCCTGTCCCACCTAAACGGGGAGAAAAAAACCTGAGAAGCACTTGTGAAGTTCACAGTCCAGAGGCATAGGCTCTCTAAAAAACTGAGAGGTAATCATGGGACTATAGAATGTTTCCCCTCCCTCCACACCTCACCACCACATTGCTAAAGGCCTATTACCAGCCGTTCCTTTTATTTGGTACACTATGTCTGGCTTTTAAAAAAAATATAAGCCATGCCAAAACGCAAAAAACACAGTTTGAAGAGACAGAGCAAGCATCAAAACAGACATGGCAGTGATGTTGGAATTATCAGACTGGGAATTTAAAACAACTATGATTAATATGCTGAGGGTTCTAATGGGTAAAACAGACAGCATACAAGAACAAATGGACAATGTAAGCAGAGAGATGGAAATCCTAAGAAAGAATCAAAAGAAACACTAGAGGTAAAAAACACTGTAACAAAAATGAAGAACACCTTGATGGGCTCGTTAGTAGACTGGACACAGCTGAGGAAAGAATCTCTGAACTAGAGGATGTATCAATAGAATCTTCAAAACCAAAAAGCAAAGAGAACAAAGACTGAAAGAAACAGAATAGAATATCCAAAGACAGCAGGACAACTACAAAAGGTGTAACATATACATACCAGAATACCAGAAGGAGAAGAAGGAGAGAAAGAACAGAAGAAATATTTGAAACAATAATGACAGAGAATTTCCTCTGATAAATAAATGGCAAGCAATAGGATATATTGGAACATATGAGGAAGACATTTGGTGTAAAACTAATTTGGCCTGAGTTCGTTTTTTCAAAAGGGCCCATTGCCTTTGAACATGCATTGTGTAACTGCTTTAAGCAATTAACATGTCCTAAAGAGAAGATTAAATGCCCTTAAGATAGGATGCAACTTCCCCCACGTTGCCATTTCCTTAAGGATAAGCATTTCTCCCTAGGCTAGGATTTGATTGCTGTGCTCATCTTGTGACCACCCAACTCAAGACAACAGACCTGCTACCTGCTGTGTCCATCAATAGCTATGCTGACGGGGCAATCTGACAGGGTGATCTTGTGACTATTGTCATTGTGACATTGCAATCATATGTGATACATGCTCTTTGATGGTATATAACCACTCTGTACACCCCACTTCTTTGGTGCCGTTCCTTCCTTGGGGAAGGAAGGCCCCAGGCTATATGGTCCTCAAAAGTTGGCTCATAATAAACTCACCCCAATTTTGATTTATAGATTGATTATGGATTATTTGCTTCGACACCTCCAAACTAATATCAGACACAAACCCTCAGATCTGGGAAACTCAGAGAACACCAAGCAGGATAAATACCAAAAAAACAAAAAACAAAAACAAACAAAACCCTAAACCTAGGCATATAATTTTCAAACTACAGAAAATCAAAGGTAAAGTAAAAATCCTGAAAGAAGCCAGAGGAAAAAACACCTTACCTATAGGGGAACAAAGATGAGTATCACATTTGACTTCTCCTCGGAAATACTGTAAGGAAGAAGAGAGTGGAATGAAATATTTTAAGTGTTGAGAGAAGAAAACCACCCACCTGGAATTCTGTACCCTGTGAAATTATCCTTCAAAGTGAAGGATAAATGAAGACTGGATCAGACAAGCCAAAATTGAGGGCATCTGCTGCCAGGAGACCTACCTTGCAAGAAATGTTAAAATAAGTTCTTGAGAGAGAAGGAAAATAATATAGGTCAGAAACTCAGATCTACATAAAAAAAGGAAAAGCATTGAAGAAGGAATAAATGAAAGTAAAATAAAAATGTTTACTTTTCTTATTCTTGATTGATGTAATAAATAACAGTTTGTTCAAAATAATAATAGCAACAATGTATTGGATTACATATACTTATATATTATATATATATACATACATATACAAACATAATATGTTATATGTAAGTATATATATACACTTATGTATGCTTATATATAAGTGAAATGTATGACAGCAATGATACCAGAGCGAGGGATTAGTAATATTTTGTTATTATAAGGTAGTCACACTACCCATGAAGTTGTATAGTGTTATTTGAAAGTGGATTTGAATTAGCTGTAAATGTATATTGCCAATTCTAAGGCAAGCATTAAAAACAGTAAAAAAAGAAGTACAACCAATATGCTAAGAAAAGAAAATGGAAACATATAAAATGCTCAATTAAACCACAAAAGGCAGAAAAAGAGTGGAAGACAAAAATGGGAACAAAGAACACGGGTACAAATTGGAAAATAGTAATGAATATGGTAGATATTAATCCAACTATATCAATAATCACTTTGAATGTCAATAGTCTATATGCACAAATTAAAAAACAGAGATTGTCAGAGTGGATCAAAAATAAGACCCCATTTTATGTTGTCTACAAGAAACCCACTTTAAATATAAAGGCATATAGATTAAAAGTAAATAAATTGAGAAAAATATACCATGCTAACACTAACCAAAAGAAAAAAAAAGTAGCTATATTAATTTCAGACAGAGCATTCTTCAAAGCAAGGAAAGTTATCAGAGATAAAGAAAGGCATTTATGATGTAATGATAAAGGGGTCAATATAAAGACAAAAATAAGTGGATCAATTCTCTAAGAAGACATAACAATCCTTAACATGTATGCACCTAACAACAGAGCATCAAACTATGTGAGGCAAAAACTAATAGAACTGCAAAGAGAAGTAGATGAATCCACTAACATAGTTGGAGACTTCAACACCCCTCTATCAGAAATAGGCCCAGCAGGCAGAAAATCATTAAGAGCATAGTTGAACTCAACAAAACCGTCAATCAACTGGATATAATTATATTATATTATAATAGAATATTTCATCCAACAACAGCAGAATGTACATTTTTCTCAAGCTCACATGGAACACTCCCCAAAATAGACCACACTCTGGGCCATAAAAGAAACTTTAACAAATTTAAAAGAATGGAAATCATACAATATCTGCTCTCAGACCACAAAGAAATTAAAGTAGAAATCAATACAGAAAGACAATTGAACAATACCAAAGTATTTGGATACTAGACAACACATTTCTAAATAATACCTGGGTCAAAGAAGAAATTTCAAGAGAAAAAATATTTTGAACTAAATGAAAATGAAAACACAACTTATCAAAATTTGTGAGATGCAATGAAAGTAGTGCTTAGAGGGAAATTTATAACATTGAATGCATATATTAGAAAAGAAGAAAGATCTAATATCAATCATCTCAATATCCACCTTAAAAAACTAGAAAAAGAGGGGCAAATTAAATCCAAATTAAGCAGAAGAACAGAAACAATAAGAATTAGAGCAGAAATCAATGAAATTGAAAACAGGACATCAGTAGACAAAATCAATGAAACCAAAAGCTAGTTCTTTGAAAAGATCAGTAAAATCTAGAAGCCTCTAGCCAGGCTATCTCAAAAAAAAGAGAAGACACAAATTACTAATATCAGAAATGAAAAAGGGAATATCACTACAGATCTCATGGACATTAAAAGGATAATTAAAAAAACTACGAACAACTCTGTGCCCGGAAATTCAATAATCTAGATGAAATGGACCAATTTCTTGAAAGACACAAATTTACTAAAACTTACACAAGAAGAACCAGACGATTTAAATAGGCCTATATCTATTAAAGAAATTGAATCAATAATTAATAACCTTCCCAAACAGAAAGCACCAGGCCCAGATGGGTTCACTGCCGAATTCTACCAAAGATTTAAGGAAGAAATTATACCACTTCTTTACAACCTCTTTTAGAGGATAGAAGCAGAGGAAATACCTCCTAACTTATTCTATGAGGCCAGCGTCACTCTAATACCAAAACCAGGCAAAGACAGTACAAGAAAAGAAAACTATAGACCAATATCTCTCATGAACATAGATGCAAAGATTCTCTACAAAATATTAGCAAATTGAATCCAATAATGTAAAAAAAGATTTACAGACCTCAACTAAGTGGGATTTATTCCAGGTATGCAAGACTGGCTCAACATTTGAAAATCAATTAACGTAATCCATCACATCAACAGTCTAAATAACAAAAATCACATGGTCATATCAATAGATGCACAAAAACATTTGGCAAAATCCAACATCCATTCGTGACAAAAGCTCTCACTAAACTGGGAATAGAAGGGAACTTCCTCAACTTGATAAAGAATATTTATGAAAAACCTACAGCTAACATCATACTTAAGGGAGAGAAACTCAATGCTTTCCCATTAAGATCAGGTACAAGGCAAGGATGTCCCCTCTCACTAGTCCTTTTCAACATCATACTGGAAGTCCTTGTTAATGTAATAAGACAAAAAAAGGAAATAAAAGGTATACAGATTGGGAAGGAAGAAATAAAATTGTCTTGGTTTGCAAATGACATGATCATCTATGTAGAAAATCTGAAAGACTTGACAATTCCTGGAACTAATAAGCTATTATAGCAAGGTTTCAGGATACAAGGTTAATATATAAAAGTCAATCGCTTTCCTATATACAGTAACGAACAAGTAGAATCTAAAATTAAAAATACAATACCATTTACATTAGCACCCCTAAAAATGAAATACTTAGGTGTAAATGTAGCAAAATATGCACAATATTTATATGAGGAAAACTACAAAAATATGATGAATAAAATGAAAGAAGAACTAAATATATGGACAAATATTTCATGTTCATGAATAGGAAGACTCAATATTGTCAAGATGTCAGTTCTTCCCAACTTGATCTATAGATTCAACACAATCTCAATCAAAATACCAGTCAGTTGTTTTCTGGATATCAATAAACTGATTCTAAAGTCTATGTGGAGAGACAAAAGACCCAGAACAGTTAAATCACTGTTGAAGAAGAAGAACAAAGTTGGAGAACTAACCCTACCTGACTTCAAGACTTACTATAAAGCTAGAGTAATCAAGACAGTATGAAATTGGTGAAAGAATAGACAAATACATCAGTGGAACAAAATAGAGAGCTCAGATATAGACCCACATAAATACAGTCAACCCATCTTTGACAAAGGAGCAAAGGCAATACAATGGAGCAAAGACAGTCTTTTCAACAAATTGTGCTAGAGCACCCAGACACTCACATTCAAGAAACTGAATCTAGACGCAGACCTTACAGCCTTCACAAAAATTAACTCAAAATAGATCACAGACCTAAATGTAAAATGCAAAGTATAAAACTCCTAGAAGATAACACAGGAGAAAACCTAGATGACCTTGAGCACGATGATGACATTTTAGATATGATAGCAAAGGCATGCTTCATGAAAGAAGGAATTGATAAGCTGAACATCATTAAAACTGAAATGTCTTCTCTGTAAAAGACAATGTCAAAAGAAGACAAGCCACAGATTGTGAGAAAATATTTACAAAAGACTCATCTGATAAAGAATTGTTATCAAAAAATATACTAAGAAGTCTTAAAACTCAGCAATAAGAAAACAAACAACCCAATTAAAAAATGGGCCAAAATGACACCTCGTTATAAAAAAAGATATACAGATGAGAAATAATCATGAAAAGATGCTCCATATCATATGTTACTGGGAAAGTGCAAATTAAAACGACAACAAGATACCGCTACACACCTATCTGAATGGCCAAAATTTGCAACACAGGTAACAGCAATTGATGATGAGGATGTGGAGCAACAAGAACTCTCATTTGTTACTGGTGGGAATGCAAAATGGTACAGCCACTTTGGTAGACAGTTTGACAATTTCTTACAAAACTAAACATACTCTTACTATATGATCAAGCAATGGTACTCCTTGGAATTTACCCAAATGGACTGAAAACTTATGTCCATACAAAAACCTGCACAGGATGTTTATAACAGCTTTATTCATAGTGGCCAAAACTCAGAAGCAACTAAGATATCCTTCAGTTGGTGAATGGAAAAATAAACTGTGGTACATCCATACAATGGGATATTATTCAGCACTAAAAAGAAATGAGCTCTCAAGCCGTGAAAAGACATGAAGGAAACTTAAATGTGTATTACTAAGTGAAAGAAGCCAATCTGGAAAGGCTATATACTGTATGGTTCCAACTATATAGCATCTGGCAAAGGCAAAACTATGGAGACAGTAAAAAGATCAGTGGTTGCCAAGGCTTGGTGCAGGGGAAAGGATGAGTAGGTGGAACAAAGAGGATTTTTAGGGCAGTGAAAATACTCTGAATGATCCTACAATGACGGATACATGTCATTATACCTTTGTCTAAACCCATAGAATGTACAGCACCAAGTGCAGGTTCATCAATTGTTGATAAAGATGTGGAACGACTAGAACTTTTATACTTTGCTGTGGGAGGATATAATCATGCAACTACTTTGGAAAGTAGTTGTGCCAATTTCTTACAAAATTAAACCTACCACGATGTATGATCCAACAATTCTACTGCTAGGTATTTACTCAAGGGAAATGAAAACATATGTCCATGAAGAGACTTGTATCTGAATTTTAATAGCAGTTTTATTCATGATAACTCTGAACTGGAAGCAACCTAAAAATCTGTCAATAGGATAATGTGTAAACAATACATAAAAAACATAAACAACACAAGGGTGTATACTATATATGCCCTCGTAAGTCTCTGAATCCCCTTACAGCCTTCTATCTCTGCTCACTCCTGATGTGATTGATGATAAACACTGCTTTGTGGACCCCACCTCAATATAAGCAGTGTTAAGAAGAGCTTCCCATGGCAGGTAGCTGAAATAGAATCCAGGTAATAGGAAGAAACCTCCTTACTTCTCCCTTTTCTACCCCCAGAGGGTTTTCACACCTTTTTGAGAGCAAGGGATTATCCTTGATATAAAAAATCCATTGGTGTACAATGGAATATTATTAAGCCATAAAAAAGAATGAAGTATTGATTTATTGTATATTACAAAAATGAATGAATCCTGAAAATATGCTAAATGAGTGAAGCTAGACACAAAAGGCCACATACTGTATGACTCCATTGATATGAAAAATCCAGAATAGGCAAATCCATAGAGACAGAAAGTGGTTGCCAGAGACTGTGGGGAAGTGGGTATGAGAACTCATTGCTAACAGTTATGAGTTTTCTTTTGGGGGTGATGAAAATGTTCTGGAATTAGATTATGGTGATGATTGCACAATCTTGTGAATGTAGTAAAAAAATCACTGAATTGTAAACTTTAAAAGGGTAAATTTTATGGTATGTGAATTATATCTCAAAATCCAATTTTTACTTTTCCATCTTTATCTTATTTTACGTCTCTGCTGCTTTTTCAATCTTAGCAATACTCTCATTCTTGATTCACTTTCTTCTATTTTTCTCTGTGATATATGCTGCTGATTTTACCTCTATTTCTCAGATTATTTCTTTTTGATTTCCACTGGCATAGTCATTCCTTAAAGAGATATTGGTGTCCCTCGAGAGCTTTCATAGGCCTCCTCTCTCTCTGAGCATCTCTCCTCTTGTTTCAGTGATCGTCTATGTCATAATTGATTGGTGTGTCTGTATGTCCCACCCACATCTCTGTCCTGAGCTTCATACCTTATGTCCAACTTCCCACACTTGGCTATCCCACAGGCTCCCGATCTCAGTATATGCCAAACAAGTTATGTGCCTTTGCCTCAAACCAAACTTGCTAGTCCTCTTGTTTTTCCCTGTCTTAAAAACTAGGAACCCTCTTGACAAACCCACTGCTCTCAGAATGGCCTCCCAGAGGGGTTGCGGGCCTCCAGCAGAACGCCACAACAACTGGCTTGGCCCCGTTCTGACGGCCTTCAGTCCTGGTGGATAGAGCACCTCGGGGGCAGATGGAGAGAGGAAGCCACTGGTCCGCTGTGTCCTGTAGTTGCAGCTACAAGGCTTGGACCTCACTACTTGTTTATTTCAAGAGAGAGCCCAAGGATTCAGAACAAAATAATTAAGTGAAAAAGAATCCAGTATAATCAGGAAAATAATTTAGTTTCAGTAACAGGTAAATACCTAATTTTTAGTTCTTTGGAGATGAGAATCAATATGAAGAAAGAAAAAAAAATTGCCTAAATAGTGAAACTGCTTAATTCAATTTCCCTCTTATTGCTTCATGGACATTGTTCATGGATTTCCAAACTAATCTCAGAAAAAAGGTAAGTTGTTTTGTTAGGGAAATATCATCTCATCCTGGTGCATTCATCATTTTAGAGTGACAAAGCAAAATCACATCTGTCTAAACGTAAAAGGAGTTAGAGAGGCTGCAACTACAGAAATAAAACTACCAGTGTTCATAACAACATGTAAACGAACGGGAGAGACCATCTGGTGGATGAGGGAAATGAAGAGGGGACACATGTGGATGCTCACAAAATATAAAAACCGTGAAGAAGGAGGCCTGAGACAGTTATGAAAATTGTCAGGAGCAGAGGGGAGAATAAGTTAGAGCCCAAAGAAATAAAAAATGAATATTGCACAAACTGTCTCAATAAGGAGTTTTCAAATCACTGAACACAATATAGATAAAAGATAGCCTGTCTTTGCCAAAGTGGTTTTCAAGGGCTTATTTCAGATTATAAAGAAATACTAGAGCAATGAAATGGTTACGTTGCATTTGTTTTAGAAAAGGGACAGAGAGAATTAAGATCTACTTCAGATCAAAAAGTCGATGTCCTCCAGGAGCTATGGAAACAGAACTAACTAATGCTTAGAGATAACAGAGCAAATGATGCTAAAGGAAATGCATTGTCTTGTCCATTTTCGTCTGATTGTGGGTTTTAGAGCAAAGAATTGGTGCGTTAGTTAGAGACAGGGCTAAATATGAAACCAGACACTAGATCGTGAATTTTAGCCCCGGCCTTGTTACTGAAGAGGTCCTTGATCTTGGCTAACCCATCACCTTTCCCTGTGTCTCATTGTTTTAAATCTACACATTGAGATTTGTTTGCTTATTTAGCAAGCATTTATGAAGCCCCGGTTGTGTGCTAGGGCTGCATGGCCTTGCATATCTTTAGTTACATAGTTAATGAAAGACACTTATTCTGACATGAAAGGCCATTTTTAGTTCACATCCTTCACTTAAAAGATGGCACAAAGCGAGCCCCAGAAAGGTTAAATAAGTTTGTGACATGTTAGCTGGGAACAGAGCTGGGGTGGAAGCTCCCGTCACCTGCCGCTAGGCTGCCCCACACCGCTGCAGGCTGGAGAGGGAGGGCTGGATTGATGATGCTTCAGGAGAAGAGGAAGGCTCCCATTAATGTGGAGTGAAAGTTCCTTTACTTCATTTGGTAGAAAAATAATATCAGCATTAACAAGTTATTTCCGTTTTTTAAAATGCGTAATAAAACCTCACTGCCTTCCGTTCTTCTGAAACACAAATCTCTCAAAGGAGATTAGATGCTCTAACAAGACTAGTTAATGTTTGCTGAATAAACATTATGTGTGGAGAGGGGCGTTAGAAGTGTTACGTTTAGTATCAGCAGTGTTTTGTGGGGTCGTTACTAGCCCCGTTTACAGGTGAGGAAACAGAGGCCTAACACTGAAAAGACGTGGTGCAGTCACAGGACCCCCTTGAGCTGGTCCGCTAGCCCACTGCATTACCCAGGAGGCGAGAGGAGGTTTGGAGAACTAGACGGAGGTGCTAGCGTCCCAGAACGCTGTCTTCCCAGGCAGAGGCAGGACTAGGCATCCACTCATGGAGTCACTGGCTGCCGGGTGGAAGTGGGAAGAAAACTGAGTAGTGAGGCCTGGGAGGTGGGGACGGATGCTGAAGAGGTCGTGGAAGGTGACCGCCTGCATCGCTCCTAAACATTCCAGGCACTAAACGTTGCCTCTCCACCCACTACCGCCCAGGCCAGGGGCCACACTGCTTCCCTTCCACCCACACCCTTCAGGCCCTTTGTGACTGCGTCTCTCTTTCAAAGCCGTCAATTCTATCATAATTAACACAAGTCATAATACGTGTAATAATATAAAATGATATGAAGGTAAATAATATTCGGAGTATTTAAATGTATAAATGTTTAACACGTGTGTACCTAGTATAGATTAATAAATGTAATAGCCACCATTTATTGAATGCTATATGGGAAGCACTATGAGACATATTTAAATATCCATATAAAATATTACTCCATTTTAAGAACTTGCCTAAGGTCACCAGGTTACCGGATGGTGAAGCCAGGATTTGAGCCTAGTCTGTCTGATTCCCAAGCTTATAAGTAGTGCTTAAATCATACTCCTCCTCATGGTCAAGAGAAAGCAAGAGGATGCACGTTCTTTGCCTCACCGCCCAGGAGAGACTATGTTTCAGACCTGTTAGCATGATAGAGCAAAGCAGCAAGATCAGAGTCAGCCTGGTAGGAGTGACGTGTCCTGGGCCACCTGCCGTGGGGACATCAGAACCAGCACCAGGCATTTAACAGAGAGACACTCAGTATGTCTGATTGAAGGATTGAATGTCTGCATGTGAGTCAGCCTGGAGATATGATGTGCTGGGCTGGGGAGTCCGGGTGTCCCCCAGGCTGCCCTGTACCCACTACCCCTTCCAGCAAATGCCCTTGACCCTCCGGGCTGCCTGCTGCTGCCCCGTCTCTTCAGTTACAGAAGCAAGCACTGGTGATCAATGGTACCGGAGGGGTGCTATGGTGTTACTGGGAGCCAGGAGACACAGGCTCCAGTGGCGTATGCTTTCCAGTAGCTTAGTGCAACCCTGATGAGCGATGGGCCCTCCTAGAGGCTCCAGTACATCCCATTTGGAGGAAAAGTTTGAGTCAGGGGGCCTGGAATGGTCTTTTTAGCTTGGCAAAGAAGAAAGAACATTAACTCTGTGGTTACTGGTTTGACTGTCTGCTGTGTGATCTTGAACTTTCAGTTTAACCTCTCTGAGCCTCAGTTTTTTCATCAGTAAAATGGGAAAAACAGTTTCTACCTCATAATGTTTCTGTCAGAATTAACTGCGTCTCGCCTGTCTGGTATTTTCTATCTCAACATCCACCAGGCTGCTCAAGCCAGAGGCCGGGGACTTGCCCTTAACTCTTCCCTCTTCCTCACAAACTCCATTCCTAATCGCATCCCTGCCTGTCTCAGTGGCACTCACTCCTCTCCGACCCGAAGACTACTCCTGCCCCTCCCCCCACTCATTGTCTACTTTGCAGCCAGAGTGATCTTTCAAAAACACAATTTTGGATATGCCCCTTCCCTTTTGACAATGTTTTGGTAGCTTCCCACTGCTCTGGAAATGGAGCCCGGGACTTCCCAGGCCTTCACGCCCTCTCCAGCCTCATCTCTCCCCCGCCCCACCCTGAATTCACCTTCCGGCCAGACTCAGGCTCTTTGGAGTCTTGGACCCCTGTGCTCCCTTTTGGCTGCAGTCTCCTCTGTTGAGGCCACCTTATTTCCCTCTCTGTCCTCTTCCTCCTTCAGCCCTCAGCGCGGAGCCCCTCTTCTTGGAAGTATTGGCTGAGCCCCAGGTATGCTTAGGTGGCCTCTGTGTGTCCCCTTCTCAGAGCTCGCCACACTGTGTTATAGCTGCCTGTTTACTGGTCCACGTGCCCCACTGAGCTCTGAGCACTGCAAAGTCAGGGATGGTATCAGGGACAATTACCCCAGCACGTGTGACAGCAACGGGCCATAGGGGCACTTCATAAGCATTTGACTGAGTATGAATAGGAAGCGCTGGCTACAGAGCCTGGCAGAGAATAGGTGCTAAATAAATGGTAATGGTTATTTTTTATTATTCCAGCTCTAATATCCTGGGACTACAGAAAACTGACTAATTGCATAGCGGGCATCTGGTTGGCACAGATCTTACTGTGATGAGCCTACAAATTTGCACAATTTAAAAACCAAATATAGACTGCAAGGGCAAAGAATTCCCACTTGCAAATGGAGACGTGCCGATGCGTGCCAAATGGCTGGATCTGGGGACCGTCTTGACAGCTAACCCGCTGTGGCTCACACTGCTGGGAGACGTGATGTGCTCTCTGGTGGGCCTGCTCCTGCCTGCGCCCTGCGGTTTCCTTCTCTAATTGTCAATCCATGCTTTGTGCTCAGCAGCCTTTCTTGATTTCCCAGCTAAGCGTGATTTCTCCTTTCTCTCCACTCTCAAAGTCTCTCTCCTCAAAGCACAGAAAACCTGTGGGTACTGAACTCCTACTGGTTAGTCCACACGGTCATGAATGTTCTATGTCATGTATTATTGTGTGTAATCCCAACAACAACCTCTGAAGAAGGTCCCTTGTCCTCCCATTTTACAGACGGGGAATCTGAGGCTCAGACACTTGCTCAGAAGTAGCAGAGCCCTGGGTCTGTCTTGAGCTAAATTCCATGAGCTTCAACTCTACCAGGAGACAAGGTTGTTTTTGACTTACTTAGGGTGGTAGACTTAGAGATATAATTTTTCTTTTGACTTCTGGTTTTTTTTTTCAATGCAGACATTTGAAGGAATTGAATGCAGTCAAATCCCTTCTCTTTTTATTTATTTATTTTTATTTTTTATTTTTTTATGAGGAAGATCAGCCCTGAGCTAACATCCATGCCAATCTTCCTCTTTTTTTGCTGAGGAAGACTGGCCCTGGGCTAACATCCGTGCCCATCTTCCTCAACCCTTCTCTTTTTAAATGGCTTCTGGATTTTGAATCTTTATTACAAAGGCCTTTCCCACTTTGGGATAATACAAGAATCTCCTAAGATTCCTTTAATCCTTTTATAAAGGTTTCATTTAAAAAAAATGTTGAAATCTTTCAGACATCTGGAGTTTATTTTGGTGTAAAGAGGGAGTTAGAGATCTGACTAATTTTTTCCCCAATGGCTACTGGTTGACAGAGATGTCCATCTTGTTTCACTGATGGAAAGCCGCCTTGTTCCTAACTAAACACTCATCTGTTTATGGACTTATTTCTGGACTCTCTTTTCTCTTCCAATCTCCCTCTATTTCCATACACCACTACTCTTCTGTTGATTGTTGCAGCTTTGTGGCATATTTAACTCTTTGTAAGGCTAGAGTTAAATATTTACTCAAGAACAATTGCCCTATTGTTCTTGTTTTTAGAAGAATTTTTCTCCCTTTTTTGCCTGTTTATGCCATAAATCTTTCTTAAAACTTAACTTCACACATATGACGTAGATGCGTACACATTAAACACATCGATAACTTCCCTTAGGGTTTCTGGACACAAGGACTCATGAGTTGCTTTTAAGCTGTGATCTGCTCATAGGTGGAAAAGATGCTGTGTTCTGCACTGGCTCATGCAAAGCTCAGGGCAGCCAACCAAGGAAGGTGAACTTGCAAGGAGAGAGATGTCGTTAGGGAGGGATCTACAGTTGCCTGAGAATCAAGAATATTAGAGTTGGAAGTGATCTTAGAGATTAACTTGTCGTTTGGTAGATGAGGGAACAATTTTTAGGAATTTAAGTGACTTGGCCAAGATCATACAATTAGTTGGTGGCAAAATCAGGATACTCCTGTCTCTTGGCTGAATCTTGTTTCCACTACACGGTGCCTCACCCTCTCTAGAATCATTAGCAGAGGGTCTTATTTTTGAAGTAAAAGTGTGGGAGACTTTAGTTCTTTCTAGTCCCTCCCCTTTAAACTCACCACAAATGGTACATATTAAAAGAAAATGTACCAGATCTGAAAATTCTGTTCAATTTCTTTTTCATTTAAAGCCTTCTTAGTAAGTTTGCAGGAGTTGAAGCATAAAAATGGGCCTCTAGAAATGTTTTTCTCTTTACCCAAATTAGTAAGGGTAACTTGTACATTTTATATGAATTATATACATCTTTACCTCTGCTTTTCATTGTTTCCATTGATAAAATATCCTAAGCCATCTGGAGAGAGCTGGAGCTTGGCTTCATTTCCGTTTGGCTGCGATTACACTTTGGGCAGTGAGGGGAGGAGAATGGAAGGTCTCTGGAGTAATCGTTTTCCTAGCCAGTGACTGCTGGGTCTAGACATAGCTTGGTATTTTTCTCTGCGGTGATGGAGCAGAAGTCTGCAAGTGGACCCCTCTGAGAGTTTGCTTGGGGAGCAAGATCTCCCAAATGCATACTCACTTTACAGAAAAAAATTGAATGATATTTTCAGACAGCGCAGAGGAGACAGATACCTTCTGAATTAAGATTGACTAAAAATAACTGAGTGTGCAGCTCAGAGCCCATGTTTATCTTCCAGGGTTAAATTTGAATAAAAAAATTTAATCTCTGCATGTCATGCTTATTACTTGTGTGGTATATATCTGTGTTAATTATTTTCTATTTATGTGAAAGGCAGTTTAAAATGTGCTAAAATGTAAACCAAACACATACAGCTTTCTTTCATTTGAGCCAATTTTTTTTATGCCCCATTTTCCAATAATACATATCTTATTCCAGGAAGAAGTCGGGATATTTGGCCAGAGTTAAGTATATTGGATATTAACAGTCTCTGAATTGCACATGGCTATTTATAAAATGCTCTATTTTTGCCATCTGTTCTTCACACTCTCTTGTCTCTTATTCTATGTCCTTCTTTTCCTAAAATGCTAACTATGGCTCCTAAATTAATTTCCAAGTCTTTTTTTTTCTGGCTAGGGTTTCTTTTTGATATTTGATATCATTCAGGGATTGTCTAATGAAGCCTCATCCACTCTGCCCAGCCCCAGATTTTATACTGTTTTCCCTTTTCCTCCAGCTCAGTGGAATGCCGAGCATCCTCTTCTCTTTGCCTCCCTGAGACCCAGGGTGGACTGGAGCCTCCAAAGGGATGCTGGAGGCCTCTTCCTGAGCTGACAAGTCACGAGGACCATCATTTTTTCTGCCCCTCTTCCCAGCCCAGGCCTAACTGCTTGTTGCTGGAGCCAAATCCTCCTCCTTAGTTAGCTCCTTTCATCAAACCTGAGTCCATTTTTAAATCACTGATGTGAGATGAACATGATATTCTTAGAGATCACAAAATGTAGTCTCCCTATTTTATGGGTATGGAGACTGAATCTCAGAGATGGTAAATGGTTTGCAGAAGGGCACATGAGTATTGGTGGAGTAGAATGATTTAATTAGTAGATTTTTACCCCATGTTTATGATAGATTTAAAACATATAAGTGGGAAGTAAAAATAACAACCAACAAATCCTATCAACTAAATAATAATAGTGAAACTCATGAATCCTTATTAACTGCGGGATGACCTTGTGTATTGGTTTGCCAGGGCTTCCACAGCAAAGCACCACTTGGGGGCTTTATTATCTCATGGCTCTGGAGGCCAGAAGTCCGAGATCAAGGTGTCGGTGGATTAGGTTTTTTCCGAGGCCTCTCTCCTTGGCTTGCAGACAGCCTCCTGCTTGGGGTGTCCTCGCATGGCCTTACCTCTGTGTGTGCACATACCCCTCTGCGTGTCCAAATCTCCTCTTCTTTTTTTTTTTTTTTTTAATTGATTTCACATTGTGAAATTTTGGGTTGTACATTTTTGTTTGTCCATCACCATATATATGACTCCCTTCACCCCTTGTGCCCACCCCCCACCCCCACCCCCACTGCCCCTGGTAACCATGGTCCAGTTTTCTCTGTCCATGTGTTGGTTTATATTCCACATATGAGTGAGATCATACAGTGTTTGTCTTTCTCTTTCTGGCTTATTTCACTTAACATAATACACTCCAGGCCCATCCATGTTGTTGCAAATGGGACGATTTTGTCTTTTTTTATGGCTGAGTAGTATTCCATTGTATATATATACCACATTTTCTTAATCCAATCATCAGTCGAGGGGCACTTAGGTTGCTTCCACTTCTTGGCTATGGTGAATAATGCTGCAATGAACATAGGGGTGCATAAGCCTCTTTGGATTGTTGATTTCAGGTGCGTTGGATAGATTCCCAGTAGTGGGATGGTTGGATCATAGGGCATCTCTATTTTTAATTCTTTGAGGAATCTCCATACCGTTTTCCATAGAGGCTGCACCAATTTGCATTCCCACCAGCTGTGTATGAGGGTTCCTGTTTCTCCACATCCTCTCCAACATTTGTTGTTTTTTGTCTTGGTGATTATAGCCATTCTAACAGGCGTGAGGTGGTATCTTAGTGTTGTTTTGATTTGCATTTCCCTGATGATTAGTGATGTTGAGCATCTTTTCATGTGCCTATTGGCCATCTGTATATCTTCCTTGGAGAAGTGTCTGTTCATTTCCTCTGCCCATTTTTTGATCAGGTTGTTCGTTTTTTTGTTGTTCAATTGTGTGAGTTCTTTATATATTATGGAGATCAACCCCTTGTCTGATGTATGTTTTGCAAATATTCTCTCCCAGCTCGTTGGTTGTCTGTTCATCTTGATTCTGGTTTCATTTGTCTTATAAAAGCTCTTTAATCTGATAAAGTCCCACTTGTTTATTTTTTCTTTAGTTTCCCTAGTCTGGGTAGGCATGTCATCCGAAAAGATTCCTTTAAAACCAATGTCAAATAGTGTGTTGCCTATATTTTCCTCTATGAGTTTTATAGTTTCAGGTCTCACCTTCAGGTCTTTGATCCATTTTGAGTTAATTTTTGTGAATGGCGATAGCCCATGGTCCACTTTCGTTCTTTTGCATGTGGCTGTCCAGTTTTCCCAGCACCATTTATTGAAGAGACTTTCCTTTCTCCATTGCATGTCCTTAGCACCTTTGTCGAAAATTAGCTGTCCGTATATGTGTGGTTTTATTTCTGGGCTTTCAATTCTGTTCCATTGATCTGTGTGTCTGTTTTTGTACCAGTACCATGCTGTTTTGATTACTATTGCTTTGTAGTATGTTTTGAAGTCAGGGATTGTGATGCCTCCTGCTTTGTTCTTTTTCTTTAGGATTTCTTTAGCTATTCGGGGTCTTTTGTTGCCCCATATAAATTTTAGTATTCTTTTTTCTATTTCTGTGAAGAATGTCATTGGGATTCTGATTGGGATTGCATTGAATCTGTAGATTGCTTTAGGTAATATAGACATTTTAACTATGTTTATTCTTCCAATCCACGTGCATGGGATATCTTTCCATTTCTTTATATCATCATGGATTTCTTTCAATAATGTCTTGTAGTTCTCATTTTATAGGTCCTTCACCTCCTTGGTAAGGTTTATTCCTAGGTATTTTATTCTTTTTGATGCAATTGTAAATGGTATTATCTTTTTGAACTCTCTTTCTGTTAGTTCATTATTAGCATATAGAAATGCAACTGATTTTTGTAGATTGATTTTGTACCCTGCAACTTTGCTGTAGTTGTTGATTGTTTCTAATAGTTTTCCAACAGATTCTTTAGGGTTTTCTATATATACAATCATGTCATCTGCAAGTAGTGAGAGTTTCACTTCTTCGTTACCTATTTGGATTCCTTTTATTCCTTTTTCTTGCCTAATTGCTCTGGCCAAAACCTCCAGTACTACGTTGAACAGGAGTGGTGAGAGTGGGCAGCCCTGCCTTGTTCCTGTTCTCAGAGGAATGGCTTTCAGTCTTTCCCCATTGAGTATGATGTTGGCTGTGGGTTTGTCACATATGGCCTTTATTATGTTGAGGTACTTTCCTTCTATTCCCATTTTATTGAGAGTTTTTATCATAAATGGATGTTGTATCTTGTCAAATGCCTTCTCTGCGTCTATTGAGATGATCATGTGGTTTTTATTCTTTGTTTTGTTGATGTGATGTATCACGTTGATTGATTTGCGGATGTTGAACCATCCTTGTGTCCCTGGTATAAATCCCACTTGATCGTGGTGTATGATCTTTTTAATGTATTGTTGTATTCGGTTTGCCAATATTTTGTTGAGGATTTTTGCATCAATGTTCATCAGCGATATCGGCCTGTAATTTTCTTTCTTTGTATTGTCTTTGTCTAGTTTTGGTATCAGGGTGATGTTGGCCTCATAGAATGAGTTAGGAAGTGTTCCATCTTCCTCTATTTTTTGGAATAGTTTGAGAAGGATGGGTATTAAATCTTCTTTGAATGTTTGGTAAAATTCACTGGAGAAGCCATCTGGTCCTGGACTTTTATTTTTTGGGAGGTTTTTGATTACTATTTCAATCTCTTTACTTGTTATTGGTCTATTCAGATTCTCCATTTCTTCTTGGTTCAATTTTGGGAGGTTGTATAAGTCTAAGAATTTATCCATTTCTTCTAGATTGTCCAATTTGTTGGCATATAATTTCTCATAGTATTCTCTTATAATCCTCTGTATTTCCATGGTATCTGTTGTAATTTCTCCTCTTTCATTTCTAATTTTATTTACTTGAGCCTTTTCTCTTTTTTCCTTAGTAAGCCTGGCTAAGGGTTTGTCGATTTTGTTTAACTTCTTGAAGAACCAACTCTTTGTTTCATTAATCCTTTCTACTGTTTTTTTGGTCTCAATATCATTTATTTCTGCTCTGATTTTTATTATTTCTCTCCTTCTGCTGGCTTTGGGCTTTGTTTGCTCTTCTTTTTCTAGTTCTGTTAGGTGTAATTTAAGGTTGCCTATTAGGGCTTTTTCTTGTTTGTTAAGGTGGGCTTGTATCGCTATGAGTTTCCCTCTCAGGACCGCTTTTGCTGCATCCCATATGGTTTGATATGGCATGTTATCATTTTCGTTTGTTTCCAGATAGTTTTTGATTTCTCCTTTAATTTCATCAATGAGCCATTGGTTGTTCAGTAGCATGTTGTTTAATCTCCACATTTTTGTCACTTTCCCAGTTTTTTTTTCCTGGTTCATTTCCAGTTTCATAGCCTTATGGTCTGAAAAGATGCTTGTTATGATTTCAATCTTCTTAAATTTATTGAGGCTTGCTTTGTTTCCCAACATATGGTCTATCCTAGAGAATGTTCCATGTGCGCTTGAGAAGAATGTGTAGTCAGCTGTTTTTGGATGGAGTGCTCTGTATATGTCTACTAGGTCCATCTCATCCAGTTTTTCATTTAAGTCTAATATTTCTTTATTAACTTTTTGTCTGGATGATCTATCCATTGCTGTAAGTGGGGTGTTAAGATCCCCTATTATTATTGTGTTGTTGTTGATTTCTCCTTTTAGGTTTGTTAATAGTTGCTTTATGTACATTGGTGCTCCTATGTTGGGTGCACATATATTTATAAGTGATATGTCTTCTTGATGGAGTGTCCCTTTTATCATTATATATTTCCCTTCTTTGTCTTTCTTAACCTGTTTTATCTTGAAGTCTACTTTGTCTGATATGAGTATGGCAACACCTGCTTTCTTTTGTTTTCCATTAGCTTGGAGTATTGTCTTCCATCCTTTCACTCTGAGCCTGTGCTTGTCTTTAGTGCTAAGATGTGTTTCCTGAAGGCAGCATATTGTTGGGTCTTGCTTTTTAATCCATCCTGCCACTCTGTATCTTTTGATTGGAGAGTTCAATCCATTTGCATTTAAGGTAATTATTGATATATGAGGGCTTAATGTTGCTGTTTTGTCACTTATTTTCTGGTTCTTTTGCATTTCCTTTGTTTCTTGTCCCATTTATTTTGGACTGCCAATTCAGTTTGGTTGTTCTGTCTTATGATTCTTCTAGTTTTCTCTTTGTTTATCATATGTGGTTTTGCTTTGATTATTTGTTTAGTGGTTACCTTGAGGTTTGGGCAAAAAATATTGTGTATGAGATAGTCCATTATCTGATAGCCTCCTATTTCCTTATACTAAGTCAATTCAGTCACTTTCCTCTTCCCCTTCTAAGTGGTTCTTGTTATACCTTATTCTATCTTGTGTTGTGGCTGTGTGTTTACAGTGATGAGGTTAAATTTATTTTTGGTGAATTTCTTCCTTTGATCTTTGAGTTTAGTATTTAAGTGGTTGCTAACCTATTCCGGTAAAGATCTACTATTTCTCTGATTTTGTCTACCTACTTTTCTCCTTCCTCCAAGCTTTGTGTTCCCTTTCTCTTCTTTTTTTCAGGCCTGAGGGCCTTCTTGAGTATTTCTTGTAGTGGGGGTCTCGTGGCCATGAACTCCCTTAGCTTTTGTTTATCTGGGAGAGTTACTATTTCTCCATCATATTTAAAGGATATTTTTGCTGGATAGAGTATTCTTGGCTGAAAGTTTTTGTCTTTCAGTATTTTGAATATATCATTCCAGTCTCTTCTAGCCTGAAAACTTTCTGTTGAGAAATCCGCTGAGAGCCTGATGGGAGTTCCTTTGTACGTTATTTTTTGTTTTTGTCTAGCTGCCCTTAATATTGTTTCTTTGTCGTTGACCCTGGCTAGCCTTACCACTAGGTGTCGTGGTGAAGTCCTTTGTCTGTTAATATATATAAGTGTCCTGTTGGCTTCGCTTACTGGTATTTCCTGCTCCTTCCCCAGATTTGGGAAATTCTCAGCTATTATTTCCTTGAATAGGCTCTCTGTTCCTCTTTCCCTCTCCTCTCCCTCAGGAATACCTATAATTCTTATGTTACATTTTCTAATAGAGTCAGATATTTCTCGGAGTCTTTCTTCATTTCTTTTTAGTCTTAGTTCTCTCTCCTCTTCCATCTGGAGTATATCTGTATTCCTATCCTCTAAAGTACTAATTCTTTCCTCCATATTGTCAGCTCTGTTCTTTAAAGATTCCAGATTCTCCTTTATCTCCTCCATTGTGTTCTTCATCTCCATCAGCACTGATAGGTTTTTCTTTATGATTTCAATCTCTTTTGTGAAGAAACTGCTAATCTCATTGAATTGTTTGTCTGTGTTGTCTCGTATTTCGTTGAGTGTTTTTATGATAGCTATTTTGAAATCTCTGTCATTTAGTTTATGGATTTCTGTGTCTTTGGCGTTGATTTCTGGGTGCTTGTCATTTTGTTTCTGGTCTGGTGATTTCATATATTTTTGGATTGTGGTTCCTGTGTTGGTTTTGTTTTTCCTCATCCTGGAAGTCTCTGGTTGCAATTTCCACCTGCCGCCACTGTCTGGTGGTAAAGGGCTGTGTAGTCTAAGCCCCCTGCGCTCTGCCCCGGTTTTTCTGCTGCGATCTGCGGTTTTTTTTTTTTTTTTTTTTCCCCGCTGCGATCCTCGGGTCCAGTTGTTTGATCAGGTCTGCCTCGGATCGCTAGGTCTGGTCGGTTGAGTAGCAGAGTCAGGGTTGCGGGGATGGGGGAGCTCTCTCTTTTGCCCTCTGGGTCCCTGACGTGGGAGGCTTCTCGTTTGCCCCTCTTTATCCGCTCTCTGGGGTGCTCAGATGTTGATGGTAGCCCTGTGGCTCCTCTGAGTCCTCTGTGCAGGAGTTTCCCACTGGCTGAGAGAGTCCGAAGAGCCACGGTTTCCCGCCGAGGGCCGCCCCTCCCCCCTCTCTGGGAGCCCCGCGGACCGGGATTGCTGATCTGATGGGGAGGGAGCGGAGTTCTCCTTACCTCTCCCCACTTCCTCAGGGGGCCCAGCACGTTCTGCTCTCAGATGTGCAGCAGTGTGGATCCCTCCGCTCTAGGTTTTCACTGTCTGGGATTCCATTGTTGGTCTGTGACTGTTGCTTTTGTTGTATCTTGTAGGGGGAAGAGTTCACGGGAAAGCTCACTCCGCCATGATGCTGACGTCACTCCCCCAAATCTCCTCTTCTTATGAGGACACCAGTCAGATTGGATTAGGGCCCATCCTAATGGCCTCATTTTAAATTAATCACCTCTTTAGAGGCTCTATCTCTAAATACAGTCACATTCTGAGGTACTGGGGGTTAGGACTTCAACATATGAATTTTAGGGGCACACGATTCAGTTTATAACATCCTGTGAGGTCAGAATTATTAATATCCCCATTAACTCATGATGAAAGAATGATACAGAGACATTAAGTAACTTGACCACAGTTGCACAACTAATAAATGGTAGAATCAGGATTTGAACGCAGGCAATCTGGCCTCAGAAAACCTGCTGAAAATGTTGTTCAGTGCCAAGTCCTGCTTAGAAAATATTCCATAATGACATTATTGTAATGTTAAGACTCTTCCCCTGAAAAATTTGTGCTACATACAGATCTTTTTCTACAAAGGACAGTTTTTGTTCATTTGCTGTGACTTTAGCCAGTCCATTAGGTTCTTCTTCACTGTATGTAAGAAGGTAGGGGGGGTCTGTGTTACCTGAGGAGTGTATAAACACAGCCATGTCACCTGAGACAGGGATGAAGAGGAATAGAAATGTATAGGACATATTCAAAGCAGATAAATTATCTTTCGAACACCTAATCTTAGATCATCCATAACTAATTAAATTTGAGATCAAGGGTGTATGAATAAGTAATTTTAATCCCAGAATTTTTACTAAGGATACTTGATTACGTCTTCATTTTATAGAAGTTTCCTATTGCCTATTATCATAAGAAATGGAAATGGTCCTATAATAGTCTTATAATCTGGAGGAAATTTCCCAAGGAAATTCAATAACACAACCAAAGGAGAGCTGAATGCCTGTCAAGGAATGACTTTCTGTATTGGAAGGCTGTAGATTCATCATCATCACTGGTAATCCTATCATCTAATGCAGCAGGAAGCCTGTCAACTCCCTTCTTAATTGTAACTTTAACACATTTAGTGACAAAAATAGCTTTCATCACTTCTTCAGATCTTCCACAGGGAAAATGACCTGCCCAGGCTCTGCTTTTATAGAATTTTCATGGTCACTGTCAGCTGGATGAGCCCCTACAAGACAGAGAAACTGCTAAAGAAAGAGTCAAAGTCTTTTCCTCAGCTAAAGGGAAGCTAAAATTTAACCCCTGCTTAACACTTGTCATTAAAGCAAGATGAAAAAATGTGCACAGATTTATGCAGCAACAGCAAAATTTTTCTATAATATTAAAATATAAATAAAGTCTTTTTCAGTCATAAATCCCAAATCTCTTAGTGAATAAATAAGAAAATGCATTTATGAACGTATTAAAGTTTTAAGACCTTCACTTTCCAACTTTAGTGATTAACTGCAATATTACAAAATAAAATGTAATATGGTTATGCTATGGGAAAGCTGTCCATGATAATAGAACAGGTGTTTAATTTCCTCATTAATAACAAAATTTCTAAAATAAAGCAGAGTCTAAGTAAACGTCTCAATTTTAATGACTAAGGTCTAGAAAAATCAGTGGTTGTCTCACTTTTTCTTATTGCTTTCAATGGTTGACTTCCAGTTCTCTGAATGAAACCCAGGCACCTTCTAAGAGACTCTAGACATAACCATAAGGATTGTCGAGTCAAATCTCCGATTTGCTTATGAGGAATTTCTGACCCAGACAAATGTCACCTGTCTAAATCATGCAGCTCCTGCTGTATCTTGATGCCAGGACTAAAATCCACATCTTTGGCCTCCCTCGTCAGCCCTCTGTCCACACTTGTCTTTATGGGAAGATGGTACTGGAGAGTGGTACAGAAACACTTTCCCCAGCACAGACAGCTTTATAGGGTCTTTTAACCTTAGAGAAATTATGATCCGTGTACTAAGGACAGTTTTGTCTAAGGTAATGATACTAGGTACTTCCATTAAGCCCAAATATATTTTTTCCTTGTTGCTAAAATCACACTCACTAAGATATTTACAATTCTAAAGCCAGGTGCAGCTTTTATGTCTTGCACAATAATTAAGTAAGGAAAGCAATCTGAAAAATCCCAAAGCGTGCAAGTTTTACTGCAGCTGCAAACTTGTAAATATAGTGAGCAAATACTTAACAACAATTGCAGTTGATTAGTGAGAAATGGCAGCACGCTTCTTTCTAAAAAGGGTTTGAAGAGCAAACAAATACCTGCCCATGTAGAAACTTCTACAGAAAATAAGAGACATTTATCACATTATTAAAATGGTGCCTTCAGTGATAAAATAATCATAGGTAGATTGGGTCTCTGCACAAAACAAGGTAGGTTTACAAAAACGGGGAAGCTCCTGGCATAAAACACTGTAGCATACTAGTAATCTGAGCTGACATGATGGACTTGTGGTTGGGCTGTAAATCCATTTAGTGTTGCAGAGACCGGAACTAGCCATTGGAATTTTTCCCTGAAGCCTGCGCAGAGTGAGATGTTTGGTAAGAATGGATAAGCCTTGTCCGGTTGTCCATTCTGTTCAAATATTGTTGAGTGTTCACAGGCTAACTGATGAGATGGAGAAATTATGTGCCATGATCCACATCAACAAATTATTTGGAATTGATGGAAGAAGAATGATTCTGCCTGGAGGGCTGAGGAAGCATCTGCATAGGTGGAGTTTGAAAGATTGTCCTTAAAGATGAGTTTGAAGTGTTCGGTCAGACAGAGCCAAGATGTTGGGAGAAGAATGGAGGGCTTCCAGGGAGTGAACAACTTGAGCAAAGACACGGACATGTCAAAGCGCAGATCCTAGTCAGGGATGGGGAGAGTCCTGCGGAGGCAATACGTGCACGAGTAACAAACAATAAGGCTGATTAGAGCCAGCTTGTGACAGGTCTTAAACTTTCGTAGTGCATCCAGTGGGGAAGCATCAGAAATAATGCCCCCAGGGGTGTTGTGAGCCTGGTTCTGCAGCATCACTGCCTTTTGGTTGGGCATCTATCCTTTCTAGGATGTAGGTGTGGAGGCCATCGGTCATCTTACCAAGGGGTGCTGGGACTCTGTGATGACTGAGTCACACGTTCCAAACCAAAGTTATGCCCAAAGCAGAAAATTAGTTACCAAGGTGCTTTCCATTTGACTGGGCACAGTTGTCAGTCTTCTGCAGAATGTACCTCCTTTCCAGCTAGATGAAACCACTGTCTTCTAGATCTTGAGTTCCTCGTGCATTTGGACCTGGAGCCCTGCATCCGCTGACTGCAGAGAACACTGTGACAGGTGTCTGTGGCTCACACTGAGCGCTAAGAAGTTGAGTGGTCTGTACAGCAGGGTATCAATTTGTGATATGATGCAACCAGATTGGATCCTAATTTTTTTCTGCTGCAAATAGTGAAGACACAGTTCCTGGTATCGCTGAAAGGGTGGAGGAGTGGGAGCGTTCCCCTGAAGGCTCTTCCAGTGAGCCAGGGGCATGAGGGGCCTGCAGGTCTGGGGACTATGTGTATCATCCCCGCACATGTGTTCAGTAAGCTCTTGACCTCCAGACAAAACGTATTACAGCCACCTCTGAGCCTCACACACTATTGGGTTTAAGTGCCTGTGAGTTTTGTGCTGAGAAAAGAGGCTGCAAGTTCTATGCTTGAGATAGATTTTAAAAGGTCTTTTCTAAACATTCTAGGTATTATCATCTCCTCCTGTCCCCACCCCCCAAAAAGCATATGTTGAAGTTTTAATCCCCTGTGATGGTTAATTTTGTGTGTCAACTTGACTGCGTTAAGGGAAGCCCTGTGAAGGTATTTCTGGAAGAGATTAGTATTGGATTCAGTAGATGGAATAAAGAAAGCCACCCTCACTAATGTGAGTGGGCATCATCCAATCCATTGGGGGTCTGAATGGAACAAAAAGGTGGAGGAAGGACAAATTCTCTCTCTCTGTTCCTGAACTGGGAAGTCCACCTTGGACATTAGAGCTCCTGGTTCTCAGACCTTTGGCCTTGGACTGGGAGTTGTGTAATTGACCCCTTTGGTTCTCAGGAGTTTGGACTTAGACTGAATTACACCACTGGCTTTCCTAGTTCTCTAGCTTGCCTATGGTGGATTGTGGGACTTCTTGGGCTCCATAACCAAGTGAACCAATTCTTATAACAAATCTCCTTTTATGTATATGTCTACATATCCTATTGGTTCTGTTTCTCTGGAGAACCCTGACTAATATATCCTCTGTACCTCAGAGTGTGACCTTATATGGAAATAGAGTCATTGTAGATGTAATTAGTTAAGGTGACATGATACTGGAGTAGGCTGAGCCTTAATCCAATATGAATAGTGTCCTTATAAGAAGGGGAAATTTGGAGACAGACATGCACACACAAGGAGAACACCATGTGAAGATGAAGACAGAGATGAGAATGATGCTTCTACAAGCCATGGAATGGCAAAGATTGAGAGAGGTAAAGAACAGATTCTCCCTCACAGCCTTTGGAAGGAACCAACCCTGCTGACCCTTTGATTTTGGACTTCTAGACTCCAGAACGGTGAGACAATACATTTCTGTTGTTTAAACCACTTGGTTGTGGTTCTTTATTATGGCACCCCTAGCAAACTAATTCAGGTCTCAGTGACTGAGGAGGAGAGCTGCCCCAGAGGAAGCACCCACCACGGCGGAGAGTATGTCTTAAAAGGAGGTTGGTGGAAAATCGTGGTGATTTTTCCAAAGTCTTCAGGGTTTTTTCCCATAATCAGTGACAGGACCACTGCCTCCTCTTTGTGGAATTTCTGCCAGTTACAATTTATCCAAATGCCCAAGTTCTCTATCTTATGGAGAAATTGGCTAATTTCAGTCAAAGTCTGAACTATGATATATTTTTGGCTATTGTTTAATTTCCCGCTGTTGTTGAGAGTCTGAAAATTTCCACATAGGGGCCGCCCCGTGGCTTAGCGGTTAAGTGCACACGCTCCGCTGCTGGCGGCCCGGGTTTGGATCCCGGGCGCGCACCGATACACCGCTTCTCCGGCCATGCTGAGGCCGCATCCCACATACAGCAACTAGAAGGATGTGCAGCTATGACATACAAGTATATACTGGGGCTTTGGGGGGAAAAAATAAATAAATAAAATCTTAAAAAAAAAAATAAATAAAAGGAAAATTTCCACAGGTTGTCTAAACCAGAGCAGTAGCTCTGAACTAATTAGAGTGAAGGTCACGCTAGTTTATTCTTTATTTAAACTGTTATTAATTGCAGACCTAATATGTGCAATATTTTATTTCAGGTACTACGGAAAATGCAAAGTTAAAGAGAATAAGATCCCTGTCTTCAAATTGGTCTATAATGGAAAATGTGGACTATGAATCAATAATTATAAAACAAATTTTAAATTGATAAGAGCTCTAAGTGAAATTCTATTTCTAATAATGGTGGGCTAGGTTATTCAGACTAATCTTTATGAAAATAATAAATTGCACTGGATAAAATATTTTTAAAATGATACCTTAAAAGCATTGGAGAGATGACAAAGTAGTGGGGAACTATCGGGCTGAATCTGAGGGTAAGGGGAACATTGAACAGGAAGCCAATCCTCTAATTCCTTCTCTGCACTCCCAAGCTCCAAGGGCTGATTCAGCACACATAATCTAATCAGAATCAAGGAGACATATTTCCTTTGGGAGGGTTGGGATACTCTTCCTTGTATTTGTCCTGGAACTGTGAGCTGTGAGTGGCTGATAGCTATTTAGCAACTGCAAGGGGAGAACACCCTAGAATGGAGAAAATAATAATAAGATGGAGCTAAGATATGTGGAGAAAGAGAAACGAAGTCCTGGAGACATTTTCGAGCCCTGGATCAAACTGTGCCTAAAGGGTATCAAGCTGATTCAGTTTTGGTTCAGTTTCACCTCCCTTGTAATGGAAAGATCCTGATATAGGAGCCATCTCTGTGACAGAGATAGTCAAGTCATGATTTGGATGGGTTATTTCTTAAGAACGTCCAAAGACAGAGATCTGGGAAATACCTCCATTCAGGGTCTAGGAAGAGAATAAAAAGCTATACACAGAGACCAGGATCGCAGAAGAGAATCAGGAGAATATAGCTTTTCCGGATCTGGATCCGAGGGAGGAGAGGGAGATATCAGCAGTGTCAACTCATGCAGAACTCAAGGATGATGAGCACTAAGAGACAATTGGGCTTGAGGTCTGGGAGTCATTGGTGACATCTGGGAGGGTCTTTTCAGGGGAATCACATGGGCAGAAACCTGACTGCAAAGGCTCTGAAATACATTGGTGGAAAAAAGTGATAAAACCAACTTTCTTGCATGACATCTGACGGAGGAGGGATGGAGAGGGAAAGGGTGACAGCTATCGGGCAGGGTGGCCAGAGGGGAGGTGGTGAAAGACTAAAGGGAACTTTTTAAGAAGGAGACAGACTAAAAAAGTGTTTTATAGGTAGGATCAGAGATGCCAAAAAAAGTAACTTAAGGAGTAGTTTCTGGAAGTGGCAAAAGGAAATGGAACTGAGGAAAAGGAAGAATAAAGAAGAGCTGCTTCTTAGTTGGAGGCATGAATGAGAGGGGAAAATATGGAATAAGGAGCTGTGAAAGGGCCACTTGTGCTCACCAAATTGGGGGAAGACTTGGGAAAAATGAATGTGACGGAAATATTAACTAAAGGGACACACACGCATAGTAAATTCTCAGTCATTGTGAAGTAAAATATTTTTAGAGAAGAAAGAGGAAGAATGAACTGTTATTTGAGTTTCCACTGATTTATCTATTTATTTATTTTTTAAATCTTATTGAGGTCATATTGGCTTATAACATTGTGTAATAATTGTTAGACTGTAGACTGCATTGTGTTCACTACCAATGGTTTTCATCCCTCACCATATGTATGTGCCCCTTTATCCCTTTTTCCCTCCTCCTACCACCTTCTTCTCTGATAACCACCAATCTGTTCTCCTCATCTATGTGTTTGTTTATCTTCCACACATGATTGAAATCAAACAGGGTTTGCCTTTCTCTGTCTGACTTATTTTGCTTAGCATAATACCCTCAAGGTCCATCCATGTTGTCACAAATGGCATGATTTTGTCTTTTTTATGGCTGAGTAGTGTTCTATTTTATATATATACCACATCTTCTTTATCCATTCATCAGTTGATGGCCACTTGGGTTGCTTCCATGTCTTGGCTATTGTGAATAATGCTGCAATGAACATAGGGGTGCATAAATCTCTTTGAATTGTTGATTTCAAGTTCTTTGGATAAATACCCAGTAGTGGATAGCTGCATCATATGGTAGTCCTATTCATAATTTTTTGAGGAGTCTCCATACTGTTTACCATAGTGGCTGCACTGGTTTGCACTCCCACCAGCAGTGTATGAGGGTTCCCTTTTCTCCACATCCTCTCCAACACTTGTTATTGCTTGTCTTGTTAATTATGGCCATTCTGATTGGTGTGAGGTGTAGAGGTTCCACTGTTTTTGACAGTGGTACAAAGGACCCTTGTGGTGGAGCTCTGGGCAGCTGAAAGGGACTGGCTTGAATTTCTTCAGTCTTCTGCTCATTTGCATAAAGGCCTGAGGAGACAGCCCATTATTTTTTCAGAAGTGAGTATTTCTGAAGGCAAGAACCATGCTCAACCTTCTTGAAATTGCCTCTAATTCTATCAGTGTGCTCTGAGAGAGATGCTTAATGTCCCCTTCCTTATAATGGTTGCCATTGACTGCATTTCTTTTCCATATTCACTGGAACTTTCAATAATTCCATCATCAGAACCAACTAGGTCCTTTCTTCTGATAGGACGGTCTCAAAAGGAAGTGCTGCCTCAGTAGTTGAAGGCAGGCCAACCCCAATCGAGCAATTTAGGTGGGGTGGGGTGGAGGCCATTGTCACTCGAATTATTTCAAAATTCAGTCCCATGAGCAAAGTAAGAATTGCCACTCAGAATGCAAGACACACATTCAAAAAAGAACTCCTTTTTGCTGAGACAAGTGATACCATCCTGGTGCCACGTTCTGTGACACATGCTGTTTTTAGAAACACATTAGGTGTGAGCTCTGGGGAATATTTCTATCTACATCTAAGGCAATGCTAGTGTTTGTATCTGAACGTCCTGCTGTGTGGTAAGTTCTTATTTGTGATTTTCAAACTGAGCTGGGAGGAGCTCCTTGGGGAGCTATACTGGGGAGGTGGGGTGTGAGGAAGGAGTAGAGAAGGGGCTCTGCTGTTTCATAGTGAGGTTTTTGGCATCTGAATAGAACTTTATTTGAACAAAAGGTTCTAAGGAAAAAAAAAAGAAAGAAAACCACTATTTTAAATCAACCAAAGCCTGCTACCAAGCACATTATTGAAAATTAAGCAAGCAGAATTTTTTGAAAGGAAAATTATTATCCTGGTCTGTAGATAAGAACCATTAATAATGTCAATGCCACTAAAAGAAAACTGCTGTTTTACAGTTTAAGACCTTAGAGAACCCCCAAAAGCCATATCTCTTCCCTCTGTCAAAATTATACTCCTCTTTTAGAGATATTTCTTAGCCCTAAGGTCTTGCACAAAACACATGTCTTCCAACAGCATATCCCAGATCCCCCAGTTATCATGAATTTCTTCTCTAGAATAACACAACCCTGGATGTGAATTGGGCTCTGCTGCTTCTCATCTGCCTGGTCTTGGCCAAGTTACTGAACCCCCATGCATCCCAGTTTCACCATTTGCAAAATGGTTATAATCACATCTCTCCTTTAGGGTTTTAATGAAGATTAAATCAAATAACATAAATAGAATGACTTTCTCCCCCCATCTCACCTTCCCTTCCCCTGCAGTTTGTCACCCACTGATGGGTATTAAGGATTCTTAAGATAACAGATACAGGCCTTGAGGGGACATATCATGGGATTAAAGTGTGGAGACTGAGAATGAAGCATTTTGTTGACACTAGTTTTAATCTAAGGAAAGAAAAGAATTTAAGAAATAGCTTATTTTTAGAATCTTAGTGAAGTCCCCAAGCAAAGAACAGAGTTCTATATTTATTAAGTGCAAAAATATTAAACACAAAATGAGAATAATGTATCTTAAAATCTTGTATTGACTGACTCTGGATGATTAAGGACTCACCTACAGAAGTACCCTACACCTTTCTTACAAGTAGTTGGAAAAGAGTACAGATAAAATTGGAAAGAAACCCAAGAGCCACTCACGTGAAAAGAAAGACTGCTATTTTGGTATGGAAAACCATACAATGATAATTTTTTAGACTTTCATTTCAGTTTTTACTGAAGAATAAAGTGGGAAGATTTTATGCTCAGTCATCTTGTGAAGCTGATAGCTTGGATAATGCATAGGATGCTCCAGATCCAAATGGCAAGCAGACATGCATTACTATGATTGGCTGAAATTCCCTGGTTCATTCCGGGGACATCATTTTTGTAAGTGCTTTGTCCAGGTGCTTCGAAGTTGCTTCAAAGCTCTATAGTCAGGGTCTCCCTGGATCTTGCATTTATTCCACCATATTGCTGTTCATGTAGCTTTAAGAACTGTATTATTTAATTTAAAGAGGTTCTTTCTCACATTGAGGCTTGCATTTCCATGGACTCCTTTTGATATTATAAATTTTTCTCTTCACTTATTTTTTCCAAATTGGAGTGGTTCCTAATTAAACAATCACTAAACTATGTGAGATTATGTTGTGAGATCATTGAAACTCAAAATGAAAGAAGATTATCTAATCAAAAATATTTTAGAAAATTTTTGCAAGGAAGGATTTAATGATGTGCCTGGAGCCTATATCTTTGTTTCTTATGCATTTCGTTGGTTTCCTATTAGACAACCTCCCCTATTCTGCATAATTCTTAGTATTTTCTAATAGAATGTATTCATCTTAATAAATTATATAGATTGATCAATTTTTAATTTTTTTAAAAACTTATTTATTTCCCCTGTATTGTGATCAATGCCTGCGCATTTTATCTATGTTCTATTCTAGCAGGTTGTTATGGTTGTTATGAACTGAATGTTCAGGTCCCCTCACAATTCATATGTTGAAACTGTAACCTCCAATGTGGTGGCATTGGGAGGTGGGGCCTTTGGTTAGACGAGGTCATGAGGGTGGAGCCCCACAGGAGATTAGTGTCCTTATAAGAAGAGGAAGGGAACTGGCTTTCTCTCTGTCCCTGGTGGGAGGATACAAGAGGAAGGCGGCTATATGCAAACCAGAAGAGCGCTCTCACTAAGAACCAAATCAGCTGGCACCTTGATCGTGGACTTCCAGCCTCTGAAACTGTGAGAAATAAATGTCTGTTGTTTAAGCCACACGGTCTATAGTATTTTGTTTTAGCGGCTGGAGCTGATTAAGACAGGTTTTCTCTCCTTTCAAATAAAGCTGGATTTGCTCAGCTCCTTGTCAACCATTCCTGAGAAGTAGAGCACAGCTGAAAAACAAGGGAGAGTGTGAGTTGATGAAGTTGTCCACCCAGGTGGGAAGGGGAATAGAGGGATAATACACACCAAGGAACATTTGAGAAGGATGATGAAGTGGGTGGTGTGGACATTCTCTAGTAAAAACCTAAACAGTGATCCAGAAATAGTGTCAGTAAAAACCTAAACAGTGATCCAGAAATAGTGTATCAAAGAACAATACTTATTTCTCTGAATTAATGAGTCATCCAATTGTTTTGGTGTTATAGCCATGGTCATTTCAGTATCTTTCAATGATTGATATTATCATTAATTAATGTCATAATTTTGCAAGTAATTTTTTTAAAAGTTCTTGTATTTGAAACACTAATGAACTTCCAAATAAGAACATCTGTTGTTTTTCTGTTATTCACAACTTTTGTTAATCTTAAAAATAAAGCTATCAAATTTGTTGGAGATGGTTTATTAATTTTATGAACTCATGGTGTTATTTTCTTATTATTTCAATATCAATCCTTAGGCCCCAGGGAATTGAATCAAGAGAGTGGAAAGCTCCTCTCTCCTTCTCCACTTCCTAATCTCTCCCTTCTGTAATTATTACTACGTGACCAGTAAAGCTCAGAGTCAGCAATATTGAACTCCCTTATAAATTTGAAGAGGATATATTAATTTCAACAGTCTGGAAATCCATCTTAAGAATGGAGATAAGCAATGAAAGGACAATTATTAAATAGTCAATAATGCCATTCCCTTGGATAGTGAACTAGGAAAAATCCCCATTGGCTTATTGAAGAATGTGCCAGTTAACATTATAAGTTTGTGTTGATAAATGACTTCGGCCAATATTTTCCTTTTTGATTCAAGCAGTTATCCCTGAAGAGATGAACTACGGTGGAGGCAGGCTTTCCAACTGCAAATTCCTATAGGTGAAATTTTAGCAAAATCTATAATTTGTGCAAGAGTGATGTAAACCACAAGTAGGGTGTACCCTCAGGATTTGATGGTGAAATGAAAATAGGAAAATCACCTTCAGAGATAATTTGTTACTGATGGGGCTGGGAAGAAAGCCTTTTAAATCACATGAAAAAATTCTCAAGGAGGTTATATGAATATAATTTAATAAACTTGGTCTAATTAATGATGACATTTATTATTGTCAAGACAGGGGAGTGATATTCTTCATAGACTGGAAAAGAAATAAGAATTTCTCAATATTTCTTGAGTACAGTACAGTTTCAGGTGACTTAGAAAGAAATATTTTCCCTAGATCAGAGAACAAAAATTTATCTTCAAACTGTGTATCTTACAGCTCCACTGCTACTGTAAATGCATAATTTTGGTCTTTTGGTTTACAAATATGAATCTCGGTATATTAATCAGAATCCGCTTGTGAGCAAGGAGCCGAGATCAATTCAGACTAGCTTAGGAGGAAGAGGAGTTCTTCTGAGCTCCTTCGGAGGCTTCACGTACCTGTGGCGCGGGCAGCTGCACAGAGTCCCGCACTCAGAAGGGCCCTGAGCTTGGAGTTTAAAGCTCGTGGTCCCCCTTTTGACATTCTCAGTAATTTTACCTTCGAATCTGTGTTTTGTAAGTGAAATCTGATGGCACAATGGAGTGTGGCCCAGAGGCTTGGAGCCTTGGCTCGCAGGCCTCCTTGCCTCCCCAGGGCGTGTTCTCCACCGCCGCTTCCCCAAGCCCCGGTGCCCAGGGCGAGGGTTCCCAGATCTAGCAAAAATAAACGAAAACAAACCAGGATGCCCAGTGAAATCTGAATTTCACATAAATGATGAATCATTTTTAAGTTTACGTATGTCCCAAATATTGCATGAGATATACTGCAACATGAGCTGAGACTCAAATTTCACGGGTTTCCAGGATTTTGTCTGCCCCCACCTCCGCGGCCCTCAGCGGCAGGCTGCCCGGGTGGGGAACCGCGAGGATCCGGGTTGGGCGCACACGGCCTTGGCGCGGGGCAGGCGCTGTCGGTGCGCCCCGGGGTGCAGGGTCGCCCGCCACTCATTCAGGTACCCCGCGCGTCCTGGCGCCGAAAGTGCAGGACCTTTGGGGCTCCCCTGTCCACGGTGCGAGGGGGAGATGCCTGCTCAGGTGCTCGCCCCCGAGAGCCGTGGGGACGCTGCGTTCCGGCCCAGGAGTTTGGTGGTCAGGGCTGGCTCGCCCCGGGAGTGTGACGTCAAAAAGCAAATGAAATTCACCGTGATGGATCCAGAAAGGGACCGCGGAAGAAAGCGAAACGCGCTATATTTTTAGTACTTTTAATGACACGTTTTTCCTGCTTTTTAACAAGGCACCCCATAAGTTCATTTGGCGCCGTCGCCGGTCCTGGGCTCGTTTAACGGGCTGTTGTGGTTTTGGAATTTACTGCAGGGGGAGACTGAACCGTGACAGAATCCTAGCTCACTTCTTTGCATTTTTTTGAACTTTAAGTTTCTTCGTAGAGCACAGCTGCCAGGAGCTTCCTGACTGCAGCCTAATAACCAGGGTCAAAGGAGAAAGTTCCAGTCTGAATAACGTTGGGACGCAGTCTGATTGCTCTGGCTTTGGTCCCCTGTGTACCCTCGGACCAGCCTCGGGGGAGTGAAGTAGAGATTGCACAGCCAGAGTCCTGAGTTCATCTCCCTGCTAGCAGGAGAGAGGTGGGGGAGTGGGGAGAACCAACCTAGTTATTATCGGAGGTCACTGTGAGATGATTTCATTTTTCTACCTTAATTTGATTTTTCTACATTTAGTTAGTATGACTCTTTCCTAGGGCTCTTTTACCTCTGAATTAATTAATATAATTAATTTTTTTTTGGTTTGATTATAGAGATTTATTTTTTTTAGCAAATTTTCAGAAACATCTTCATTAAATAACATGAAGAAAAGAAACATATGTTCAACACCTAAAATGTTTTAGGTAGAGATATAGGCAAGACTTTTCTAGGTTATCTTATAAAATCCTAATACCAATGCTTTGTTCCTTATTTACATATAGAGAATCAAATCACCAGAGAAGTCAACAACTTGCTGCAGTTCACACAGTTAGTTATGGCAGTTTAGATTTGAGCCCCTTGAGAACTGGAACCACATCTCACATAATTCCATGTAGTGTAGAGCCTGGCACTTAGTAAGCATTCAGTACATGCTTTTGCTTAACTTTCTCAGTTAAGTAAGAAAAGGGAAGGGTTTGATCTTGTTAATAATCAATCAAGGATTGTAAATTTGTTCCCTAGAACTCTACTATACCTATCATTGAATTTATGACTCCTTTTTTTTATTTAATTTTTTGTTTATTGCAGTAACATTGGTTTATGACATTGTAAAAATTTCAGGTGTACATCATTGTACTTCTATTTCTGCATAGATTACATCATGTTCACCACCCAAATGCTAATTACAACCCATCACCACACACATGTACCGAATTATCCCTTTCACCCTCCTTCCTCCCCCCTTCCCCTCTGGTAACCACCAATCCAATCTCTGTCCCTATGTGTTTGTTTATTGTTGTTATTATCTACTACTTAATGAAGGAAATCATACGGTATTTGAACTTCTCCCTCTGACTTATTTCACTTTGCATTATACCCTCAATGTCCATCCATGTTGTCACAAATGGTTGGATTTCATCGTTTCTTAAGGCTGAGTAGTATTCCATTGTGTATATATACCACAGCTTCTTTATCCATTCGTCCCTTGATGGGCACTTAGGTTGCTTCCAAGTCTTGGCTATTGTACATAACGCTGCAATGAACACAGGGGTGCATGTACCTTTACAAATTGGTGTTTTCAAGTTCTTTGGATAAATACCCAACAGTGGAATAGCTGGATCATATGGTAGTTCTATCCTTGATTTTTTGAGGAATCTCCATACTGTTTTCCATAGCGGCTGCACCAGTTTGTACTCCCACCAGCAGTGTATGAGAGTTCCCTTCTCTCCACATCCTCTCCAACACATGTTGTTTCCTGTCTTGTTAATTATAGCCATTCTGACGGGCGTGAGGTGATATCTCATTGTAGTTTTGATTTGCATTTCCCTGATAGTTAGTGATTTTGAACATCTTTTCATGTGTCTGTTGGCCATCTGTATATCTTCTTTGGAGAAATGTCTGTTCAGGTCTTTTGCCCATTTTTTAATTGGGTTGGTAGTTTTTTTGTTGTTGAGATGCATGAGTTCTTTATATTTTTTGGAGATTAAGCCCTTATCAGAAGTATGGTTTGCAAATATCTTCTCCCAATTGTTAGGTTGTCTTTTCGTTTTGTTGATGGTTTCCTTTGCTGTGCAGAAGCTTTTTAGTTTGATGTAGTCCCATTTGTTTATTTTTTCTGTTGTTTCTCTTGCCCGGTCAGACGTGGTGTTTGAAAAGATGTTGCTAAGACCGATGTCGAAGAGCGTACTGCCTATGTTTTCTTCTAGAAGTTTC
The DNA here is from genome assembly GCF_020826845.1 of Diceros bicornis minor. NCBI lineage: Eukaryota > Metazoa > Chordata > Mammalia > Perissodactyla > Rhinocerotidae > Diceros > Diceros bicornis. The sequence goes on along the minus strand of NC_080772.1, from coordinate 9,459,357 downwards.
ACAGTTTCAGGTCTTACATTCAAGTCTTTAATCCATTTGGAGTTAATTTTTGTGTATGGTGTAAGGTAAGGGTCTACTTTCATTTTTTTGCATATGGCTATCCAGTTTTCCCAACACTATTGTTGAAGAGACTTTCTTTTCCCCATTGTATGTTCTTGGCTCCTTTGTCAAAGATTAGCTGTCCATATATGTGTGGGTTTATTTCTGGGCTTTCGATTCTATTCCATTGATCTGTGTGTCTGTTTTTGTGCCAGTACCATGCTGTTTTGGTTACTATAGCTTTGTAGTATATTTTGAAATCAGGGAGTGTGATACCTCCAGCTTTGTTCTTTTTTCTCAGGATTCCTTTAGCTATTTGGAATCTTTTGTTGTTCCATATAAATTTTAGGATTCTTTGTTCTATTTCTGTGAAAAATGTTGTTGGAACTTCGATAGGGATTGCATTGAATCTATAGATGGCTTTAGGAAGTATGGACATCTTAACTATGTTAATTCTTCCAATCCAAGAGCACGGAATATCTTTCCATTTCTTTGTGTCTTCTTCAATTTCTTTCAGAAATGTTTTATAGTTTTCGGTGTACGGATCTTTCACCTCTTTGGTTAAGTTTATTCCTAGGTATTTTATTCTTTTTGTTGCAATTGTAAATGGGATGGTATTCTTAATTTCTCTTTCTGCTACTTTGTTGTTAGTGTACAGAAATGCAACTGATTTTTGTATGTTGATTTTGTATCCTACAACTTTACCATATTCGTTTATTACTTCTAAAAGTTTTCTGGTGGATTCTTTAGGGTTTTCTATATATAAAATCATGTCATCTGCAAATAGTGACAGTTTCACTTCTTCCTTTCCAATTTGGATCCCTTTTATTTCTTTCTTTTGCCTGATTGCTCTGGCTAGGACTTCCAGTACTATGTTAAATATAAGTGGTGACAGTGGGCATCTTTGTCTAGTTCCTGTTCTTAGAGGGATGGCTTTCAGTTTTTCACCATTGAGGATGATATTAGCTGTGGGTTTCTCATATATGGTATTTATTATGTTGAGATACTTTCCTTCTATACCCATTTTATTCAGAGTTTTTATCATAAATGGATGCTGTATCTTGTCAAATGCTTTCTCTGCATCTATTGAGATGATCATGTGATTTTTATTCTTCATTTTATTAATGTGGTGTATTACGTTGATTGATTTGCGAATGTTAAACCATCCCTGCATCCCTGGAATAAATCCCACTTGATCATGGTGTATAATCTTTTTAACATATTGTTGTATGCGATTTGCTAGTATTTTGTTGAGGATTTTTGCATCGATGTTCATCAGTGATATTGGCCTGTAATTTTCTTTTTTTTTTGTGTTGTCCTTGTCTGGTTTTGGTATCAGGGTAATGTCAGCTTCGTAGAATGAGTTAGGGAGCTTCCTCCCTCCTCAATTTTTTGGAAGAGTTTGAGAAGGATAGGTATTAAGTCTTCTTTGAATGTTTGGTAGAATTCCCCAGGGAAGCCGTCTGGTCCTGGACTTTTATTTTTGGGGAGGTTTGTGATTACTGTTTCGATCTCCTTACTGGTGATTGGTCTATTCAAATTCTCTACTTCTTCTTGATCCAGTTTTGGAAGGTTGTATAATTCTAAGAGTTTATCCATTTCTTCCAGATTGTCGAATTGGTTGGCATATAGCTTTTCATAGTATTCTCTTATAATCTTTTGTATTTCCGAGGTGTCTGTTGTAACCTCTCCTCTTTCATTAATACAATTAATATTTTTAAAGTACAAAGTTTGAGGCAGGGTCCCCACCCTGCTATGACCTAACAAAATGCACCCGTCCTCTGCAACTCAGCCCCAGGGAACTTCCGACTGTCAAATTCTCTCTTAAAAACTGCAAACTTTCTTACAATTAGAGTTCCCCTATAATTATGTTAGGGAGACTCACAGATGTACAAATTAGTATTCTTCTTTCCATCTGTTCATTCAACAAATGTGTAGTATATGCCAAGAAGTGTCTTGGGGGCTGAAGTTACTTGCAGGAGAAAGATCTGTAAATTTGTAAACCTTATTAAAACTACTTGAAACTGTCTATCTAGTAAATCCACAGCAGGGCACTGAAGACAGACAGAGTGCTTATACTTTCTTTTCTTCCTTCCTTCTTTCCCCCTTGCTCTCTCTCTCCTTTCTTTTCTTTTCTTTTTTTTTTTTTGGTGAGGAAGATTGGCCCTGAGCTAACACTTGTTGCCAGTCTTCCTCTTTTTGCTTGAGGAAGATTGCCGCTGAGCTAACATCTGTGCCCATCTTCCTCTGTTTTGTGTGTGGGGCGCCACCATAGCATGGCTTGATGAGCGGTGTGCGAGTCTGCACCTGGATCCAAACCCATGAATCCTGGGCTGCGGAAGTGGAGCACATGAACTTAACCACTATGCCACGGGCCAGCCCCTTTCTTTCTTTCTTTTTAAAAAAGGTCAGAATGGGGAGAAATAGGTTTTGAATTGTGAAATAAGAGCAAAGTCTGCCTGTTGTTAATGTACTGGAGCTTCTGAGGGGTGTCTGGATAAAAAGAGAAGGGGCTTCGAGGGGCTGAGTTGTCTAACTGTGCTATTGTCGCCGTGACTTGCAGCTGCGGAGATTGTTCTGTGTTGATTCCTGTACACTAAATGTAGGCGTAGCCTAAATAGCATAAACCAGTTTCCTAGGAAATTATTTTGTGTCCCAACCGCAGAGGGGATCAGAGGCGTATTTCTCACTTTCTGTTGTACACATATAGAATGGCTCATTAGTTCCGCTCATAGTGCCTCATTATTTTTCTTTTGCAAAAAAGCATTTAATACTTTGCAGTGAGAGAAGTGTCGAATCGACTTTGGCTGGCAGATATTAAGGTAGTCTCTTAATGATTTTTGATTGTAAAAAAAAAATAGTTTTGACCTCAATTTAACTTGAAACTTCCCTGTGGCAGTGCCTGGATCAATTTATAAAGAATAAAACATCGGTGACAAGGTTCTTCTCAGCGCATGATGCTGCAAATAGTACTTTTTTGGTGTTAACATAAGTTGTATTGTGTTTTAAATTTCAGATTTCACTTGTTCACTGCTGATGTATAGGAAGGCGATTGACTTCTGTATAGTAGCCTTATATCATGCAACCTTACTATAATCACTTATTAATTCTAGAAGACTTTTTCTGTTGATTCTTTCAGATTTTCTGCATGATGATCATGTCATCTGTGAACAAATACAGTTTTATTTCTTCTTTCCTGCTATGGGCTGAAAGTTTGTGTCCCCCCAAATTCATGTGTTGAAACGCTAACCCCCCCTGGATAATGCTATTAAGATGTGGAGCTTTGGGGAGTTAAGTAATCATGAGGTGGACTCCTCATGAATGGGACTCGTGTCCTCGTACAAGAGACCCCAAAGAGCTCTCTAGCCCTCCTTCAGCCGTGTGAGAATACAATGAGATGTCAGCAGTCTGCAACCTGGAAGAGGGTCCTCACCCAAACCTGGCCATGCTGGCTCCCTGATCTCAGACTTCCACCCTCCAAAACTATAAGGAATAAATTTCTGTTGTTTATAAGCCAGAATACCCAGTCTATGGCATTCTGTTACAGCAGGCCAAACTGACTAAGACGCTTCCCCAACAGAATACCTTTTATTTCCTTTTCTTGGCTTATTGCATTAGCTAGGACTTCCAGTGTGATGTTGAAAAGGAGTGATTAGAGCAGACATCTTTGCCTTGTTCCTGACAAATAGTGAGTATGTAAAGTACCATCTCAGAAGTCATCACTTAGCTTGACTTAAAAACAAACCTATTATATTTTGCATGTTGACAAAGATGAAAAGATAATACCCAGGATTGGTGAGGCTGTTTGGCTAAAGGCAATCTCTTACCCTCATTGTAAGATTGCAAACTGTACATTCAGAGGACTTCTGACCTAGGACATCTGCCTACATTTAAATGGACATCCATTTTAACCTAGAAATTCAATTTCTAGGAAATGCTCATACAAGTGCAAATATTCAAGAACAAATATTGTAGCATTGTTTTTGGTAGCAAAAAATTAGTACCAATCCATTTATGCATCATAAAGATGGATCAAATAAATTATGGTAATTCACAATGGATTATACTATGCAGCTTTAAAAAAGAACACTAGATCTTTTCTATTTACTGACATTGGGAAGATGTCAGTGATATATGTCATTGCGTGAAAACCCAAGTTGCAGGACAGAACATGTAGGATGAGTCCATTTGTGTAAATAAAGGATATTTATAAATATGCTTAGAGAAGCACAGAAAATATTTGGTAGAATTCATGACAAATGGTTAACATTGGTTACCTCTGAGTAGAGGTAATGAGTAGATCACTGGAGAAGAAAGAGGACTATTTTTATTCATTTTATATTTTCTACATGTTAATAGAAATCACGTAAAATATTTAGAATTGGGAAAAAACTGTTATAGTTTAAATACTGCAAAGTGTCTATGAAACGTTTGGGGCCAGTCATTTTCAAATGACTAACAAAATATTTTTTCTCTATTGATTTGCCTCTGGCCACTTAAAAGTAGTAAAATATTCTTTTTATTTATTTTGAAATTTTATATTCCCTTAACAGTACTTGGAAAGAATTGTTTTGGTGACAATAATCTATTATAAAACATCATTGAGGCCTCAAAATATTCATTGGTATTTTTGTTCATTTTGTTTTTAGGATCTGGAGGGATCTATTTAATTTGTTTCTTCATTCCTTTTCTTGAGGGAGTAGCCCTGATAAAGGATTTTTTTCAATGAAGGAGACTTAAATATGCTTATATGTAGGAGGGAAGGAACGAGAAAGAGGCAAAGATTAAAGATTAGGGTAGAATTCCAAGAACGGAAGGCTGAATAAATGCAGAGATTTTCTGAAATGAAGAAAGGCAGAGGGAATTTTGACGGTGATTCTCCGTCTGCTACTTGGGGGTCTTACACCTGCAGGAGCATATGAGGTGTGCTGGGTCAGTGTTGTACTTGTAAACGTCTTACAACAGGCTGTCGAAGAAAAAAAAAATTCTGATTGTAGTATTTGCTGATTCTGTGGCATGAATGCTCCCACCAGGGTCAATTTCAGGATACTAATGGTTTAAAAATAAATAAGCTTATAACATTCCTGGAGATTTATGAATCAGAATTCATGAGCTGGTAGGAGCTGGCTACCTCCAGCACACCACTGGAGGGAATATGTTAAGTCACAGAATAAACATGGTACCTCATTCTAGTGTGTCAATTTTATTTGAAGATTTGGCAGAGAAAATGTTATTTTCATATTAAAACAAACATGGATATTGTCTTAGTCTATTCGGGCTGCTATAACAAAAATACCGTAAACTGGGTGACTTAGAAACAGCAAAACTTTATTTCTCACAGTTCAGGACTGGGAAGACCAGGATCATGGCGCTGGCAGATTCTGTGTAAGAACTCTGTTCTGTGTTCACAGACAGCCATCTTTTCACCGTAACCTCATACGGTGGAAGGGGCAAGGAGCTTTCTTGACCCTCTTTTATAAGAACACTAATCCTCCTTCATGACCTAATCACCTCCCACAAGCCCCAACTCCTAATACCATAACCTTGGAGGTTAGGATTTCAACATATGAGTTTTAGGGGGGCACAAACATCCAGACCATAGCAGATATATTATGAAGTAGAATATGAAATATAATGGACCACATTTCAACATAGTACTGGAAGTCCTAGCCAGAGTAGGTAGGCAATAAAAAGAAATAAAAGACATCCAGATTGGAAAGGAAGAAGTAAAATTATCTCTATTAGCAGATGACACGATCTTATATGTAGAAAACCCTAAAGATACCACAAAAAACCATTAGAACTAATAAATGAGTTCAGTAAAGTTGCAGGATACAAAATTGGCACACAAAAACTAGTTGCTTTTCTATACACTAACAATGAACAATGTGAAAAGGAAATTAAGAAAATAATTTCATGTAAAATAGTATCAAAAGAATAAAATGCTTAGGAATAAACTTAACTGAGGAAGTAAAAGATTTGTATACTGAAAACTGCAAAACATTGCTGAAAGAAATTAAAGACACAAATAAATGGAAAGACATCCCATGTTCATGAATTGAAAGACTTAATATGGTTAAGATGTCCATAATACCTAAAGCAATGTAGATTAAATTTAATTCTTATCAAAACCCCAATGGCAATTTTTGCAGACATAGAATAAACAATCCTAAAATTTGTATGGAACCGCAAAGGACCCCAAATAGCCAAAACAATCTTGAAAAAGAAGAACAAAGTTGGAGGACTCACACTTTCTGCTTTTAAAACGTACTACAAAGCTACGGTAATGAAAAGTGTGGTACTGGCATAAAGACAGACATATAGACGAATGGAACAGAATAGAGAACTTGCCCTTTATCTCCTCATTATCAACGACCCTTAGCTCAAATAATCCATATGCCAAAGAGGCGTGTCTTGGGGTAGTATATTATGGTACTCTTCAATTTGCAAGGGCAAACATGCTGTGTTATTCAGTACCTTATATCCTTCCTTATTTTAGTTTACAAAAATCAGTTGATTTATGAGGGAGGCAGATCTATTGTGGATTTTATATTTTTTTGTAATATTTGTAACACTTTATTTATTTTGAAGTTTTGTTTTCACATACATTATCTTATTGCTGAATTGAACCTCTTTATCAATGTAAAATATATTTGTCCCATATAATAAATTTATTTTATCTGATATTAATACTTTCATTCCCGCTTTCTTTTTTGTTATCATTGGTCCAGTATAATCTTTCAGTGCTTTTAACTGTTCAGTGTCCTGCAAATTCTACGTCACTTGATTTTTTTGTTCTTGTTCCCATTTTATTTTTGTAGGTAAATTAAACAACATATTTTAGTAATAAATTGTATGGTTGGTCCTATTCCTGACATCCTGTTTTGTGTTCCTCATTTGTTATATTTTTTGTTGATTCTTTTTCACTTTGAATTTGATGTCCATTTTTTCTTCTAGTGGCTAGTCTTTAAATTTTAGGAACATATTTAAATTTAATATATTGTTCTATGACTATAAAGATTAAATCACTATTACAATATTTATTTATTATTATTATTTTTTTTGTGAGGAGGACTATCCCTGAGCTATCATCTGATGCCAATCCTCCCCTTTTTTCCTGAGGAAGACTGGCCCTGGGCTAACATCCGTACCCATCTTCCTCCACTTTATATGGGACGCCGCCACAGCATGGCTTAGCAAGTTGTGGGTCTGTGTGCGCCCAGGATCCGAACCTGCGAACCCTGGGCCACGCAGGGGAGTGCGCGCACTTAACCGCTGCACCACCGGGCCGGCCTCCACTATTACGATATTTAAATCCCCTCCTGCTTGGTCCAATTATCTGGCCAAGAAAAGACTCTCAGCAAGGGTCTTTTATTTTTTATTTTACGATTGTTCACTTTGTTGTTAGTGCCGTTGAGTCCATTCTGACTCCTGGCGACCTTGTATACAGCAGAGGAACCCTGCCCAGTCTTTTGCGTCATTCTCTCACCTTCCAGCACTATATCAGATGATGCTCCAGTGCTGTTCATAGGGTTTTCATGGCCAGTGTTTTCAGAAGTAGGTGGCCAGGTCCTTCTTCCTAGTCTGTCTAGTCTGGAAGCTCTGCTGAAACCTGTCCACTGTGGACGGCCCTTGTTATTTGAAATGCCAGTGGCATAGCTTTTAGCATCACAGAAACACACAACCAGCACAGTATGACAACAGACAGACGGGTGATGTGGTTCCCTGACCAGGGAACAGATTCATGCTGCGGCGGTGAGAGCACCGAATCTTAACCACTAGACACCAGGACTGGCTAATTATTCACCACCTACAGGTAATTCAAATGACCTATTGACTACTTGCTTAATTGAGATATTCCACTCTCTCCATGTGTCTCATTCACAATTAGGGCATACCAGGCTTCTGATTATTGAAATTTGTTCTTGAACCAATGAATATGACTACAAATCAGAGATGTGCATTCATAGAGTGCATGTTGTGGTAATTGCTCTTATATGGAAGTCACGTGCATATTTTATACTTTGCATTTGTTCTAAAGTAAAGATACATGAATTTTGCTGGGGAAATGCCTCAGATTATAATCTCTTTTGAAACAATAACTGAAAACGTGTGTACATATGTAATTGACATAAACTGTACTTCTGCGAATGCAGGGGGAGCAGCAGATTCCATAATCAAAGGCTGCAAACTCTCTGAGGTCTTTAGAGGCTCTTGCACACTGAAGGGCTTTGGAGTTGCCCTGGCTCACCTTATCACTGAGCTGCCTCTGAGTGAGCTACCTGTAGTTTCCTGCTGGCAGTTGTGCCTCAGTGCCTTTGCATATGCTGTCATCTCTGCTTGTAATGAAGTGGGTCCATGAGAATTGTTTGAAAACAAACTGCTTGAAAGCTGTTCATAGAAAAAAATAGGATAAAATATTAAGCATTATGGTAAGATTAGGTTAAACATATTGTGTTCGTTTGCTAGGGCTTCCATAACGAAGCACCGCTTGGGGGCTTAAACAGCAGAAATTTGTTGACTTACAGTTCTGGAGACTAGAAGTCCAAGATCGAGGTGTTGGTAGATTTGGTTTTTTCTGAGGCCTCTCTCCTTGGCTTGCAAATGGCCACCTTCTTGCTGTGTCCTCATGTTGTCTTTCCTCTGTATGCACACATCCCTGGTGACTTTTTGTGCCCAAATTTCCTCTTCTTATATTGGATTAAGGTTCATCATAAAAATCTCATTTTAACTTAATCACCTCTTTGAAGGTCCTATCTCCAAATACAGCTGCAATCTGAGGTACTAGGGGTTAGGGGTTCACCATGTGAATTTTAGGGGTGCCTGATTTAATCAGCCTATAACAGATATCAATAAAACAGAGTTGCTGGTGCAGGCTTGAAGATCAGGGAAGAAGGGAGATAAACAAGGTTGAACCAGACACTGATTATTTTGTGTCTTTCTTGTGCTCTCCCCCTCACTCTGCCCCCTCCCTACCTTCAACTTGTCTAGACCACTCCTCACCCTACCAAGTGGTGTGGTACCTGGAAAATACTCAAGCATAAAAGTTCCTGGGAAGCACAAAATTCTAGGTTGAGTTTAGGCATCAGTAGACCAGGTTTGGCCATGCTTAAGATGAGGAAATTCAGTAAAACAGGGAGAAGCTGGGAGATGTTTCATTATGATAGAGGTCAGGTGTTGTCACAAAGATGTTTACTAATATCTTGAGGTGCTGTGAAGGTTTATTTCTGAAACTTCTCTCTGCGTATTTTATCCTTAGAAATCAGCCACCCACATGAAGGCTGCAGCAGACCACAGCATTCCGCTGGGTTTTCAGCTCCCGCTCCTATTCTCCCACCTCACTGGTACTTCTTCCAACTTTGCTTCTCGTGGGAAATGGCAACAATCAACATTCATCTTCTCTAAGTCCAATTTGAATGTATTTTACAAAATATCATTGACTATCTGGTTCCGTTTAGAATTATCAAGAGAATCAATTTATAAATAAAGGAGCTGCTATTTGCCAAGTGTGGCTGCCTTAAACTGACTAGATACTGAAACACCTCTGCTATGGGAATGGAAAATAGTAGTGGAAAAAACATTTTGTGGATCTTGATTGAAACATTTTTGGATCAGCAACTTCAAAATATAGTACCTGTACCTGTTACAACATTTCCAGGGCATTATATTACCTGCCTTTTTTTTTTTTTTTACATCAATTGCTGCTTTTGGCAAAGACTTTATTACTTCCTAATTGCCCTAAATTTCTTTTCTTGTTAAAGACAAGTTTAACAATTGAATTCATTATCTCAAGAATTAACAAAGACTTTAGCTTTTCAGTAACTGCCCATCATTGTATGGGCAGTGCTCCCAAGGAAGTATTAATCTAAAGAAATCTGTAAAAATGTTATGAATCTAATTAGGTTCAGTTAAAAGAGAATAAAATTTCAGATCTGGGAATGGAGGGCTGTTACAAATTGCTATGGACTGAACTGTGTCCCTCCCCCCCAAATTCATATATTGAAGCCCTAACCCCCAACGTGGATGGTATTTAGAGATGGGGCCTTTGGGAGGTAATTAGGTTTCGATCAGATCACGAGAGTGGGGTCCTCAAGATGGGATTAGTGCTCTTAAAGAAGAGGCCATAAAGCTCACAATCTTTCTCTTTCCACGACTGAGGAAAGGCCAGGTGAGTACACAGTGAGAAGGCAGCCATCTACAAGCCAGGAAATGGATTCTCACCAGGAACCAAATCTGCTGGTACATTGCTTGGACTTTCCAGCTTCCAGAACTGTGAGAAATAAATGTCTGTTGTTAAAGCCACTCAATCTATGGTATTTTGTTATGGCAGCCTGAGCTGATGACGACACGAATATCCATACATGATGATCATATTTGAGAGCACTCTACAGTTCCAAGCTCTCTGAACTTCAGGGTAGGGAAAGTCTTCAGTCTATGTAAAAAACAGACTCTATTCCTTATTAGCTCAAAAGTAAATGCTGATGAGTCTGTCTGTGCTATCATGATCTCATTAGGATCCCCCAAACGGGATTAAAATAAAAACATGAATCAGCAACTTGGTGTCTGTGTTCTATGTATCTGGCCCTCTGCAAGGCGCTGGGCACGCGATGGTCAACAAGACACATACGGTCCCTGAGGTTGTGCTTATACACTTGTTGAGGAGATAACAAGAAAATAGACAATCATGAGGGCAAGTGTTCTGAAGGCAGGCCAGGATGCAGTGGGATCTCCAGGAGCCTCTGGAAGGAGTGCACTGAGAAGCTGAGATTGAAGGTGGTGAGGAGCAGGAAAAGCTAAAGGGGCAGGAAGAGGTCCAGGTAGAGAACTGATTGGGAAACTGAAATTATTTCTTTGTGGCTAGAACATGGTGAGGAAAGAGTGTCAGGAGAGATGAACCTGAAAGAGTTCTAGGCTGTGCAGGGCCCTCTAAGCCGTAGGAGTATGAAGTTTACTTTAAGGGCACTGATGAACCATTGAAGTTTGATGGCAACAACTTGATCATATTTGCATTTTAGAAAGGTTGTTCTGGTTTCTATGTGAAATGGATTTGATTAGAACAAGAAAGGGGGCAATGATACCAAATACCTGGAAAGGTTGTAACAATCCAGGAGAGATGGTAAAACCGGGCAGAATTTAGAGATATTTAGAAGGTAGACTCACTTTGGTCATTGACTGAATGTTGGAGGGAGGTGAGGCAGAAGCAGGAGTCAAGGAAGACATCTAAATTTCCGGCTATCACATGCTGATGATAGATCAAATAAAGTAGAGGAAAAAAGTATCCATTGGAGTTTGTCATAAAAAAGTCTGTAAGGACCTTGGTGAGAGCTGTCCCAGTGGCGTGGTGGCCAGACTGAAGTGGCCTGAGGAGTTAGTTAGTGGAAGATAAAGAAATGGAGTTAACTAGGGAGGGGCTATTCACTGAAACACACCATTGCCCATTTGTCATATAACATGTAGTTGGGAGAGAATGATGTGGGGGAATATCAAAATATCGTGTTTCCATGATATGATGATGTTTTGATGATGTTTCTCATAATATTCTTATAGGTTGGGATGAGGTTGCACCAGAGGGGATTTTTGACAGCTCTTCACTCTTGTTATTCCAAGACCTTTGTGCTGGATCAGAGTGGCCCAACTTAGCAACTGCTTACATACCAGAGGCCCTGAATCACTGCTTATTGCCTTGAATTGAATAGGTCCTGCTTGAACATCTGGTCAACCAATTCTCTTGGCTTGATCTTAGAGAGGGCTGGGAGGCAGCATGCTTTCCTCTGGCTTCTCAAAAGAAGTAACACTGTTTGCTCAGAGACCTTTGAAGAAGACCTTAACCAATGAGGAGTCATTTCTGCACCTAACAGTCTCTGTTCTTTTAAGACTAAATGGGTGGCTCAGAGGGAAGCTGCCAAGGGAAGAGTCTTAGGTAAGTTTCCCGGGAAGGAGTCATGTCCTCCAACAGGCCAATTATTTTGTCCTGCCCACTTTCTCTACCTACTCAGTCCTGAGCTTGGTGGACAATCGCACTCCTCCCTTTAGACTCCCTCTAAGCCATCAGTCCTGATGAGGTTCCTTTAAGGGACATGTGTTCCTCCTCTGGCCTTACTGTCAGGAGTCCCCTGTGTTTAAGCCCCCTGGCTCACAAATTCAGTGTGATTCCTGTCCACTCCGCCGAGCATGGCCTTCCCCTCTGCTCTCGATCTCGTGGTGCCAGCATACATCTCTCTGACCCAGTTTTGATTCTGGGAGAAACTCTCGGGACTCTGCCCTTGCCCATACATGTTTCTCCATGGCCAATCTGCACACTCTGCCATGCAGACTGTGGGGTTTCTGGCATGATTCAGGTCTGATCATATAAGAAGATGGAAAGTGGCCTAATCCACCTCTAAGTTTTTTGTTTACCTACTTATTTACTCACTCCATAATCTTAGTTTGGTGAGGCCCAGACATTTCAGTTACATGTGTTTTTGAAAGATCTCTGCAAGATATTTTAAAACTGCCCAGTAATTGAGGGCTTGGAGAGGGGATAGTTAGGCCAGGGAACTCAAATAAAATTTAATTTAGTAGTTCAGATGAGAAATGAGTCAATTTAGTAGTTTAAGGTGAGAAATGATACAGATGTGAAGTAGAACAGTTGGGATAGATTTGAGATATTCCTATAATATAATTAACAAGACTTGGTGACAGAGTGGATATTGGGGAGGAAGAAGGGAGTAGTCAAAGATAACACTGAGGTTTTGGCACTGATGTGCCGTTTATTATGATGCTTAAAGAATGAAGAGAAACTACAAATGATAATGACTTGAGTTCTTTGTATGTCGAATTTCAGGTGGACTCATTATGGAATGATTGGGTGGTGAAGTCTGGTCAGCAAAGTTACACGTGTGTGGAGTCAGGGAGAGAGTTCAAGGCTGAGGATGAACACTATCAATCTATTTAGTTTTCTTTGTTGATTTGCCTATTTTTATGCTTTCAAATTTGAAAATAAACCAATTTGAGGCAGTTTTTAAAGATACTGGTATACCATAAAATTTTTAAAAAGAACATATAATGAGGAATTTTTAGAGTGGAGTTGGCAGTGGAGAACAGAAATGTAAGGATTTAAAAACCCCAAAGTCTATAGCGTACACACACACATATATACAAACACACATATATGTGTACCTTTACATTTTGCTGGAGGGAGGCCTCTGTGTTTCCTATGACTCAATGCATAGAGGGAAATATTTGAGTCACAGTATTCCTAAGGTAGAAATGCTATTTGGGGGTTATAACTATCCGTGGAACTGAGATCTGAAAGACATTTCATGGGTTCCCATAAAGAGGGCATCATGTGACTATAGAGAACAAGATTCTTAACAATATCCATAGAAAACATTTACTAATAAGTGAGATTTTTTTTGAGCCATACTTAAAAAAGTCATTTAAAATAGGCCAGTGGCGTAACCCCAAAAAGTAGTTCATTCAGAGGAATTGCTTATGGGGAAGATGGTGGGATCCAGGTTTACAAGCTATCTGGTTTCAACAAAAATAAAAAGTAAAATCTAGATCTCGAAAGATAACAAATGGTTGCCCATAGGCTGTATCTGGTCAGTAGACACTGTTTTTAACATGAAGAATTTAGAAAATTGAATTCTTTGAATGATTAACTATTAAGAGTTCCTATATAAAAATCCGTATTATACTATATTATATTTTATCTTATTTTATTTTTAGTTTTTGCTTCTCTTGAATCGTAAGAAGACCTGGCACCACAAGGCTTGCCTTCCTGTATGGCAGCCATTGGGCAGCTGTCTCTTTAGATGGGGAGTGTGCTCTTTAGTTTGCCGTAGACTCACTCATTTACATTGCTTGCCTGACTCCTGTAGCTATAAAATTTACAGCCTCTGCTACAGAGAAAGATATGAACTGCATGCCATTCAAGCAACTCTTGATGTGTATTCTTCATTCCAAATTTAGGTAATTATTGAGTGGAAGAAAATATCAGGTTATATACTATGATAAAAATTTGGAACACAGGTAGTATATCTATCAACATTTTTAGAGAAGAGCCATACTTCAACAGCCAATTGCACTTGAGTTGTTTATATCTTTTTGTGAATTCAAAAAATTGTGCCTGAATAGAATGTCATTCTCTTTTCACCAGAGGTTGGAGGAAGGAGGCCTGGCATGCAGGGTAAAGATTTTCCTCAGAAAATTGTTTTGGATTCCCACCAATACGTAACGAATTCTTGATGGAGGTCTCAAATGTCCAGGTATGATAATCTAGTCGTAAACACATTAAAGTTGGTGTTGTACCCACAGAATCAAAATTTGGGTAATGTCATTTCCTAATGAACCCTCCACTTAAACATATTGTGTCCTAAATAATTGAATATATTGACTTGCTACATATATTTAAACATTGCTTAAATTTTGAAGAATATTTACAGCATTTATGATCTAGATGTAGAAATCTTAATTTATAGTCAAAGGGTAGTTAGCTAATAGGTAGGTTGTCTGTAAAGGCTTGACCTAGTTCATGCCAGTAAAATAACTTCATCAGCACACAGAGTGATTTTTTCCAATATATGAGTTGGGTAGAAAGAAAGAGGATGTATCTAATTCACCAAAAAAGAATATCAGATTATTAAGGTGCAAGTTAAAGAGAAAGGGCAGGAGCAGAACACATTCCTATTTCACCCACTGGAAAGATTCACTAAACAACACTTGATGGTCGCAGTGGTTTTGCATAAGTCTCAACAGAGGTAGGTATTTTGAGTTATATATTCTATGAAGTCAAAGGGTAATCAAGGTCAATAATACTAACAAACAATCACAAGCAATTCCTGAAAGCAATAAGGAATGGACCAAGATCAGTGGTGAAATAACTATACCCCAAATCTTTCTGCTCTATGTGAAATTTATTCTGGAAAACCCATTCTTGGACGGTATATCAAAAAGGAAATGGGAACACATTTCAGACAGCATACCTAGTGAGTAAATAGTTCTAAAACCTGGGGGAAAGATGATCTTTTTTTTTCTTTGAATAGGAGTGTATATGTCTGAACCCAGCAAGATGAGATTTTTTTGGTGATCTTCTGTGTATAAGATATACCTAAAACCATAGAAGTGGCCTAGGACAGTGCCTAGAGAAAGAAGAGAAGAGGACTGAGGAAGGAACATCAAGAATCACCACATTTAAGTTTGGGAAGAGGAGGAAGTGCCACCAAGAGTGAGGAAAGGGAGAACACAGAGGCAGGACACACTTGGTGGGGAATCACATCCCTAAATTCTAAGAGGGAAACATCCAACAGTGTCAAAAGCAGCCAAGAAAGGTCAAGTAGTAGGAAGAGCAAAGAGGCCATTGAACTTGGGAATTGGCAACTTAGATTTTCGAGAGTTAGTTCAGTAGCAGTAACATCTATTGTTTATTACTATCTACTAAGAAGTCGTAGCCACTGTGCTGGTTGATTTCCATACAGTATCTCTACCTTCACCATAACCATCCTCCTTCAGATGAGAAAAGTTAGGTTCTAAGAATTTAATGAATTTGTCTATGGTAATGTTCCTTGATTCATTCAATCGAAAAAAAACCCACCATGGTCTGATCCCTACTCTGAAGGAATTTACACTTTTATTTCCTACTTTTGAATGAATAACGTTAAATTTTTAAATTCTTCATTGAAGAAGAATAGAACAAAGGGCAGAAGAGGAGACAGAAAGAAGAGTCGGGGAGAGAGAGGGCGGGAGGGACACAACTTTGGGTTTTGGTTTTGTCCTGGGTGATTTCAGCACTATGGTAGATAGAATGGAAGTGGTCTCAGGAAAGATATGAAAGACAGGGGAGAGTAAACGCAGTGATGTCCCATAAATGAAGTTGAAAATATGGAATTAAAAAACAGGTGGGGGGCCCGCCTGGTGGCACAAGTGGTTAAGTTCGTGTGCTCCACTGCGGTGGCCCGGGGTTCGCCAGTTTGGATCTCCGGCGCGCACGGATGCACCGCTTGTCGAGCCATGCTGTGGCGGCGTCCCATATAAAGTGGAGGAAGATGGGCACGGATGTTAGCCCAGGGCCAATCTTCCTCAGCAAAAAACGAGGAGGATTGGCAGATGTTAGCACAAGGCTGATCTTCCTCACAAAAACAAAAAAAACACAGGTGGGAGTTTAAGCCCTGGGAGAGAAGTAGGAATGTCTCTTATAGACAGTGGCAAGGATGCTCGCAAATACAGATAGATTTTGGTTTTCAGGAGGAGGGCCAGAGTTTGTGTCTATTATTTTGTCTGTGAGACAGAAAGGCAGCAACGGCGTCTGGGGTGTGAGGGGTCAGGGTGGAACAGGGCGCTTGGCAGGCTTGGTCGTATATAGAAAAATGATAAGGAGTTGCCTGGAAATGAGTCGGAGGCTTTTAAAGACAGCACTACCTCAGTTAAACTGTTTAGGAGATTGTTGGCTTTTGATTCTTTTATACAACTGAGATCCTCTTGCCTGTAGGAGGTGCTGTTACACTTCTGACCATCTTGAATAACACAGGGGTTTCTTTGCAACACTCCTTCAGCAATCCTGGTTTCCTGCACACATGTTGAAGGTGGCCATTTCTCAATTCCTCTCTTTTTTAGAACTTTGATTATCTGAAAAACGCAGCATTTTCCTGAAGTCTCTCCAGACCCAACCACTTTCTGTAAACCAGCTCTAGGTACACACCCTTCAGAGAAACTTTCACTTGCTCCCCGACATGGTAATATCTTTTTCAAAAACCTGTCAAATAAATTCAATTCACACTTAGCATAGTTGCCGGTTTCATACTCACTGATCAACTGGTGTGTCAGACAAGACCATTCTCAGATAGCTGCGTATTCAGCTAGAGCCAGTTCTCTTTCTTTTCAATATTTTTTGCTCATTATACCATTATTTGCTTAGTATTCTAATGTCTGACTGCATTTTTGTTTATGGCTTATCAAGACACTTGTTTCTTTGTTCTTTACTTTCAAAATGAAGTTTTAACAATTAATATGGTTATTTAATACAATAAGGATACTTTTAAAATATTTATTATTTTAAATTGTTCCAGGGTGTCTCTTATAAGGAGATACCATAGTTTATTTTATTTCTTATTGTTTGTTTTTCAAGTATTTCCAGTAATCCCTGTTATAAATATGTTTGTATATATGTTTTAGGATATTTGCCCAACTAGTGGGTTCAGTTGCTTTTTTCTGAACATCTGTTGCCAATCTTCCTCCTTTTTTTCCTTTTCTCTCCCCAAAGCCCCAATAGATAGTTGTATGTCATAGCCGTACATCTTTCTAGTTGCTCTATGTGGGACACTGCCTCAGCATGGCTTGATGAGCAGTGCGTAGGTCTGCGCCCACGATGCAAACTGGTGAACCCCAGGCTGCTGAAGTGGAGTGTGCCAGTTTAACCACTATGCCAATGGACTGGCCTGGGTTCAATATTTTTTTTCAGTTGATTTTTGGACATTGTGTTTCTCCTTTATGGGAAGTAATGGAAATATATCCTTAGGCTACTTTCTTATTAATTATAATCTCCCTCTGTCTCTTTCTCTCTCTCATTTGGAATAAAACTTAGGAAATATTTCCCACCCTTGGTGATAGTAATATTCTATTTTTAGAGCTGTGCTTTTTCACAATTATATCTTTAATCTCTATGATATGACTTTGGGTAGGAGATGTCCCTAGTGGTGACTTAGTTATCCTAAGACCATCTGTTGAAGAGGCCATCCTTTTTCTACTAATTTAAAATTATCATATACTAAATTCATTTTTATAATATGTACACATTCTGTTTCTCTTTTATATATTCTTGTGCTGGTAGTACAGTCCTATGGTTTTATAACTTATAGTAAGTTGGGAGGGCACCGCTCCATCAATATTCTTATTTAAAAACAAAACATTTGGTTATTCTAGTGCTTTTATTTTTCCATATAACCTTTGTAATGATTTTGTCAAGTTTTATAAAATATTTTTGTGGCTTTGTTTGGAGTTGTATTGTGTTTCTAGATTAATTAGGGGCAATTGCATTCCTTACAAACTAAGTTTTCTAATTCAGCAATATGGTGTGTTTTTCTTTTTTAAAAATTTCCCCTTAAATAGAAATTTTATTTGTTTTCAGATTATAATAACAATACCCACTCATTGTAGTGAACAAGAAATAGGATAGACAAATAGCCAGTCTTTTCCTCCTTGTTTTTGGATCTCAGGCAGAGTTGAGCTAATCAGACTCATGGTTGAGCTACTTGCACATCACTGGTCCATGGAATGCTCCTTTAAAAGTCAGAAAAGGCTAACCGCTGTAACAAACAACCCCAGATGTCAGTAGCTCAACCCAGTAGAAGTTTATATTTTGCTCATGTCCATTTTGGCTCAGCCAGAGTCCAGTGGGGACTCTGCTCCATCCACTCATTCAAGGATCCAGGCTCCTTCCAGGGTGTGACTCCTTCTCCCACCACACTCCCTTGCAGGCTGTGTTAGATGCTCCCACAATAATCTGTGCAGATCTCTACTTTTACTTTTACCACCAAATAGTATAATAATTAGTGTATCTGGACTCATTTCCCTACTAGACTGCATTCTTTAAGAAGAAAATGTGTTTCAGTCATATTTATAACCCCAATACCATGCATGTCAAGTGGTTGTGATTTTCAGAACTCTTTGTTAAGATCACAGCGTAAAAATATAAATGCTTATAAAAAAGACTAGGAAGAAGTAAATACATCAAAATGGTGGGCTTCAAGTATTTTTACATTTAGCATATGTTACTCTTATAGTCAGGAAAAAAGAAAACTCAGATGAATTACTCTAAAAAAGAAACAAGTGAATTCTTGAAAACCTTTTTCAATCTTCCTCCTTTTGCTTGGGGAAGTTTGGCCCTGAGCTAACATCCATGCCAATCTTCCTCTATTTTTTATGTAGGATGCTGCCACAGCAGGGCTTGATGAGTGGTGTGTAGGTCCGTGCCTGGGATCCAGGCCTCCAAACCCCATGCTGCTCAAGTGGAGTGCGCGAACCTAACCACTATGCCACCAGGCCGGCCCCTCTAATAGTTTTGTTTATGTTTCTATTTGTTATCTGTGGCAGTGACTACACATATAGTCAGAGCTCATGGTATAGTTCCCTTTTAACATTTTACAAAGGGAGGCTTTTATAAACCAGTAGAACTCTTACCAACTGCATAGAAAATAGAAAATTTCTTTAAAACTAAAATTTAGAATACTTTAAGAAAAACAGTTATGTAAAGCCAAAATCCTCATTTTGTAGAAGAATCAGGCACTTAGACATATCATCTTTTTAAAAAGTACTTTTGTTCATTGACAATTTTTCCTTCTATTAGTGTCTAACCAAATTATTTGGTTCTTAAGCTTCTTTGTGATCTGAAACATCCCTTTGCTTTTATAGTGATTCTAGAGAAACATTCTTTAACACTTTTCAGAAATAAAATAAGTGAAATAAATAAGTGAAACATATCCTAGAAATCAGTATAATTTAATTTTAAATTTATTTCACATTTGGCAGAACTCAGCTTTGTTTATTTTTAGATTTAAGTCACTTTGTTTTGAGACTCAGCCTGTGAATACGGCCTTCTCCTCCTCTCGTCCCACCTTAGACCCATGATGTCCTGCTCTCTTCCTGGACTTAAAAAGAATTAGGAACTCAGACTTCTGTTAAAATGACCACAGTGTACTTTATTTAATGATTTTGGTACCTTGTGTTGCAATAAAATAAAAAAAAAATCTACAAAATCCAAATATATAAAATTTCAAGTTTTCTTTTTTTTTTAAAGTTTTACAAGAAAAATCATGTAACCAAGGAAATTTGTTCATTATGAAGCACTACTTTCCACTTCATTTCATCACAAATTGCAACTTACTTAACAGACCAAAATAACTATGGTACTGTAGACATCAAATACTCCACACACTGTGCTTTCACTAGAGCACGTGGGACCGCGCCGGTGATGGCGCCCCCAGCCAATAGAGACACTCTTACAATCCGAACGCTAAAGGAATGTTTGGATACATGGAGTTTGAATATATATATTTACAGGAAGGAACAAAATTTCATAACTAGTTTAATTCTTCATTTCAAATAAAATTCCAAATACATTTGTACAATGTTTACAAAGTAAAAGTACAACAACTGCCAAGGTTATCATTCGGGTCCAGGCACTGTGCTGTACTGGGGGGAATGTCTACACTGTTCCCTAAACACACGTGAAGTCTCTCAGACCTTATTCCTGTCATGGTCACGGGAGAGAGAAGCACGGGAATGGCAATTTTGCACAATCAGAATGTCATGCAGAGAGCTGACAACAGGGAACTGAGTAATGATTGGTCCATTCTCTTCAGTTTGCTGTTCGTCTGCCACCTGTTACATTTTCTTTTCAGAGTTAGATTTAAAACGAAGAAAAAAAATTGAGCAGGGAAAGGAGCACAAGATGTTTAAGGCAAATTAAGCAAATATAGATCAGCTTCTCTTGGTGTTGAGTGGAAATGAGGATTTTACCCCAAATCGAACTTAGATACAAACAAACAAAATTAAGTACAACCCTCTGTGGTTGGGTTGCTTATGTCATATACAAAGTTTTGAAAATTGCTTTGCACCAAGTATGCTTTTGAAATTTTAAGTGAAAAACTTGTTGGTTACAAAGTGCATAATTTCATGTTTCTAAATAAAACAACAGTAGCTGAGGTAGTTAGATGTGAAACTTATTTACTTAAAGTAACTGGAGAATGAAGAACAAATGTCAGAAGCAAAAATCCTTGCCATTTGAAAACAAGTTTATTTGTGCAATGGTTTAATGCTGAGCAAAATGCTTCTATATTTCTATTAGATGTTATTAATCAAACCAGAATATGAGTGATAGTAGTATTTGTTTCCAATTTGCTTGGTAGAGTGTCAGTACAGATAAAGACTGTATCCCCAGTAATTTTGTTTGTAACTCATCCTTTCACCATTTCTGCATTGAAGCTATGACATAAAATGGCAATAATTATCATTACTAGAAAGTTCCAATCCAAACTGTGAAAAGAACTTAGTAAAAACTGAAAAAAGAATCAATAGGAAGGATGCGTTTGCTCTTACTTTTACAATGTTTTTGTCTCAGCCCTAAATTCAATGTACTATTTGGTTTCAAAGGGGGAGGTAACCTCTGGCTCATTGGTTCCCCTCTTGGTTCTCAGAATGGGAAAAACCTAATTTGTATATCCTTCATCATATCTCTCTGTAGGCTGCTGAGCTGTCTGGTAACTGAGAAGAAAAGCAGAAACAATTTGGTAGAGGCAAGGTTCTCATCCAAGGTCCTGTCTCTTCCTGCCTGCCCCTTTTACTAAACAGAAGCTACAGGGGGGACCTTTAATAAGCAATTGACCAAAAGCTTCATTTTTCAACCATCTCACACCATCAGGATATGAAAAGAGTTTTGTGAAATTAATACCCCAGGGATAAGAATGGATATAAAAAAGTTGGGAGACATTCCTTTTGAGCTAAAGAGAATTTTCCATGTGTTTTCTACCATTTGTTAATGGGATAGAATGTTAACTGGAAGTAGCCATGAAAGTTGACAATTACATTTAAAAAGCATCACATACAGGATGATTACATAATGACTGGTCCATGGCAGTATAATCATATATATCTTTGCTAAAAACTAGTTTTCTAAAAGAGTCTCTTATTTTCAAGGAGGACTCTGGAGAGTTTCACATGGGCTGGAAAACCTTAAAAAGGGTAAAATTTATGGGGCATCCAAACCTCCTTTTCTCCAGTAATTAGATGTGTAGGTTGTATCTAATAACACGTTGCCTCTACCTGTTTCTTCATCTAGAATTTAGATTCTACCATTTCAAAGAATTGTCCAACTCTAACACTTAGATTCTGTTTTGTACCTTTGTGGTAAAATCTTCCAGTGACATATTCTGCCCACTGCCCTCCTTTCTTAGCCAACCCATCTGAAAAGCTGCCCCACCTTTTCTTATCACCAGGCCCTTGCGTCTAGGCCAGTCAATTTCAGTTTTTCTTGTGCAAAAACAAAGATGTGAATATTTCCCCTCATGGCAACAAGGATATTCTGCCACACTTGGTGGGAAAAGTATTGATGCTAGGAACTGGAAAAAAAAAAAGCCAGAGAAGTTCAGATTATTTTGACTCACTTCCTATACTCATTTTGAGTCTGAAACAAAAAGATACTTATCTTAAGCCTGTTGTGGCAACATACATTTTTTTTGATAGATCAGATAATTGCCTAGGTTAAATTCATGCTTCAGAAAGCTTAATACCATGCATTAGAAATATTTAACCAACTTGAAATTTTAAGCCTTTGATATATAACTAGCAACTAGATTTTAGAATCCAGAAGGGATTATGTTGAATATATGTTATGTCAGCTCCAGGCACAACATGATTTTTTTTGTGTGTGTGTGAGGAAGATCAGCCCTGAGCTAACATCCATGCTAATCCTCCTTTTTTTTTTTTTCCCCAAAGCCCCAGTAGATAGTTGTATGTCATAGTTGCACATCCTTCTAGCTGCTGTATGTGGGACGCGGCTTCAGCATGGCCGGAGAAGCGGTGTGTCAGTGCATGCCCGGGATCCGAACCTGGGCTGCCAGTAGCGGAACGTGCGCACTTAACCGCTAAGCCACGGGGCCGGCCCCGGCACAACATGATTTTAAACCCACTTATCAAGATAAACTTTCTTAAACCGTATTTAGTATTTTTAAGAGCATGCAAATTTTTCTGCAAAGGAATATAATTATTAAATAAGGGCACATGAATGATATTTATGTACAACAACTTTGCCTCATGAAGTTTAATGATGGTTAAAACATTATCTTTATTGCTAGTATAGTTTCATGGGTGTCTTCCTACTTTACAACATTGTCTCCATGACTCAAAAATGACAAATCATGTTATTTAGCCCTAGTTCTTATCAGGACTAAGTGTTTAAGTAAGAGGAAACATGTTACTTTTGGGGGAAGTTGTGCAGGATGTTCTCTGTGGTTGTTTACCCACCATCTCTTTGTCCCTTAGTAGGTACTCATATCAAGGCACATATAAGTACCTATATGTACCTTGTATATCAATGTATAGCTGAAGCTCTTGTGTAAATAATTCTCTGAAATATTTAAAATATATTTATAATCTGAAAATGAATCAACTCAGAAGTTCCAGGCAGAAATAAGGCTTTACATTCTTTTATTGGGTTGTAAAGGGAGAGATGTGTCATCTTAGAGATGAAAAAGAATTTCACTGTAAACAACATAAAATCTAATCTCAGTAATATCTATTAAAAATTTTCCCTCCTGGTAGCGGATTTCAGAATATGCCTTGGCAATCATTAGTACTGAAATTGGGTATCAGTCATGCGTTTTGGAAAATGTAGCTTGAAATCAGGCATGCAAACTTCTTAGGCATCAGAAGGAGCCAAGTTTTCTGGCTACCTTTAATAAATATTTAATAAAATTCAGTTTGGCTAAGAGGAAAACCATCACTCTATATGAAGCTTCTCAATGTTTGTATGAAAGGACTTAATTTTCTCATTAAAAAGCTGATAATTAAAAAAAAGATCTACATAGACCTCTGAAGAACCAGTTTCCCTTTTATTAAGTGATCAAGAATAATCATACTCTGCTTGGTGAGTTATTGCTGTTGTGTTGCTAAGCCGCCCCCACCGCCCCCACCACAGCCTGTTCCCGGGCTGCACACACTTCTCCTTTGTGCCAGCACCAGTTATCAAGTGTCACAGCACGTTACCAACTCCAGTGATCTTCATAACACCTATGAGGTAGGTAGATCAATAGTATCTCTCTTTCACATATGGGAAAAATGAGGCTGGGGATGAGTTTCTGAGGCTGAAGTGACCGACCAGGGATGAGGACTCCAGGGTGCTCAGACTCCCATACCCTGTGTTCCCATCACCAGACCACGCCCTCCAAGTCCTTGTCTCCAGAAAGGAATATATTCCATAGTGTAAAAGGATACTGTTTCCTAGACTATATTTAAGTATATTTAAACAGTCATCATATTCAACACAGGGATTTTTGGTTTTCTACTAAACCGTAAATTCTATTCAATTCTATATGTAAAAAAGATAACTGAAAAAAAATGCCTAATGTTTTTGTAGTTGCTAATTGATTATCACCTCTTTGTTGCCAATTCACCTAAACATTGAACTGAACATCCTGTCAATAACATGAAGGTGAAAAGATTTGGAAAAGAATTTAGTGAAGTAAAAATTTCAAGGAAAAGGGAAAGCAAAGCCAAATAGGATTGGTATGCATGTGTGTGACTGGGCAGCGGCTCTGTGTCCTAGAGGCTTTCCCAAGAGTGTGACTAGCAAAGAGTCTACCCTGCGAAGGAACATTTACAAAACACAATTAGCACAGAGCAGTGACACCTGGTGACTGGAGGCCCTTGCTACACAAGGTGGAGTATCCATTTGATTTCGCGGAAACTTCTGCCTCCGATGGGAGGAGGGACCCGACAACGAAGGGGCTTGCCAATCCCATGAAGTCGTTCTAACTTGGCACTAAACGCAGAACTTGATACAGTCAAAACACTACCTAAGAACCTACAAAACATTTAGATTTTCTCTGGAAATCCTCTCATGATCTTGCATAGCTGAATACCTTCCAGTGCTCTGCGTGCCTGCTTATAGTCAATGCCTCGGAGCAAGTTCCACAACATAAGCGCACTTAAAAGAAAATTGGTCTGAATAGCTTGCCTGTTTTTCTGCCCAGCTTCAGAGCAGTAAATGAGGTAAGCGCACAATTTGAGGAAATACACACACCACCAATCCAGAGCCAAATCGGATGAAACAGGGAAGAAACGACCACACATAACCACAAATACAAAAGTTGTACAAATATCTCAACCTTCCCTTCTGGAAAGTGACTTTCCCTTTGACGTCATCTTTTTCTTTCTTTTTCTGTGACTACAAAGAAATCACTAATATTCAATATGCAATAACAGTTAGTCCTTGGCAATCAGAGTGACATCAACAAACCAAACTAAAAAAATCTGCATTTTTTTAATTTGGGAAAAATAACTTTTACTTCTATTGATACCATAAAATTTACCATGAAATAATTGCATCAAGCAGTTTAAACTATTTTTATGCTTAAAAGGTATAAGAAATCCTTAAAATTAAAACTTCTATTTGAAGAATAAAAACAACAAATTTGTGTTTTCCTTAAACAGTTCCATCAAGTAGACTTTGTAAATGATTAACAGTATGTGAAGACCAAAGAGGCAACTACAAAATTACGAAACATGGAAAAAGGCTGAATAAAAAGCTTCCTTGCCAGGAAGGGGCCAAGTGGCAGCCCCCCAGAACCGTCGCTCTGAAGGAGGTCTAGGCTGCAACCATGTCTGAATACACCCAGGACAGCCTCCTAAACCTCTGGCATTCATGCGTTTGCTGAAAGTACATAAAAACCAAATAGCATTTGCTCTGCATTCTTTATTTCTCTTTGCACAACAAAGAGATTTTTAGCAGCAGAATATCACCAGCAATAGATTACTGCAGAAGAAAGTTAAATTCCATCACCTACAACACCTGAGCATTTTCTGTCTGTCTAGACAACACCAGACAACCAGATGAAAAACTGTATGATTCAAACATCTGGATTTTCCCGAATATCCAGATGTTTGACATCATAAAGACCAAATTTACTCCTTGAGTGCCCTACTTCTTCACTTTTCATTGAGATATTTGCATTCATGTGGACAGTCTTTATTTTTTTAATAATGCCATAATGTCTACTTCCCTTTAATGAAGATGGTTCAGCAATCATCTGGAAAATTTGGATGTTGAAAGCCCCCAAATGAAAAGAAACTTAGTCATGAGGAAAAATCAGAGCTTTAGGGCTATCAATGGTCTAGTGGTTTTGTCTACACTGAAAAATTGCTTAACTGCCCACTTTTTTTTTCACTTCCATTATTCTGAAAGTCATTCTCACAGAATTATTTTTCCAATTTGGGGATAGATACACACACTAGGTGATGGCAGAATCAAGATCCAAAATATGTTTAAAGGATTCAGCTAATACTTGTAAACCTGGTTTAGCGAATTTAAACACAGAGGCTCTTGGGATGTCATGTTATATTTACAATGGGATGATGAGTAAGGCCATGGTAACCCTGAATCTCATTGCTGTTAAAACGGGGGGTAGGTCAATGGTTCATGTTTTACAAGCAAGAGTACTTACAATACCTTAAAATATCTCATCTTGTAATCCATCAGAAGCTCTTGGCATGCAGAGCTAGCTAGCAGCATAGGGGACAATGACCAAGGAGAACTGTTCCCTTAAGGACAGAGTTAGTCTCAGACATGAAGCCACTGACATCTCCTCTATCTTCCCACTTCTGTCACGCCCCAGCCTTTCATAAGTGCATGCATCTATTGCCATAGGTATGGAATGGCAGGGGCGACCTTGAACCTCAGCTCTATAAAAAGGCAAACATTCCTGACAAGCCACTGACAGGTTTCCTCTTCAATCACACCTGCAGCTCTACATTAATAAAACCTTCTGTCCTACTACCACTTACAGTCACTCTTACGCACGAGCCTTGTTTAAGAGGACTGTTCGTTGCTCCTGTGTCCACACAGTCAACCAACTCATTACACATTACAGAATATGTTTGTGCCTATTTTGGCTTTGGAGTTCAGGAAATTAACATTTTCTTCAACTTATTAGTTTTCACTGCCTTGCAATTGAAAATAAGTCACATGGTGGTAGGCCACTTTTTTTTTAACCATTAAGTTTCAGTGCTGTGCCAAGAGCTAGTTCTGAAAAATGGCTTACCGGAATCTGGGATGCAGCACCATACTGTGCCTGTAACTGGGACAATCACTCAGGAGCTCTGGGTACATCTTGGAGCTAATCCCCAAGATGATCACTTAGGAAGGAGAAATATCTTTGAAACACAAGGAAAATGATCCCTGCTGTTGCTGCTTATTTTGATGTTAGATTGCTCATCAGATAAATCTGTAACTTTCACTCATTCGTCTAGGGTTCACTCCTAAAATTATTATACCAAAAGATTAGACAGAAAACTGAACATATGGACATATGGACAAGAACATATGGACGCCTGAAGCTCTTGCAAACTCTGAAACTATGATCTGAAGTACATCATTCTTACCTTGCAGCTCAAACCTTTCTTTAAAAACAGAGAAGCAAGTGGGAAAGAACCATGATTTTTAGTTATGAGACTACCTGCTTGCTTTTAGGTGAACATTTAGGCATTAAGAATATCAGATTGGTGACCTCAGAGCTCATAATCAAGGATTTGCAGGGTCTGAGAAGCAACAGGAGAGCCAATTCCACATACAAATATATCTCAGTTTGAAACTGGCAATGTTGCTGCCTAGGAAGGTAGGAATCAAATTATTCAATAGCTAAATCCATGCAGATTTTACCTCTAAAATTGAATTATAAATTCAATTTTTATAAATTGGTTATTACAATGCTGACAGCAGTACTCTCAAGAAGCGAAGTAAAGGCAGCAACTGTACTCAGACAGATCGATCATCAAAGAGATGACAATGACATTTTTTCATTTCCAAACACAAGTAGATTTATATGCATTTAAAGCGAGTCTCCATGACCAGTACCCATTCTCTGAGCTATGCAAGCCCCCAGGAATCCATTGACTTTTTTTCTTTTTGTCAAAGCAGTGCTGACTGGCAAAAACAAATGAAGCGGATGAATATTCATAGCATGAATGATGAGGAAGTAGGTAGCAGGAATTCATTAGTGCTCTACTTCACAGAGGTCTTTCTCTTCAGGCCTGGCCACGTCACGGCTGACACTGAACGCGTGCTCCTTTCCACTAACTGATTCATTTTCCCTTGCAGTAGCTTGGCTACAATATTACAAGTCAAGAATTTGCAAGATTAAAGGGTCTGTTGAATTAATTAACTCAAATCACCTTCAGTAAAGCTTGACAAGTTCCAAGATGTTTCTGTAAAAAAGAAGGGAATCGATAGCATCAGCAATATGCAGCTTTGTGACAGTTGAGGCTCGAATTTCTGTGTATGACTGGTTTGCTCCCCTTCCCCTCTCTAGAGGCAGGAGAGATTTATTTCTTTTCACAGAGCACCAAGGGAAATGTTTCATCCTAGGCTTTCAAAACATACGTCAGAGATCCATTTCCTTTTCTATGGACAATACTTTAGAAAGGTTATTGAAGGAAATTAAATACTTTTGTTCTTTGAAAGAAGGATATAAAATGACAATTCTTTGACTAGCAGACAGATCTCCTTTGGTTACTGGATGATGTGCTATTGCTCCCAATTTGAATAGAGTAAAAACTCACAGTGGGGCCAATTGAAAGACACAGGTCCAGGGTTAATTCTAAGTTAATGTACCCAACACACCCAAACACAAGTGCTCATTTTCCAGAATCACAATGGATTGAAATGCTGATGTTGATTAAGATATGTTCTACTGGTTTGTAATCAAACTAGGAATTTCTTATAATGAGGGAAACCCGAAATATATTTTCAACACACTTAGGGCTGTTTTAAGACTTTCTGATAAATGAATTAATGTGAAATAATTAAGAATGTTGATTTGATTTGATACAACTCCATACCAGAATACCACTAGAACAGTTAAGTTAAATTAGCCTAAACACAACATCTCCTTTTGTTAATATTTGTAGTACTTAAATGAAATAAGAATTTGATTAGTTCCATTTTAATGCAAATCAAGTAATAAAGAGAGGAGGTGGGCACCAGCTTAATTTGGTAGATGGAAGTATAATAAAAACATGAAACCTTACATTTTCTGAAATTCTAATAACAGAGTACATGACAGGCTTCAATAATAACACAAAAGAAAATTTTGTGTTGTTACTGTGTGGGTAATATTTGCTTATCAAGTTAATTATTTAGTTTTGATGTTGATCTATTTTGTGAAATGTGATCTTTGCTCTACAAACATCTTATCACTAACTATACTCTTCTTGTCTCGTGCAATGGCTAAAATAGCAGTAATCATGGCAACGAACCACTAGTGGTGGTGTGAACTTAGCAATCATGCCTCAGACTTAGCATCATTATTAGGTCAACTGCTTTATGGATGCTTGATAGAACTCACCAAGGAATTCTTTGAATTATTCTGTACTTTTAGAAATTAATATGCTTTTTTCTCTTTCCTTTTACTCCACAGAGGACCTATGGATTTATACATTCGCTGACCAGAATCACTTCACTTAGAGAAGATTAGTTGTGCAAATTAATAGTCATGTTTAAACAATACTACACTCCTTACATCTGTGGGAAGCCAATCACTGTGGACCATATTATAGCAGAGCTCGGACTGGATGTAATTCCAGCATGAGCATCCACACAAGGTGGGTCTGGCCATCTTGATTCCTGAGGGTAACGCAGCACAGTGCTGCTCTTCTGGGCAATGGAAGTATGGCTGTGAAACAACCTCTCAGGTTGCAATAACTGAGTTTATGTCTGGAAATTTGTGATTCCTAAATAACTAGTATGCTGGAGACGTATTGTTTGTGCTAATGAAGGATGTTTCCTCAATCAGAGAAGTAGCCTAGTAGAAAATTCTTCAGACATTTTAGAGGCGTCCTAATTTCATGCCTCTTCTTAAAAGAAATTCTCAGGAATATCTCCAAAATTTATTCAGAGATGACTGTTTTGAGTCAAACATTACTTGCCAAAGGAGTATTTCAATTTTTTTGTTGTTTTGTGACCTTGATTTAAAACTATCTAGTGTTGGAGAGGCATAAGAACAAATTAAAACATTACTTTTCTCTTTATAGGCAGTCTTCCATTGTTGATTTATCTTTATATTTATATCATTGCCTTATGTTTGTCATTGTGTGTGGCAATTTTTTATTGTGAGGCTTACATAACACCATCTTGGAAAAGCTTACATTTCTTTATTAATCTAGTACAGAATTAAATATCAATATTAAAAAGAGAAGCAGTGTGGTAGAGCAGAAAAGAGTTAGAGTTGACGTCGACACACTCTTATTGTGCTACTAATATCCCAAGTGTGAGCAGCTGGAAGGCGGGTTCCTTTGGCTCTTGGCTGTGTGTTGCCCAGCAATACTCGCCACGTAGATCATCCTTGTGGGACGAACGACTGAAGGAATCCCGATTACAAAAATGACCTGATCTCTTTGGATCTCTGTTGTCTCATCTATAAAAGAAGTGTGCTGAAGTGACACTTAGATCTCTTCTAGATGCTCCTTTCTATAACAAACAATTAGTGACTTCTAATTTAACATAACTTCATAAAGATCTGCCTAAATTTTATCAAAGTAGAAAGATAGGTGACTGCTTGTATTTTTAATATATTAAATTCAGATTGACCACTGCATATCTTTAAATTAACACCAGGGTTGAGAAAATTTTGGTTTATTATTGGCTACCTTGTCAACATCAATTCGAACACCACCATGCATAGCTTACTACACAATACCATTGAATGGTTACAGCTCTGTCACCCTGAAAACCTCAGATATGTTACATCTAAGCTGAGGAGGGAAAGGACATGTCAATTATTTTATAATCAATTCAACAAATATTTGGTCAACATTTGCTGTATACTTTCCATCTAATCTTTCCATCTAAGATAATGTTCCTAGATTTACATGATGGGCAAAGCTGGTGGGATAATAATCCTCTTACATGTTAGATTTTGTGATCTGCAAGACATTGAATAAAATTGAGGGAAATATATGGCAATGGAATAGAATAATGTCACTGCAAACATTTGTTGATCTGTCTTTCCTTCCTTCCTCTTTCTCTCTCTTTTTCTCTTTTTTGTTTTTTTGTCAGATTGTCAAAGTAAGTAGTGGGGTTGAGCTATTTTTCAGTCTGTCTAACTGGATGACAGTAGTGTACATGTATTGAATACAAGAGTATAGCCATCAGGTTAATTTATATTTATCACTTACTTTGGTGTAGAGTAGGGCCATGGAGGGGGACAGTTATCTGAAATGAAAGAGTAGCATCTATCTGCCTACTACGAATTAGGGAGTTGAAGTAAAATTCAATTACAGGTGATAGAGACTTCCACTCCTCATCATTGACTTTTTTATTTTTAACTTTTCATTTTGAAAGATATATTTGACTTTTAAATAAAATTTTCTTTGAAAAATCTGATCATCAGACCATAATTTTGTTTCTCCTGAAACCATGCCAAATCAGGAATAGATTTTTGGTGGGAAAATATTTCTTGGTCTTCTAGAAAGATGTGCGGTTGTTAAAAGCTGTTACAAATTGTGTTCAACTCTCAGCTCAGCTGTTTCCTAGCTGTGAGACCTCTGGTAACTTGTATAATATCTCTGAGTTTAAGTTTTGTCATCTGTAAGTGGTACTTAAGTCACAGACGGCTGTGAGGATTAAATGAGATCACAGAGATGAAGCTCTTTAGCAGAGCACTGGGCACATTATGAGCTCGCAATCATAGTAGGCTACTATCAATATGGGGAACTGAACTACAAGAAAGCCGAAGGGGAAAAGAAACAACAAAAGCAAAAATTTGTTTTGGTCAGTGCTTCCGACTTACATTATGTCATGAAAATACCTTAGCAAAACGATTAGACATTTCAGGGACATTAAACTGTCTCTTATTTAGCAGAACACAGGCCACAAAAGGTGGAGTGAATTTTCACATTTCTGGGCTAGATCATCACATGCAATATTAGAACGTTCTGATTTTTTTTTTTTCTTGCTGAATCTAGAGAAAGAGCTTCAGATGGATGGTGAAACAACATGATGTCCAAGGGAGAGTTTCTGAACCCCTCATTTCTGTGGGCAAATGGCTGTTTGCCACTGCTTCCATTTGGCTTTCTGCTGCGAGTGCGGGCTGTGCGCCTGCTCGCCTCATTGCTGCTGCGAGTGCGGGCTGTGCGCCTGCTCGCCTAATTGCTGCAATTAGCAAAATTAAATGGCTCTTTGTGTTTTTATACAATTCCACCCACATTCTGCAGAGTTTGACTTTTGAATGAGTAATCATCCTGTCGAGGCTCTTGATCACAGGCACAAATTGAGTCTTTCCATGTGCTGATTTTTAGGAAAGCCGCTGGATAAGACATGTGTCCATAGAGAGAACTCTGCAGCGGCCAGCGCAGCCTGCCTGAGTGAGGAGGGAGAAGCAGCCCTACTGTTAAGGCCAGTTCACAGCCCGATACAGGTCAGGGCCACAGACTTGGAAACGAGGTGGGGGAATGGGGGCAGGGGCGCGGTGATAGAGGGAAATGGCCCATCCTCAGCCAATTTGAAACGCTCCAGCTTCAGATGGGGAGAAGGGGTGTTAGGAGTCACAAGCTGGCAGAAGCAGTCATTTTGACTGTTCTCAAAAGTGACATTGGATTGCTGAACATAAATGAACATGAGTTGATCTGCATCGATCACTGAAATTATAGAAACAAGCACCTCAATCCTGTTTTGTTTTCACCGTGCACTTCAGCATCCTCTGAGCTATATTTCTAAAAGACAGTTGGAGCTGTTTTTACAAAGGCTTTAAGGAATTCTCCTTAGAACCATAAAAATGCAGGCATCACATCCAAGTTTTATATAGAAACAGTAATGGCTAATGGAAAGATGTGTGAGAATGCAAGGGAGCATATATTTAGCCTAGAAAATGCTTCATTAGAAAAAAAATCTCTGGATTCTTGTCTAAACATTGTGTCAGAACTTGTTTCAACTCAATGACATTTTGGTACATTTAAAGGCAAATGTGTAACCTTACACAACCCTGGTAAGGACACCAGAGGTTTTCTTTGCTCAATTCAATCAGTTCAGAGAAAGAAACTTTAAAATAACTCAAAACTGTTTTCTATTTAGCTGCTTAAAAGATGAGATCCTTAAGGAGTAATAAAGCTCATTCAAGCTAAAAGGGCTAAATTATATCTAGGTATTTCCAACTGAATTCACAAGTTTGTTGATGTCTTATAGACAAGGACACTCAGCCTGGGCTGATGCTGAAAAAATAGTAGTTAAAAGCTTTTTAGGGGCCGGCCCGGTGGCGCAAGCGGTTAAGTGCACGTGCTCCGCTGCGGCGGCCCGGGGTGCGCTGGTTCAGATCCCAGGTGCGCACCGACGCACTGCCTGGTAAGCCATGCTGTGGCGGCGTCCCATATAAAGTGGAGGAAGATGGGCACCGATGTTAGCCCAGGGCCGTCTTCCTCAGCAAAAAAAAGAGGAGGATTGGTGGATGTTAGCTCAGGGCTGATCTCCTCACACACACACAAAAAAAAGCTTTTGACCTAAATGTCATGTGTCAATAACATACCAATTTATACATGAAAGGGTAGTATATACTTTATCCTTTTCATCTCCGTTACTTTAGCTGTGTGTGTGTATATATATATCTATATACATATACATACAAAATACAATATATATATAATATACACACACATTATATTTAAAAAAACAGTCATTGAGATTTCAGTTATTTCCATTCACTTTTAATTGGTCAATGCTATCACTTCATTTATTCATAGAGCAAAATAAATCAAGCATTTAGAAATTAAGTAGAAATACTTCGTTATACTTTTATCTTCACATTATCTTTGCATTTTATCTTTTGCTAATATTTGAATTGCATATTCTAGCCATGTCAGTAGGAGAATTTATTTCATTTGGGTTTACAGCATTACCATAAATGAATAGTAACCGAGTGTCTGCAAAGTCAATGCTACTGAACTGGACAGAACATAGTTAAGTAGGACAATGTAAATGTGAGAAAAGAATTTAAAGGACATAGTCATTTTGGGGGACCAAACTTTGACTTAATGGAAAAAATATTTTTTCTTCCGCACAAATACTTAAAGTCTCAATATAAGATATATATGTATTCCTTAATCTTAAATATGGTTTCATTTAGAAATGCTAATTTGGAAGTGAAAAAGATTTATAATATTTTTAGAAAATTTCACGGTCCTACGAAAAAAGTGAGGACTAAGACCAGACTCCCCTGTAAAGAATCCAGTAGACTCAGGCCTGGGAAGTCGGAGCCCACAGATAGAATCCAGCACTCCTGGTCTGTGTGCTAACCACAGCTTGCTCCTTTTGGATTCTCCAATTACTCTCTCTGGAGGGTTCAATGGCAGATTGAAAATGAAATCTTAGGAAGAACTCAAATATAAATACAAAAATCAAACTTTGTTCCTTTGTACATTGACAATGTCTCTTTAAATCCTAATACTTTAAACTCTCTGTTATCTGTGTATCTAGAAACTAATAAAAGTTCTTTTCACCACACAGTCTGATGGCAGTGCAGTGCTTTCTGAATCCTGGAAGCAAGAACAAGTCATGATTTTCCTCGGAAGTAAATTTTTTTGTTCTTGTAATCTTGAGAAAGTTTGTAATTTATAACATAGCAGAGATGTCATTTTCTTAAGAAGAATTTTTGACGAACTAAAACATCATAATCTTCAAGTATATTGGATAACAGAGTATTTACAGTATTTGGGAAATCATTGAAAAATTCAAACTTCTTACACCTTCCTGACTGCGTTTTCACCTCTAAGACAAAGCACAATACATTATTTTTTATTCACATAGCACTCATTTTGACTCTTAACATGTTAAATGAGGGATCGAGTTGAGAAATAACTTAGGACTTACATGATTGAAGAGTGATGGGGCCTGTTTGGTGTGATGATTGACATTATTATACCATAATCTGTTATTTATTCATGGAATCAAAGGTATAGTTCAGTTGAGCAATTCAATTTCCAAAGATCATGAATTAAAAGTTGTCTTGGAAATAATGAAGCTAAGAACTCATGGTTCTGCACAAAAGTGAAGAATTTGCCAATATAATCATTTTTTCCTTCTATAAAGGGGGTGGAATGTTTTCACCAATTGCTGATAAGGAGAGAGTCTTCCTGGGCCTTTCCTGGTGACTAGGTAACCTTTTCACATCTGAACAAAAGATTATTATTTTTTAGTGGAAATCTTGCTTGGAGGATCAAATCATGGAGTACTAGGAAAGTATGTCTACTGATAAAAATCATCTATTTTTTAAACATTGCTTTGGGGCTTTGTACCAAAAGAAGTCCCAAGTTGAACCCTCTGTCACTTCCTGTGATGTCATCATGGGGACAGCAGTCTCTGTGGCACACCTGTTACAGGTGGTGGCTATAGAACCTGACTATTTTAGGAGAATTGGACAATCCAAATAACTAAATAATTAAGTTAAACTGACTTTTTTCTTTCTTTTTTTTTTCTTTTTTCATTTTCTTTTTTTTTAGTGACGACTAATATTTAATATACCAGTTGGGTTAATATAAAACCAGGGAAGGAAGTTTAAGACATCTTCCACTGTGGTCAGGTTTGTCATAATGGACGGATGAAAGTAATCATTTACATCTTTGATTTCCTGGGAAACATTGGCCAGTCTTGACAAGCCCTTTCTAGTTAAGCTGATTCTCTCGTCACCTGATATTCTGATAGCACCCCTGGCCAGGTTCCTGGGGGCACCAACATTGCAAAGTAGGGTGATCTTGCAAGAGACAAATGTTCTTAATCTGCCGAGGCAGGCTGATGGAATTTGTGGACCAGTTTCTGACATCCCAAGTAATTATGATGCTTAAAGTATTTTAAACGATTCCAGGTCTATAAAAAAAGTGATGATGCCTATATGTATACCCTATATTTTTTATTACAAAAATATTGAAATAATCCATGAGTTATTCCACTCTGCACCAACTATAAAAAAATACTATCAAAGTTTGACCGGCACTTTTAATGCAACAAAAAAAGCACCATGACCGAGGACACTGGGAACAGAAAGCGGGGAACGTTTACTTGCTGTACGGAGGTATTTAAAACCCAGAAGCTTGTTGTAAGAGTGTGACTTTACAAATGATTCAAATACAAATCTTAGCTGGATCTAGTGGCAAGCCTTCCGTCAGTCAGAAGGATTTTCTCATAGCATATTCACCATTTGTCTGCTCATACTTACTAAAAGGTGTCCCAAAGCCTCTAAAAGACACACCACTTTGACCTTGGAGCGGGGGACGGGGGAGGGGGGGGTCTGTACACAGTGGAGAACGTGACTGCTCATGCTCGCTTTTGCTTTCTTGGGGCTCACGCCGCTCGTTCTCGGTCGTTCAGGGCTTGCGTGTCAGTCCTGCGGTTGGACGGTGTTTGGCACTAGAAAGGTGTGGCGTGGCGGGTTCTGGAATCGCGCCCGCCTGTGATCGCAGAGCCGCGGATTCGGCGACCTGCAGCATCCAGTTACAGCCGGTTCCTCTCCCGCCGCTCTGCCCTTGCGTTCCAATGTGAGCTGCACAGGCCGGGAAATCAGATGCTCATTTTGCCTTTTCCCCCCACTTCCTCTTTGTGTATTTATTAAATTTTTGCAGTTGAATACTGAATCATGATTATCATTTAGTTTACATCACTAAGTTATCGAGCTCCTTGGTCTTGTCAAAAGCCACACACGTGCTGCATAGGATTTCTGTCATGTTCTCAACTGAAAATTTAAAATAAAAAACAAATCCTGAAATGTGTCAAAAACAACCAATCCATCAATTCTAATACACGTGTAAACACACTTGAGTTTGCTGTCCATTGGATAGGCTTTTCACGCATGGTATTGGTTTCCCAATGAGAAAATGGTTTATGAATTTTTTTCTAAGCAGTACTATTTGTTTTTCTGGAGTCTTGAGGGATATATTCTCTCTTTGTTTTTATTTATATTCCTGTGGGAATCAGAGGTTTGCATCAAGAAAAATCACCTAAGCTATTTTGACAGAGGACTGGCGTTGTGTGTGTGTACGTGTGTGTGTGTGTGTATGTGTGTGTGAATGACTGAATATATTTCTATGCAAAGATCAGTTAATCCCATCAAAACACCCTATTGATTGGAGGCAACATTTTCCATTATAATAGTACCCTCTGGTGGATGCGCTGAAAGACTGCGCAGGAGGTCGGTAGCAACAAGGAGTCCTGCTAAGCTGGCACGTTCCCTTCAGGTGGAGCAGGAGACTCTCGGGGCTGCTATTTTGAAAGGAGACCAGCCGCAGGCAGTCAGCTGATGGAGGGTCACACAGTAATCATGACGACGGTCAGACTAAACGTTACAGCTCGTTGCCCTACTCTAGGATGAAGTTTCATTATTGCCACAGCCCTGCTGTCACCCCTTCATCTGGAGGTTGTGGCTCCTCCAAGTCCTTTTGTTTCACAAAGTGGTTTCGTACTCCAGCCGCTCCTGAATGAGGGCATCCTCTTTGTACTGCAGCCTTGGAGGAGACGGGGAACATTCAAAGGCTAAAATGGCCTTTCGGAGGCTTCGGTCCAACACATGTCTCTCCCACGCTGGGTACCTATTCCTGAACAGGTCAATTTTAATGACAGATTCTTCAATCCGTGGTGGGCGGGATGATGGGGTGGATGGGGCAGTGGGCCTCACCTGAAAGACGGGCACGCACCCATCCCGCTCTGCAAATTTCTGGTCACGGTCACTGACGACACTGCGGTTGTTGGAGATGGACCGGAGGGTGCTTGTGGCCGCTTCTGGAGGCAGAGTGAAGGGAGCGACCGGGTCCTCACAAGCACAGCTCGGTGACTGCCCGAATCTGGGTCCGTTGGGGTGAAAGAAGGCATAATACATCAGCATAAAAACAACGCCAGTCAAGAAACTGCTGAACACCACACACAGCGCTGGGATGGCAAACGCATCTGCAATCTGGGGAGCCTTGTAGAGGTACCAGAGGGCACTCAGGGCTGTGTTTTCCAGAAGAATGACAAAATAGTAGATGAAGAGCCTGCAGCGTGTCCTGCCTTCCTTGACATTGAACCAGCTGAAGATATAGATGATGCCCACCACCATGTCGAAGACGATCTCCTCCCATTTGGTGATACAGAATTCCGTCTCACAGTGGACGATCCAGAAGGTCATGATGCACCAGTGAAGGACGATGAAGATCCCAAAGTACAGCTGGAAAACCGAGGCAAAGAGGGCGAAGGTGATGACCCTGGCAGCGATGGTGAAGAAGTGCCAGCAGAACTGGATGACAACAGCCATGTAGCTGATGGGCTTCTTGTCATCTCGAGAGTCCCGGAGGGCCTTCTGGTAAGAGGCCAAGGCCCAAGCCAAAGACACGAGGGAGGCTGCTGCTGTGAAACCTACAAAGGCAAACAGGAAGACATTCTGTCAAAAGTGAGATGCAGTGTTGTCTCCTGAAAATAAGTCACGTGGAGCTGGGGACTTGAGACAGCTAGCTTTGACCTCAGCAAAGCTCTTAATTTCTTTGAGTTTTAGCTGGACTAACTGCTCAGATGAGGCTCCTAGTATCTGTCCTCTTTGGGGCCCCAACCATATGGAGAAGTCATGAAGCTAATAAGAATGCTCCTCAAAACCATCATATGGGGTATGGAATCTGGAAATGGAGTGGGTTTAACTTTCTGTGTATTTGGTGTAAATAGACTAAGGAGAAAGTTTTGTGTAGTGGGAATATAATTGTGGACTGGACGTTGACAGAACTGGGTTGCTGTTTCAACTTTGCTGATTATTACCTGCATGACTTTGGATAATCATTTAAACTGGGGTCCTCATCTATAAAGTGCATGATCTCCAGGCTCCCTGTCGGCTTTGAGATTCTGTGATTGAAAGGGATAAATAATCACAGGAAACTTGAGGGGCTAGCTGGTTCACCCTTCTGCTTCTAAATGAGAATAAATGTAGTTCATTCACAAAAGGAAGTTTACTATTTCTTTTTCTTTTTTTTTTGGTGAGGAAGATTAGCCCTGAGCTAACATCTGTGCCCATCTTCCTCTATTTTGTATGTGGGACGCCACCACAGCATGGCTTGATGAGTGGTGTAGGTCTGCGCCCGGGATCCAAACCCGTGAACCCTGGGCCACCGAAGCCGAGGGCGCCAAACTTAACCAGTGCACCACTGGGCCAGCCCCAGAAAGTGTACTATTTCTTAAAAATAAGAAAAGGAGTCCACAGAACCTCCTTGGCAATGTTTCCTGTGATACCTGGTGTGCAGATTGTCCTAATATAATCTGACACTCTTCCTACAGCTTTCTTCTGCTTAGAAGAAGAAATGTCTGTTCACTGACACTCATCTTTTATTTTTTTATAAATTAAAGATGGTATAGAAATCACTTCTCAAACACTTCTCTTATCATTTTCTGAGCCCCATTTGGTTAGTATTCCTCCTAAAAGTATGTTTCCAAATTTTAAAAATTATTTTTATTGGTTCCCTCCGTTCTTGCTCCATCTTCTGTGTCTGAAACATCACCTCTACGGTCCAGACGTGGACAGGGCTCACCAAAAGCCCACTGGCCTGCTTTAGGAGATAGCTTTTTTGGGGAATTCCACTTTGTCACTGAAACGCTATGTCAATCTGCATTGCAGCTCGTTTACTTAACAAACCGTACCAAGACTTACCAAGACTAAGAACAGTTCTACTACTAAATATACTACTACTACTACTACTACTAAATCTACTACTAGATATAACCAGGCCATGTTAAGAGTCTGTCTCCCACTGTGGAAATAACAGAAGGGAGATTGCCAAGAACTTACAATGGAATTTGTACTTTTCATATTTTGATAGAGAAAAGCTGTCTGTGGTCCTTGAAAAACGAATTTAAAAAGATGACTCTTGTGGGAAAGAGCTACTTGAATTGATAGAAAAAATATGCAAACTCAACAATCATTTCTTACACATTTTTCTTATGATGAACTCCAGAAAAACACAATTACTGATAAAATATTTTCCAACAGCCACTTCTCATATCTAATCTCAGTCAAGCCAGCAGAACACCACATCTTACACAGGACCTTCAGTTTTTACTGGCCAGCACAAAAACCTTTCATTACCTTAACTCTCAGGCAGTTATGGCAATATTTCTGGGTCAGTGAGATTCCAGTACACAAGGAGTTTATGTTAATGTAATTTCTATGTGGTGGAAACACCTATATCAATTATAAAGCAAGTTCAGAAGTGAAAAGAAAGGGATGGAGGAAAAGTTAAAAAAAGAAGAAAGAAAGTGAGAGGATGGGAAATAAAAGTTGATGGAATAATGACTATTTGAACCACATATTATCGACTTAGGATATAAGAGCAAAAGTAGTGCCATTTTAATTTGAACACCTTTGTGGTTGACCTCACTCCTCATGACCTTGCTCCTTATCTGTACCATTTGTGATGGCACGGATTGCTGCTTGAATAGACTGTGTTTTTGTGCGTTTAAGCTCTGCACCCAGTGCTGCCTCTCCACAGGAACGGCTCTCCTGTTTTCACACGCCCGCTCCATTCCTTAGGACTTAAAGAACTACGTCCTTAAGCACAGCGCCACCTTCAGGAAGATGGCTGCATTGGTGGTCAGGCTCCCGCAACGGGAGCCGGCTGGATCAGGCTAGTCAGAACGCTCAGGGTAGTCAGCCCAAGGTACTCGTTTGTACAGGGAGATATTATGAAAGAAAGGCTGTTTTCCAAAGCAGTGAAACATAGCAAAAAAAATTTTACGTACACAACATCATAAAATTATCTTTTGTCAGATTTAAAAGAATTGGAAAATTAGCTTAGTCCAAATCCCCCTGTAATCTTCACCTCTTTTATTGTATGTCTTAAAAAAGTAATTCAGCCTGCTTTTGACGCTGCAGGGAGTTGTTAAGACAATATCTGGCAGTAGAAAAATGAAGATTTTCTATCAGCTTTGCTTTCTATGTAGCTTACTATTTAAGAAGTCTATACCAAAGGCAAATGTCACGTCCATCATGACCACTTCCTTTATGAATTCTCCGTTTTAGCAAGAGTTGCCCTTGTTCATTTGATTATGATTTCTTATTCTTCTGTTTAGCAATTAATTTTTGTAAGACCAATATATGCCTGAACAGAAAATATGGGGCCATTATTAGAATTACTCCTTATTACAAATTCACACCTGCCATGAAATGCTTAGTTCTTTTGCTTTTTACACAAATAATATCAGCTCAGTTGTTTCAAATGCCAAGAGACTTCCTCAGCAAGGCACCACGTTAGTACTGGAGTAGAATTCTCCAGAACTTCTGGTGCATGGTGGCACAGTTCTGGAACACAGAACTCTGAGCACTCCTTTGGCTAACAATGTATATTTTAACTTTTTATTTGAAAATAATTTCAAACTTACAGAAAAATTCCAAGGAAAAAAATAGTACGCTAAACACCTATATACTCTTTCCCCAGATTGTCTTTGGCTTCATGTGCTTTATCATTGCCTTCTCTCTCCCTTTCTCTCTCTCTCTCTCTCTCTGAACCATTTGAGTGTAAACTGCATACCTCATGGCTGCTATGGTCTGAATGTTTGTGTCCCCCCAAATTCATATGTGAAAATTCTACCCCCTAAAAATGATGGCATTAGTAGACAGGGCCTCTAAAAGTTGTTTAAGTTATGGGAATGGAGCTCTCATGAGTGGGATTATTGTCTTATAAAAGAGGCTCCAGAAAGATCCCTAGCCCCTTCTGCCATGTGAGGAAGATAGTGAGAAGGTGCTGGCTATGAACCAGGAAGAGGGTCCTCACCAGAAGATGACTGTGCTGGCACCTTGATCTTGGGCTTCAAGCCTCAGGAACTATGAGAAATTAATTTCTGTTGTTTATAAACTACCCAGTCTGTGGTATTTTGTTATAGCAGCCTGAAAGGACTAAGACAATGGTCTTTTACCCTAAAATATATCAGTTCCTATTTCCTATGAATAGGGACATTCTCTTAGATAACCACAGTAAATTTGTCAACTTCAGTCAATTTAACATTGATGCAATACTTTTTTCTTAATCCACTGTCAATATTCCAATTTCATCAATTGACTTTAATAATGTCCACTATAGGATTTCTTCTTCTAGAACAGAATTGAGTCTAGAATCAGGGATTGCATTTAGTTGTCTCATCAATTTAGTTTTCTTTAATCTGGAATATTTCCACAGACTCTCTTTGCCTTTTATGACATTGACATTTTTTGAAAAGTACAGTACCTCAAAATAAAGAAAAAAAGAGTGTTCGTGTTTTGGGTTTGTCTGTTGTTTCCTCGTGGATAGATTCAGGTTATGCATCCCAAGCTGGAATATTACATAAGTGACATTGAACAATATTTTTCCCCCCACACCATTAAAATACTAAAATATAAGGATTCCTTCAGTAGTCCCAGGAAGCATATAATGTGTCTGTCAGTACTTTCTTTCAAAATAATGAATGGCATATCACTCTAAAATCAAACTACAGAAACAGCTACAGAGGATTTAATGGGATTATATTATTTATTAAAATGTTAAAATAGATAATAAGACCTCAGAAATTACCTAGTGCAACGATCTCATTTTACAGAAAAGAGATAGAGTCTCACTTTGAGAGGTTAAATGATTTATCTTCCCTCCTTCGCCCCATTGTCTCGGATGAAAACTGTCCTTCCAATTCAAACCTAACCCTCCTGCTTCCTGGAGAAAGCACCCCATCAGCCATCCCCTCTCTCTGTGTATCCCAGCTCTTCCTCTCCAAGAGCTCCTTCCCTGGGGATTACAAGTGTGTAACAAGCCTCCTTTCATCCCATGAAATGCCCCTGACTTTATCTCTTTTCTTCTCCTTTATTTCAGACTTGTCTCTTTCTTATTGTTCCTCCTATTTTTTGTTTCTTGTTTCCCATTTTAATCTGCTTATCCTAGAGATATTGGCACTGCTAGGGATGCTGCCCCTGATTCTCTTCCCTTCTCAGCCTTTCTCTGAGTGATTCCACGCACTTCCACGCCTTGAATCATCTCCTCCAACTCAGCAAACATCCATCCCCCGACCCGCCGTCTCCAGCTCCAGACTGTGTGCCTCGCTATTGGCCTGAGACCCCACAGGCCTGCGGTCGAGGTGTGCTGGAGGTACACACGATGGAATACTTGGAAGCAATCTGGCTCTACACGACAACGTTTGCTTTCTCGTGGAAAGAAGACAATTTTCCCCTTATGCTCCCTATTGTTAGCTTAATACCCTTCTCAGAATGAGAGGGAACATGAATTTCCAGATAGGTTGCCACAGTTCTAAGAAGATGGTTTTACGTGCAGCTTGACTGAAATACCAT
This sequence comes from Diceros bicornis minor, assembly GCF_020826845.1. NCBI lineage: Eukaryota > Metazoa > Chordata > Mammalia > Perissodactyla > Rhinocerotidae > Diceros > Diceros bicornis. The sequence goes on along the minus strand of NC_080772.1, from coordinate 9,416,278 downwards.
TTTGCAAAGCCACCCAAATCCAAGTGTTCACAAGTGTGCCATTTTGGTGCATTGTGTCTGAAGGGGTCTACAATAAACCACAGTGGCATAAAAATTATTTTGAGTTTTGAAGGCATTTGAGTTCCTGAAATTGCTTATTTGCCTAAAAGCAGTGCCTTCCAAAAGAACTCTGTTGTAAATTCTCTCCCTGGGAGCAACTCTAATTTTCTTTTCTGGGAGAGAAGTCAGCACCATACCCAAATAGACATTGTCACAAAACTCTCATATCTCCCATCTATTTTCCTAAGAGTCCTTTACTTTTCCAAAAAGTCATTTGTCTTTTTCCATAAATGCCCTTACTCCCTCACTTCTAAGAAATAATTTGTTCTCCCGGAAGTGCCCCACCCCATCCCCAGTTAAGATGATATATAATCCCCCAATTTTAACCACTTCCTTGAGTCACATTTCTCTACGAAACCCTGTTCGGTATATATGTAATTACATATTTAATTTACATATTTAAATACATAATTACATTGATTTTTGTCTTGCTCATCTGTATTTTGTTGGTTTAATTTGCAGTTGGTTTAATTCTCAGAACCTGAGATGGTAGAGAGAAAGTTTTTCCTCCCAGAAAACCTCTGCCACCGAATTGAGTTCAGTTGTTCCAAGTATTTTTGCTTTCTCACTGCACCGAAGCCCAAACAACTGATCTGAATTTGAATAAAACAATTTAATCACCATAAAGTTTGTGTCACAGTTTATTCCATCATTTTGAACTGATTTTATATATGTATATGTCTTTGGATAAGGATTGGTAAGGGATATAACAACTTTGGAAATATTATACTCCAAGAATTTTGTTTTTAAAACCTCTAAACCAGGAGGAAGTTACTTCTAACTTCTTAGATCTGTGCATTTGAATTGTTTTAGACACTGCTTAGTAACTCAGAGACTAGTTTCTCAGGGGAATGCTAAGATATTTGCCCATTTTGAATAAAAGTTTTTTTCAGAATAAGAGCTATGAGTCTAATACTAGCTAGTCAGATAACTAGCATTTCAAAGGGAACTGACAGAAATTGACATCACGTAGCCCAAGTGAACAGCGAGGTTTTGAATTTCTTCCCTCTCTTCTCCTTGCTTCCTATGGACATCTTTCCCCGCAGGGCGTCTCCAGGTCTTTCGCGTCTTTCTCTTCCCTCTCCTCCTTCTTCTGTTGTCCTCTCCTCCCCCACTTTGCCCCTGCCCCACCACTCACTCTGTTGTTTTCCCTATTTCCTGCTCCCATTGAACATAACATGGAATTGAATTATTTTCTAAAAATAGTTGTATTAATGAAATAATGTTTGGCGTTGCCCAAATCTAACCTCACAACTGTTCTTAAAACTCACATAAACTCCACATAAGGAAGGAAGGTGCCTGATTTAAGTGTCAGTGGTCTGCTGTAACAGCTCTCCTCCTGCCTCTGCTCTGAATCCTACGGCTCTGCTCCAAATCTGGGTTTGCTCTCAAGGCTTCCCACCAAAGGGACTCATCACCCCTAACCTCTGTTTTTCATCACAAGTAACTTGCTTTCCTATAATCTTCCTCTAATTCGGATATAAATGCAATCTTAATGAGAGATGTAAAGAATTCTTTATATTTTATTTAGGCCTATAGAAAATAACAGCTTAGAGTACGGTTGATGGGAGGTGTGGGAGGGGGTTGTGGGCAAAAGCTCTGTCATCTCAATTTAAACACTATTTCCTTTCAGAAATAATGGATAAGGGGTTAGTATGGGATACAAGACCCTTGGAAATACTATAATCCAAGAGATCTTTTTGATTTTGAAACCTCTAGGTTAAGAGGGGGCTACTTCTGACCCCCAAATGTAAATTCGTTGTTTCCGTGAACATGTTTTCATATCAAATACCCCATCCTCTTCCTTCAGAGCACAGTTTATAATTATGTTTCATTTTGTGCTTGTGTAATTATTGTGTTTCGCACTAGAGTGGACCTTTAGGTAACAATATGCACCTGCCTCGTTTACCTTTCTGTCCTCTAGTGTCTTGTACAGTGCCTGGGATATATTAAGAATTGGCTCTTAGAGAGAAAGAAAGGAAGAAGGAAAGGAGGGAAGGAGGAGAGAGATCAAGGGAGGGGGAGATATCATCCTTATATAGAGACGGAACCACAGGGAGAATGAGATATTCAAAAAATTTGCACAATTCTTCATTGCTCTCCTCTTCTGTTTCTTTGCAATTTTAGTCAGAGCTGTGAATGCCAAAACACTGTGAAATAAAATCTGTACTCCTGTCGTGTTGTTTGTGGTCTGAGTGTAAACAAGAATTCTTGGAAATCCCCAGAGAAGGCTTTATAGGACTGATAGCCTAATTCCCTAGATGTAGGAGGTTCGGGAAACTGAACCAAGTACTCTAATTCTTTGATTCTTCAACAAACAGAGCCTGTCTCTTTCCTTCTCCTGAGGAAGGGCACAACTGCAGCTCTTCCCCTGCAACAGGTCAGCCAAAGTTTATATCTCAGGGAAATATACAGCCACTGGCCCAAGTATGCAGCAAAACTGTAGCTAGGGAGAAAGGGCTCTTATTTTTTAACTTAAAAATTAATTATTATGAAAAATTTCAAACATATACAAAAGCAGAGAGAACAATACAACGAATATACACTTCATGTAGCATCCACTAAAGGGCCTACTGAGTTCTGAAACCCATGACAAGGGGAGAATGACTCTTGACCAGCAGGGAGACGCCTCCTGATGGAGCCTCGGATCAGCTCCTTCCCAAGTCTTCTTGCATCTATCCTTCCCGAATGTTCCTTTCCCTTTACTGACAGAGACAGAAGGGCTGTGTGGAAAGCTAACTCTGATAGCTGATGCTTCGTTGGCATGTCTTAGGAAGCCTGACCTGTAGCTCCCTGGGCCACGTGACCTCCCCTGGCTCATCTTGTCCCTGCCTCTCTGGGCTCCAGACACACTGCCATCTCTCCACTCCTCACATGCTAAATAGGACCACATTCTCTTCCCATAGACAAGAAATGCTAGCTCTCCCTTGAAAAGCCACCTCTCTCCCGTTAATCCCTACTCATCCTTCAGTTTTCAGGTTAAGTGTCATTCCTCTCCTCAGGGAAGTCTTTCCTCGCCCCTATCCAAATCCAGTGCCCCTGTTACAAGTGCCCACAACCCTCTGTGTTTGTTCTTCATTGTACCCCACCCAGCACATCCGCTGTAGTCATGCATCCGTGCAGGTGATGATGGACGTGTCTGCCCAGAAGGGCTGGCTCTGCATCCTATGGCTGACCACCGTGTCCCACCATCTGGCGCTCTCTTGTGTATCATTTTCTGAACTTTGCACGTTTGTCACCCAGTAGCTGCTTTCACATTGTCTTCCTGTTTGCCCACCATCTTGACTGCAGATATCTTCACTTCCTGTCTTTTCACCCCATTTCTTCACTCTACCTGTCAATTTCAACATTTTTTGGAGAAAATTTAAAGTATTTTCTCACCAACAGTTTGGGAATTGATGATTTACAACATAACCCTCCTCAGCTATGGAGGCGAGATTCTCGTATAACCATTTATAACATACACAGTCTTTTCACCGCAAACACAATAATATCTTTCCCTAAAGTTACAGTCCCTAAACAAACAGACAAATCATTGACTTGTAGATGACAATATGATACTGATTTCTTGTAGTAAAAAAATTTTATAGTTTCAAAAGTGAGTTTGAGGCTCATAATCATAGACAAATGGAGAAGGAGCAAGCATTTGTTGGGCCCTTGTTTTGTGCACAGGGATGTG